>NC_060119.1:674671517-675880267 GCF_021461395.2 Schistocerca americana | reverse complement strand
AACTGGCAACGATTTGTCTTTGAAAGCAGTGTGTCATGGCTGCCTCTAAAAATAAGTGTTGTAGATTAAAAACGTAAGCTGAGCTTGATTTAATCAATAAAGAAATGTGCTGCATGAGCATCTGAATTTACGGAAACCTTCATTGCCAATTTGCTATACTACTGTATATTATTGTTATCGGTACTATTGTAAAATGTAAACGTTCACGGCCGGAAATGTCACAATTAATAAAACATTTCGGACTGTTATGCCGTAGTCGGATGATTTTCACATTAAAACCTAACCTCTCGGCCCCATCTGCGGAGGACATTTTCAACGGGGATCTTAGCACACAGACCGTTATCTACACCCACAGCAAAAGCGACGCATCATAAAAACGTTGGCGGATAGCGCAAGGAACATTGCAAACCAGACCTGCTTGACGCGGAATTAAAGCACCTGACGAATGCATTGCTCAAGAACTTATTCGTCCGTTGAGGTAAAAAGAGCTCTCATATCGCCGCGCAATAATATTAGCGTGCACAAGTGCCTGTAAAATCGAAATTTTTGCTACCTTTAGTTTAGGATAACTGCATAGGAAAAATCTCGACAAAATCGAACATCGCGGTAGTCTACAAACGCACCCAGAAGATATAAAGGATCACCTTAAATTGACGAAGGGTGTTCTCAAATAGCTGGAAAAATCAGAATTATATAATATTCCTTGTAATTGTGGGGAGATGTACGCGGGTACTATAAAAAGAATGGTCAAAAACAACTAGAAGAGCACAAGGACAACTGTAAAAGGAGAGATTAACAGATCAGCTGTTGCGGAACATGCTTTTCTTTGCTTGAAACCATAAGACAACCACTTTCGTTTTGATAGGACTCAAGTACTGGCAGCCATAACCGAATACCATGAAACGCTATACAGAGATGCCATAGAGATTGTTAAACACGCCTGGAATTTCAGTAGGAAGGAGGAGGGCGTGAAATTGAATGATATCTATAAGGAACCTTCAAAAAGAAACGTGCCGGAGTCAGGAATGCGTAAACCGGTGAAAGGAGGGTAATATCGTGGCTTGTGTAACGAGGTGTGGATCCAGCCACAGCGTGGAAGTTCACAGCCCGTCGCTAGAGGACACGCGTGCGCGTCACGTGACTATACAGAGCTAGCAGCAGCATGCATCAATCGTCCAACGCTGCCAGTTGCATTGCAAACAGAGGCATGGAGGCGTCAACAGAAGAGCAAAGAGGTGGTGTCGTTTTCTGACAGCGGAAGGAGTAGGAGGAACGGACATTCATCGACGACTGTCACAAGTGTACGGCGAACACTGCATGTACCTTGCAAGGGTCAAGGCGTGGCTCAACAGCTTCAGGGAAGGACTGGTGTCGTTAACCAATGACGCGCGGTCTGGAGTACCACACTGCATTACCGATGACATCGCGCAGCTGGTGGATGCACTCATTATACAGGACCGCCGAGTGACAGTGAAAGCCATAGCCGCCGTGGTCGGATTGAGTGTACACACCATCATGAAGGAACGACTGCACATGCACCAAGTGTGTACCCAATGGGTGCCCCACAGTCTTCAACCACACCAGGAAGCATGTCGAATGGCCCATTATCTTGCTCATCTGCAGCACTGTGCACGGGAAGGGAATGCGTTCCTGGCAGGAGTGGTGGCTGGAAATGAGTCATGGTGTCATCACTTCGAATCAGAATCAAAACGACAAAGTCCCCAGTGGAAGCATCCAGGGTCACCACCACCAAAAAGAGCCAAGGCCACCCACTCGAGAGCAGGAAAGGTTATGCTGACGTTCTTCTTTGACCAAGATGGCCCCCCTCTGATTCACTTCCTCCATCACAGGACAACAGTGAATACCCAGCATTACTCGCAAACCTTTACCACCCTTCGCCAAGCGATCAAATCAAAACGACCAGGTAGTCTCACCAGTGGGGTCCATCTACTCCACGACAATGCAAAGCCTCATACGGCCAACACAGTCGCGGCACTCCTGCAGAAATTCAAATTGGTGCTTCTCGGCCACTATCCATGCAGTCCGGACTTCTCTGCATGTGGTTAAATTTTTGATCCCTTTAAAAAGGCTCTCAGGGGCAAACGATTCACCTCGAACGACGACGTCCAGCTGTACGTGCGGAACTGGCTGACATCGCAGCCCCGGGAATTTTATGAGACACTCATTCGCCACCTTGTGTCACAGTGGGACAAGTGTCTCAACAGCCAGGGTCAATACTTCTAACATACAGGTACTGGTTTCTGTAATTATGCCTCTGGCTCGTTTCTTTTTGAACGCCCATTATACATCCCGGTGCTGAAGAAGATGTGTATCAGTCTTCCACTATCGGGTGACAGCAACAGGGTACGACTGCAGACGACAACGGCCAGTTGCGCTCGGGTATTCAAAGCACGTGACGTCACGCCACTGCTCGGGAGGACGCTTGAACGGGATTTTACTGCAGTCAGTAGCGATCCAGGTAGTGAATCGGACACTCAAAGAAGTTACGATGCTCCTTGAAAATGTCCTCCGCAGATAGGGACGAAACGCTGAGATTTAATGTGAAATCCAGCTGACCACGGCATCATATCCCGGAATATTTCATTAGTGGTATCCGTACTATTGTACGACACACTTTATTATCAAATCAAACGGCTACTTCTGCCACTGTTAAGACGGAGATGTTGGAAGTACAAGTTTGACAAAAAGAAAGAGTATTATTTCACTGCAGCCGAAAAAGCGTTTGCTGGTGCGCCAGTCTGCTCCAATTAACGTCGATATGCGCAATGTTGTAAGTCTTCACGGTACAAAAATTATGGCCTGCACTTAAATGCAGACGATTTCACTCTTGTCATCTTCTCCGTCGTTACCGCTAGTGCCGTCTAGCGGAAGAATTTAAAAGTTGCAGCAGATGTTGCACAGCTTAATCGTCCCATTACTTTAATTTCGAAGCGGGGAGCGGCCGAGTTTGTCTTTACTTGTGCCTGTCATTAAAGAGCGAAGCGTGTCGTGCCGGCAGGCTGGCGGTGCGTGGCGCGCGTCTGGGGCTGTTGTAATGAGGGCGGCGCATTTATCTTGGCCGCAGTCTGGAGCGCCACTCGGCCACAATCGATACCCGCGCAGATTTGCCGCCTCGTTTGGCAGGCCGAGACGCCGTCGCAGCCTCGCTCCCTCATTCACACCGCGCCACAGCCTCAGGAGGTGCTATATTGGCACATATTATTGCTCTTTACCTACATCTACATCCACACTCCACAAGCCACCTGACGGTGTGTGGCGGAGGGTACCTTGAGTACCTCTATCGGTTCTCCCTTCCATTCCAGTCTCGTATTGTTCGTGAAAAGAAGGATTGTCGGTATGCCTCTGTGTGGGCTCTAATCTCTATGATTTTATGCTCCTGGTCTCTTCGCGAGATATACGTACGAGGGAGCAATATACTGCTTGACTCCTCGGTGAAGGTATGTTCTCGAAACTTCAACAAAAGCCCGTACCGACCTACTGAGCGTCTCTCCTGCAGAGTCTTCCACTGGAGTTTATTTATCATCTCCGTAACGCTTTCGCGATTACTAAATGATCCTGTAACGAAGCGCGCTGCTCTTATCTATCTCTTCTATCAATCCTATCTGGTACGGATCCCACAATGCTGAGCAGTATTCAAGCAGTGGGCGAACAAGCGTACTGTAACCTACTTCCTTTGTTTTCGGATTGCATTTCCTTAGGATTCTTCCAATGAATCTCAGTCTGGCATCTGCTTTACCCACGATCAACTTTATATGATCATTCCATTTTAAATCGCTCCTAATGCGTACTCCCAGATAATTTATGGAATTAACTGCTTCCAGTTGCTGACCTGCTATTTTGTAGCTAAATGATAATGGATCTATCTTTCTATGTATTCGCAGCACATTGCTCTTGTCTACATTGAGATTCAATTGCCATTCCCTGCACCATGCGTCAATTCGCTGCAGATCCTCCTGCATTTCAGTACAATTTTCCATTGTTAAAAGCTCTCTATATACCACAGCATCATCCGTGAAAAGCCTCAGTGAACTTCCGATGTCATGCACAAGCTCATTTATGTATATTGTGAATAGCAACGGTCCTACGACACTCCCCTGCGGCACACCTGAAATCACTCTTACTTCGGAAGACTTCTCTCCATTGAGAATGACATGCTGCGTTCTGTTATCTAGGATCTCTTCAATCCAATCACACAATTGGTGTGATAGTCCATATGCTCTTACTTTGTTCATTAAACGACTGTGGGGAACTGTATCGAACGCCTTGCGGAAGTCAAGAAAAACAGCATCTACCTGGGAACCCGTGTCTGTGGCCCTCTGAGTCTCGTGGACTAATAGCGCGAGCTGGGTTTCACACGATCGTCTTTCGAAACTCATGCTGATTCCTACAGAGTAGATTTCTAGTCTCCAGAGAAGTCATTATACTCGAACATAATACGTGTTCCAAAATTCTACAACTGATAGACGTTAGAGATATAGGTCCATAGTTCTGCACTTCTGTTCGACGTCCCTTCTTGAAAACGGGGATGACCTGTGCCCTTTTCCAATCCTCTCACAACGTATCTCGACGAACGCATTAGAGATTTGTCAAGCTGTGGAATGAAACAACGTAGGCTCGCCGTCTTATTAGAGCACACTCGCCCTTTTTGATGTAGAACTGGTTTCAAGTGGTCATGTGACCCACCATTGGCTGACGAAAGTGCTAGTCGGTTGTATGCAGTGAGCGATGTGTAGTCGTGGAAAAACGACAGAATGGCAAAAAAGGAGCTATAATGTTTGGACATAACCAGGAAATCATCTAACATTAAGTTCCCGATTTGTTATAGTCGGAGTAACGAGCGGTGTTATAGTCGGGGCAACGAGCAATGGTGGTCGAATATAGACTTGTTTTGTGCGCCTTTGTCACGCATTCACCGACAGCCAGTGAGTGTTCAGTAATATTCTGAGCGCTCTGTTGTGAATGTCATAGCCAGTGTGAGCATTAAACGTGATTGTACCTACTTATGTAGGAAATTTTTATTCCATTTGTTGCGAGCTGTCATCGCTGATGGTGGTTGTAAGTGAAAAATTCTACGTATGGGAGCGAGTGACACAATTTGCTGTATAGACGCTTTCTTCAAGCGCAAAGGACGTGCATGCCCGTACCGGAACTGTCGCTTGGAACCGGCAGCAATGCGATCCCCACTGCCTCGACCTGCGTGAACTGCCGTCTTTCGTGAACCGGACTACAGTGTATCAACGCGGACAGTCCAAGGTGTTTGCAACGTATAGTGTACCAGATGCAACCACGTAACCGGGCGTAAGAACGATGGCCGTAAAAAGATCCTGAGCTACAGGGACAAGAGGTGGGTGACATGCGTTGTCAGTGATAGTCGGTGTTAAACACGCCAGGAACTGTTGCAGTCAGTGACTGCAGGTCCATCTCAAACTTTTTTCGAGCGAACATTACGAAAGGAACTGCATACAGCTGCCATTTGGACTGCGATACCTTGCAGAAAGCCATTGCTCACAGTATCATATAAAGTTTCAGTGGATACTGCACAGAAACTGGACTGCAGCTGTCGTCCATAGTGCCGGTCGGAGTGGCCGTGCGGTTCTAGGCGCTACAGTCTGGAACCAAGGGACCGTTACGGTCGCAGGTTCGAATCCTGCCTCGGGCATGGATGTGTGTCATGTCCTTAGGTTAGTTAGGTTTGATTAGTTCTAAGTTCTAGGCGACTGATGACCTCAGAAGTTAAGTCGCGTAGTTCTCAGAGCCATTTGAACCATTTGTCGTCCATAATTGGATGGAAGGCGGCAAGTGCACCAACAGGACAATGACCAACTGTCCATGCCGTTTGTGGAGAGTTTAGTTCAGATTGAGATGGTTCTGTGATGTTTTCAGAGCGACTTTCGTACGTTGAGTTGGGCCCACTCATTCGTGTTATCAAGATATGAACCGGGATGTCGGCTTCATCATTCTCGTCACCAGTTGTTGCTCTTTCTGTTACATCTGCATGGCAAGGATGCAGTGACAATAGCCGTGTTCACACGGCTTAAGGCCTGTTTGATGGACACTCAAGCCCTCTACCGCATCTTCATCACCCTACTAAATCATTTTGTCTTCATATCAAAGAAACCTCTGGGACTGTTGGGAACAGTAGGCGCAACGTTAGCAATCAAAATCCCCACAGCTAGGAAGCTGCACGGCATCTTATAACTAACGAGCGGCTTCATTTGGATATGGCATACTGAAAAAAAGAAACATGTGGACTCTCTTCCTCGACGTACTGAGCCCACCGTCAAGGCAGCACGACGCTTACTTGATGTCACCTCTAGGTGACTTTATTTGATGTACTCGTATATCGAGTCATATTTTTGTACCAACTTTTTAGATTTAATCTGGAGCGCATATCAAGTGGTGGATACTAGCGGTTATAATAGTGTACTGTTGCCAACAGCGAGGGATGCGATTTAACCCAGTTGCAGAAACGAATGATCATTGTAACTTCCTGGCAGATTAAAACTGTGTGCCCGACCGAGACTCGAACTCGGGACCTTTGCCTTTCGTGGGCAAGTGCTCTACCAAAGCACGACTCACGACCGGTACTCACAGCTTTACTTCTGCCAGTACCTCGTCTCCTACCTTCCAAACTTTACAGAAGCTCTCCTGCGAAACTTGCAGAACTAGCACTCCTGAAAGAAAGGATATTGCGGAGACATGGCTTAGCCACAGCACTTGCCCGCGAAAGGCAAAGGTCCCGAGTTCGAGTCTCGGTCGGGCACACAGTTTTAATCTGCCAGGAAGTTTCATATCAGCGCACACTCCGCTGCAGAGTGAAAATTTCATTCTGGAATGATCATTGTATTTCAGACCAAGGAATACGAAGGGTCTTAAACTGTTGCGGTTCCTCTTTGTATTGTAAGAGGACCAGTGCCAACTCTGTGAATAACCTTCATGGGAACTGTGAAGCTCCGTGCGCCAGAGATGTGTGCTACGATGCATCAACGAAAATAATTTTCTCGGCAGCAGTGAGGCTGATTTGTTTCTGGTTGATGACGACACGTTTTCTGACTTAAAGTACGGGTTAATGCTATATTGTCTGGCGAAAAACGCATAGCGAAAAAACACGCTATACCATGGAGTTGCACGTACAGTTTTACAATCTAGGAAATATTTAATTGTATTCTGTGCGAACATGGGTAGCAGTCTTGTTCCGTTTAGTGACAAATCCTTCACCTTACGCTATGATAGTCTTCCCTGCACGTAACAGACTATTTTAGTCAGATAATGGCTGTTGGCAGTCGGCTGATAGTGCGAGAAAGTGATTGGAAGAGCAAGATTCGGACTTAATAGAACTTCGCCGGCGTCCATATGTCACTAATACGTGTACATCTAAACGTTTGAGGCCACCTCGTTCGTCATATTCGCAGTGTGAGTAACGTGCCGCCCGTTATGCCACAGCTTTGTGAAGCGCTGCCGATGTCAACTAAAATAAGATTTTTCTGGATGTGGCACTGCGTCGTATTGGGATAACTATCACTGATGCCACCATCGTATCAACCACGGTTACAGTGACTTCCTTATGGTTCTACTGCTGTATTTTTTTCGTTCAGAGCCAATTTGGTCGTGACTGGTCTGCTGAGCATGAATAGAGAGGATGGACTTGACTTGCACCAACCCGGGTGCCAGCCATCAGAGTCCAACGGGCCACACTGACAACACAGCACGAGACTGTAATCGGCGAGTAACTGCCTCCAGCAGGAGGAAAACAAAGAATCCACGCCCCGTTCGTCAAACACTGCCAGTAATGGCACAGACTGTAAGAGATAATTGGTCCCCACGCTCTCCATCAATAAAGTTTCCTACCCTTCCGCCACTAGCGACCAATAGTACAATCGTTTTTAAAATTGTGATGTGATGTCATGCTCAGCAGAATAGTCACAAGAAAATATAAGAGACTGTGGATAACAAAACAGAGCAGCAGACCTAGAAGGAGAGTACTGTAACCATGGCCGAAACGTTCGTTTTATCAGTGATAGTTTTTTACAAAATGACGCGGCACCAAACTCAGAAAACTTCCACGTTAACTTACTCTGGCTGCGAAAGCCTACGCAGTTATACTAGTGGTGTCTTATGCATGTCGCGAAGGACCCGATATGCTGTTATCCTTTGGCGCCACATCTCACGAAGATATCTCAAGGCGCTAAGCTGTTCAAGTTCGAAGAATGTATATACCGCGCCGCTCCACTCCTCACTATTTAGAACGATAACATACTGGGGCAAATAAATGAAAGGTAATGGACAATAGTGCCTCCAACTTATCACGATGAGCAACTTTAAAGGGTTTTAAAGTTGTGCTTCCGATTCAGTAGCTTCCAATGAATCAACAAGATGTCCCATCTAAATGGTTCAAATGGCTCTGAGCACTATGGGACTCAATATCTGAGGTCATCAGTCCCCTAGAACTTAGGACTACTTAAACCTAACTAACCTAAGGACATCACACACATCCATGCCCAATGCAGGATTCGAGCCTGCGACCGCTACGGTCGCGTGGTTCCAGACTGAAGCGCCTAGAACCGCTCGGCCACACCGGCCGGCATGTCCCATCTCGCATGAATAAGGTAATTCTGAAAGTGGGTGTTACATCCGTCATTAAACTTCATTCTGATAAACGACAGACATGAAGCTCCACATCGAAATGATGGCTCTAGAAATAAGTAAGGGAATAGTCTAGAAATACACAGTCTTTAGTAAAAAAATAGAGCGGTCCATTAAATTTGTTTATTCAGGGCATGTTCTTTATTGATTACCCTCAATATCTGCTGGGTAATACCATAGATGAGGCCCATATTGCACTGTAAAAGTTCTTTGCCAAATCTTAAAAGCTAGGCCCACACTTTAACGTTTGTAAAAGATAGGATAAAAGTACCCCAGTACATGGTCAGAGATTTTATAAAAGATATTTGATAAAGGTATATTTTTACAGTGCAATACGTATATTATAGCCGCGGAAGTATTTCACTAAGTCGCTAATGCTTAAGTGATTATAGTTCAGCACACATTTTTTGGTACTTTCAGGCCAGAGGGAACAAGGTGTGTGGTGGAGAGTACTTTGTGTATCGCGGTGACTTGCTACAATTCCAGTCGCCAATGGTTTGCGTGAAGAATAAGCGTTGGTAAGCCTCCGTGTGAGCTCGAATTTCTCTAATCTTATCTTCATAGCCTTTGTGCGGGACATACAGGGCACCGTTGACGCCTCGCCCCGCTAAAGAAACACGAGAGCAACAGTATACAGAGAAACCCATTCGGAAAAGAGGAGTTGAACCTGAAGTACCGCGGTCAACAATGCGTGACAACATTAAATCCATTTGAAAATGTAAAGATTTACATGATGTTTCTAAATGACCTATCCGACGATAAGCCGGGTCGGCGAGTTGGAGTCTGATGTACTTTGTTAGCACAATTTTCAAATGCCTTGTGTCGCAATATTTTATGATTAATATACGATGTATTTGGTTTTCCAGTCTAAGGAAATCCTCATTGTGCGCAAGAGTTGAACCATACACATGTTCTGATATGGGGTGGGATCTTATCACGGTATTTTCTCGGACGTGACGTCTATGATGCTGCGTTTTCGTGCACCACGCATTGTGCATGTAAGACCATTCATACAATTAACTCAGATGATACAGTACTACGTAAAATTATTCCCTCTGGGCGATGAAAAAGTTTACTTAGGAAGGCCGTACAGTCCAGAATCGGTATGCCAATCAGGCAAAATCGTCGTGAGCACTGATGCAAACATCCCAGTAACGCAGCAGGTTGAAGATACCCGTTTGGTAAAACGCCGTGTCCTGTTGCGCGAAGAAGTCCGCAACTGCTTTCTGCCCATGCTCGTCCGACAGTAATCGTGGACTCTTCAAGACCTTTTTTATGGGATCGAAGGAGTGATAATCGCCTGGGGAAAGATCAGGACGATAGGGCGGGTGCTCGAGTGTCTTCCACTTGAGCTGGCGTAACGTCTGTATTAGGACGTTTGCAATTTGGGGACGTGCCTTATCATGAGCCAGGAGCACTCTTTGTCTTCCGAGAGACATGCTTGCCCGCAAACATTCTTCATTCTTCGATGGACGTCTACAAGCGTTTGTCCACCGGTAGCCAAGAAAAAAATAGCAGCACGTTGGTCCTATTTGGACGCATTTCATAACAACGTCGCCATAGTTCACGTTTCATCATTCGCCACCATGCACGTCGGAACGACACGAATGCCACACTTATCTGTTGCCTACATGTCGGTGCTTATATGCCAGCGTGCTGCGTTGCATATGCGCTGCTGCAACGTCCGTGAATGGAAACTTTTTGATCGCCCCTATACAAAGCTCGGAAAACTCTAACAGTTATTAACACTAAATTGTTATCGTTTTGCAATACTTGTCACTCTACATCAAACAGTAACAGGTTTGGAAGTATACTCTCCCATCTCACTACACAGTAGCTCGCATGTAAGCTGTGTTACGAAAAGTATGGTGCTTGAGGAAAAGTCAGTGGTCACAACAACGTTAACAGGAAGAAGTAACAACGTTCTTCTTCAGGATGTAAGTGAGGTATATAGAACTGCTGCCCAGTCAGAGGTATTCAGTAACTGTGACAGTTCGCAGCGTCACGTCGCCGTGTGTGGCTTACGTGCCTTCTTTTGGTCACGTGAGTGACAATCGTAGTTAGAATGCGCAGTTGAAGAGTGTGTTCCTCGTCACGGCTAGATAAGTGGGGTCAGACCCCTCGGAAACCCAGTTGCCAGTGTCTTACAAGCAGGCTGCGGGTCTGATGGGAGAGCCCTAATTCTGATAAAATCAATTTCCAGCAATTTAATGCCAGACATTTACAACGTGTGAAGAGCGCTAAAATTCAGAGGTTGTGTGTTTTTTTTTTTTTTTTTTTTTTTTTTTTTTTTTTAAAAAGCACTGTATCCACCGTCTGGGCATAGTAATAAAAGGATGCGGGGGCCCATACTATTAGGTCTTTCTATGTAGCGATGCCAGCCAGTGAGTGTCGAATAGGACACGAGATGAGGGACAACTCTTGCTAGAAAGACGCTGAACGCAGTTATCATCCAGTGATTACTTGTGCCGAAAAACTGCATCCCTCGTAAATCTGCCACCATTCGTGACAAACGAAAATGCGACTTCCTAATGAGGGGTCTGTTTGCTTGTTCATGTGGAGCATTACACTGGAAACTTTTCCGTTCAGCGAGACAATGCTCCAGAATTGTGCCACAGTATAGCTCGGCGCTTCAGTCCGGAACCGCGCTGCTGCTATGGTCGCAGGTTCGAATCCTGCCTCGGGCATGGATGTGTGTGACGTCCTTAGGTTAGTTAGGTTTAAGTAGTTCTAAGTCTAGGGGACTGATGACCTCAGATGATAAGTCCCATAGCGCTCAGAGCCATTTGAACCACAGTATATCTACCTATCTATGAGCACGATATGGATGTGAGACTAATCGAGGTCACCAGACGGTAAGCATGGTGCAAGACGGCAAGTATGGGCAACGGAGGGGACCATCCCCCAACCCTCGCTGCCCCCCCCCCACCCCCAAGCTCTCAGGGAAAGGAAAAAATATAGTGTATTCAGGTGTTTTTCTTTCCAAGAAAACGATTCAAAAGTCAGTAATAAACTGGTCTTTATCATTGCCAAACCTGAAAAAAATTTTAGCTTTTTACAAGTCGCCATTCGCCTTCCAAAATATTAAAAATACGGCACAGTCCCAGTTCGAGGCCCCCTACAAACTATTGTACGGGCGCGCTGCATCTGGAAAGTTGTCGAATATCCTCATCATCAACCTTGCTTCGATCCATACCCTGTAACTTTTGTTGACTTCCGAGCGTTACATTAGTATGTACCTTCGCGATAGTTTTCACGAAACAACTGCAGGCTGTCGCTTCAGTTGTCGATGCCGGAACACCAGTTCTTTTTTAGGTAACCGTAGCATTTTAGTTTGTTACGGTGTCCATGCAAAGGCGAGTTATCAATCACGATAGATGCCAGCTCTGTTAGGAAAGCTCCTGAGAGTGACGTGGAGTGTGTCCACATTTTCCAGAGGCTGGTGCTGGGACTGGTCGGCGGCCGGCGGTCAGCGATGCCCGTCACGCGCGGGCCTTCCTTCCTGCCACGGCCCTGGGCCATTGTGTGGCCGCCCACCGCTCCGCGCAGCCGCCGCCGCCGCCGCCGCCGCCGCCGCCGTGCCACAAACTCCGTTAATAGCCTCGTCTCAAATTTCTCCACTACTGCGAAACACTCACTCCCCCATGTATCTCAGCGGAAATGCACTACTCTCCTCTACACTGCACGCGCGCGCGCCCCCACACACACACACACACACACACACACACACACACACACACACACACACACGGGTGCGCGCGTGTTCGGGGCGTGCTTCCTAGCAGTCATCAGGAGCATTTTCTTTGGTGTTTCAGCAGATATTTGCAATTTCGTTTGTGCAGTGTGCAGCTGGAGATAGCCCAAACAAATACTACATGTCAAGTCTTTCACGCAACACTCAGTTTCGACAGAAAGCTTCCGTTTGGTTCCCGCTACAAACAAAATTTTAAATCGTAATTTTACGTGTCCATTCGATCTAGCGGTCCCAAATTAGTCTATCGCGCTATTCATTTTACCGTTACGTGTTAACTGGGACATTAAAATGCGAAGTATAACAAGTACACCAGCAGCGACTGAGTAGCACTGCTGCATGGCTGTAGCAGTTGGGTCTGGCCAGGGCGGTGCTCTGTCGCTGCTGGAGTACTGGCTATACTCTGCTTTTTAATATCCGTGTTAATACATATCGATAAAACGAATATCGCGCTAGACTAATCTGAGATCGCTAGATCGAATGGGCAACGACTAAAAAGTAATTTTGTTTCTAACGGGAAACGAATCAAATGGCTCTGAGCACTATGGGACTTAACATCTGAGGTCATCAGTCCCCTAGAACTTAGAACTACTTAAACCTAACTAACCTAAGGAGATCACGACATCACACACATCCATGCCCGAGGTAGGATTCGAACGTGCAACCGTAGCGGTCGCGCGGTTCCAGACTGAAGCGCCTAGAACCGCTCGGCCACATCGGCCGGCGGAAACGAATCGACGCTTTCCGTTGACGTTGGGCGTCGTATGTGTGGATTTGTTTGGGCTGACTCCAACTATACGCTGGGAAAACGAAACTCCAAATATCTGCTGAACCAACAGAGAAAATGCTCCCGACGAGTATTAGGAGAGACACCTGTTTTTTATATATATATACACACACAGAGCCAAAACATGATGACTCATAGGCATTTGCTCATTGACGAGTACTAAATTTCTTTTGGTGTTATCTGTGGATTCATTAGTGGCTAAATAGTACTATTTTGGAGCCATAGATTCTCCCACAGTAATGGCATACCCAGCTGGCGTTGACTCGTGTAACAGCTTTGTTCATCTCTTGTTCTCTTCTGCGATTTATCTTCCTTTTCTCCTGCAAATGTCTCTGCGTCTTAAATTAAGTGTTGCTTGGTGAACAATGTATCGCCATTTACATCCATCTAGGGCAGAAGTTTCCCAGTCATTTATGTTTATTTGACATTTTGTCATATTTGACATGAGGACATCTTTATATCGTTTTGTTTTCTCTCCCTGATTGCGTTGGCCATTCTTCAATTGGGAGAACAAGATTTGTGTGCGGAGATGGGAGTTTGGCATGCGGATGATATGACCAGCCCAGCGAAGTTGGTATGTGACAATTTTTGCGTCAGTGCTGGTGGATTTGGTTTCTTCCTAAATGCTGTTGTTTGTTAAAAGATCTTGCCAACTTACTTTCAATATTCTCCTTATGCAGCGTTTGTGGTATTTTCTAAGTACTTTAAGTGACGCCTGTAGGTGAGCCAGGTTTCTCCTCCACAAAGAATTGTAGGCATGATAATGGTATTGTAGACGAATGAAAGCTCGACAGTCGAACTGAATCGTGACTGCGATCCTTTATTTATTTACTAGCTTAGTACCCGGCCTTACCCGGATATTTATATATCTTGCCGACTTCTATTAGTGATTCTGTTTCTTCCCCCTTTCCATCTCGTCCTCCCTACTCTCTTTGACGGTGGCGAAGCCTGCCATTTTTTGTAGGGTACGCTGAGAATTACGCATAAAGAAAAAAAAATCTTAAAAGAAATCTCGTAAAATCGAAACACTGCAAAAGTAACTTAGTTACATATTTCTACTGAGATTGAAACTACTACAAAAACTGTCATAAATAACGCATAAAATACTAAACAGCTACATATTCATAAAAGTATAACACATAGTAATGCACATTTACGTCTTTTTTGTACATTTGTTCTATCATCCTGTCCTTTTCTGGGCGTCAACACCGATGATACGTGATATAAAATCCTGCCGATTGGGTCAAGCTTTCACAGTTCACTTCTCTACAGCAGAAAATCGCCTAATTTGACAGTTTGTCATTTGCCATTGTCTTACAGACGTAGGCTTTAACGAGCTTTAATGTACTCATGCTTCTTTGGCAAGACGCAGTGATCGCTGGAATTCCAAAAACCAATGACAGTAATTTTTAATCCATTGTTTGTAATGGATTTAAGGATTTCCTGATGCTCTAGACGTTTATCCTCACTGCTGTAAATAAACGTAAGTTTTTCATTGTCGATAAGAGGATATATTTTAAGTAGTTTTTCAACTTCACGTATGAAGAAATTGTTTGACCTATTATAGCCTGAGAGCTTTTTCTCACTTACAAGTTCTATAAAATCTGTTTCATTTAAGTCCTGAAATCTAGTTTCGATGTTTACTATTAATGTATCAATCATTTCGAACACTAGCCTTCACAATTTCTGAAAACTCACTTCTGTTTCGTTAAAATTCATTTCAGGTACTCCTGATGAATGTATAAGGCTCTTAACTTTCACTATGCATTTCAGAATAACTTCCTCACATCTTAGTCTTTCAACAGCGTTAACGTAGTTTTTAATTGCAAGCTTACAGCGACTTATGTTGCAAAATGTCAAACAAGAGACTTGTGTGCTGGAAAATCGAATTGTACAGCTGTAGTAGAAAAAGAAAATTCTGGTCATCCAGTATACAATTTAGCCCATCTGCTGGATGTAAAGAATTATCATCCCGGTCTTCGTTGTTTATCACATAATTAAATGCTGCTCTCAGGTCTGTATAACGAAGAATGACAATTCCACCTTGTTTCACAATGACCTGGTAATTTAAATCCCCTTTCCCTCAGACGTTCACATCTTTTACTGGAACGGCTAGAAAATGCGCGAAAGTGCCACAAAAATTTTCAATTGCGTGATTTTTTTTTCAAGCATAGAGGAGGACTGGGTTCAACTGTTGTGCATAGCAGTGAATAAAGAGAGCATAAGGATATGCTTGTTTCACAATAATATCATATTTCTTCCGTGCCATTGCACTGCATCCGTCGTATGTTTGCGATACTGATTTTTTTTTATCAATATTCCAACTGTTTAACATGCAACAACACAGTGGCTATGCCTTGTGCACTCCGGTCTTTAAGATCGTCATAAAACCCTACGAATATCTGTTGTATTTCTCCTGATTCGTTATTTGCAAAACGAATAGTTACACTCATTTGACTTTTAATTGAGTCATCCGTTGTTTCGTCGGCTTATATTGATATAAAGAGACTAGTTTTAACTTCACTTTAAATTTGTACTTTAACGACATCCGTAATACAAGCTATTACTTCATTCTGTGTGTCGGAGAAAGTGCCTTTAAATACTCAATCGGATGCTAAATGATCTTTCATGTATGGGTCTTTTTCTGACAAGAAATCCAAAAGTACTAAATAATTTCCTTTATTTACTGACATCTCAGATTCGCCATGACCTCGAAGAGCTAACTCTTTCCGTGCTAAAACGCAAATTGTCGAAATAGGTCTCTTCATTATACTTATGTTTCAATCAGCCTTCTTGTTGTGTTTCAAAGCTTCCAAGCGTGTTGCTTCTGAAATAGCATGGCCAGTTATTACTGTGCCTAACTGATTGTATTTAACAGATGCCGGCCGGAGTGGCCAAGCGGTTCTAGGCGCTATAGTCTGGAACCGCGCGACTGCTACGGTCGCTGGTTCGAATCCTGCCTCGGGCATGGATGCGTGTGAGGTCGTTAGGTTAGTTAGGTTTAAGTAGTTCTAAGTTCTAGGGGACTGATGACCTCAGAAGTTAAGTCCCATAGTGCTCAGAGCCATTTGAACCATTTAACAGATGCTGTGATATGTGAAATGGAACATTTATGCTTTTGAGTTTTTAAAGGAAATTTTGAAGTCTCTTCGCCTACTCTCCATTCACGCCGTTCAAAACCGTCATTACCCACTCCAAACTGTACACAGTAAAAACCAAAAAGTTCGTTCCTTACAACGCCGCCACTTAACCACGGTTTTGAATTGTACCATTGTGTTTGGAAGCGTCTTACAAATTTTCCCTAACATTTTTTTATAGACAGACTTGGCGGCGGCTTTCGTTCTTTCAGCAGGAGTTTATCTTCCAAAGAAAGACATGACAAAAGTGAAGGGTTTTCAGTAAAAAAATTCGGTGGGTCTTGAGATGTCTTAAACGCGTCCATAGGAGCTTGAGGTAGTCCGAAATACCATGCTTTACAACATAATGGTTTAAACATTAGGCAACTTACAGTTTTCCTTCCGACAACACAATGTCAAGACAGATTGACGATGATACCTCACACGTGACTGGGCACACCGAAATACACTTCACTAATCAGTTAATCACTACAACTACTTACTACGTTTCAACTACAAAATTCATGTTTGAGGTTTCACCATAAGCACGTCTAGTACTGTTGATATGAAAGCCTACAGACACGCTACTGAACTATCAATGTTTGAAATAAGTAAGGCTACTAAATTTTAATCTGAGGAACAATGAAATTACACTGGCTATTTCCTGTCATCTTGCAACGACATTCGATGATGCATTCACATATATTTACTATGAGCTATGAATGTCTTCTTGCTATATGCTTTTTAAATAAACACTTAAATTAATAGTTAATGGTTTCCCATTCTACCCGGCTTGCTACTAGCGTGGTAGACGATGCGAAGTAACGTTATCTGCCAGGGAACTGCTGAAAGACTTGTCATTATACTTCGGCGTGTATCCACCTGCTGGCGAGAAGTAGAAACGAATTAAACGCCAGCTTTTAAAAACCATATCCATGCTTTAGAAACCCCTATACGCCATACGAAAGAAAGGGGCTTACTGCGAATTCTCGTAACAAGAACAGAATTCCGGATGCTACTGGTTGCAAAGCTGGAGGATTGATGCATATACTGGCGGATGCGTATACGAAGTTCAAACGTAGAATATTTGAAAACATTTACGAGGGTACGTGATCAGGTCGGAGAAAATTCAGTTTGGAAGAATTATTTTGGAATTTTCTGGGTAGGCTCAGGCTCAGAACCTTAATGGACGCTTCATCACTGCTTTTTGGTCATATCCTCCTTCCCCTTCTATCCATCTGCTCCTTCCTCCTCTGTCCAGTTCCTCCTGTCCTCTCTCATTGACAATCTTCTCTTCCAGACTCTCGTTGTCCATCTCCTCCTCCTCTCTCTCCTCCTCCTCCTCTCTCTCTCTCTCTCTCTCTCTCTCTCTCTCTCTCTCTCTCTCTCTCTCTCTCTCTCTCTCTCTCTTAATCTCCTCTTTCTGTGCACACAACCTACTCCCCTCTCTACTTCCTTCTTACCCCTCTAAGTCCATCTCCTCCCCATCCTCTGTCCTCCTCCTCCACCCCCTCGCTGTCCATCTTCTTCTCTTTCTTTTCTCTGTCCGTCTTCCCCTCAACATCTCCACATAAGTCTACTCTTCGTCGCCTTCTCTATCCATTTGCTGCTCCCCTTCTCTCTGTTCCTCTCCTTCTTTCCCCTCTCTCTGTCAATCTCCTCGTCTTCCATTTCTATTTCACCTCCTCTCTCTCTCTGTTTCCTCCTCTCCCCTATCGGTGTCCATCTCTTCCTCCTCCCCCCCCCCCTGTGTCTCTCTCTCTTCCTTCCTCCTCTCTATCTGCCCATCTCCTCCAAGCCCCTACTCTCTTCGTCGTTATCACCCCTATCCGAATAGGAGGTTGCTGATTCTCATCCCCGACAGTATTTCTTTTCAGATAGTAAGTAGTGTGTATGCCAAGTTTGGTTGACATCGATCCATATGTTTTGAAGGAGATGTTTACGCATGGATTGCCCACGTATGCACATGCCACACATCTTTGTAGGTATAGTTCACCTGTATCTCTAGCGAATATCGCCCTGCTATTTCGTTTTCACGCAGCTCAGTGTTTATGACGTCATATTTCCTGAACTATGTGTCGACAGCGATATAATTTTGCAGGAATTTTCAATGGTATAATAGGATACTGTCTGCAAAATGTATCGCTAATATAGTCAGCAGTAAAAAAAAAAAAAAAAAAATTAATTAACACGCCGTGCCTGATACGGCAGTTTTATTGCAGGAACAACGAAAATGTAATAAGCAATAAACTTTTTTCCTTTTATCATTTTGTGGGGTTTCTCAGCGAGAAAAAGTTTTGTGAAAGTTTGAAATTTTGTGTAGAGTTTGTTGCAAGTCAATAAGTACTCTCATTCACAAATACCGGATGAATAAAATCTGGGTATTCTCGCATCGTGGGCTACACTTGCTTTTCACCCCCACCTCTATCTCTTTGATAGGTAGGTGATTCTTACCCTTACACGATTATTTCCAGACAGTAAGTGATATGTGTAACGAGTTTGGTTGAAATCGGCCCAGTAGTTTAGGAGGAGATGTGAAACATATATACATATATACACCACACATATACATACACATATACACTACTGGCCATTAAAATTGCTACACCACGAAGATGACGTGCTACAGACGCGAAATTTAACCGACAGGAAGAAGATGCTGTGATATGCAAATGATTAGAGCATTCACACAAGTTTGGCGCCGGTGGCGACACCTACATGCTGGCATGAGGAAAGTTTCCAACCGATTTCTCATACACAAACAGCAGTTGGCGGGCGTTGCCTGGTGAAACGTTATTGTGATGCCTCGTGTAAGGAGGAGAAATGCGTACCATCACGTTTCTGACTTTCATAAAGGTCGGATTGTAGCCTATCGCGATTGCGGTTTATCGTATCGCGACATTACTGCTCGCGTTGGTCGAGATTTAATGACTGTTAGCAGAATATAGAATCGGTGGGTTCAGGAGGGTAATACGGAACGCCGTGCTGGATCCCAACGGCCTCGTATCACTAGCAGTCGAGATGACAGGCATCTTATCCGCATGGCTGAAACGGATCGTGCAGCCACGTCTCGATCCCAGAGTCAACAGATTGGGACGTTTGCAAGATAACAACCATCTAAACGAACAGTTCGACGACGTTTGCACCAGCATGGACTATCTGCTCGGGGACTATGGCTGCGGTTACCCTCGACGCTGCATCACAGACAGGAACGCCAGCGATGGAGTACTCAACGACGAACCTGGGTGCACGAATGGCAAAACGTCATTTTTTCGGATGAATCCAGGTTCAGTTTACAGCATGATGATGGCCGCATCCGTGTTTGGCGACATCGCGGTGAACGCACATTGGAAGTGTGTATTTGTCATCGCCATACTGGCGTATCACCCGGCATGATGGTATGGAGTGCCATTGGTTACACGCCTCTGTCACCTCTTGTTCGCATTGACGGCACTTTGAACAGTGGACGTTACATTTCAGATGTCTTATGACCCATGGCTCTACTCTTCATTCGATCCCTGTGAAACCCTACATTTCAGCAGGGCAATGACCGCATGTTGCAGGTCCTGTACGGGCCTTTCTGGATACAGAAAATGTTCGACTCCTGCCTTGGCCAGCACATTCTCCAGATCTCTCAGATCAATTGAAAACGTCTGGTCAATGGTGGCCGAGCAACTGGCTCTTCACAATACGCCAGTCACTACTCTTGATGAACTGTGGTATCGTGTTGAAGCTGCATGGGCAGCTGTACCTGTACACGCCATCCGAGCTCTGTTTGACTCAATGCCCAGGCGTATCAAGGCCGTTATTAAGTTCAGAGATGGTTGTTCCGGGTACTGATTTCTCAGGATCTATGCACCCGAATTGCGTGAAAATGTAATCACATGTCAGTTCTAGTATAATATATTTGTCCAATGAATACCCGTTTACCATCTGCATTTCTTCTTGGTGTAGCAATTTTAATGGCCGGTAGTGTATATATAGATACATACATACACCACACATATACATACACACATATATTTTTATAATATGTATGAATCGGTTGATGTTTTTACACACAACTTGCATCGTAGAACATATTGAAGCCCGTGCTTCACAATTATTTTTATTATAAAAATCCAGAGCACATTAATAATGCTAAGACACGTAGTTGAGGTAGGACCAATAGAAGTCGCCAGATCGCGGGGCAGTCGTAAGTTCTCGCAGAACCCGAAATTTGTTGAGCCATTTCAGTCATGCCCTAGCTTAGCAGTAATTAAGGATTTAACATGACATAGCATAATTTTTCCGTTATTTGATGGAAGATTCTTGAACCACTGAAACCATGTAACGGCGCTCCTCCAGTGGCTCAGTGCGCTGCCTCGTACACTGCAGGTAGAGAGCCGCCGCCCTCTCTGCGTGCTGGCGCTGCGCTCGGGGCTGCGGGCTGCAGGCTGCGCGTGACATTTGCGGTCCCGCGGGTAAAAGGCCGCTGCTCCGGTAGACGGCGCAGCGCAGCGCAACCCGTTGCGGCACGCCACCACTACTCTGCCCGCGCCCAAAGGGCAGGCCGCGACACTCCACGCGCGCCGACTAGCTAGGGGGACGGCCGGCGGTACACAACGACTGTCAACACGTGTCGCGTCTTTCTCTTTGCAACACTCAATACTGTCGGTATTACAGCGACTACAGTCCATAGTTCGTGACAAGCAAAGCTGTGGCGTAACGCTTTCAACCTCTCGGCTGATCCAAAGGTAACAGCTGAACTGTCAGAACCTTCAGAGTGTGATAAACTTTCGTAGCCGAATATGTGAGTCATCCAGAGAATGTGCTTATGCTTCGTGCCATTTCCATAAACAAGCCGGCCGCTGTAGGCGAGCGGTTCTAGGCGCTTCAGTCCGGAACTGCGCCGCTGCTATGGTCGCAGGTTGGAATCCTGCCTCGGGCGTGGCTGTGTGTGATATCCTTAGGTTAGTTAGGTTTAGGTAGTTCTAAGTCTAGTGGACTGATGACCTCAGATATTAAGTCCCATAGTTCAAATGGCTCTGAGCACTATGGGGCTTAACATCTGAGGTCATCAGTCCCCTACAACTTAGAACTACTTAAACCTAACTAACCTAAGGACATCACACACATCCATGCCCGAAGCAGGATTCGAACCTGCGACCGTAGCGGTCGCGCGGTCGCAGACTGTAGCGCCTAGAACCGCTCGGCCACTCCGGCCGGCTAACTCCCATAGTGCTTGGAGCCATTTCTGTAAACAAATTGTAACAAATTATTTCGCCTGCGCGCCAGTGGGTTCCGTTCTTTGATGCTGTGGACGCCACGGCCGGTTGTTGGAGTCCTGGGACAGGGGGCTTTTGTTCAGCTTTAAAGATGATGGGTTGGTTTGTCCGTAAGTGCATTGTGGCCCTGGTCGGGGCATCTTATGTTAGCTTAAGGGAGAGCGATTTTATCGTGACGGTAAGAGCTTACCAGTTACTGTTGGAAATAAGCTATTTCAGGGAGCAGCAGTTTGCAGTACTCGGGTGTCGTTGGTCCTCAGGAACAAAGGTTATATTTCACGTGTTTCATATATGAAGCCACAAGCAGTCAGACCACGGTGTCCTCTACCGCCCACGATATTTAACATATATGTAAATAACATTGTCAATAAATGACAAAACAAGATGGATGATTCCTACCACCGAGATATACAGTATTTAACCCACCACTTTTTCGGATGGCCAGGTTATATTGGAGGATACGGAAGACAAATTACAACGAGCTGTATGGTCCTTACATATAACGGCAAAACAATATGTTTTCGTCATATCCACAAACAAAACTAAAGATATGGCCCTTTGTGGAAAAGAACATCTTAGAACCAAAATCACAATCGAGAACAAAGTGTTGGAACGAGTCCATATGAAGGCATCGCGGAAAGACGGACTAACATTCAAATGTAAAAACTTAGAGGTACGTGTTGCCATCTGTTGCTGGGTACGGGAACTATCAAACTTGACATTGGTCTCACAATTTTTGATAGTTTCCCTACTCAGCAACAGAGAGCAACGCTTATCTCTAGTAATATATTTTTAATGTTCGTCGAAAGGAACTAGGAAGGTACGAGTACTTACGCATGTCAGGTACAATTAAGGCAACGATCTTGAACAAAACCGCGAAAGAGACAGTGCTTAAATTTTATAGTACTACGACTGTACCTTTAATGCACTATGAAGCCGAAGTAAAGACTTCAACGATCGAACAATTACGGAGAACTGAGACGGCAGAAATGAGACTTCTGAAACCTTCAGCAGCATACAAATTAGAAGATCGTAAGAGGAGGAGACACATAAGAGAGGAATTTCATCGCCTAATAGCGAAGATACGACAGTATAGAAAAGAATAGCGTGTCCATCTACTATGTACAGATCAAAGCTGGGTACCAAGGAAAATCTATGACTACAGTGCCAAGTAGGAGTAGGATACAACGACCACGAAAAAGATGGTGCGAGCCTTTTCTCACTTATTTTCGGAGCAGACAAAGATGTCTAACCCGAAAACGTACTTGATGATGATGATATATGAAGTCAGGTGTGAGTGATCCGCAGTAATCAGTAAAGTTGTTCTGCTAGTAAGGAAAGTTTTGCAAGAGTTACCAAGTGCGTTCCCTTGGGCGGTCCTGTATTTATGCTTATGCTGACGGCTTTCTAAGCGAGTTTACAGCGAACGTGCATAGGAATAGGACGCACAGCTTAGCGCGAAGCCATTACTTAGATGGAAATGGTGCACAATGAACGAGACGGACTTGGGGAGTCAAATAATAGACAATAAATTCCGTTGCTTCCCGTGGAACCTAGATGTGTGGTGTTTTTGTGCGTCGTTTTTCTGTTTGATTTCGAACTGCTATCCTGTTTTGTTTATTGGGGAGATTATCGATGGGAGCCGGCCGCGGTGGTCTAGCGGTTCTAGGCGCTCAGTCAGGAACCGCGCGACTGCTACGGTCGCAGGTTCGAATCCTGCCTCGGGCATGGATGTGTGTGATGTCCTTAGGTTAGTTAGGTTTAAGTAGTTCTACGTTCTAGGGGACTGATGACCTTAGAAGTTAAGTCCCATAGTGCTCAAAGCCATTTTATCGATGGGAGTTGCCATAAATCAGTTTGAGGTGATATTGCGAGTGTAGTGTTCGTTTTCAATTTAATGCTGGATCTGAGAATTTTTCGAAAAGTAGTTGGATTGGTACAGGGCATTTATCAATAGTATGGGTGTTTTGGTCCTGTCTCGCAGAATTAAGCGTGGCTGCAAGGACGATTTCAACCCAGTTGAACAGTACAAATATTTGTCATGCTGTCACAGAGGAACAACAGGTGGTCCGATGAAATAAATTTTATTGTGCAAATGAGTGTACAACATGATTTGTATACAGGATAACGTAAATGTACGGGGTTTGTTTGCTTTCCAGATGAATGAGTTGTAACTGGCATTCAGGCTGTGCCTGCATACTTCACTGGATACGAATTTTACTTAGAGAATACCGGTATCAAAGCTACTTGCTACATCTCGAATTGACGTTCTTGCGTTTACTTCAGTCATTTTCCTGTCAATCTTCTAGCGTTAATTTTACTGCCGAGGTTTGACGCTTTGTAGCACTCTGACGTCCAGATGCCTACAATTGCGCTTTTGAAATGCCACACGCTAGAAGACGCATTAACCTATTTAGTAAGGAAGCTAACCACTAAGTCGTTCATATGCCTGTATAGGAAAAGAAAATGAATGTTTCATTTTACGGCAGAAGCAGCATATGATCGCGGAGCAGGATTAATAGGCAAAGCAGATTGTACATTGTAAATTACGCTTTTCTGTTGCAGTGGTTCTGTACTTTAAAACAGAATACGGCTACCAATATTGCCGTATAGAAGGATAGTTACGATCCTAGAATCATAAACCGGGCAGTTTTGGCAGTGCGTTATCCGGACGCTGCGCAAGGCCCTTTTGCCAGTTGCTTCGTGATTGTAAAGGGAAATTTCTTTGAGGTTGGCTAATTTTCTAGATAATTTGTTACTAGTACTTATGTAACTGATAATCACCCGCAACAGCAAAGAGCGGCACCGGACCGAAAGAACTATTTTTTACTCAAAACTTCCTGGCGGATTAAAACTGTGTGCCGGACCGAAACTCGAACTCGGGACCTTTGCTTTTCGCGGGAAAGTGCTCTACCAACTGAGCTACCCAAGCACGACTCACGCCCTGTCCTCACAGCTTTACTTCTACCAATACCTCGTCTACTACCTTCCAAACCTTGCACAGTGTCCAGATAATGCTGTGCCAAAACTGCCCGGTTTGTGATTCTAGGATCGTACCTATCCTTCTACTCTTTTAGGAGTATCTCGCAAATTCATGCCAAATACTTTCGTATCTTCTAAACTATACCGAAACTTACGAACATAGTGGCAATGTTGCATGGCCTTCTGGTTTACATTATGCATGATCGCCACCAGGATACAATAGAGAACAGCACATCGACTAGGGAAATGAAATAAAAAGCCCACTACGTCCACAGCAGGACTGTTCAATCCTCTTAGCGAACACAGCACTTGGGCTGCTGGAGTACTCATCTGGTGAACAAACCAGTGCAGAACTACTTTTAGATACGCAAAGAACAAGTAGATGGCCCTTGTTCTAAAACCTGAAGAAATGAGGAGCACAGGAAAAGTCTTAAAAGATTACGCGCACATCAGTATCGCCAACTACCTCTTCGTAGTAAAATAACGACACCATCGAATGGCACATCCACGAGTTAATTTTGTACATTAAAAAGCCTAAGCAGGCGATGTGAGAGCCCGAGAATTCCACATGGCTCGCGCGATACTGGTAAGAGGTGCTGCAGTTAATGGACTGTGTTTGTGGCGGCCGCGGCTGACCTTAGTGTCCTGCCCTGCCACTGGGAGGGCGACGCGCACTCCCCGGCGCCTTATTTATGTTTCCGGTAATATCGCCAGGAGTGGGAAAAAACTGAAGAGGGAAGGAGTAGGTCTCATCTGACTGAGGACGGCGCTTCTAAGTTGGATTCTTTTTCAAAGTTGAAATAAATAATCGTATAGATATAATCTATACGGACATGAAAGTAGATAGGATGATTGCAGGTATCTACATCTACATCCATACTCCGCAAGCCACCTGACGGTGTGTGGCGGAGGGTACCTTGAGTACCTCCATCGGTTCTCCCTTCTTTTCCAGTCTCGTATTGTTCGTGGAAAGAAGGATTGTCGGTATGCTTCTGTGTGGGCTCTAATCTCTCTGATTTTATCCTCATGGTCTCTTCGCGAGATATACGTAGGAGGGAGCAATATACTGCTTGACTCCTCGGTGAAGGTATGTTCTCGAAACTTCAACAAAAGCCCGTACCGAGCTACTGAGCGTCTCTCCTGCAGAGTCTTCCACTAGAGTTTATCTATCATCTCCGTAACGCTTTCGCGATTACTAAATGATCCTGTAACGAAGCGCGCTGCTCTCCGTTGGATCTTCTCTATCTCTTCCATCAACCCTATCTGGTACGGATCCCACAATGCTGAGCAGTATTCAAGCAGTGGGTGAACAAGCGTACTGTAACCTACTTCCTTTGTTTTCGGATTGCATTTCCTTAGGATTCTTCCAATGAATCACAGTCTGGCATCTGGTTTACCGACGATCAACTTTATATGATCATTCCATTTTAAATCACTCCTAATGCGTACTCCCAGATAATTTATGGCATTAACTGCTTCCAGTTGCTGATCTGCTATATTGTAGCTAAATGATAAGGGATCTTTCTTTCTCTGTATTCGCAGCACATTACACTTGTCTACATTGAGATTCAATTGCCATTCCCTGCAACATGCGTCAATTCGCTGCAGATCCTCCTGCATTTCAGTACAATTTTCCATTGTTACAACCTCTCGATATACCACAGCATCATCCGTAAAAAGCCTCAGTGAACTTCCGATGTCATCCACAAGGTCATTTATGTATATTGTGAATACTACACTGCCCTGCGACACACAGGGGAACAGATAGGAACAATGGCAGGAGGGTGTCCACAATGAGAAAATCAAAGAAAAACTGGGAATGAACTCTGTAGATGTAGCAGTCAGAGCGAACAGGCTTAGATGGTGGGATCATGTTACACGCATGGGAGAAGCAAGGTTACCCAAGAGCCTCATGGGTTCAACAGTAGAGGGTAGGAGGTGTCGGGGTAGACCAAGGAGAAGGTACTTGGACTCGGTGAAGAATGATTTTGAAGTAATAGGCTTAACATCAGAAGAGGCACCAATGTTAGCACTGAATAGGGGATCATGGAGGAATTTTATAAGGGGGGCTATGCTCCAGACTGAACACTGAAAGGCATAATCAGTCTTAGATGATGATGATGATTATGATGATGATAGATATAATCCAGCACACTTGTCATTTTATGGTCAAGATCGGTCTGTTTAGAACTGATGTGTGATATCGGAAGTGCGGTGCATCCGCTGTTTGTAAAAACGTTTCCGGTGACCTACGGAACTACGCACGTATTTCCTAGAGTATTAAGTACAGAATTTGGATTTGATAAAGCGTAATCACAGAGGCTAGACTACGCTGCCGGAAAAAAATAGTGCACCAGGAAAAACGACGTCGATTTTGATCCGGTGACGGCATGTGCAACCTGAGGGTTAATGGATGTACCGATAATGGTTTCTACAGTGTCCGCCAACAGATAGTGTAGTGGCATAGCTACCAGAGCGCAATCTGTGTCTAGGCTTTAATTGGGGACCCTCACAACCAGAAGGCTCAGTGTTGTGCAAACGTGTGAAGCAAGCAGGCTACCATGTCACGGAGACGCGCTCGTGCTACCTCCAGCCAACCGAGTGAGTTTGAAAGGGGTCAAATTGTGGCCTTCCGAGTGGCAGGATGGTCCTTTCGAAGAATTGCCACACAAGTTGGGCATGCTGCATCAGTTGTTGTGAAGGCATTGCTAATTACGCATATAAAATTTTTTTCCGTGATTTTCTTTGGATTTCTATTCTTTTTCTTTTATTCATATGGGCATTTCTAATTGTGATTATGTAACATTCTACTGTGGTTTTTAAATGTAAAGATGTAATTGTGATTATTTCGTTTGCTAATGGATAAATATGATTCTTGCTTTGTACCTGTGGTAAAGTTTCTAAAGTTCTCTTTTGGAATATTATTCATTGTGAAAAATGCAGTCAATAACATTTATAAAGGTTTATGTAATTTACGATAATGATGTAACATCTATAGACAGGGGACAGCGATAGTGATATCGAGAGTTGAAAGGTTGTTGCGTAGTAGAGGGGATGGTGGATGGCGTGTCTGTGAAGCGTGCGCGGGAAAAATAGTACTGCGTTCCATGAAAAGCATACGTAATTGTATGGATAGTGATACCGAACTATCAGATTGTTAATTCTCTTTACCACTGCGGTATGTATTGCCATCGCCAGTGAACTTTAAGAGCAAATAAACCGGACTGTGAAAGTGCCGCTAACATTACGTTGTTGTGGCCGACACGAACTGTGCCTTTATTCGAATGAACTTTGCTGGTATTGGTTTTGGGTGGTGGAACTGTTGTATATCACATTCTATCAAGCCATGAAAGTGAAGTCTAATTAACTGTGCAATATAAATGGCTTTCAGTGACGTTGACGTAGTTTGAAATGCGAGAACAGAGTGGACATTGTTTACGGTGTGCTTCACATACATGAACAATTCTATGAACTGTGTATTTGTGGCTAAGACTACATGAATGTGACGAACCGTGTAATTATGGACGCTAGCGTCACGGACAGTGTAAAAACGAGCGATGTCTACGTCATGTACTTTGAAAGAGAGGACATGTCAACAACGTTCGTATACTGGCATCTTGTGGTTTCTTAATCACCACGGGGTTAATGATACAGCTGTGCCGGAACTTTATTTGCGTTTCGCCGGAGAAGATTAACCAGCGGAACTGTCTGTATCCTGCTCTCATCATCGTAACCCGCCGACATCGTGCTGCCTAACGCAACGCTTCGTATGCAACAAAAAGTTAAGGGATTTCGCTGAACGCTATCCCCTCACCTAGAAACTTTCTTTCTCTATTAAAAGTATAAGAATTACTGACTCTGTTTAATTAAATTCTTTGTTTAGTTTGTTTGATTTCTGCTAACGAAAATAAAATTACAATCAGTGAATTGAAAGTTGCCTGGTAGTCATTGTTGAAACACCAGTAAATATAAACTTCTTCCTCTCATTAGGACTAATTCTCCTTGCATGTCAAAATTATTTTAGTTATTTAATGTATTGTTATGAGACTAGATATATGACAGTAACTAATAAGAGTATTTTGTCGCGAAATATGGCTTCGCGCGAAAATTACGGCGACTGCCATAATTGCTTGCGTTCTGACCAATAATGTATAAGCTGCTATTCCCGTATTGGTGCTTTTCCTGACGTGAGCGGGAATTATAAATGTCAGCTGGCAAATCACGCAGTGACTCTTTACCCAGTAATAAAAGTTTTTTTGATATTGTATTGCTACGAGTCGTAGTACTAAGAGACACTTGTTATACTCGAAAGTGGGTAGATGTATGGTGAAACCCCCCAGTGTTCATGCGATTGTCAACAGTATTGTGTGTGATTCACGAAATTTTGTCACTTTTTCTAATTTCTTTGAAGTTTCAGAGAATATATACACATTTTTGTCGGTTCAGCTTAATTTCAGAGCAGTTTCTGGTGAATATTAGAGTTTTCAGTTCATAACCAAAGTGGGATCGTGACCAATTGAGAAGTATAACAAAGAGTGTGGTTTTCCAACTAGAATTTTGGGTGACTTCACAGTTCAGATTTTGATATTATTTTTCTTGTGGGTTGAGGTCATCACATTGTGCAGCGATGCACTATCAGTGGTTACGTGAACATTCTAACACCATTTGACGAGACACAGAACAGACGCCCTCCAGGGTTGTCGTATTGTAAGGGTAGTAGTGGCAAATCGTATAGCTACCACAGAATAGGTAAGAAGGCTTGTGAGCTCAGACGTGTCAAGATGAACTGTTGCGAACCGACCACTGCCGGCCGGAATAGGCGAGCGCTTCTAGGCGCTACAGTCTGGAACCGCGCGACCGCTACGGTCGCAGGTTCGAATCCTGCCTCGGGCATGGATGTGTGTGATGTCCTTAGATTGGTTAGGTTTAACTAGTTCTAAGTTCTAGGGGACTGATGACCTCAGAAGTTAAGTCCCATAGTCCTCAGAGTCATTTTTTGATCCGACCACTAGCAATGGGGCTACAGGCACGCACACATTTAGCCCGTTTTCCATTCACGCCACAGCATCAAAGTGCACGGCTCGACTGATGCCGTGAGAGGATCACTTGAAAGATGGAATGGCACGCCGTGGTATTTAGCGATGAACGCAAATTTTGCCTGCACGGAAGTGATGGTTGTTTGTGCGTACGATATAGACCTGGTGAGCGATGTCTCGCAGAGTGCATTCGTCCAAGATACACTGGCCACACCTCACGCCTTATGGTCTGGGGTGCGATGAGCTACAACTCTCGTTCACCTTTGGTGTGTCTGGAGGGGACGCTAACCAGCGCTCGGTATGTGCACAATGTTTTTAGACCCGTTCTCTTTCCATTGTTGCAACAGGGAGGTGCTGCACTGTTCCAACAGGATAATGCTCACCCACACACTGCCGTGAAACTTAACGTGCTCTGCGAGACGTGCAGCATCTTCCCTGGCCAGCACAATCTCCGGACTTGTCTCCAGTGTAAATGATATCATTTCATGTACTCCATATGCACTGTTGCAACAATAAATCTAGAGTGAATTGAAAAGCTCTAGATGTTTTGTTTTGTTTTGAGCAGTGCATTTGGACAGCGGGCGAAACGTAGCAAAAATTGGTTCAAATGGTTCTGAGCACTATGGGACTTAACTTCTGAGGTCATCAGTCGCCTAGAACTTAGAACTAGTTAAACCTAACGAACCTAAGCACATCCATGCCCTAGGCAGGATTCGAACCTGCAACCGTAGCGGACGCTCGGCTCCAGTCTGTAGCGCGTAGAACCGCACGGGCACTCCGGACGGCCCTAGAACTTAGAACTACTTAAACCTAACTAACCTAAGGACATCACACACAACCATACCCGAGGCAGGATTCGAACCTGCGACCGTAGCGGTCGCGCGGTTCCAGACTGTAGCGCCTAGAACAGCTCGGCCACTCGGCCGGCGAAACGTAGCAACCAATATCCCGGTGTTTTGGTAGCTCTATGGGATCTAATTCTCAGTGAGAGAAGCTTCATCTGGATGGGAAACTTGTGAACTCCTTCCTCGCCAATGTCTCCTGAGGCTGACTAATTTCTTGTTTATCCTGTGTGCATATCCGATACGGAGCTCGCCAAAGTTATTCAGGCGAGAAGCGGCTGGTGCGATGACCGAGTTGAGCGGCCAGTGGCGGGGTGTGGCTGGTGCGTGGCCAGCACGCTCCTGCGTGACGCCGCGTTAGGCGCGGGCCACCGGCGCACGCACGGCGCCGCGCGTGTGACAGGCCGGCCGGCCCCAGTGGCACGCGCCCAACTTCCTGGCCCTCGCATTGCAATGCGCTGCAGCTGCAGCCGCTTCCGCGAAGCTTCCTCACTCACCGCCAGAGCCTTTGCATAAGCGCGCTCTGCAATTCCCTTCTCCGTCTGCATGGGGTAAACGACAACCCTGCGGGCCTAAGTTCTCTCATTACTCCAGAGAAAGACAACACAGCACTTCGTCGTTTTCATCGTGCCGCCAGTTGCATTTGCACCAGTACATCTACTCTATAAACTTCGTGAAGTCATGTTTGGTTTAACGGTGTACTCCCAGGTGCTCAGCCGAGTTGTTGTATCATTTTTTGCGCAATATTTCGACGACCGACCCAGGAACTGCGAGTTATGTTGGAGTGGAGTCCAGGCAGCGAGTATTCATAACGGCAAAACTCGCTGTATTTGAAGAAGACGACTGAGTCGGTCCTAGAAATATTGTGCAAAAAATGGTAACGACATCTCGGTAAACCATCCGGAAGTATCCCTTTCACCAGTCACGCCGAGAAACCCTGAGAGATCTCATCTCTGGGTTGATTCTTCGACGGGCAAAGTGTGAAATGATTTTATGTTTATGAAGAGAAACGGTTTTTTTGCAGCACCCGAATAGCTGCGCGCTCTACCGCGCAGATTCCGGGGTTAGTGGAGACGCGCCGTCTCCGAATCGAATCTGCCCGGCGGGTTAATGACGAAGGCCAACTGAATGTGGGTTTCAGGCGGTCTCCTACATCCGACTAGCTGAATTCCAGGCTGTTACCTAGGTCCTGCCTCACCTACGCAAACAGTACGAACACGTGCTCGCACTTTTAAATTGCAAAAACCTAGACGCAGAAAGATGGGGTACAAAAATACCGCCGGCCGAAGTGGCCGTGCGGTTAAAGGCGCTGCAGTCTGGAACCGCAAGACCGCTACGGTCGCAGGTTCGAATCCTGCCTCGGGCGTGGATGTTTGTGATGTCCTTAGGTTAGTTAGGTTTAACTAGTTCTAAGTTCTAGGGGACTAATGACCTCAGCAGTTGAGTCCCATAGTGCTCAGAGCCATTTACAAAAATACCGTCTCGGAACAGGAAGGGCTAGCGATAAGCAGGCCTCTGGCCACTGTCTACCACTAACAATGCCAAATCCAGAATCACACGACGATCCCTTGAAGAAGAAGGGAAATGATATCGGAACATGACAGTTATGGTGTTCCTAAATTGTGTTGCGTGTTTTTTTCGTAAGCAAAGTAGGCGAGCCACAACTTAAAGATTTCTGACGGTCTGCAGTTAATCTTAAGTCGAAGCTGAGCCTCTTAATGGTATACTTTGCTCTTACTAGCAATTAATTGGAAATAATTACCCTAAGACCTCCAACAGGAATAACTTTTCCGTGAAAAGAACTGAAACTCACGAAAAAAATGCACTTTTTTCCCTATGTGAGATCTCCGGTTAATATTTTCCAATTCATTAGTCGTAAGATCGTGCCGAAATGATGCTCAACTGTTAGATGCCTTTCGGCGTTGAGCTGTCTTAATAGTGGCATAGCTATTTCAGTTTTTTCGGCTGCTCTGATGCTGTCGTACCTATACAGTATACCTTCTGTTTCTTTTTGTGCTTAAGTGAAATGAAATGAAATGAAATATGCGTGTGGCTGGGGCCTCCCGTCGGTAGACCGGTCGGCTGGTGCAAGTCTTTTTAGTTGATGCCACTTTGTCGACTTGCGTATCGATGAGGATGAAATGAGGAAGAAAACAAAATACAATACCCAATCCACGAGCGGAGAAATTCTCCGACTCGGCCGGGAATCGAACCCGTGCTGACCACTCAGTATAGAGGCGGACTTCGTAGTATGTTAAATGTAACATTCTTGTGATGTGATGCATCTGTTGTACTGCTTGCCTCTCCGTACTGTTTTCCCCCTCTGCTGCTTCTTCCAGTATCAAGTTAAATTTGTCAAGATGGATAGGCAAATGTCTCAATAATCCTCCTGCTCTTGTTATAAACCGTTGCTTCAAGATATTTATGAAGTTTTTCAAGCGTCTATAGTTCCTAAATCTGTCAAATCTGGGTTCTTCATTGGACACAGATCCATAGGTCATTGTTTTGGTCAACTGTTTGTCGACAACTAAGCGTCACGTCACCGCTGGAACCTCGATCCGTGCCCGACGCAAGAAATGCTCTACCGGGAGCGATGTAATCACGCTTCACGGACCTAACGGTTGATATGTTGGACTAGTCAACTTGAGTGATTTTTTTCTCACATCTGTGTGAATTCAGAGGTGAATTCCCGTCTGCGCCTTGAAATTACAAACATAAACAGTTAAGATAAGTATTATATACAGATGAAAGTTTACACTGTCGAAGGAAAGATGGCTCGCACAACTTTCTCCACCTTAGAAGCAACAAGAAGCTGAAGCGACCTTAGAACTAAATACAGCTGGCAAATCGTCGACGGGTTGCCGCCCGTCATTAAGTACCACAAACGCTGAAGATCAAGGATCGATAATACTACACGCCTAGCAATACAAGTTATGCCAGGCTGTTTGAAAAGAATGTGAAAAACCTTGAAAAAGGATAATGAGATCGACAGTTGAAATTTGCTTCTGTGGTAGGTTTACATTGGCCCAGTGCAGTGTAATTTCGTCACAAAGTTCTCTTGACCATCATGGGGCTGAATTACTTCAAGCGTGTTGTGCTAAGGAAGAGAGCACTGTTGGCAACACTTGTGTAAAGTGTAACAAAGACGTTTCGTGTCGTATGCGGAAGCTTAGCATGGGATGCCTTCCATAGAGCTTTGGCACAGACTGACACACCAGAGTTGCGCGACCTAGTGTCCAATCCATCTCCTGAAGAAAATTGCACCTTATTCGTTTGGCAACTCATTCGATAAATAAAAGTCCGCTAACTGTACAAGGTCGTTTCCCCACCGCAACTTAGTTTATTGCAATATCAACCAGTATTCGGGATAATACTTAAATGCGGCCACGCACTTTATGTTCGCCATGTAGCCACGTACTGTTCATTTAGTACTCCGCCCTCTTCGCTGCTATTCTGAAGCGGTAAGCCTAACTATACTCACGTTTAGGTCTGAAGTACCGATTTTTCTCCTCACAACGTGAATATTGTTTTGAAATATGCTGCCACTGACTTTCAGAGCGACTTACGCAGTGGGTCATCCTGGAGCACCCAAGCTCAAGACTGCTGTTGGCGTTACGGTACTACATGACGCAAGTGCTGCAGTGATGACCGAGAAAACTTACGGTGGTCACTAAAAGTCAAAGTCGCTTACGCATATCGATTCGGACAGGTTTTCAGTAACGTATTTTACGCAGTAGAAATTTCTTTCTGGCGCACTTGGTTTTTCAGTTTTCTAATTAGCTAAACTGAGTAAAGATCTGACTCAGTTAATTCATGATTCTAATTAAATCTTATTTATTTTGGACCAGTCTCTCATCTGTAGTGCGACAAGAGGGGCAGAGGCAGGACTAGCACCATTTGACTGATTGTTATAGTTTTGAGAAGTTACTGACTAATCTCCTTTTTAGGATCGCAGACCCCCAAACATTTCCTTTCCTAATAAATATCTTTATCTTTTATATAGAGCACGTTTCCTTGCGGTATTTAGAAAGAAAGATGTTCTAACTTCACACATCTTTCCCAGTTTCGTTATCGAACAAGCTGGTGCAAGTTTTAAAGCACTGGACTCACATTTGGGAGGAGCGGGATTCAAATGCCCTTTCCGCCATCTCGATGTAGGTTTTCCATACTTCTCGTGAATATGTAAAGGGTAATACCAGGATTGTTCATTTGAAGAGAGCACTGAAAATTTCCTTCTCCACTCTTACTCCTATTCGATTTTGTGACCCTTCCCTAATGACTTGTCGACGGAACACTAAAACTTAATCGTCTTGCTAGTTTTATTTCTCGTGCTCTATCAGTATAGCATTGTGTAACAACGGATGGAAAATTCATCAGTGCCGTAACTGATATTTTTCTCTTTTGCTGTTGGTGACTTATCAGTCCGATCTGCACAGCTTCGGTGTTAGACATTGGATTAAGTTTAAAAGCTTAAAAAAGGACAAATGTCTCTCGACAGTTTCTGCCTATATTATTATCATCGTCGTTGTGCCTATGTTTCGATCCAAGTGTTATTTATCGCAGAAAATCGCTCGATGGAGTTTACAATTTGTTTCTTTTTACCATACGGGTCATATGGTTTACATTGTCTTACAAATAGCGACAGTGTGCGAACTAGCTTCAGTCCCCGCGATAAACTAATGTTATTTAGTTACCGAAGGCTTTCGATACAGTTCCACACTCTTGGATACTAGCAAAATATGTGCATACGGAGCATCAGCTATGCAAATTGATTGAAAATATACTAGCAAGTACAACCCAGTATATAGCTCTCAATGGGGATACGTCGTTACAAGTGAATGTATCCCTGTATGTAGAATGAGGAAATAAAACTACCTGACTAATTTGTTCTTGTAGCTCACCTGGTAATCGAATAGGGAGAGAAGTCCTCTGCAATAGAGTGTATAGTGACGTATGGGATGTAGATAAATCTACACTGTAAACCACGCAGCACTGAGGCTGTTTAAATGTCGCCATTGCAAGGCTGCACGTTATGTAACTCTAATAAGGAATACAAGAGTCTGCACCCTCCGAGATGCTGTTCTGAGCTGCTCTTGGTTCACGACGAGGGCACTTTGCAAAGACGTTTAGTACTTCAGCCAACATCTCGCTCTGATCTTACAACTACCACTCGCTGCACGCCGTTTTTTTTTTTTTTTTTTTTTTTTTTTTCAAAAAAAAAAAGACTGCACTCGTACTATTTGCCGTAGTGCTGGCTACGCTGAACTTTTATAAAAAGTTGAAACTTGTCAAGAACGTTCGAAGAGCCTTTGCGTAGTATACAGTTTCCCCGCATCTCACAGCATTATTGAACTTTGCGGAAGTTGTCGGTTTTCTTTATCTCTGCATGATTCCAAGGGACACACTGAAATACACTTAGTAGATGTTAGTAGTGACTGATTATATTCAGGTTGGTAGAGGTAGACTCGGACTTCTTTAAAATAGAGACGGTGGGATATCACAAAATTATGGAGAGCGGGAATATATTATCACGTACACAGAACATCTTAGGTTTCTGAATTGGAAGTTTCATACGGTGTGAGCACGTAAATTGTTGATGGCGACCCATCTAGTTGATGGAGATATTTGGTAAACGCTTTGGTGCTTTTCGAGAGGAGCATGATGTGTGCTGGCATCAGTAGTTCCCAGTTCTTCGATCTTTACCCGTCGCTGTGGCGCTTTGTGTGACACACTGGACTCAGATTCTGGAAAAGCGAAAATTCCCTCCCGATACATTGATACAGGCTCAAATGGCTCTGAGCACTATGGGACTTAACTTCTAAGGTCATCAGTCCCCTATAACTTAGAACTACTTAAACCTAACTAACCTAAAGACATCACACACATCCATGCCCGAGGCAGGATTCGAACCTGCGACCGTAGCGGTCGCGCGGTTCCAGACTGTAGTGCCCAGAACTGCTCGGCCACACCGGCCGGCTTGATAAGGAATTTTACGTGTACTACCGCCATGAAATATTGAAATTGTTCTTGAGCCACCTCATTGTTTAAAATTCATTTCCGCCCAATTAAGATAGTGATTCGTTTTTAACAAGTTCGATGTCAATGTAATGTTAACTCTGTCATTATGCCCATCCCTCTCCCTCGCCACCACCACCACCACCACCACCACCACCACCACCACCACCACCAACGCTGCCGCCACCTCCTTATTGTATGTCTGTTTCGGTGACACTACAATCTGCTTTATGACATGAGCATGACAAGTCGTTACTTGTCAAGGAGGACACCTATGCTCGCATAAATGGAAATCTTTCCAATTGGACAAGTGAAGAACCATTTGGGGTCGTACATCCATTATTCCCTGAGGAGTCTTAACGTGATATTCTGCTTAATGTGGTATTTAGCTTCATGTGATGTTTAACACACAAGGTCTCAAACCGAAAGTGGTGGCACAGAGGTTTAGATGATGGACTCTTGTTAGGGCCCTGCCCTAGAATAAACGTCGTACGTCGAATGTGAAGTATGAAGGCGGTTCCTATAAGAAAGCCAGATAAAGCATCTTCATACTGGATAGTGATCGAGGACATTTCAAAATAATAACTGTTTATGAATAAAACCAAAACTCAGTTACAATGTCCTTGGACGAATATCCACACAACTGCATACAAAAGAAGTGTCTCCCCTGTGACGTTGTCTGTGATGTGCCTACACGATGAACCCTAGAGTGGTAGCAGGCGGCGGCGTGAAGGCTTGGGATGTTACTGGGCTCGTGCTCGGTGTATGACGGCTCAGTTGCTCTTGGTAAATACCACGGCGAAATGGGCCGTGCCTGCCTGCGCGGAGTGCTGAGACGAAACGGCTGGCACTGCCAACTTGTAGCGCTCGAACTGAACTGCTGGTACTGCCAACTTGAGGCGTCGTCCTCCTAAGGGGCGGCTGCCCGCACGGCCTGCTCGGTGTGCGGAGGAAACGACTACCAGGCAAGGCAAATTTTCTTTACTATTCGTGTCCAATAGAGCTGGTGCTCAGTCTTGTTTTCATCGAAGAGCTGTTTACATTATAGCCTCTTCCAATATTTTTCTGCTCCCTTGCGAGTCCCAAGTCGCTCAGTTTGGATCCCTCTCGAACTGCCAGCGTGACACTCGTAAAATTCACAATTTCCGATGATTGTCGCCTTTCCTTTTACTACTCGGTTGAAATGTTTTGAATTGAGGCCATTCACGTGAAGAGTCGTAGCATGCAGAGGGCTGAGTGTGCAGCGGCGTGGGCGAAGAGCGTGAGGCGGGCTCTGGTCGTGATGAGCGCGGCGCGGCCCGGCTGTCGCTAAGTGGCCGCTGCTCGCCTAACTCCGCTTTTCCTGCCGGACTCCGCACTGCACACGTCGCCAGAGCCAGATTCCCAAGCGGACCGGCGGCGTTCCGTGTCGCGAGTTACCGCCTGTCGGGACGGCTTTTCAAGGCAGGGCGGTGTGCCGAAACTACTCATCGGGAAATTCGGCAGTTCTAACGTTGAGTGAGCTGCTCATCACTGCTTGCGCATGCATATAGCTCCTTTTGGGCGAGACACATTCAAGTGGGACAAAAAGATGGATTCATCAACACAAAGATACTAACCAACGCGCTCAATTTTCCAAAATTAAATTAAATAGCCACAACTCTTACACTAGTGACCTGAAAAGGCATCAGGGAGACTAGGGCTTACCGTCCCCTCGATGTCCATCCAGATTTAAGTTTTCCGTGATTTCCCTAAATCGCTTAATGCAAATGGCAGGATGGTTCCTCTGAAAGGGCACGACCGATTTCCTTCCCCGTACTGCCTTAATCCGAGCTCGTGCTCCGTCTCTAATGACCTTGCTGTCGACGGGACATGAACTAATCATCTCCTCCTCCTCAATCCGACTATACACCGAGAACAAGTTCCACTTAACCCATAAGCTAGTTCCTTGAGGGAATTCTCAGAAATGTAAAATCGCGGCATAAGCATTCAAAAGAATGATGGTCCACTTACATCAAATCACCGCAATTTCTACGGAAACAATACTGTATATTTGCTCTGTAGTATGTATCGCCAAGCTAGTTTCTTCAATCAACATCCCTCGGAGCTCGATACTAGTCTGCATTCGAAAATCGCAATTCCTGATATGAAAGCCGGACGGTGTAGCCGTGCGGTTCTAGGCGCTTCAGTCTGGAACCGCGTGACCGCTACGGTCGCAGGTTCGAATCCTGCCTCGGGCATGGATGTGTGTGATGTCCTTAGGTTAGTTAGGTTTAAATAGTTCTAAGTTCTAGGGGACTGATGACCGCAGATGTTAAGTCCCATAGTGCTCAGAGCCATTTGAACCATTTGAACTTGATATGGGAGTACGCGACAGTGAAAGGAACTGTAACTGTTACTTCACAATAAATCTCTGCATTTGAAATTTAGCTGTGCTTATCCATGTGTATCACAACTTCGGGCTTAAGACCAAAGGGGAAAATTCTGAAAATGAACACCATGTGTTGCTTCACGTTGCGAATCCACTTTCCACCCTCCTCGTTGGTTCACGACGAACTCGTCAAATTCCCTAGCACCAGGCATTTCTGCCACAAAACACGCACAGCTTCTACACACAAAGACATCTTTCAAGTACAATTAGTAAACTTAACCAATAACTCCTCATGATGCTGTATTTGTCAACACAGAAATAATTGTCAGATGAACAACCACAGCCGAAGAACAATATTAGAATAAACGTGCCGTTTTATCAAGGCTGAAAGCGCAGCAAACGTAGGGAAGTATATATGCTCCGAAATTCAGATAAAGAAGAATAAAAAAGAAATAAAACTTCATAATAAAAACCATTAAATGTTTGCGGGTGTCAATTATGTGCAAATTATGCTGACATATTATAAACATTGGAAAACTGAAAGAGAAAATTGGGTTAATATTCCCAAACTGTTAGTCAATAAACAACACTCGCCAGACCACTACCGGTAACTTAGTTCTCAGGAGAACGAATTTAAAAAGACCTATGTAAATGCAATTTATTCGGTAATACCTACTCATTTCATTTGCCTTTCATTTGTGTAGTTTCCAACCGGGCAAGATTTCGCCTCGAGAAGTCTGGGTCAGTCGTAGCCACGAACAAACTGCGCACAATTTTTCCTGCAGCGCTGGTTTTTAATTCAAGAGAATTGTTTGTACGTAACGCCTGCCAATTTCGATTACTTTGTCATTTTCAGGCGAACCGTCTTTCTCAAGGGGATCCAATCTAACAAGCTAATAGTACATGGTGGTAGTCACACATTAGGAACGTGTACAATACACACATATGTGCGTTAACAGTTTAAACAGAAATGCGCTGAAGCGAAAGAATGATATCGAGGGAGCTGAGAGAACTATTCACATACACAATTTACACTGTGGTGAGGTCTGGGACACTGCGGGCAGTTCACTAGATCATTATTTATCCGCGGAAAAATGGTCCTATAGGAGCACAAAAAGGCGAATACGCTCCTTTTTATTTAAAACACTCTGACTGAAAAGTGGGGTACAGCTGCCTAATTCTGCATTCCTCAGCACCGTTAAAAATATGGCCTGCGAACATATTCGCGCTCTTTCCTACTTACAACACACCAATCACTCCCACAAGCTCCCCTAAGTAACTCTCTCACATCTCCCAGTACATCGCTGTAAGTTGCTCATACCTACCCACTCCTACTTGCCCACTCTCTCTCTCTCTCTCTCTCTCTCTCTCTCTCTCTCTCTCTCTCTCATTCAGCCCAGATCGCCCAGATCGATGTCATTATGTTTCTTTCTGTCACTGTCTCCTGCCTCACAGCCACAGCCCCCTTCGTTCTGCCCTACTACTACTGCCTCCTCTCGCTGTCACTGCCTCCCTCTTGCTCTGCTATCTCATTCATTGCTTTCCACTGCCGCAGTGTCTTGTCACTGTCTCTCTCTTCCTTCTCTTCCTCATTGTCACTGTCGTAGACTCTGCCTCTAATTTCCACTGGCTCTCGTCCACTTCCATTTCGTCCATGTCTTTCTTTCTCTCCTACTGACATAGTCTCTTTCTCTCTTTTCCTATCAAGTGTTCTGTCTCTGTCAACTATGTTCCAATGCCACTATGTCCCTCTCTTTCTCTCAAACTGCCTTTGTCTCCTCCTCTCTTTCTATACCACAGCCACTGTCTACTATCTTCCAGTATTTGCTACTTTCCCGTCTCTTTCCCACTACCATTGTCTCCTTGTCTCTCAGCATAAAAAAGCGCGAATATGTTCGCATGCTTTTAAACAGGAGCAAATTCGCCTTTCGCCCTTTGTGTCTTGCTATAGGAGTATTTTTCCGCTGGTTCCCTTTTTTTCCCTGCCATAGCAGGGCATGCCACTCATATTAAAATAAATATATGGGTTAGTAAAATCTTGTTAATTTACTTATGTGAAATTGAAATTACGTAAAACTAATTTTACACCTCAGACCGGACTTTAGGTGAATAAAAAATTTTGCATGTGCTTCAGTAATAGCACATGCGGTTCACATACGCTTCTGATGATAAGGGAGCCACTTTACAGCATATTTCTTCGTGCTACTTCACTTTATAAACTACGTCTTCGCCTCAAACTCGATTTTATATGCGAGTTATATGTGTAGAAGTAGAGTAACTTTGAACCTCTGCATCTCGGAAACGGATAAAGATTTCAAGAAAATGTTTTAGGCTGTTCAAGATCGGGTTCTTAGGAATATTCCGTGAAAATCACACCCATTTTTTGCGCATAGCCGTCTTGGAGTCCGCGTCTCGGTTTTGGTACCCAAAAAACAAGTTCTAGGGGTATTTCTCCATAACGGGTAAAGATTTTTGAAAATTGGAAGGTGTTACTTGTAGAAAAGTGCCTAGAGAATGTACCGTTAAAATCTGAAGAGTTTGCTGCCGTTAGTTATTTAAATATCCGCTACTGACTGCGAAAATGGGAGAAAAACGCTTTTTTCGAGTTTGCTGAGGAACCGTCCACGAACTAAATGGCGCTTCCATAAGTCCCTTAAGGTACACTGTAGACTAAATCTAATGCAAAAATAACCAACCAATTTGCGCCATTTTCCTAAGATGGAGGAAGTGTGTACTTTTCAAACTGTGACCGTATACTGTAGGATAGTTTCCGTGAGACGATCCTTTTGCTTGGTACACAAATGATCCCTAGCACAGTGTCTATCCAAAGCACTTGATCCTACCTGGAGAAGCTGAGGTGAGTCCCGAAAAAAATTCTATTTTTATGCGCGGTGTTTTGGAACATATATGTAGCGCATATCTGTGCAGCCCGTCATCTGTTTGACGGTCAGTTGCTTTCCTAACCAAGAGATGGAGGATATTACGGAAAACTTTGAATTTTACTTTTGTATGATGCGACGAGTTCACCAAGAAAGTTTTATACAAAGCGAAGCTTCGCCTCTCCAAAACTTCCGCAATATTATAAACGTATTTTAGCAGCCTCCTGGATACCGAAAGGATATTTCTTCGTCTTCCTGCGGACTTCTGTAAGCTCAGTGTCGTCACGTTCAGTTTATCATACCCAGTGTCTCTCCACATCCTTCCCCTGGTCCTGTTTCATTTCCTGTTTCAACTCCGTTTCCGCACTTGCTTGGCACCGCTGGCACGAGCATCGCAGTTTAGTGCAGGAAAGGAAGATTAGAGTTTAAGGTCCCGTCGACAAAGCGGTTTATTGCAGCTGTTAATATTAACTAGGCTGTTTGTTCTTAAAATCTCATTCTTCCACCAGTGTAGAGTCCACATGAGGTGGAGGCTGTTGAGAGTTTCAGGATACTGTAGTCGTACACCAGCAAATAGATTTTCTTATGCAACAATGAGATCGTGGATGTTAGTATGTGGTGTCGGTGTTATATTATTCAATATAATATCAAAAATTATGCTGAAAGATTAGCGTTAATAGAAGAAATAATGATAATTCAAATTGTGCAATAAACTTTTTTTGCTATTGTGTCAACGTAAAGTGAAGGAGGTGGATAGTAGAGTAAATAACAAGTGCACCATTAATAATTACGCTTGTTGATAGACCTGTTACTGTCTTACTGGCAGACATGAAGCTGGTTTATTAAACAAACCGAATCGGTACTAGCAAAATCTGTCCTAATGGTCTTGATGAATAGTAAATTTTCTGTTAATATATATGTGTGCTTTGTGGAATACTCCAAATAAAACTCTGTTTTGTGTAATATATTGTCAAGCTAACATGACGCATTGCTGTACTGAGAAAAGCTACCTTTCTAAGGGTGCTTGGATTCAACAAATGAATGTACTTTGTCACTGTACGTACCGGAAATACCAGTTTCACCTGACACGCTATCCTATCATACATACATCCCGGAACGTTATATGGACCAATGTCATAGCTGCAGCTGCGATTCACAGCGTCCTGTTTTCCTGGTGCATTCTAATCAGTGCATCAATACGCTTAAGTCTGACTATATTTAGGACGGAGTTGTGTTAGTAACGGTACTCCCATCTGTGTGCTGTTGCCCTCGGCGTCAGAAATCTGCACATCAATCTCACTAATACGTCTCTCTTGTATTTCTCATTTGATGTATGTGTTATTTGGCTAAACGTCAGTGGTTTCAAATGGACGACTCTGCGCAATGTTGGTCGGTTTCTGTAGAGACCAATCTGGGAGGGAACTCCGATGTTTTGAAGGAGTTATTCTCCGTACTCTGGTAATACTGCGTGTCGCGTAGTTTTGATTTTATCAATGCCTTCCCAGATATAATGCTCCGAGCGGCTCGGTATAGTTATGAAAAATTATCTAGTCATTAATTCGAATCAGAGCACTGTGATTTGTTTTCTTGGTGTTGTCTAGGAATTCTGCATACTGGGTTCGCTAGACAAATAATCAAACAATTCGTATTAATGAGTTTTATTACAACAAGACAAGTACAAATACTCAACTCTGATTTGAGAATTCTTGTAGTCCTTTGTACATGATCATCCACAAGTGCAATTACACAGATGTGTAGCAAGCAAAGGGCGACTTACAAAATAATCAGTCTTCTTCAGAAAAGACACAAGTAACACTTCTGGTCCTAGCGACCGCTACTAACAAAAATCTGTCAACTGAACTGCCGTGACTGTTGATCTCTAACTGTGCTATGTGGAGATTGCTAATGAAGAGGCTACGATGCGTCGGCTAACGAAGTGGCTAACGTTGAAGCTACTATCGAAGTGGGCTGCCACCAGTCGGGCGCGGAGCTTATGCCGTATTCACCTAGGGGCCGCTGCTGTCGCGTTGTCGTCCTGGAGTGTGGTCGGTCAGCGTGCGATTAGCTGACCTCTTCTCACAGCCTTCTCTTCTCTGTCGTTCCCGACTGGCGTGCTGGCGCTGACTTTACGCCGTAACACTTGGATGATGCCTATATGTTCACTTATTGATGAAGGTCATTCTCTTCTTAGACGAATATGTTACGTTTGTACTAGTGTGAATTGTTTTATTAGTAGTCTTGTTGTTACTAGTGAGTATGGAAATGAAAAGGGAGGTGATGAGTCTACATCTGCGTACGTACTCCGCATGCCACTGTAAGGTGTGTGGCGGTGTACGTACGTAGATGTAAATTCACCACCTCCCTTTTCATTTCCATACTCATTAGTAACAACGAAACTACTAATAAAGCATTCACACCAGTAAAAACGTAACATATTACTCTAAGAAGAGAATGACGCAGCGTGAGGTGCGTGGCGGACGGTACCGTGTACCGGTATCACTCATTTTTTTTCCTGTCCACTCGCAAACAGAGAGGGAAAAAGGACTGTCTGTATGGCTCTGTACGAGCCCTAATTTCTCTGATCTTACCTTCATGATCCTTATGTGAAATATTGGTGTTGGCAAATAAAAGTACGTAAAAATTGAGCTAGCAAACACTTGAAAATAGATGACAAACTTTCCCGTGGTAGCCTACTTAGAGTTTCAAGAACCAAGTTTAAGCGATCGGTCTAGGAATGTACTACGAACCCCTACATATCGCTCCCGCAGGTATCGTGAAGACAAGTCTAGACTGTACCACAGGCACATTGGAGTTTAATCGTTCTTCCCACAGTACGTACACAATGGAATGGGAAAAATCCCTAATAACAAGCACAATGGGAAGTACCGTCTGCCACACAGTTCACAGTTGTTTGCAGAGTATAGATGCAGGTCTAGAGCTCAGCGGCTAAGTCCGCTTCCAGGTCACACGAACTTACACAGCAGCATAAGGCAAAGTCACACAGCCATGAAAAAAACCCATCCACCTCCCCAGGGGTCGTAACTCCTGCAACCCACACAAGAGAAAGATGCTTCAGTAGCTGATAAGATATTTTTTAGGATAAGGATCTCTGAAGCCGGTGAGCTACGTTCTCAACCTGGAGGCGGGTCGCCATCAACAGCGCCTCAGAGATATTGCGAGGACGTCCACGATTCGATCCGGGATGCAGGCCAAATACCGGCGCGCAGGATTCAAATTAACATCATGTGGCACAAGAATCACCACACTAGAGTGCCCCATCGGTTTCGGTTCGCAAGTCAGACCCGGTTAATTATGCCGCACTCAGATTATCACGATGCTGCAGACTCCACTGAAACACGTGTGACTAGGACCCATTGGAAGAAGTGATAATGCTGCGCATATTTTGTGGCAATGTTTTGCGCATTGCTGTCACTTGACGTTTCTCGCTGGCATAGTAGCAGTAAAAGTATTCGACCGAGGATTAGGGCAGCGCGGTGGCGCCTCTATCGACTGGCTGCAGCGTGGACGCCGGTGGCTGGCGGAGCGTCCCGGTGAGCTGTCCGCCCGCCCTGGCGGCCTGCCACAATCTCATCTGGTTTGCGCCGCACGCACTCTCGCGCCTTTCCAGCTCTGCGCTGCAGTGCCCTTCTGCAGTCCTCCTCCACATCACTTATGTATTCGTTTACTCCTCTTCACACACGTTGCGCCCAGTGGCCGCCCCCATTTCAGCTGTCGCTGCTGACACGTTGTCGTTGCCCTTCAGCGCGAAAATCTCTCACACTGAGCGGCTTCGTAGATTTTGTGTTGTTCTCTAGGACTGCATAAAGTCCACACACTGCTGTAAAACGTTGGGAAGTATGATGAGTTGTCTTTCGTGGAGCACATTATTCGGCTTCCTATGAAAAGGAAAAATATAAAGAAGTCTGCTGGTAAAAATACTTAGGTGTAAAATGAATATGAAATTTATTGTAACACGCATTAATAATCTTCTCTGGCGGTAGTTGACATGGAACAGAATAATTGGAAAAGAGACACTCCTCGAATATTGAAAGAACAATGAATCTGGTGGCTGAAGGTGCCAAACTCGAATGTCCCTACACTAAATGTGCCGCATTAAAAGCTTGGGAGGGACATCCATTGAAATTAGCCAATTACACTACTGGCCATTAAAATTGCTACACCAAGAAGATGACGTGCTACAGACGCGAAATTTAGCCGACAGGAAGAAGATGCTGTGATATGCAAATGATTTCCTTTTCAGAGCATTCACACAAGGTTGGCGCCGGTGCCGACACCTACAACGTGCTGACATGAGGAAAGTTTCCCACCGATTTCCCATACACAAACAGCAGTTGACCGGCGTTGACTGGTGAAACGTTGTTGTCATGCCTCGTGTAAGGAGGAGAAATGCGTACCATCACGTTTCCGACTTTGATAAAGGTCGGATTGTAGCCTATTGCGATTGCGGTTTATCGTATCGCGACATTGCTGCTCGCGTTGGTCGAGATCCAATGACTGTTAACAGAATATGGAATCGGTGGGTTCAGGAGGGTAATACGGAACGCCGTGCTGGATCCCAATTGCCTCGTATCACTAGCAGTCGAGATGACAGGCATCTTATCCGCATGGCTGTAACGGATCGTGCAGCCACGTCTCGATCCCTGAGTCAACAAAATGGTTCAAATGGCTCTGAGGACTATGCGACTTAACTTCTGAGGTCATCAGTCGCCTAGAACTAATTAAACCTAACTAACCTAAATACATCACACACATCCATGCCCGAGGCAGGATTCGAACCTGCGACCGTAGCGGTCGCCCGGCTCCAGACTGTAGCGCCTAGAACCGCACGGCCACTCCGGCCGGCCCTGAGTCAACAGATGCGGACGTTTGCATCTACACGAACAGTTCGACGACGTTTGCAGCAGCACGGACTATCAGCTCGGAGACCGTGGCTGCGGTTACCCTTGACGCTGCATCACAGACAGGAGCGCCTGCGATGGTGTTCTCAACGACGAACCTGAGTGCACGAATGGCAAAACGCCATTTTTTTGGATCAATCCGGGTTCTGTTTACAGCATCATGATGGTCGCATCCGTGTTTGGCGACATCGTGGTGAACGCACATTGGAAGCGTGCATTCGTCGTCGCCATACTGGCGTGATGGTATGGGGTGCCATTGGTTACACGTCTCGGTCACCTCTTGTTCGCATTGCCGGCACTTTGAACAGTTACATTTCAGACGTGTTACCCTTCATTCGATCCCTGCGAAACCCTACATTTCAGCAGGATAATGCACGACCGCATGTTGCAGGTCCTGTACGGGCATTTCTTAGTTCAGAAAATGTTCGACTGTTGCCCTGGCCAGCACATTCTCCAGATCTCTCACCAACTGAAAACGTCTGGTCAATGGTGGCCGAGCAACTGGCTCGTCACAATACGCCAGTCACTACTTTTGATGAACTGTGGTACCGTGTTGAAGCTGCATGGGCAGCTGTACCTGTACACGCCACCCAAGCTCTGTTTGACTCAATGCCTACGCGTATCAAGGCCGTTATTACGGCCAGAGGTGGTTGTTCTGGGTACTGATTTCTGGGGATCTATGCATCCAAATTGCGTGAAAATGTAATCACATGTCAGTTCTAGTATAATATATTCGTCCAATGAATATCCGTTTATTATCTGAATTTCTTCTTGGTGTAGCAATTTCAATGGCCAGTAGTGTAGGTTGCCGCGCGCGCAAATTGAAGCAGCCTGCCAGATACGATAAGTGTCAGTTGTTCTCACAGTGTAGATGATATTGCAGGAAACTGCTTAGCCGTTAACTCGCTTTCGGTGCTTACAGCCGTCCCTTCAGCAATTTTTGTCTCACTCTCTTGTTCAAGAGTTTAAGTCCAGTGTATCGCCGAAGAAAAGCAAAGACAAACTCCAATAGCTGGTCGCGGAATCGGAGGCCAGGTGTCTTCGTTGTAGAGACCACGAATGGTGTAGATCTATAGCTGGCTGCTTCTGGAGACGAAGATCGGCGTGGACGGCAGCGTCGTTATAGCGGCGGCTCCAGAGTGTGATTCTGATCGTGGGATACTTTCGAATCGGCGTCAGGTCCAGGAAACTCACTAGCAGCGAACTGCCCGTGCGTAGCTCGGGCGCCGTCCTAAATACTGCTCAGGAACCGGGATACTGCAGGCACTACGGCGTGCCGAGGAGAAAAGGCCCGGTAGCCAGTGAACCATGGCGGCGCTTGGATTGCCACCTCGCTGACGAGCAGAGTGCGACCATCCGTTGTCTGTCGTCTGAAGATCTGTCCCCTGTGGTGTCAGCGCCCGCATAACTCCTCTGTGTCGTTGGTTGCCGGCTGAGTAGGCGCAAGGCGTCAACACGACACAAGGAGCAGTAAAGGGGAAAAAAACCTGCGTAATAAAGAAATGTATCACTTTTTCGAAGCCCCTGTTGTCTCTCATTACGACGTCTTAATTTCAGATTTGGCCGAAAAATGCTTACAAACTTCTCTAATTGTGTAAAAGCGTGGCGCCCTGCGATATCGCCCTGGCGCTCAGCGACGCTTGAAACAGCAAGGTGTCGAAACAAGCGAAAGAAAGGGCACAGCCCAAAAGTTCATGTTAGGCTTAACGTGGCTTAATGATGTCTCATTCTCACCAAATTTCACCACAACGCCATCGCGGTCGTGTCATGGGATGGGACGGTCGCCATTTCACCCCTTCTTCTGACGCTTCTGCGATGGAGTTCAGAACTGCGGCACCCAGCAATGAAATCACGCCGTTTTCTTACTGGTGACAGGAAAACATTTGAGAAACACCCCCTCTCAGAATCGACACGAATGCCCTAAGGAGGTGGCGTACAGAGCGTCAATGAAACAATCCCGCACATTTCGTGGTCGAAAACGGCATTTCGCAGTGTGATGAGCAACAGGACGACGACGTTCTTGACAACGTTCGACACTGCTGACACTCCCCAGACGATTCAATCCTTCCCTAAGAACATTTTAGGCCCGAAACCCTATTGGACATGGTCTGTCCAATTTGGAATGTACTGCGATTGCAATTTTTGCTCCGATATACAGGTTGAAAGCACTAGGGACCGTTCAAAACCAGTCGACGTAATGTGAAAGTTATCCAAAGCAGAAAAGGTTGTTAATGCTTTTCCAACCCTTCTGTGGCGTGGCGTGATCACAGGAGAGTGCAACACTAACATGTGTTGAACAAAACGGCACAGGACCCCTCCCAGTCTGGAAACACCTTCTTAACGTACCCGTTAGAGGCTTCGACACAATCGACTGAATGTGCCTGCCGGCTGCTCTAGCACCCGAGGTCAGGCAACCCCTTTCACACACCTTAGGTGGAGTTGCCTGCCGTCAAGCGCTAGTGCAGATGTGAGGCACTACTCAGCTGAGTGGATGTCGAAGTCTCTGACAGCCTATTTTTAACGTACTCAAGAAAGGTGCGTGGCTGGCAACGAGGGTGTGCCGGATTTGGAGCGCGAACTTGGGAGCCTTTTCTTTCAAGGGCAAGTGCTCTTTCGACTACGCTACCGAAGCACGACTCACGACCCGTCCTCACAGCTTTCAGAAGGAAGGAGAAGATTTACTGGCGGAAGTAAAGCTATGAGACAGAGTCGTAGTCGTGGTTGGATATCTCAGTCAATTGAGCACTTGCTCGCGAAATGTTCAGGTTCGAGGCCCGTTCCGGCACACAGTCTTAACCTGCCTTGAAGTTTCAAAATCAGCACAGACTCCACTGGCTGTTGGATGTAGTAGTAACGTACAGTTGAAATGATTCTACATCTGCATATATATTCCTCAAGCTATCATGCTGTACATGGTGGAGCGTGCCTCGCAGTACTGCTAGTCGTTAACTTTCTTGTTCCACTCGCAAATAGAGCGACGGAAAACGACCGTCTATATGGTTCCATACGAGCACAGATTTTTCTTATCTTGATGGCAGAAGGATTGTTCTATAAACTACGGGTAAAAGATCTAGCGTTATATCTCTGAATTGCTTCGAGGTCTTCCTTCTGTCCGAACTGGTGAGGTTGCAAATACTCTAGCACTCCTCAAGAATGGACCGCACAAGAGTTCCCTTTTTCAGTCTACATTGCAGATGAGCTGCTCTTTCTTAGAATGCTCCCTACATACCGAAGTCGAACGCTTGACTTACAGCCCACCTTACGTACTCAGTCCACTTCATGTCGCTTTGTAACGTTACGACTGGATACGAAGGTTGGAACTTTAATAGTGGCAACTATTTATTTGCAGCTCGTACAAAATAGATACGTGTTTCAAAGTTTTACTGACCATCAAAGTAGTCACCAACATTGTGTATAACCATTTGCCAGCGATGTGGAAGTCGTAGGATACTCTTAGCAGTGCCAGTTGTGTCTGCAGTTCGAGCGGCGCGGTCTATTGCCCGACGAATTTGTAGCAGCTCTGAAGCGAATGCCGTGAAGTGTTTCCTTCATTTTAGACATCGAGTAGAACTCACGAGGGCTTAAATCTCTATGCCGTTCATTTTTGGAACACAACCTACGACCAGCTTAGAGACAGAAGTGATGACACTTTATGCAGGACCTGACCACACATTTTGGAGGACAATCCTCAAACACGTACAGTGCAAGCTGTTACTGATTTGTTTGACTGACAGGACTGCTAAGTGCTATACCACCTACTTCACTCCCCTGACTTAAGCCCTCTTGAGTTCAACTCGATTGCCAAACTGAAGGAAACACTTCACGCCATTCGCTTCAAAACTGCTACAAATTCGTCTGGCAATAGACCACGCCGCTCAAACTGTCAACACAACGGTCACTGCTAAGAGTATCCTACGACTTCCACATCGCTGGCAACGAGTTATACACAATGCTGGTGACTACTTTGACGGTCAGTAAAACTTTGAAACACGTACCTATTTTGTACGAGCTGCAAATAAATAGTTGTCACTATTAAAGTTCCAACCCTCGTATTTAATGGGCGTAACTGTCAAGCAGCGCACCACTAATACTGTATTCGAACAGTATAGATAGGAAAATGGGGGACAACATTAATGTAGTTGAAAGACTGAGGGAACTTTTAGTGAAACCGAACTAGGTGGTTTGTAATATTTGGTCACCGGAGGCAGTGCAAGAGATTTGTCTTAGTGAATGTAAAGAGCAGAACGAGACTTATTTTCTGGCACACTATGTAACCATTTGTCGTTAAATGAAGTAGCTGTCAAATTCCTCACTGTTATACTGTTCGTAACATGTGCAGAAAATCAAACTGGACTGAAAACATGGAAGCACGAAACTTTTCCTATTGGGAGAGTGAGAAAAATGTTGCGTGAGACGCCGGATTCGAGCCCCAAGCGGCACTTTTTGTAACTCGTCGCAGATGTTCGACGCGGCGGTTACTGAGCCAAGAACAAAATAATAGTCTTCAGTGGCGCCAGTTTAAAGGATGTTGCCGGACTTCTCTGAGTGAACGTGAGGAGTACCGTTATGACTTTCCCCCTCCATATTCTTTCAAGTCCTCAGAGGGGCAGGTAGTGTCAACCGTCGCTAGGTGTGGAAGATGAAGCTTTAACCCTCCCGAAAGACACTCGTGCGGCTGAGTTACACTTCACTGTTCATGCAACAGGGCGGTGTTGCACGCGCGCCATTCAAATCTCTGCCAGGTGGTGCGTGAAGTGATAATGAAGTGGTAGTCGTAAAAGCTAGTTTACACCCTTAGGGCCAGCGCTGCGCCGTAAACACACTTCCACGGGAGCCCGCCAGCAGAGGGCCTTCCGGTTTGCCTGCAGGACCCCTTCGTCCCTTCCGTCTTTCCTCGCATCCCCAGAAAACTCGCACATGTAACTTTGATCAAGTTGCCTGTTCTTCAAGGTGACTAAGCTTTCGCTACAAGCATTTGACACCACTTGGTTTCCACGCTTTTCAAGGAGTTCAGATATCAATACTTGAAGTAAACGCACACCGCTTGTAGAAGAAGCAGTTTCGTTTGAGTAATAAAAATGAGCGCAATTTGTATGGAAAATCATGAATGATAAAAACTGTCGTATGCGGAACTGTCGTATGCGGACAATATAGCCTTTTAAAATATCACAATTAGTCATGAAGGCGTTAAAAAATAAATTTCATATAGTGAGAGAACTTTAATCTGAAACTGTATCAACTTTAATATGTTGACACAAAATGCGAAACGATCTTAGCTACCTCCAGAATACGGAACCGCTGCACCATCTTCGACGCTTTCTACTCCTACTTTGAATTCGACCATCATTATGTAAGAATCGAGCAAAAATTTCAAGGAACGTACGGTAACATACTAAAGATTGTGAGTAGCATTTAAAGATTCCACTTTATTAAAAAATCGATGTGCTGAGCGTGATAATACTGTTCAGTTTGTAGACGATACGCTGCGTAAGAATGGGATGGTAATAGTTTCGTCTCCAGTCAACCGAGATGTCGCCACCTGAATATGCGACGAATTCGTGCGCCAGACATTTCTTCTTACATCTACCTACAAACTGTTGGTTCTCAGTGAATCCAGGATCTTCTCTATTGAATGGTATGGCGTGCAGAAGATGGTTCTACTGTGGGCCTGGACTCATTTTCTTAGCGGAAAATTCTTGTGTGTTGCTGAAAATGGAACCAAATATCTTTTCTATAGTAACTAATCTGTTGTTTTCCTGAACAAAAAAAGAATCACACCAAACAGCTGACTCTAATAACAGTCTTTCACATGCAGTCACAAAGCCCGAAACATGTGCATTATCCTAACAGTGGGTGGTGTTTCAGTTTGTATCCTAAACAGGCGAGAGAGCTTCTACATAAATTACTACAGCACTGTGCATTACCACGTCACGCTTAACCGACGACTGTTCCAACATATCACACATCTCTAACTGCCACTTATAGTCACAGAAAGAAGTAGACAAGCCTGGGAAACAAGCTCACAGGAGCTGCGAAACTTGAATATGGCGCTGCTCACTGTTATCAACCACTAACAGCTAACAGTCAGGACTGGTTGGCCAGCACTTATCCATCCGATGACGGCTCTCCATTTTACATGTTGCGAAGTTAGGAATAATTACCGCGAAGATATTTTCAATTGTGTTGAAAATCCGCAGAAATGTAATTATGATTGTCAGCATTTCTAGGAAAATGGTGAACGAGATCTCGAAGAAATACAGAGCATGAATTAAATGCATTACTCGATTGTCTGCTTAACAATGCCATTCGCACTGTAACTTTGAGAATTCTACTTTGTCTTTGCTACTAACGAAATACTGAAACTGCATACATCCAGTTACGGTACATAGGGCATTTATTGCGTCTATTCTAGCTACCTTAATGAAACAAATAACTACTTTTAGTAGCAAATTCAATTGCTTTACTGTACTTCAGTTATGACTGACCATTGAACGAGCCGAGTGGTTGGGGCCAGCAGCCAGCCAACCGCAGTTGTTTCCCTGGCGGCACGTGCTCGCTGTGTTGTAGGTACCGGTACATGCAGAGCCTTGTCAAGCGCGGCGCGGCTCGGCGCACACCGGCAACTCTGGCTCCCGCCGCTGCGATCTGTCAATCACAAAGTTATTTTATCCGAGCTATAATCATTTAAAATTTGAAAACAAATACTGGTATTTTATATTGAAATCATAAACCGGGAATGGAAGGCGAGTGATTTGATTATCAGTGAGTAATGTCTGTAGGTTACCAAAATATAAACTGCACTCATGTATCCGTTTTATATGCGCAAACATTTACAAAATGTGTCCCTAATAACAGCGAGGGAACAAGAAGGCTCAAGATTGTTGCCCATCCACGTCATGCAATCTACCAAGTGGTTTCCTCTCATTGTGGCACCGGAAGTTCCACACCAGGCAACAGTCTAAATACCAATACGAAATACAGCTGTTTCACTCCGCAGGATCAAGTACAAATACTTTCATTTGTTACTGGAATAAGTTCTCTCTACGTTACGTTCATGTGTCCCACAGCAAAACATTTTGTTTACGTGAATGATGCATTACATTTCGAACAATGCTAAATCACACAAAGTGAGACTTCACGCTACTCAGCTGAAAAAGCACTTTTTTTCCACGTGTTCCACAATCGAGTCTCGATGTCGATTTCAGTTTGTCATCGCAGACTTTGTATCTGGAACAAAAATTATTACTTTACAAAAAAAAAAAAAAAAAAACATGAGAAAACGATTAGGACAAGTGTTGTACAGAACAGATCGCATAGGAAAGCAACGTTACAGTAGAAAATAATATAATACACAAACAAGTCATTGCATCGTTGTTCTCTATTTCAGTTCAGTTATTTTTATGCTGGAAGCGTTTACGGAACATCATAGAGTTCGAGGAGTATTTAGGGCGAACCTGAGCATTCAGTCGACAACTTGCAATACTGTGCGGCGAAGTACAGTATCACACGTGGCGAGGTACGATCAAGTCAGACACGAGGAAGTTACACTTAATCAACAATTTAATAACCAGATAATACTCTGTGTTATTTTCGTTTCTGAACCGAGCTAAATTCGTTTTGAATTTTATAAATGCAAGCAATGATATTTAACTTAATGGTATACATTTTCAGAAATTTTCCTTTTTTGTAAATTTCTAGTAAACAAAAATGTAGCATTTATTAAATAATGTGATAATGTTGAAACCGTTGTTTTTAATTACTTCTCAAACACCTCTAAGATAAATAAATTTGCCAGATACCCACAATTACATTTATCCACACCCGCCGCGAACAATATGGTAATTCTGGCGTGTCACTATTATTTCCGTTCTCTCTCTCTTTCTCTCTCTCTCTCTCTCTCTCTCTCTCTCTAAGCAGCTGTGAGAACAGAGCCGTTTCGGTTTTTTCTTTTTTTTTATCACTGCTCATTTGTTTTCCTTTGCATGTACGAATCCATTTCCTTATTGCACTTGTGGATTCATACAGGATTTTCTACTGCTTTTTCTAGTTTTATGTGTGTGTAGTTGGAGAACCTCTATATCACAAAGTAACGTATCTTCTAAATTTTTGATTTCAGAGTTTCCTATGACAACCATGTAACAACCATTTCCTGAATTTGTAACGTAATTCTCTAAGAAAATTGCATATATCGAAAATAGGTACGCCGTTTGTATAACAGATTTTGTATAAAGAGAATAGCTTGATAGAAATGCTAACAAAAATGTGCAGAACTAGATGCACTGATTGCACCGTAGTACGAGGATTTATGTAGAAACCATACAATACGAAGTTTCTACTTTGTCGGAAAGAGTGACAGGGATTGATCCCAAAAGGGGGTTAAGTGCAACAGAGCAGTTTGTTGAAAATTTACGAATAACTGTAAACCACATGAAAGACGTTTTCATTTCCGTCTTGTGAATCGCAGGCATTCCACTAAGAGAGTTATGTTCAAGAACGAAATCTGCGGTATGGCAGTTTCTCGTCGATTTATGAAGATGGTAAGACTCATTTTGCACTGCAGTGTTTCGACTAAATTTATCTACAAAGCGCGTCACGTGGATGTTTGCTCTCCAAAAGCTCGTAGTACGCGCCTGCCATACCTGTTAGAAAAGCCAGATTTTGTCACAGAGTTTCCGAACACGCTCCCCGGTACTGGCGAACGAATGTTAAAGGAAGAGGTCAGTAGAGATGAAACGCAAGCACGAATTTTGTCAAGGATGGGCAATGAAATCAGCCGTGACTTTTCAAAGGAACCATCCCAGCATTTGCTTGGAGCGATTTACGGATATCACGGAAAACCTAAATCTGGATGGGCGGTCGCGATTTGAACCGTCGTCCTTCCGAATGCGTGTACAGTCGCTACCCACTGCGCCACCTTGCTCCGTACGTATTGGCGAATGATGATCGTTTCAGCATTCAGCCCGTGTCATGCAGCGTTAACGCCAAACTCTTGTGAGAAGGGTCGTAGTGAGGTTTCGACGGAAATTGTTAAGGCCCCTTCTTGACTGCAACACGCCCATCTGCCCTGCTTGGCTGGGTGTCGGCAGTAAGGCAGCCACCAACTTCCCGCCTGATGGTTGCATTACTCCGACGTACTACCAGCTTTTACTTAAGAACGCCGGCATTCGAACGAGATCACCACTAACACTATTAACAATTCATCGATGATTGTCTATTAACACATACTACCTGTAACTTAACTAACATTTGTCCGTTGGACTCTCATCAGTGATGGAGTTATTGCTCTGGCCTCTTTGTATTTTCTGAACTAGTAAATTGTCGGAAAAGACTACACCTAGCGATGTTTGTTAGAACGCATAAGTGTGTGATGTTTTCGACCTTGAACTATATTTTCAGGCTGTGATAGATTTCATCAAAATTGATCAACCCAGGAGTCTGCGGTCGACTTGTTTACTACAATTGCGTTTTTTCGCTCCACCGAAAGCCAGCAAGGCGTGGTTCCGGAAAATTAGTCTACTTTGAAGGCTATCGTCACGTTTGTTAAGTGTAGAAATTCCTAAGACTTAACATCTGGTGTGTACACGACATTTTCTGGCGAAATGAAGGACGTATATGTAATTAATGACTCACCCACTGCCACTGAACCGATCAATTTGATGAAACTGCCGGCCGCTGTGGCCGAGCGGTTCTAGGCGCTTCAGTTCGGAACGACGCGGCCGCTACGGTGGCAGGTTCGAATCCTGCCTCGGGCATGGATGTGTGTGATGTCCTTAAGTTAGTTAGGTTTAAGTAGTTCTAAGCTCTAGGGGACTGATGACCTCAGAAGTTAAGTCCCATAGTGCTCAGAGCCATTTGAACCATTTTTTTGATGAAACCTCTCGTAGCCGAAGGACATATTTCAAGATCTAAAACCAGTCGCTTAGTAACTTGCCACGACAATAAAATATTTTCTTTTGCCCGCATCTCGTGGTCGTGCGGTAGCGTTCTCGCTTCCCACGCCGGGTTCCCGGGTTCGATTCCCGGCGGGGTCAGGGATTTTCTCTGCCTCGTGATGGCTGGGTGTTGTGTGCTGTCCTTAGGTTAGTTAGGTTTAAGTAGTTCTAAGTTCTAGGGGACTGATGACCGTAGCAGTTAAGTCCCATAGTGCTTAGAGCCATTTGAACCATATTTTCTTTTGTTGTTTACGAAGGGCAGCGTCCTGCTCGACTGCAAAAAATAACTTTTCATAATGTTTCTGCCACGTATCAGTCATCGTACCAAAATTTCGCAGTTACAAGGTTATCAAATAATTTTTAATTCTTAGCACTGTCAATACTCTGTGTCTTTCCTAGGAGTCGTCGGGGGCATTTTTATGGTGTTTCGGGAGATGTTTTCAGTTCGGTTATGGCAATGCGTAGCCGGAATGGGCCTAGACATATCAAGTCTTTCATACGACTCCCCTTACAAACAAAATTATTTTTAAAGCTGAATTTCGCGTACCCATTCTGTAAAGGGATATTCGTTCTTGCGATATACATTAACGGGGATAGTAAAACTTGAAGAACTTTCCCCTATATCATGTACGGCCCTACCCCACGCTGTGATACCGCCATGCAGCTACAGTACCAACGACCTACTGTCGATATAAAGCAATCCGGGCGATAGCAGTGTCACATGGCGAGGAATGACTGCTAGTTAGACACACGGACGCATGTAGTATCAGCAAGCCTGCTGCCTATGTGTAGAATGGGGAAGGCGCACGATCTATCTGAGTTTGACCAAGAGCAGATTGTGAGGGCCCGGAGGCTCGGCATGAGCATTTCGGAAACTGCAGAACTTGTCGGGTTTTCGAGGGGTGCTATGGTGAGTGAGTTAAACACGTAGCGAAACCAAGAAGAAACCACGTCCAGACCTCATTACAGGTGTCGGACGTCGTGGGCTGGGCCGATTGGTAAAACAGGAATGTGGCGGAACTAACATCATACTTTAAAGCTGCGCAGAGTATAAGTGTGTCTGAACACACAGTGCAACCAACGCTTCTAACGACTGAAATGGGCACGTGACCATCGGCACTAGACGTTGGCGCAGTGGCAGAACGTTACATGGTCTGATGAATCCTGATACCTTCTTCATCGTGCCAATGGGAGAGCGCCAATCCGTCGTCTTCCAGGGGAACAGCTCCGTGATACCAGTACTGCAGGGCAGAAACAAGCTGGAGGCGGCTCCATTATGCTCTGGGGAACATCCACGTGGGCATCCATGCGTCCAGTGGAGCTCGTACAACGCACCATGACGGCCAAGGGGTATCGTACACTGCTTACAGACCACGTAAACCCCTTTGTGCTGATCATGTTTCCCGATGGCTGTGGCTTTTTTCAGCAAGATAATGCGTCATGTCATAAGGCCAGGAGTATGGTGGAGTGGTTCGAGGGGAACACAGTGACGTATTTTAGTTTTTGTGCTTTCCCCCAAACTCACCAGATTTGAACCTGATCGATCACATCTGGGATGTGATTGAACGTGGCGTCACAGCTCATCGCCTCCTCCCCGGAATTTATGTGAATTAGGTGACTTGCGTGTGCAGATGTGGTGCCAACTCCCTCCGGCGACCTACCAATGCTTCATTGCTTCCATGCCACGACGCGTCACCGCTGTTATCGGTGTCAAAGGTGGACATACCGGCTATAAGGAGGTGGTCATAATGTCTTAGCCGTGCGGGATTAGCCGAGCGGTCTTAGGCGCTACAGTCATGAATTGTGCGACTGGTCCCGGCGGAGGTTCGAGTCCTCCCTCCGGCATGGGTGTGTGTGTTTGTCCTTAGGATGATTTAGGTTAAGTAGTGCGTAAGCTTAGGGACTGATGACCTTAACAGTTAAGTCCCATAAGATTTCACACACATCTCCAAATCTTATCATTAACATTCTTACGCGATGAATTTTAATCTCACATAAGGAACTTTCTATTTATTTTCTTCAGTGCCTCTCTGCGTTAGCTCTTTTACTGTCCGAGCACTTCTTTTGTGATTGTTGTTAATGTTAGAGACTCATTCTAAAGGAGATGCAGCATTCACTCAGTGACGGCTATATCTTTTCTTAGTCACTACGGAAAGGTGTGCGTTATTCTGGAGATTCTGTTTCAATTTGGAGCATAGCAGCAGTGAACAACAAGAGTGAAAAATCCCTGATTGTCAAATTTGAGTTGAAAGATTTCCTTGTGTCATTTCCTTTCCTTTGCTTAGGCCCACGCATTGGCGTACAGACTTTCGCGGTAAAGTGTTACTTATTTGTGTGTGTGCTACGATAAATCTTTTGTTTTTAATATTTCTTAAAAATCATTCAGAATTTATTTCTTAGGTTTCTATCAGTGTTCTGTGAATTATCTAGGGAGTTGTACGGTTATCTAGAATCTTCATCCTTCATGGCCAACGGAGCTCGAGGAGAAATAAATCGAAAACCTGCGCAAGACTTCTTGGATATGCTCGAACGTTTAAAAAAACTAAAAGTAAGTGATGTCATGATATGCCTCATGATCAGCTTGATGAGAAAATAATGTGTAGCGTGCCCTGGTGCCGTGCCGTGCCGTGCCGTGCTGTGTAACTCTTTTGAAACATATATTCGATGTTAATTGCAGGCACATGATAGACTGAAATTTTGAGCCGTGTGCAAATCTATATTAACTAGGGAACATTCCAGTAAATGTATGGAGACAATTATTTTCTGCACATACATTCGCGTCGCCTTCAAGCCACGCCAAGTGTACCCTCCTAGATATGGCTCGGACCGTGTCCTTTCCACAGTTGCTCTTGTTCCGATATGTTGCACATTTTGTTATATTACGCATATTGCATGGGGCAAGATAACTGTATTAAAGATGAATACTTTTTACTATTGGGCTTTGGAGTCGTCATAAGCCTGAAATTTAGCATATACAGGCCTCGCACGCTGGAGGCTTCCAAGATATTCATTTATAATATTCACTCTTAACGTGAAGGACATATTATTTGGATTTGAAGTATTTCACAAACTCAAAAGCTCATCCTCCCTCCTCCACAAAGACTTGCTATCAAAATAAAATTTCTTCAAAGTAAATTACTATTACTTATAAATGGGTATTGTCAGTATATTCTTAAGATGTGCGTCATGGTGCCTTTGAAATAATTTGATAACTGGAAAAAACTAGCAAAATGCCAAAACCTGGTTTGAAAGTTCTTCAGGTTTGACCTACTGGTGAAATGTGATCGTGTTACTTACTACTTGTACTGGAAAAACTAAGGAGATTCCAATAACTGTCAAACCTCCATTCTTGTTCCTTTCTAGTACACAATGTTCTGCCGTCTCTTTTTCGCTTAGGACATATGCATTTAAAACTGCAGCGCGGGCTCATAATTTCTGATTATCTGCGACTTTAAATTTGGGATTAGCAGAATAAAGAACACCGAACTTTTTTGTGGAAAACAGACAGCCGCCTACCTATCTTGTGCACTCAGCAACGCGATCGAATGCGTCGCATACGATACTCACGACGCCCACGCTGTATGCACGTATCACCCCTCAGCAGACCACACGCCTCGCGTGCAAAACCCCACGTCGCGTCATTTTATAGTCAGTAATTGCGTCCGTGCGTGTGAGATTTAATCTGGCAGTCATACGCTGCTGCTCTTTTCTTTCTTTCTTTTTTGAAAAAAAATAAATAAATCTTGAAACTAAGTCATTTGCGAGTATTCATTGTTGTTCTGAAACAGAATTCCAGACTCTTCTTTCTATTTTCATTCGTAGAAAATTTTACAGTTCTGCACGGGAAATAAATAAGTAATTAATACAGCTACACAAAAACTACTTTATCACAAAAGGGTACTGTTCGTACAGTGTCGAAAACATCATTTGTTACTCCGGAATACAAGGCTTCTTTGATCTCGCTTTAATACGCTTACAAAAAAAAAATCTTCTAAACACGAACACAATTTTAACCATCATTGTATAGGCTACCTTCAAAAGCCATAAATCTTACGCAGCGTATGTTTGTACACGATATAAGTGGCATACAAACGTGCCACCGCAAGTCGCGTAGTTGCCAAATGCTGCTCATGATCTGCGGTTTCTGAAAATGGCCGATGTAAGTCCAAAATCGGTCGTGAACAAATGCCTGTTGCTGTGATTGTGTCTAGAACAAATAAAACTAATTACATATAAAGTCTGTCACGACTTTTCTCCGTGGATTGGTTATTGCTTTACAGTGATCTCTCTTCTTAATTAAATAATTCTCAGACAAAAATGTTAACGTTCTGAATTAGAGTGAAAGTCCTTGTAGAGACATGCAACCATTATGAATATAATTACTGGAAAGAATTTAAAAAGACTGTGACCGAGCTTCACTCCCAGTACACCTGGTGTCGCCGGCTATGCTTGTATGGTACTTATTTGACGTGTACATCAAAGTCTCATGTACTTGCGTCTAAAATGGTACGTATTTCTGTATCAACAAGCATTTTTTTCGTGGATATAGTTCGTTTAGAACTGACTCCTATAAGAAAATTGCGTTTCTGTAAAATGTATAACATAACATGTTACTTTTCCGCGTTTAAAATTACATTTGTCTGTTTATAATAGGTCATCAGATGATCGGTTAAACCCGCAATTCATCGTGACAGTTAGTGAAGAAATTCCGAGAAAATCAGTAATATTTTTAAGCGACCACACAACCTTTCTAAATTCTTTCAAATAATTATAATAACAGCATTGTCTACGTATTTCAGATATCTATTTTCATCCTTTCTAAAGCATTGTATTTCGGGAACATACCATCAATTTCACACAAATTACGATGTTTAGTGTAGGACTGGGAATAATTTCTCAATTTAAAAAAAATCATTTATTTTGCAGTATAGTTCCATGACGAAACGAATTCAGTTATTTATCTGTTAAAGGGTAACCACTTCAACCTCACTGGAAGGCAAAAAGAAGAACATTGTTCTTACCAGGAAGTATAAAATGTTATTGACGATGTGTTTGTTTAAGATGGTATTAGAGACGTGTCTTTTGGTTCTTTCTGTGCTTCATCATTCTGACAGCTGTTCACTTTACAACCTCTGTAACAAGCAGCCAAAATTCTGCAAGAAACGATCGCTACAGATACTGCGTTGTGTGCACTCGCCCCCTTGCCCGTTTCCCCCTAAAAAGTATCTGAGCGCTGTCTTCTTCCTTCTTCATCGTTTGAATGACCTATAAATGCTGTCGTGTTTCGAGAGGTGTGGAGCGCATGCCTTAAAAAAGAATATGATCCACTAGCATTGAATCATCACTTCAGACCATTCCAGTGAGATATAGCATTCCGCGGCAGCCAGTGAATACACTGAAGAGCCAAATAAAATGGTACACCTTTCTAACTTCGTGTAAGGCCCCCGCGAACACGTAGAAGTGCCGCAACACGATGTGGCATGGACTCGATTAATGTCTGAAGTAGTGCTGGAGGAAATTGACACCATGGGTCCTGCAGAGCTGACCATAAATCCATAAGTGTACGAGAGGGTGGAGATCTCTTCTGAACAGTACGTTGCAAGGCATTCCAGATATACTCAATAATGTTCATGTCTGTGGAGTCTGGTGGCCAGCGGAAGTGTTTAAACTCAGAAGAGGATTGCTGGAGCCACTCTGTGGCAATTCAGGACGTGTGGGGTGTCGCATTGTCCTGCTGGAATTTCCCAAGTCCGTCGCAATGCACAATGAACATGAATGGATGCAGGTGATAACACAGGATGATTACATACGTGTCACCTGTCAGAGTGATATCTAGACGTATCAGGAGACCCATATCACATCAACTGCACACACCCCACACCATTACAGAGCCTCCACCAGTTTGAACAGTCTCCTGCAAACATGCAGGGTCCATGGATTCATGAGGCTGTCTCCATACCCGTATTGTATTGTATTGTGTTGTATGTTAACCGTGGGGCCTAGAAACGACGGAGAGGCTCCGACCCCGCCGCATTTGTCCACAATCCCACGACTACTGCCGCAGTTCTCTTCACCCCTCCGCCGCCCCGCACCGAACTACTCTTTCAGGATTATTGTGGAGTTCGGCCCCCGGTGGACCACCCCCAGGGAAGTCTCACACCAGACAAGTGTAACCCCTATATTTGCGTGGTAGAGTAATGGTGGTGTACGCGTACGTGGAGAAATTGTTTGCGCAGCAATCGCTGACATAGTGTAGCTGAGGCGGAATAAGGGGAACCAGCCCCCATTCGCCGAGGCAGATGGAAAACCTCCTAAAAACCATCCACAGACTGGCCGGCTCACCGGACCTCGACACAAATCCGCCGGGCGGATTCGTGCCGGGGGCCAGGCACTCCTTCCCAATCCGGAAGGATTCCCGGGCGGGCACCCCATACCCGTACATGTCCATCCGTTCGATACAATTTGAAACGAGACTCGTCCGACCAGGCAACATGTTTCCAGTCATCTACACTCCAATGTCGGTGTTGACGAGCCCAAGCGAGGCGTAAAGCTTTGTGTCGAGCAGTCGTCAAGGGTACACGAGTGGGCCTACGGTTCCGAAAGCCCATATCGATGATGTTTTGTTGAATGGTTCGCACGCTGACACCTGTTGATGACCGAACATTGAAATCTGCAGCAATCTGCGAAAGCGTTGCACTTCTGTCAGGTTGAATGATTGTCTTCAGTCGTCGTTGGTCCCGTTCTTGCAGGATCTTTTTCCGGCCGCAGCGATGTCGGAGATTTGATGTTTTAGCGGATTCCTGACATTCACGGTACGCTTATGAAATTGTCGTAAGGGAAATCTTGGAGACGCTGTCTCCCATCGCTCGTGCGCCGACTATAATACCACGTTCAAACTCATTTAACTCTTGATAACCTGCCATTGTAGCAAGACCTCAGACTAATGAGTAGTGTGTATGAAACGGAAGCCTCGTTCGACCTACGAGGCTTCTGTAAACTGCCTCTTTCAAGGGGTAATTACACTTCCATAGAACTCTTCCAATAAATCTCAGACTGACATTCGACTTTCCTGTTACTGTTTCTTGTGATGTTTTCACTTTAAGTGGCTACTGGAGTATACTCATAGATACTTTATGATAGCGATTGGTTTGGCTATTATTGTCAACCTTTTTGATCGAGATATTGAAGTAAATATGTCTTTATTCGATAAATGTACTGTTTTATAGCGACTTTCAGCAGCCCTCAAAATGAAAAGTACACCGATATAACCCTTGTTTGCCGGCCGGAGTGGCCGTGCGGTTCTAGGCACTACAGTCTGGAACCGCGTGACCGCTACGGTCGCAGGTTCGAATCCTGCCTCGGGCATGGATGTGTGTGATGTCCTTAGGTTAGTTAGGTAAGTTCTAGGGGACTGTTGACCACAGCAGTTAAGTCCCATAGTGCTCAGAGCCATTTGAACCATTTTAACCCTTGTTTCCTACATCCGAATAGATGAATACCGGGCTGGTACCAACAGTTCACCTCAGACACACGTTTCGCAAACATTTAGAAACCGTTCACACACTTTCACACGAAATAACGCTAGATGGGGTACATAAATTCCGTCCTCGGGGGAATGGGTGGTGACAAGAAGGGCATCCGGGTCCTCTCTACCACTAACATTGCCAAATCCAGTAATTAACATGCGGACCCCGTGAAAATACAGGACAAAGGCCAAGAAAAAGAAGAAAGAAGATTTGTTGATATGCTGAAAGAGGAGGACAACGTTGCCGGTGCATGGTAGGTTCGCCTGCCTTATTATGTAAACATCGGATTACATTACTGGATTCAGGATGTGAAGTATACAAACTGTAAATCACGTACCCCACATATATGTCGCAGTGTGCTGCCTGCAGGTAGCTGCACTGTGGCTACGTGCCTATGAAGACGCACGGCCTCTCTCTGACTGGTTCTGTGCCAGGCCGTGACTGCTATCTGCGGCCTCTCCTCGGACATCACATCGCACGTTACGCTTTATCACTGTCTCAAATAACCCTAAAATTACGAACAGAGGTCACTTGCACCTTTGGCAGCGACCAGTTTCCTTGATATAAAAAGAAAGTAAAGAATTCACTGGCTCAGTCACCTTTCGATTTATTTAAATAAATCTCTGTTTTCGACTTAACACCTACCTACACGTCTTAAAAAGAGCGTATATTAACAGTCTTATGACTACACCCCCAGTGCGTTGCTGCACCTTTTAAGGTACTGCGAGGGCAATCTAGCCCATATTTGACTTTCCAGTTTGCTTCTGTATACTGTCAGGAGTCGTCGATTCGGATATTACTATTTTACTAGGCACGCTCCTATCGCGGGTAGTATACCATTGATTTCTTCTGATTTTTTTTTGGGGGGGGGGGGGGGGGGAGCGGCCCGTGTGGCGGGGTGTAAAGGAATATAGGATGAAATACGGTCGATCAAGGACGGGAGTTTTTGGCCGAAGATTTAATGGTGGCTGTTGAGTCGAAAACGGCAGAAATTTATTGAATTTTTCTGTCGAGATTGGCTAATTTATGTTATTAATTAAACTGTTGACACGTTTCGGTTATTACCACCATCAGATCCGTATTTAGAACATGAGAATCAAAGTTCAGTCACAGCTGCAGTAAATACGAAACAGACTTGAGCAAATATTTTGAAAATTATTCCTCAGTTCGGAAGTGCTGTGCTTTAGCGTGGCTGATGCACACACCTTTCAGCTCAGATTTCAACAGAGCTGTTCAACTGTCTGAAGTGTCGTGTTTCTATTTCATCACGCTGTTTGCAGCAGTACGGAATTAAGGAGAAAAATCAACTTGTTCACTGTCAGGGAATACCACTGGTTAGAAAAACGTGTCCACAAGCCAAATTGATGACAGCAGAACAGAGAAAATAGTTAAGTAAATTGAGGAATTAGTGAAGCACGGGAAGTTATATGAAAAGCTGATAAACATAAAGTGGAAAGGGTGAAAGGGGAAAGAAAACTATCGGAGGATGTTTGTAAAAGGAAAGAAACCTGAGAATGCGGAAGGTGGAATCTAAAATTTGGCTCTGAAGGAGGAATATTTTTATTATTTTTACAAACGAAACGCAATAGGACAGCTAACACTATTATAAGTATACGGGAATAGCTCTGCTGAATTACTGAATGATGAATAAAATGTTGGATCATGCTGCGGCTTTATAGACTAATTAGTATAGCAAAGAAGGAAACAGTAAGAGGAAACTATTGTAGGGGGACGAAAAACAAGTGGAACATGTATCACTTACGCCCCATCGTAGTTTCTGAGTGAATTTCCACGAAAGCCTTAACAATCAGATTCGGCGCAGGATATCAAGAAACGTAGTGAGGCAGCACCGAAGTGGCTAATAGGCTCATGACAATAACCAAAAAAGAAAAGTTCATTCCATTTAATTCTCTCTTGTAGCTTCACCAACGTACTACTGATTTGTTCTGGATTATTTTTTTACTTATGCAACTTTATAATTCTGATTTTTATTGTGTATATTATTATGATAGTGATGTATATGTACAAAGTGTTATAGATATTTTCTCATATTCTTTGTACTGCTGAGTGTTTACTAGATAGACTGTGAAATGTGTATATTAGAGAACTGATGCAATTTGTTGTAAGTAACCGCTGTTTGTAAATGCTTTTCCTTGACTGACTATGAACAGACCTACACGGGAACTATCCTGGTAGCCGTCAACCCTTACAAGGAAATCGACATCTACTCCACGGTAAGTACAGCATGTAGGCCTAACTGTCTTGGTATTAGTTGTAAAAACTCTGTTCTTTGGTCACATTCAACTTAGCAGTGATTAGCGCTGAAACTGGGTTGAATGGTACAAGGCAAACTCTTATTCTAGTGAGGGCTTGCTGATTTACGTTAATATTAATAACAATAATAATAATAGTAATTTTATTATTGTTATTTTGTTCATCTCACATCGACTATTTATTCACTTACTTCGGCGTTCATTTGCTATTCTAGGGCGACCTGCGACTCGAAAACAGAGTTCGCAATGCCAAGGTGTACATATTGTTTTAATTTTACTCCGGATCTGTCAAGGATGTCTCGTACAGCGCAACATAATAAGCTGTGAAAATCGATGAATCTTTAACACTGAACAACGCACTGACGTATAACGGCATTCGTTGAATGACTTTGTCATTATCAAGCTACAAATTGTCCTAAAAATTAATGAAGGAAAAGAAAGAAACTCCGTTACAACGCCCCGAAGAAGACCATGCGACGCCGACAGTCCACTGTGTCATCCTCTGCCAACGGCAGCAGTTTGAGAGGCAGTACGCGAATAGTTGACTGCACAATTACGGATAGCATCATCTTTCTGTTATAGTAGGGTACTGAAAACACTGAGGAGAATTTTAATTTTGTATTTTCAGCTTTTAAGTCCCGTACTTATAAGATTCACATAACGTTGCCGAATATCCAGCACACTTTTGCTATTTAATGTACAGTATATTCCACCTTCGTGGAATCGATAATTACTGGGGAAGCGCTATTGTTACTTTTAAGTCGATAAAGATGAAGCTAAAGGTTTCTAATGTATTGTATTTAAGTTGTGCAAGCTCCCAGGCGGGTTCACCATTCAAATGACAACATCTGCATATAAATCCCTATATTCAGTGTATTTCTACTCCGGTAATTTGACACACCTATAACAGTGTAGTAACATTGAATTTTTGTTACATAGATGTAATATTCTGGCGCAAAAAGTGCGATAGCACTATTTCAAAACCGTAGTTAAGGCCTGCATTTCTTTGACTACTGAAGTTGCGAGACTTGGAATGTTTTTGTTTCATGAGACCCTGGTCGCTATTCGCTTATGTGAATTGGGATTGTAGACTACCTTAACGAGCCTAAAGTTATTTCAAGTGAAGAAGTCGGACGCACACATGGTAGATGCTGTAAAGATGAAGCTTGTCTTCAACTCGAAATTTGCTTTCATCACCGCGGTGCTGTACCTATAGAAACCTTGCTTTCCTCTGAACTTTGAACTGAGTTAGCCAGCTGTTTATACGGGGAACTGTTGTACAGTTGACTGTTGACTCCGAACTGTGGCGCAACTTGTAATTTACACTGAAGGGCCAAAGGACCTGGTAACACGCCCAATATCGTGTAGGGCCCCCGTGAGCACGCGGAAGTGCTGCAACACGACGTGCCATGGACTCAAATAATGACTGAAGTAGTGCTGGAGGGAATTGACACCATGAATCCTGCAGGGCTGTCCATAAATCCGTAAGAGTACGAGGTGTGGAGATCTCTTCTGAACATCACGTTATAAGGCATCCCAGATACGCCCAATAATGCTCATGTCTGGGGAGTTTGGTGGCCAGCGGAAGTGTTTAAACTCAGAAGAGTGTTCCTGGAGCCACTATGTAGCAATTCTGAACGTGTGAGGTGTCGCATTGTCCTGCTGGGATTGCTCAAGTCCGTCGGAATGCACACTGGACTGAATGGATGCAGGTGATCAGACAGGATGCTTACGTACGTGTCATCTGTCCGAGTAGTATCAAGACGTATCTTGGGTCTCATATCATTCAAACTGCACACACCCCACACCATTACAGAGCCTCCACCAGTTTGAACAGTCTCCTGCAAACATGCAGGGTCCATGGATTCATGAGGCTGTTTCCATACGCGTACACGTCTATCCGCTCGATACTATTTGAAACGAGACTTGATCGACCAGGCAACATGTTTCCAGTCATCAGTAGTCCAATGTCGGTGTCGACGGACCCTGGCGAAGCGTAAAGCTTTGTGTCGTGCAGTCACCAAGGGTACACGAGTGGGATTTTGTTGATCGCCCAGCACTGAAATTTGCTGAAGGGATGCACTGCTGTCACGTTAAACGATTCTCTTCAGTCGTCATTGGCCCCGTTCTTGTAGGATCTTTTTCCGGTCGCAGCGATGCCGGAGTTTTCATGTTTTATCAGATTCCTGATATTCACTCTACACTCGTGAAATGGTCGTACGGGAAAATCCCTACTTCATCGCTACCTCGGAGATGCACATTCAAACTCACTTAAATCTTGATAACCTGTCATTTTAGCAGCAGTAACCGATCTAACAAGCGTTGCCGACCGCAGCGGCGTATTCTGCCTGTTTCCGTATCTCTGTATTTGAATAAGCATGACTATACCAGTCTCTTTGGCGCTTCAGTGTATTATACTCTCAAAATTAATTAGCTTGAATTCGCTACTCCAAGTCGGTAGCACTAGCAAGACTTCATTGTAAATGTTATATGTTTGTCCAAACCCACGGTATAAGCGTGCACCAATCGATGAGAATTTCAACTGAACCCACTGAAACTCGACCTGTCCTTACTAATTTGTTTTAATTCTTGATACAATCGACGTTATCGGAAATTTCACCGAACATTAATCATTACGAAAATAATCGCGACTTAATACTACATTTGTCATAAATATCCACCGTTCTCTACAAAATCACTTCAAGGGCTCCTGTCCAGCGGTATCATGCGCGCTGCACTCTAAAAACACGTTGTCGTTCTGCACCGAAACAATGCTCAAACTGGCGGTTTATGTTGTGTAATATGCAACCAGTCACTTTTTGAAGCTGATAAGTTTTGCTGTGCTGTGAACTAATTTTCGAACCACTGCAAGCTAATCACCAGATAGAGGAGATACAGGAACATTCTATTTTGCATGGAAATATTGTGTGTGTGTGTGTGGTGTGTGTGTGTGTGTGTGTGTGTGCGTGCGTTTTGACATGTTCAAATGTGTGTGAAATCTTACGGGACTTAACTGCTAAAGTCATCAGTCCCTAAGTTTACGCTACGGTCGCAGGTTCGAATCCTGCCTCGGGCATGGGTGTGTGTGATGTCCTTAGGTTAGTTAGGTTTCAGTTGTTCTAAGTTCTTGGGGACTTATGACCTAAGATGTTGAGTCCCATAGTGCTCAGAGCCTAAGCTTACACACTACATAACCTAAATTATCCTAAGGACAAACACACACACCCATGCCCGAGGGAGGACTCGAACCTCCGCCGGGGCCAGCCGCACAGTCCATGACTGCTGTTTTGACATAATATCTTATGTACAAATAAAGATGGTATATTTTTCTTTGTAGCTTCTTTATAGCTGTTCTACTTTTACGCTGTGGAGCGCCAGTCCAGTATTTATCAATCTCTGTACAGATGATAATGACAATAATCATCATCATCTGCAGCATGAACTGTGACCTCCAGACGTACGAATGCACTCTTCCTTTCGTTGAGGCAAGGAAGCAAACTGCCTCCGAATGTCATTTTGAAGTATTTGTCGTCAGTTCATGCTTGTTGCTGGCTGGAGAGTGGAGTAAAAGGATACGTGTTGCCATCGCATCCCAGATATGCTCTACAGGTGAGAAGCCAGAGAATCAGGAAAGCCAGTCTAGGATCCGTACATTTCTCAAGTCGTGTTAGTGTGAATAGATGTGTGGACTCTCGCATTATTCTGCTGAAGTATGACAGCAGGCGTTGTCATCCCTGCCATGTTATTGCGAGCATTTACTTCCCATTCAGTTGCCAAACCGGTCTTATAGCAACGAACAGCTCTCGATACCAGGACCTGAGGATTTGGAGATGCCCTTTCAACTGGTCGTGTACGGGAAATGATGGTGTGGACGTGACCGTCACTGACAGAATCGAGACATATCGCTGAGCACCATAGAATACCGCTCAGTGGCCAGTTTGTCCTTGCACCACCCAGAGCTCTGTTGTCTGTGGTAAGGAGGCATAGAAATTAGAGATTGTAACCCAGTTTCCAGCAATCTTTTCCCGGCGGTTCGTGGTGACAATTTTCCTGGAAGCTCTGCTCGGGTTTCAACTATTGTCATCCGTCTGTTCATCACAACTAGTCGAGCACCTTCCTGCGATCTTCTCGTGGTGTAGTCTTTCTGGAACTTTCTTTCTTTCGCTTGTGCCGTTTTTCCCGCGAATACGCAGGGTCGGCATGATTGATCGGATGTGGCAATGTTAGTTGAAGGGGTGGCCGGATGCCCTTCCTACCGCCACCCCGTACTCCCCGGGAAGGAATTAGTGTACCCCAACTGTCTGCGACTAGTGTAATCCATGGGCTAGTGCGAAAGTGTTCAGATGTCTGCGAGCCGTGTAACTGAGGCGGGACGTGGGGACCAGCCTGGTATTCACCTAGCGGGATGTGGAAAACCGAGTAAAAACCACATCCAGGCTGGCCGGCACACCGGCCCTCGTCGTTAATCAGCCGGGTGGATTCGATCCGGGGCCGGCGCGCCTACCCGAGTCCAGGAGGCAGCGCGTTAGCGCGCTCGGCTAACCTAGCGGGTTATCTTTCTGGAACTACCCGTGACTTATTATCACAATAAAGAAACAGTGGTGAGCCATCGACTCAGGACAATAGTGCGATGCTGCCATGCACCTCCTGCGAACGATTCGACTTTTCTCAATGTCGAAATGATAGCGAATAAATGCATTTGCACGCCCAAAACGTTCTAGTAACGTTAGACACACCCAATGTCCATCGTGTACTCCCACCGTTCTTCATCAGTAGGAATGGCTTCTTTCTGTAGTGGAAATAAGCTCGCGTAAGGATGAAATTTTCATCAACATAGTCCACGGGGCCGCGCAGGATTAGCCGAGCGGTCTAGGGCGCTGCAGTCATGGACTGTGCCGCTGATCCCGGCGGATGTTCGAGTCCTCCCTCGGGCATGGGTGTGTGTGTTTGTCCTTAGGATAATTTAGGTTAAGTAGTGTGTAAGCTTAGGGACTGATGACCTTAGCAGTGAAGTCCCATAAGAAGAAAAAAAAAAAAAAAGTCCACAGGCATTGAAATATCGAAGTTATAGTTTGGCAGCGTCCGCTCACGGTGTACAACTTTCAGTTTCCTTCAATGTATTACATGGCTGTCTCATTTTGCGTGTCGTTTGTAAATTCAGTACTTTGAAAGAAGACTTCACGGAGTTGTCGGCCGCGTCGTTTCCCTTTGTGCTGCTGGTGCGGCGTCCAGTTGTGTGCCCGCTGCGCGTGAGCAGTGCAGGCAGAGGGGCACCGCAGCAGCGCCGGCCGGATTCAATTACGCGGCCGCTGGTAGCGGCGGGCCCTCTGCCTGCCAGCTCCGCTGTCACGCCGGACTGCCAGATCTACGATTGCTACGGCGATAAATCACCTGCTGCAAAAACCTTTCCATCCTACCAGCCGCCGCCGCCGCCCTCTGCGCTTCCCCATTTCGGTTCGACTACCTCTGGAAGCACACACATTCCAAAGGTTTAGCGGCCGGGCAGTAATCATTCTTAAATGTTCATTTTGAAGCACTCATGCCAGCACTTGGCTGCGTTGGTGTAGAAGAGGTCGACTAGAAACCAGTATTAGCTATTCGGCATTTGACGGTGACAACTCACGACTTCTGTCCTGTTGTTGTTGCTGTCTTCAGTCCTGAGACTGGTTTGATGCAGCTCTCCACGCTACTCTATCCTGTGCAAGCTTCTTCATCTCCCAGTACTTACTGCAACGTACATCCTTCTGAATCTGCTTAGTGTATTCATCTCTTGGTCTCACTCTACGATTTCTGCCTTCCACACTGCCCTCCAGTGCTAAATTGGTGATCCCTTGATGCCTCAGAACATGTCCTACCAACCGATCCCTTCTTCTAGTCTAGTTGTGCCACAAACTCCTCTTCTCCCCAGTTATATTCAATACCTCCTCATTAGTTATGTGATCTACCCACCTTATCTTCAGCATTCTTCTGCAGCACCACATTTCTAAAGCTTCTATTCTCTTCTTGTCTAAACTATTTATCGTCCATGTTTCACTTCCATACATGGCTACACTCCATACAAATACTTTCAGAAACGACTTCCTGACACTTACATCTATACTCGATGTTAACAAATTTCTCTTCTTCAGAAACGCTTTCCTTGCCATTGCCAGTCTACATTTTATATCCTCTCTACTTAGACCACCATCAGTTATTTTGCTCCCTAAATAGCAAAACTCCTTTACTACTTTAAATGTCTCATTTCCTAATCTAATTCCCTCAGCATCACCCGACTTAGTTCGACTACATTCCATTATCCTCGTTTTGGTTTTGTTGATGTTCATCTTATATCCTCCTTTCAAGACACTGTCTACTCCGTTCAATTGCTCTTCCAAGTCCTTTGCTGTCTATGACAGAATTACAATGTCATCGGCGAACCTCAAAGTTTTTATTTCTTCTCCATGGATTTTAATACCTACTCCAAACTTTTCTTTTGTTTCCTTTACTGCTTGCTCAATACACAGATTGAATAGCATCGGAGAGAGCCTACAACCCTGTGTCACTCCCTTCCCAACCACTGCTTCCCTTTGATGTCCCTCTGCTCTTATAACTGCCATCTGGTTTCTGTACAAATTGTAAATAGCCTTTCGCTCCCTGTATTTGACCCCTGCCACCTTTAGAATTTGAAAGAGAGTATTCCAGTCAACATTGTCAAAAGTTTTCTCTAAGTCTACAAATGCTATAAACGTAGGTTTGCCTTTCCTTAATCTTTCTTCTAAGATAAGTCGTAGGGTCAGTAAAGGCAAAAAATTAGTCACCCAAAGAGAGACAACACTAATATCGTGTATTCCCGTCTCTAGCCTCGATAACTGTCCCAATTCGGCGAGGAGAAGAGACCAAAAGTTTCTTCAGGTATGCCATATCCAACTGTAGCCAATCATGATTTAATGCCGTCAAGTTTCCAAATTGTGGCTATGCACTATTATGTTGCAGATGTAATGGGAAGGGCTTTTGTCTCCGATAATGTTGAAATGTCCGCTCCGATAGCTGAGTGGTCAGCGTGACGGATTACCGTCCTACGGGCCCTGGTTCGATTCGCGGCTGGGTCGGAGATTTTCTCCGCTCAGGGACTGGGTGTTGCGTTGTCTTCATCATCATTTATCGCCGGCCGGGGTGCCGAGCGGTTCTAGGCGCTTCAGTCTGGAACCACCCGACCGCTACGGTCGCAGGTTCGCATCCTGCCTTGGGCATGGATGTGTGTGATGTCCGTAGGTTAGTTAGGTTTAAGTAGTTCTAAGTTCTAGGAGGCTGATGACCTCAGATGTTAAGTCCCATAGTGCTCAGAGCTATTTGAGTCACCTTCATTCATCCCCATCCGGCGCGCAGGTCGCCCAATGTGGCGTCGAATGTAATAAGACCTGCATCAAGGCGGCCGGACCTGCCCCGTAAGGGGCCTCTCGGCCAATCACGCCAAACGCTCATTTCATTTCCAATGTTGTTTCATGTTCACGGTAATACGAATGAGTGGGTTCAAGTGAAGGTGCAGAAAACGCTCCCAAAACATCATAGAAACAGCTCCGGTACTAACTGCACAGTCCATTCATTGCTGGTTAAACGCTTCAATGGATCGTCGGTCCCATCCATGCCTTGCATCATTTCACAAGGGGCAACTCGTGAATCGTTCGATCGCAATACACGCCACCTGTCAACTATTCTCCAATTCCTGTGTTGGTTGGCCCACTGAAGACATACAATTATATGCGACGATAGTAAATGGCCTCTTGCGAGATACCTGGCTCCAAATGCCCGTTGTATGCAGTTCCCTTAACAATGTGTACCATGTCAATAGCTGTACTTAGCTCAAATGTCAGCAGCGTGCTTCCTCACCCCAGCCAACGTTCGGTGGGCCGCGGGCGATCAGGTGGGTACATTACATATGCAGATTGTGGACAGTTGGGAATTTGAGTCTCACGGGAAGCGTGCAAGGGATAAGTCCCTGCAGTGGCGCTATTCATCTGTGTCCTCGGTGGCTCAAATGGATAGGGCGTCTGCCATGTAAGCAGGAGATTCCGGGTTCGAGTCCCGGTCGGGGCACACATTTTCAGCTGTCCCCATCGAGGTATATCAACGACGCCTGTCGGCAGCTGAAGGTTTCAATTAATTATCATTTATTCTAGAGAAGCTGCATGGTCATCAGTGGTATCTGTTCTTTCGAGAACAGTTACTGTCTTCATATATAGTTAAATGGCTACCCGGCCATTGACCTTCGTCTGTGCGAATGCGCGCAGCTTCCCGCACTCTTACGGGAATCGTTACCTTAGTGAGCGCGAGTAATGAGTGGATGGGCAAATATCTATTGCGTATGTAGATTGTGGACAGTTGGGAATGTGGGTCTGACGGGAAGCGTTCAAGTGATAAGTCCCTACAGTTGCGCTATTCATCTGTGTCCTCGGTGGCTCGGATAGAGCGTCTCCCATGTAAGCAGAAGATCCCGGGTTCGAGTCCCGGTCGGGGCACACATTTTCAGCTGCCCCAACGAGGTATATCAACAACACCTGTCGGCAGCTGAGAGTTTCAATTAATTATCATTTAATTTTTAATTCGTTATGACTTCTTGCAGTGCAACAGAATGAGAGATATATCGTGTTTGCGGTATAATTTCTGTCTTTTCTTTTTAATCTCTTTAGTAGCTGATAGCAATGTTTCGTTTTTCACTTCTATTGTATAGCCGAAACCGGTAATTATTTTCAATTTTGCGATCAAGATAATTAAAGTTTAAAAAATAGAAATTTGAAACGAACCTGGCTAAAAGTTTTAAACAGATAAATGCGAGAACGTTTCACTTGCTTGTAACAAGTGTCAGCTTATGTACCTCTACATTTGTTATTTTATATGAAAATAAGGGATAATCACCACAATTTTTAAATTTTTTGCGGCATTCTATAGTTTTTCCAAGTTTCTGTCTTAATAAAATATGCCCTAGTTGCACTGCTAAATGATTTCCTTGTGCACCCAAGTGAAAGAGTTCTGGTAAACATCGAATCTGGAGGTATGACTTGCAGCAAATTAGAGATTTATCACACTCTGGAATATTTCAGCGACGAAATTCTTCCGTTTTTACTTTCTGGTACCATATATTTATTCTTCGTTCACCTTCAGTTAAAAAAAGACTAAAATATTTAACATACTCATTCCCAAAGTCGTAGGTATTAGTTCTACAGTGTCCTACTGTGATTATTTTCAAATGAGCCCAGCTGTTTCGAGACCTGTATAACCTGGACATAATATGTGAGACTGTCCTTTATAAATTTTATCTTCAGGAGAAAATTGCTCGAAATGTGTGTACGTTCAGCGAATTGATTGCCAACACATTCCCACATTACAGAATGTATGTAACACTTGGGTCGAGCCGGCCGGAGTGGCCGTGCGGTTCTAGGCGCAGCAGTCTGGAGCCAAGCGACCGCTACGGTCGCAGGTTCGAATCCTGCCTCGGGCATGGATGTGTGTGATGTCCTTAGGTAAGTTAGGTTTAATTAGTTCTAAGTTCTAGGCGACTGATGACCTCAGAAGTTAAGTCGCATAGTGCTCAGAGCCATTTGAACCAACTTGGGTCGTAAATGTATGGAGATAGTCACATAAATGAGCCTCGCGCTTCTGTGCCTTCATTGCGCGATGTGTCAACGTTAATCAACGCATAAAGTGCCTTTTACTAGTATGATAAGTATAACAATTAATTAGGCGTTTGCGGTATTTACATATAAAAAAGTAACTTTACCTCCTCTGATGAATTCGATTTGCATTCTAGCAGCAATAGTTCAGCACCATTTCTGTCACGAATACACTAACTTGTGAAAACACGGAAAATACGAGTTATATTTAAGTTCCGATCATTGTGACAAATGTGAAAAACAGCGTCACACCAGTGTCACGTGACTATTTGGGTTTGATATTGACTCCAAGCGGAAACGTACGCTCACTCCATAGATATTACTACTTTCTGTTGACGATTAAAGACGGCGAGTTGCATTCTTTAGTTTTACTCTTATGTGGTAGGAGCGGCATCTGTCTTGAAGCAGATCAATGGATTGATTAATTATTTTAGCAGGTAATAAGAAAATTATCTAGAAGCCCCGTATCTTACACAAATACGTTTCCGTGAGTGCAAAGCAGTCTGTGTGCAAGATTGTACTGAAAACGAGAGCCGGAGTACAGGAAGTGAAATATGTCACAGACATTCTAACCGACGAAACTTCTGTCGCCTCCGATTATTTCATCTGGAGCAAGCCTATGAAATTATTAAATGTAAATCCCCGCACATAAAATTCAGCCTGTCCTTGCAAACAGTTCTGCCTTTCGGTAGTGATGCATTCACTTCAATACGATTGTTTTGCTGTCATGTCATAGTGTTGCATTATGCATAGCTTCCATTACGCTATTAGTTGCGCTTGAGATTGTAATTATGAGCCATTTAATGCTTTAAATTAGCACGAAGTTTTGTGTATATTACTAATTCACTTTCCGGATGCTTTCATCCACCAGGCTCCTCCTTGTCTTAAAACATTTAGACATTCGACTCATCGAATAACTTGAGTACGCAATCGGAAAACAGAACATTCTGCTAATCTAACCGTCGTTTATTTTATCCACCGATATTATTTAGTGGCTGATTATTGCTTAAGGTTATTAGTTAACAATACATTATTTACATACAGATATTTCCAAAGTTAAATTTACACATATACACTCCTGGAAATGGAAAAAAGAACACATTGACACCGGTGTGTCAGACCCACCATACTTGCTCCGGACACTGCGAGAGGGCTGTACAAGCAATGATCACGCGCACGGCACAGCGGACACACCAGGAACCGCGGTGTTGGCCGTCGAATGGCGCTAGCTGCGCAGCATTTGTGCACCGCCGCCGTCAGTGTCAGCCAGTTTGCCGTGGCATACGGAGCTCCATCGCAGTCTTTAACACTGGTAGCATGCCGCGACAGCGTGGACGTGAACCGTATGTGCAGTTGACGGACTTTGAGCGAGGGCGTATAGTGGGCATGCGGGAGGCCGGGTGGACGTACCGCCGAATTGCTCAACACGTGGGGCGTGAGGTCTCCACAGTACATCGATGTTGTCACCAGTGGTCGGCGGAGGGTGCACGTGCCCGTCGACCTGGGACCGGACCGCAGCGACGCACGGATGCACGTAGGATCCTACGCAGTGCCGTAGGGGACCGCACCGCCACTTCCCAGCAAATTAGGGACAATGTTGCTCCTGGGGTATCGGCGAGGTGCTCCTGGGGTATCGGCGAGGACCATTCGCAACCGTCTCCATGAAGCTGGGCTACGGTCCCGCACACCGTTAGGCCGTCTTCCGCTCACGCCCCAACATCGTGCAGCCCGCCTCCAGTGGTGTCGCGACAGGCGTGAATGGAGGGACGAATGGAGACGTGTCGTCTTCAGCGATGAGAGTCGCTTCTGCCTTGGTGCCAATGATGGTCGTATGCGTGTTTGGCGCCGTGCAGGTGAGCGCCACAATCAGGACTGCATACGACCGAGGCACACAGGGCCAACACCCGGCATCATGGTGTGGGGAGCGATCTCCTACACTGGCCGTACACCACTGGTGATCGTCGAGGGGACACTGAATAGTGCACGGTACATCCAAACCGTCATCGAACCCATCGTTCTACCATTCCTAGACCGGCAAGGGAACTTGCTGTTCCAACAGGACAATGCACGTCCGCATGTATCCCGTGCCACCCAACGTGCTCTAGAAGGTGTAAGTCAACTACCCTGGCCAGCAAGATCTCCGGATCTGTCCCCCATTGAGCATGTTTGGGACTGGATGAAGCGTCGTCTCACGCGGTCTGCACGTCCAGCACGAACGCTGGTCCAACTGAGGCGCCAGGTGGAAATGGCATGGCAAGCCGTTCCACAGGACTACATCCAGCATCTCTACGATCGTCTCCATGGGAGAATAGCAGCCTGCATTGCTGCGAAAGGTGGATATACACTGTACTAGTGCCGACATTGTGCATGCTCTGTTGCCTGTGTCTTGTGCCTGTGGTTCTGTCAGTGTGATCATGTGATGTATCTGACCCCAGGAATGTGTCAATAAAGTTTCCCCTTCCTGGGACAATGAATTCACGGTGTTCTTATTTCAATTTCCAGGAGTGTAGTTTCACATTTACAAACGGTTTGCGTTGACGTAGAATATTTTCTTTTTGCCATCTAATATGAAATTCACAGTCGTTTCTTTTGCATTGCATGCACAGTAGATACATAAATCACACACATATAAAGATTATAAGTACTGCTACAACTAACATTGCTCTACATTTAAAATAAACATAATGTTCGTTCCGATACATCGTTAATGGATTACACAGTATGCTACGGCAGAGCATTTCGGCTACACTAATTTCCTTTTTCATACAAACCCTTTTCCTTACCGATGCTTAGCGCTTCTCCGAGCTGTTGTTTCTACTTTCCCCACGGTATTCGTGTTGCCTTGCTGTCCCAGAGGCTTCCAATATCAAAGACCGACGTGCAGTTCCTCATTACAAGTGCGCTTAGGAGCATTTTCAGATGAAATGAAATTGCTTGTACGTGTTATATCACGACCCTCTTAACGTAGATATTACTGATAATTACTGAATAGGTTCCCAGTTATCTGAGTTGCACAAGGACTTTTTAAGTAACAGAATCCAGTATGTTGTCATAAATGGCGAGTGTTCATCAGAGACAACGGTATCGTCGGGCAGACAAGTGCAACAGGACTGCCCTTATTCCCTATAGACGTAAATGATCTGAGAGACAGGGTGAACACCAATTTGCGACTGTTTGCTGATGATGCTATGGTGTACAGGAAAGTGGCGACGTTGTATGACTGCAAGACGATATGGAGTAACTTAAAGACAGAATTTCTATTTGATGTAAATGCTCTAAACGTAGAGGAAAGATACGTTAATGTAGAGTGTAGAGTGTAGGAAAAATAACCCTGTCATGTTTCAATACAGTGTTGGAGATGTGTAATTTGACACATGGTGATATAATATCCATGTGTAACACTGAAAAACGATGGAATGAGCATGTGAGGTCGGTAGTATAGAAGGTGAATGGTTGACTTCGATCTATTTTAGGAGACTTTAGCTCATCTATAAAGGAGATCGCGCATAGATCAGTAGTGCGACCCATTCTTGAGTACTGCTTGATTGTTTGGGACCCACACCAGGTCAGATTAAAGGATGCAGTTCCGAGGCGCGAAGCTAAGTTTATTATCAGCGGGAATTACGAAGATGCTTCATGGCTCAAATGGGAATCCCTGGAAGGAAGACGACGTTCTATTCGCGGAGCACTATTGAGAAAAGTTGGAGAACCGGCATTTGCGGCTGACTGCAGAACAATTTTACAGCCGCCAACGTACATTTCGCGTAAGAACCACGAAGATAAGAGAATTTAGGGCTCTTACGGAGGCGTATAGATGGTCGCTTTTCCCTCTCTCGATTTGCGAGTAGAACATGTAGTGATAAATCTCTTGCCATTTGTTCGTACATTATGGTCAACTATTCGATGCATATGGATCTTATTTTGAGTTTTAAAATTTTACTGTTAATATTATCGTGAATTAGAGCAGCTGCAGCCAAATATCTACATTTTTATATAAAGGCAACAAACACCGCTCTCGCTGTAAAAAGTTGATTAAAACCATGACGGTTTCAAGCCACTTTAGGTGGTCTAAACAGAAAATATTTTACAAATTTTCTTTGTTCGCAAGCGTAGTGAATACTGTTACACGGACTAGAATAGACCTGCACATTATGTACTTACATAACTGTGTTTATCAGTTACATGAAGGACGGGGAGGCGCTTCAATAAAAACGTTAAATAATGTTGTAGCCTCATTTAAGTAACTATCTAATGTGCAGATCTGTTCTGCTCCATGTAACAGTAATGAACTAGAATAGACCTGCACATTATGTACTTACATAACTGTGTTATCAGTTAGATGAAGGACGGGGAGGTGCTTCAATAAAGACGTTAAATAATGTTGTAGCCTCATTTATGTAACTATCTAATGTGCAGATCTGTTCTGCTCCATGTAACAGTATTCACTAAGTCTGTGTAAAAAGAAAAATAGTAAAATACTTTATTTCCAACCTATGTTTAGATCACTCAAGGACGCGTCTAAAGTGGTGTGAAACCGCGTTTTAATAAACTTTCTACATCCAGAGCGATGTTTCTGGCCTTTATATAAAAATATATCCTGTTAGTTTTTTTCGACAATATATTCTCCAACAGTTGGATTCCGTGTTGGCACACCTCGCGTCCCGCCACCACAGTTCTAGTCCGCCAGTACCTCTTCCCTACAGAGTGAACGATATCTTCTGGAATTAAATGGCAGGTATTCTCAGCCTTGGCTCGGAACGTATTGAGACCTCCTGCATCAATAGCGTTAACGAGGTAATCGTGTGGAATGCCGCCGAATTGCAAGAACGCGTCAGAGAGCGGTCGTCAATCCCCCGCTGCCGGCACACCTTACGCTGGTACGTAACGAGCGGCTGCCCTTTAGCGGAGCGCGCGCCCCGATGCTCCGTGAATAGGCGCCGCGCGGCGCTGCTCTCCCATGTGTGTGTGTGCGCGCGTGCATTCACCGACTGCCTTGCTTTTAATAAAGCTAAACCACAAGGGAGCCGAACGGCGAAACGTCCCGCAAGCATTCCGAGCGTCACTTCTGAAACGGGAACGGGAAGACAACACTGTCGGCCCGCCACAAGACGCGCAGGAGCGCGCCTTTTGTGTGCCACAAGTAACGATCTTCTTTCTCATTACTCGCTTTTGTTCCTTCTACCCTTTATTGTCCCTGTTTCGTCCTTTCGTTTATAATCATCGGTGCGGGGCATACTCGTATGTAAAACTGACGAAGCGGAAATTATAAACGCCAACATTATCATAGCTTTCCGACCTTACCCGTAATTTTTCGTTCCGTTTATAACACGAACTTTTCAGCTGCAGATGCACTGAATCGTTACTCACATTTGTGAATTCCAGTGAAATTATTCAACTGGCAGCAATAGCTCAGATTTCGGTACTGCAACCGGCAGCACAATGCGCTCCTAAGTTGGACAATGCACGCTGCGACGTCGATTACTCACGTAAAGAATTAGATACTCACTCTACAAACCAACTGTGGTGTCACCGCCAGACACCACACTTGCTAGGTGGTAGCCTTTAAATCGGCCGCGGTCCGTTAATAAACGTCGGACCCGCGTGTCGCCACTATCAGTGATTGCAGACCGAGCGCCGCCACACGGCAGGTCTAGTCTAGAGAGACTTCCTAGCACTCGCCCCAGTTGTACAGCCGATTTTGCTAGCGATGGTTCACTGACTACACACGCTCTCATTTGCAGAGGCGACAGTATAGCATAGCCTTCAGCTACGTCATTGGCTACGACCTAGCAATGCGCCATATTCAGTTACTACGAATGTATCCTGACAAATAATATTGTGAATCATGTACCGTGAAGAGCGACATTCATCATTAATGGATTAAAGTTAAGTATGAAACTAATTACGTCCGCTTTCTGAATTCTCATTCCTTGTCATGTTCCAGACCTCACGTCAGTATAGTCCTTCCCTCCTCACGTCAGCCTGCGTGAGCTAAAACGCGTGCATTTCGGCCTCCTCTAGTAACACGGTGTTGGCTCTCCTGCCAACACTACACCAACAATAACTTATTATGGTAAAATGTGGTATTTTAAAGCAGAGTATTGGACGGTGACTCTAGTACAAACACATGCGTTTTGTGAGTTGTGCTGTACCAATTAAGTCACACAAGCTCACCTCGCGTATCTAATCGCCGTAACTACACTCTTGTTTCCGTTGGTTTTAAGCTCTACAGAAGCTTCCGAAAAGACTCTACAATAAGGGCAGTGCTGTTACTCGTCCTGCGGAACAGTGTTGGAAACATCTGCCGTGAGGTGTGACGGGAACCCAGGGTTTTAGGGACCCACTGAGAGAGCAGCAAGCAAAACAGATGTATACGAGTAGTTTCGTGGTGAGTGTGAGCTCAACCACGAAATAGGTGGTGTGTGTATGAAAGTAATTCTAACAATCCAGGAGTTCACAAGATATTCAATACCGTAGAAACAATTTTGTGGAACATGATATATGTAACCTCTGATTACAAATTGTAAATCATTGCTTGAACAGTTCAGTGACTATAGCTTAACTTTTCTCATGACATTACACTAACTGACTTCTCCAAATCGCAACCAAACTTTCTCATGATTTTTAGCGAAACCACGAATAATCCGTCAACGTATGGTTTCAGTTACGACGCACGAAATGCGTCCTCGGTTTTCTCGCCTTTCATTATTTACCTAAAGTATCCTCCCATTGGTTACGAGGAACAAACGCATATAGTAGAAAGAAGCGCCCTTCCTGCAGGGCCCCTTTTATAGACTTCAACCACAGCTCCGTTACTGTGTTGTGGAAACGGCGCATACAGAATTGGATTGGTACAAGAGAACCATGTAGAGCAGCCATGTACTAGCCTTTGCTGCCATTTGCGCTAGGCGGTCATGTGACACGTTACAAATACTTTGTACTGACTGACATAACCAAATTCACTTGTATTTTTTAATATATACAAAGTAGCTGTTCGGGCACGGTTGAGTGCTCCTCAACATTCCTTGTCCCAACAGTTTTAAAGTTCAATGAATGCACAGTACCAGTGTTAAGTCCGCCAAAATCATATTCCTCATACGACAGAGCGATTACCGCGTCTCGCCATTGAACAGAACTGTTCAGGAGATGGAAGAACAGGGGAATAAAAATGCACAGGGAGCAGGGTATCAATGATAAGGTACGCAGACGACATACACTCCTGGAAATGGAAAAAAGAACACATTGACACCGGTGTGTCAGACCCACCATACTTGCTCCGGACACTGCGAGAGGGCTGTACAAGCAATGATCACACGCACGGCACAGCGGACTCACCAGGAACCGCGGTGTTGGCCGTCGAATGGCGCTAGCTGCGCAGCATTTGTGCACCGCCGCCGTCAGTGTCAGCCAGTTTGCCGTGGCATACGGAGCTCCATCGCAGTCTTTAACACTGGTAGCATGCCGCGACAGCGTGGACGTGAACCGTATGTGCAGTTGACGGACTTTGAGCGAGGGCGTATAGTGGGCATGCGGGAGGCCGGGTGGACGTACCGCCGAACTGCTCAACACGTGGGGCGTGAGGTCTCCACAGTACATCGATGTTGTCGCCAATGGTCGGCGGAAGGTGCACGTGCCCGTCGACTTGGGACCGGACCGCAGCGACGCACGGATGCACGCCAAGACCGTAGGATCCTACGCAGTGCCGTAGGGGACCGCACCGCCACTTCCCAGCAAATTAGGGACACTGTTGCTCCTGGGGTATCGGCGAGGACCATTCCCAACCGTCTCCATGAAGCTGGGCTACGGTCCCGCACACCGTTAGGCCGTCTTCCGCTCACGCCCCAACATCGTGCAGCCCGCCTCCAGTGGTGTCGCGACAGGCGTGAATGGAGGGACGAATGGAGACGTGTCGTCTTCAGCGATGAGAGTCGCTTCTGCCTTGGTGCCAATGATGGTCGTATTCGTGTTTGGCGCCGTGCAGGTGAGCGCCACAATCAGGACTGCATACGACCGAGGCACACAGGGCCAACACCCGGCATCATGGTGTCGGGAGCGATCTCCTACACTGGCCGTACACCACTGGTGATCGTCGAGGGGACACTGAATAGTGCACGGTACATCCAAACCGTCATCGAACCCATCGTTCTACCATTCCTAGACCGGCAAGGGAACTTGCTGTTCCAACAGGACAATGCACGTCTGCATGTATCCCGTGCCACCCAACGTGCTCTAGAAGGTGTAAGTCAACTACCCTGGCCAGCAAGATCTCCGGATCTGTCCCCCATTGAGCATGTTTGGGACTGGATGAAGCGTCGTCTCACGCGGTCTGCACGTCCAGCACGAACGCTGGTCCAACTGAGGCGCCAGGTGGAAATGGCATGGCAAGCCGTTCCACAGGACTACATCCAGCATCTCTACGATCGTATCCATGGGAGAATAGCAGCCTGCATTGCTGCGAAAGGTGGATATACACTGTACTAGTGCCGACATTGTGCATGCTCTGTTGCCTGTGTCTATGTGCCTGTGGTTCTGTCAGTGTGATCATGTGATGTATCTGACCCCAGGAATGTGTCAATAAAGTTTCCCCTTCCTGGGACAATGAATTCACGGTGTTCTTATTTCAATTTCCAGGAGTGTAGCTTTCCTTGGATAAGTAAGGAAGACTTGAAACTGTCGGATAGAATGCACAATCCAGTTAAACAAGTAAAAGACTAAAGCAAAATCGAACTTGGTAAAGTAATACAGGTTAACGACGTGCTAAACATCGTAAATGGGAAAGGAACATTACTATTAATAGTAGTGGTGGTGGTGGCGGTGGTTGAAGGAGAAGAAGAAATATTATGCATCTGGGAAGTAGATATTACAAAAGTCAAGAAGATAGCTCAAACAGTATGGCTCAGGAGAAGAAAGCACGCTTCTACAAAGGAAGTAATTCTGATACATTGATTCTGAGGTCTACATCTACATCTTTACTCCGCAAGCCACCTGACGGTTTGTGGCGGAGGGTACTTTGAGTACCTCTATCGGTTCTCAATTCTATTCCAGTCTCGTATTGTTCGTGGAAAGAAAGATTGTCGGTATGCCTCTGTATGGGCTCTAATCTCTCTGATTTTATCCTCATGGTCTCTTCGCGAGATGTACGTAGGAGATATACTGCTTGACTCCTCGGTGAAGGTATGTTCTCGAAACTTCAACAAAAGCCCGTACCGAGCTACTGAGCGTCTCTCCTGCAGAGTCTTCCACTAGAGTCTATCTATCGTCTCCGTAACGCTTTCGCGATTACTAAATGATCCTGTAACGAAGCGCGCTGCTCTCCGTTGGATCTTCTCTATCTCTTCCATCAACCCTATCTGGTACGGATCCCACAATGCTGAGCAGTATTCAAGCAGTGGGTGAACAAGCGTACTGTAACCTACTTCCTTTGTTTTCGGATTGCATTTCCTTAGGATTCTTCCAATGAATCTCAGTCTGGCATCTGCTTTACCGACCATCAACTTTATATGATCATTCCATTTCAAATCACTCCTAATGCGTACTCCCAGATAATTTATGGAATTAACTGCTTCCAGTTGCTGACCTGCTATTTTGTAGCTAAATGATAAGGGATCTATCTTTCTATGTATTCGCAGCACATTACACTTGTCTACATTGAGATTCAATTGCCATTCCCTGCACCATGCGTCAATTCGCTGCAGATCCTCCTGCATTTCAGTACAATTTTCCATTGTTACACCCTCTCGATATTTCAAAGCATCATCCGCAAAAAGGCTCAGTGAACTTCCGATTTTATCCACAAGGTCATTTATGTATATTGTGAATAGCAACGGTCCTACGAAACCCCTGCGGCACACCTGAAATCACTCTTACTTCGGAAGACTTCTCTCCATTGAGAATGACATGCTGCGTTCTGTTATCTAGGAACTCTTCAGTCCAATCACACAATTGGTGTGATAGTCCATATGCTCTTACTTTGTTCATTAAACGACTGTGGGGAACTGTATCGAACGCCTTGTGGGAACCCGTGTCTATGGCCTTCTGAGTCTCGTGGACGAATAGCGCGAGCTGGGTTTCACACGATCGTCTTTTTCGAAACCCATGCTGGTTCCTACAGAGTAGATTTTTAGTTTCCAGAAAAGTCATTATACTCGAACATAATACGTGTTCCAAAATTCTACAACTGATTGACGTTAGAGATATAGGTCTATAGTTCTGCACATCTGTTCGACATCCCTTCTTGAAAACGGGGATGACCTGTGACCTTTTCCAAACCTTTGGAACGCTACGCTCTTCTAGAGACCTACGGTACACCGCTGCAAGAAGGGGAGCAAGTTCCTTCGCGTACTCTGTGTAAAATCGAACTGGTATCCCATCAGTCTAGCGGCCTTTCCTCTTTTTAGCGGTTTTAATCCTAAAGCCTAAAGCACAGTACTGTCTGCAGAAGAAACGTGGTGGGCCGTGGAAAAATGGGAAAAGATGAAGCTAGAAGCATTCGATATGTTGTTCTTGAGAAGAGCGTTCAGAATTAAGTTGACGCTAAAGAAACGAGAGCTGCTAGAAAAAGCAGACGAAGGATTTACAGAGTCACGAGTATTCCACGAGGTTTCGGGATTGGAACCAGATTATGTCGACATCTTGCCACGACATTTCGGTTAACAAACATTCTGCCATCTTCAGATGAGTATTGAAACAGACACCTGAAGATAGTTGATTGGTTCTCAGACGAAATACCGTGGGAAGATGTCAACATCATCTGGCCGCAATCCCATAACCTCATGGAATAGTCTTTGGGCAATGTCCTGAAGCATCCAGAGTAGTCGAGAAGAAATTTTGTATGCACCGTCAAATATTAAAGCATTCAAAACAGATAATGGGGGAGTCGCAGGAACAAAGGTTATTATTTAATATCACGTGAACGCCGCTTAAAGTGTGTGTTCGGGTGTAGTCGGTATATATACTGATGGAAGAAAAGTCAGCACCAAAAAATAATTAGTCTAGAGTAATGAAATTTCGGGAATACATTTGTCTAGGTAGCATATGTAAGTGACTAACATTGTAAGATCACAGGTTAATGTAAGCGCGAGATAAGCCATTGAATATGTGAAATGTTGGTACATTAGTAATCGGCGTAACCGCCAGAATGTTGAAAGCAAGCACGCAGACGTGCATGTAGAAGTGTCGGACGTCAGTTTGTGGGATGAAGTTCCATGCCTGTTGCACTTGATCGGTCAATACAGGGTCGGTTAATACTGGTTGTGGATGACGCAGGAGTTGTCGTTCGATTATACCCCATATGTGCTCGACTGGAGACAGATATAGTGATCGAGCAGTCGAATGCGATATGTCGACACAACCTAAAGCGTTTTGGGTAACAACAGCTGTATATAGGCGACCATTATCCTGTTCGAAGACACCAGTGGAGTGCTGTTCATGAGTGGTAGCACAACGGGTCGAATTACCAAATTGACGCACAAATTTGCTGTCAGGGAGCGCTGGACAACCACAACAGTGCTCCCTCTGTCAGACGAAGTCGCACCCCGCACCACAACTCCAGGTTCAGTGTGTCTAGTACGCAGACAGGTTGATTGCAGGCCTTCAGTTGGTCTCCTCTGTACCGCCACACGGCGATTGCTGGAACCGAGGCAGAATAAGATTTCATCAGAAAAGATAAGACTCCACCCTACCCTCCAATGAGCTCTCGCTTGACACGACTGAGGTCGCAAATGGCATTGGTTTGGGGTCAGTGGAATGCACGTTACAGCGTGTCTGGCTCGGAGCTGTGCTTGAAGTAACCGATTTATAACAGTTCGTTGTGTCACTGTGGTGCCAACTGCTGCTGAAATTGCTGCTGCAGATGCAGTACGATGCGTCTGAGCCATACGGCGAACACAATGGCCTTTCCTCTCGGTAATGTCACGTGGCCTTTCGGAGCCCGGTCTTCTTGACACAGTACATTCTCGTGACCACTGCTGCAAGCAATCATGTACAGTGGGTCCAGTTCTGCCAAGTCTTTCTGCAATATCGCTGAAGGAACGTAGCTACTCGTAGACCTATAACATGATCTCGTTCAAAGTCAGTGAGGTATTTATAATGGTGTCCTCGTTGCCTTAAAGGCATTGTTAACTAACATCAAATCACCACGCTCAATCTCAATGATTACTAACAATCACGACCGTTACAGCGTGTATTTAAAGCAGACTCGATTTGCAGTCTCGTAGTGACGCTACTAGCGCCACTCTAGTACGACTGGTGCGAAGTTTGAATAGACATCATCTTTGAGATGTAGAAACACGTCTACCAGTTTTCGTTTATGTCGCACAGCTCCATCTTGGTGCTGTGATTTTTTTCCGTCAGTGTAGGTATGAAGAAATAAGATATGCCGGCCGCTGTGGTCGAGCGATTCTAGGCGCTTCAGTCCGGAACAACGCGGCTGCTACGGTCGCAGGTTCGAATCCTGCCTCGGGCATGGATGTGTGTGATGTCCTTAGGTTAGTTAGGTTTAAGTAGTTCTAAATCTAGGGGACTGGTGACCTCCGATGATAAGTCCCATAGTGCTTGGAGACATTTGAAATAAGATAAAATACGTGTACCTGGAGACCAACATTAAACCAGATGGTTTCAAAATTTTCAATTTTCTGTGATTCGGCATTTCGTTGTACAAAACCGGAACAATTACGTTCTACAAAAAATATACGAAGGCCCTCCACGTCTCTTGACACGTCCCCCGCCTCACCCCTCCAGTGCAGGGCTAGTACAGTTTGTGAATGTGGGTATTGAGAGTACAATGGGTGCCGTTTCCGCTTTTATGACAGTTGAGCCTGCTCCGGTAAGTTAATCAACTTCTGAAAAGATAGCATTTCTATACTTCGATACACTGTACTCCTTACGTGTCGCAACTATACAACTAGATTTTATGGCATGACAGGCGCATAATAACGAAGACACACACCACTATTTGCGAAAATTGCAACGTTACCTGGCACTTTGCAGATAACAATGAAATTATTCCACCACTCGCCTATACACATATAATAGTAAGATTAAATGTAGATAAACTAAGCCCGAATTCGATTGGCAAAGAAGCTGCCTTGGGCATTTTGTCCAACACATGGATGATAGTTGTCAGTTGGAATGAGAATTGAGAGAGGAAATAGAGAAGACCCAAAGACCAGTAGCGCGTTCCATTCACCACCACCGCCTACCATCATGGTGTGAGGGCGTGAAGATGGCCAAAAACTGGCGGAAACCGTTTGCCGTCCAAATAAAGATTTTTGCTACCGAGACTGTTTGTGTCCATTTTAAAGTATTCTTGGCCAGATCGCTGTTTCTCGACGAGAAATGTTCTTATTCCAACTTTAACTCGTATGTATTAAAGTTCGATATGCATATCGTGCGACGACGTCAGATCTGTATGAGAGCGAAGTGCAGAGGAGGGTGCAGAAGTTGGAGCTGTGTAGTGTGTATCGACGCGCAGAGTGCTGCGGGCTGTTGAGTATAGCGAGTGGCGTGCGGCCGGACAGAGTGCAGCGGCGGCGCATCGATTGCTGGCGCCAGCACGATGCACTTGCGCTGATAGCCGCCACCGCCCCGGTGGACTCGGCACGGCCAGCTCGCACCAGCTGCTGGTGCCGCTGCTGTGTTGGTGCTCTTCACGAGTGGCGAACTCCAAACCCCAGCTCTGCCACTGTCAATTACATCTGTGACTAGGAAGACGACAGACGTTTAACTACGACTTTAATTTCGGTGGAAGGCTTTAAACATATTTTGATATTCTGAAGGTACAATTTTATTCCGATCTTCCTGAAGCTTTCTTAACACCTGTTGATGGCTTTTTGAGCAAATTCGTCTCCCATACTTCTCATGCTCTGGTTCGGTGCATTTATGTTAGACGGAGTTTAGAACTGGAGCAGCCCAGTCCATAAAACCCACTTCATTTTTAGTGGACAGGAGAATTTGCAGGATATACAGAGACCTTGCAAATCCAAAGTGATCACACCATGTGAGGTGCATACTAATATGAAAAATGTTTTCAGAAACACCTGCTTTAATTTAGCTACCGCGCGGGATTAGCCGAGAGGTCTAGGGCGCTGCAGTCATGGACTGTGCGGCTTATCCCGGCGCAGGTTCGAGTCCTCCCTCGGGCATGGGTGTGTGTGTTTGTCCTTAGGATAATTTAGATTAAGTAGTGTGTAAGCTTAGGGACTGATGACCTTAGCAGTTAAGTCCCATAAGATTTCACACACATTTGAACATTTTGAACATTTAATTTAGCCATCAAGCAAAACTAATAGCCCGGGTCTAAATCAATTCAAGCAGTTTTAAACCACTGTAGGACTTCCCCAGAATTCCACTGTCGTCTCAAGATAGTCAGGTATTTACCATTAACTAGTTATTTATACCGTATTAGTCACAGGATAATAACGTTCTTGTTTACTCATGGGGACTTTGCTTATGTGGTTTCGTGATCATTGACTTTTCGACAGCAGCTGTTGCTGACCTATATATCTGAACTTAATATCTCAGAAAGATGCCTCACGACTAGTTCCTATATAACGCGTTAGAATCCAGCAGTCCATGTGAGCTTTCTCGCAAAGCTATAACACCGCTGATTATCTTTAATGCTTCTCTGACGTTCCGCTTCTCAATAACATCGCCAACAGTGGGCGTGGACGTCTATATACTCGTGTGCAATCTCTCTGGTGAGATGTTACAACTTGCGAACCTTCGCTATAATTTCCGTTGGTAATTATCTCCCTTCGTTCATTTCACAACAGCTGCAGACTCGTCTATGATGCTGAAGTTCTGCACAAGTGTTACGAGTTTTATGTCACTTCAGGCAGTACGTCGAAGATACGTTAAGTCTGGCCTGATGAAACTTATGGTTACGTGATTTGAGTTAATCGTTGGTTCCCAAGCCGAATGATTCGTTACGCGGGACTACATCTGATACATTCATATTGAACTACGTCGCCTCCATCAACGGAAAATGTTTAGTTAAAAAAAACTTATTACCCGTAAATATATGAAAACAGTGTTATTTTTCGAAAATATCTGCCTTAATGGTCTAGTACACTACTCCATTAAACCAGGGGGTAAAATAGAACTATTTCCGTTACAGTCTCGCGTACCGGGCGAAGTCAAACACTTCGCAGTTCGCAAACTTCAGTATGTGTCTTCCGTATGGTCGTGGGAGATTTTAAATGGAATGTAATAGGAATACTCTCTTTCAAATTCTAAAGGTCGCAGGGGTAAAATACAGGGAGAGAAAGGCTATTTACAATTTGTACAGAAACCAGATGGCAGTTATAAGAGTCGAAGGGTATGAACGGGAAGCAGTGGTTGGGAAGGGAGTGAGACAGGGTTGTAGCCTATCCCCGATGTTATTCAATCTGTATATTGAACAAGCAGTAAAGGAAACAAAAGAAAAGTTCGGAGTAGGTATTAAAATCCATGGAGAAGAAATAAAAACTCTGAGGTTCGCCGATGACATTGTAATTCTGTCAGAGACAGCAAAGGACTTGGAAGAGCAGTTGAACGGAATGGACAGTGTCTCGAAAGGAGAGTATAAGATGAACATCAACAAAAGCAAAACGAGGATAATGGAATGTAGTCGAATTAAGTCGGGTGATGCTAAGGGAATTAGATTAGGAAATGAGACACTTAAAGTAGTAAAAGAGTTTTGTTATTTTGGGAGCAAAATAACTGATGATGGTCGAAGTAGAGAGGATATAAAATGTAGACTGGCAATGGCAAGGAAAGCGTTTCTGAAGAAGAAAAATTTGTTAACATCGAGTATAGATTTAAATGTCAGGAAGTCGTTTCTGAAAGTATTTGTATGGAGTGTAGCCATGTATGGAAGTGAAACGTGGACGATAAATAGTTTAGACAAGAAGAGAATAGAAGCTTTCGAAATGTGGTGCTACAGAAGAATACTGAAGATTAGATGGGTAGATCACATAACTAATGAGGAGGTATTGAATAGAATTGGGGAGAAGAGGAGTTTGTGGCACAACTTGACTAGAAGAAGGGATCGGTTGGTAGGACATGTTCTGAGACATTGAGGTATCACCAATTTAATATTGGAGGGCAGCGTGGAGGGTAAAAATCGTAGAGGGAGACCAAGAGATGAATACACTAAGCAGATTCAGAAGGATGTAGGCTGCAGTAGGTACTGGGAGATGAAGAAGCTTGCACAGTATAGAGTAGCATGGATAGCTGCATCAAGTCAGTCTCAGGACAACAACAACAACAACAACAACAAGAATGGGTCTGTCCATTTGTCACATACAACAACATTGCAACGAAAATCAGGTGTCCTAAGTTTGAGACCCGTTCTGTGTACAGGGTGTATCATAATTAATGGCGTAAACGCATACCGTTGAAAGTACACGATGCTAGAAGCAAAAAATTCTCAGTAAACATAGGGTCTAAAATGCATACCTTAAGAGCTACGAGCAATTTTTGATCTTCGATACTGTGAAGCAAATCTCTTCTACTGCAAGATCTTTGCTTTCCACATTTTGGGAAGTGGTAGTATGGACCAAAAAAAGAAAAAATGTCCAGTAAACATTTGCTCTAAAATGCATACCTTAAGTCATGAGCAATTGTTCATTAGAAGAGTTGTGTTTCCAAGTAGCGAAGATGAGCACGTGATCATAGCTCTTAAGGTATGCATTTTAGAGCACATGTTTACTGGACATTTTTTTCTTGTTTTGGTCCACATTACCATTTCCCAAAATATGGAAAGCAAAGAGCTTTCAGTAGAAGAGATTGCTTCACAGTATCGAAGATAAAAAAATGCTCTTATCTCTTAAGGTATGCATTCTCGACCTTATGTTTACTGAGGCTTTTTTGCTTCCAGCATCGTGTGCTTTCAACTGTATGCATTTACGCCATTAATTATGATACACCTTGTACATCTTTAATTCGTCGCAGATGAACAAAACCTACTCGTACCGCACGTTCTACTATTACACAATAATCTAGAATTATTGAAATGTAATGTATAAAAGGGCAAAATTAGCTCTCGGTGAAGTTGCTTCCTACTTTGATAAGTGTTCTGAAGCGGCGTGACACCAAATCAGGAACACATTAGATGTGTTCCCCAGGAAAGGTGTTAGCTGTATTTCGTTTGTACGAGCTGCTAGATGTGATTTTAAGCCAACTCGCTGGTCGAAGAAATGTCTTCAGTGGGAGGCATAACGTGTGATAGATTCACCATGAAATGTACTTGTATTGTAGATAACAAGTGTTCCACTCTGCATGCCCTGACGGATTTCCAAGTTTGCGTTGAAGGGGTAGTAGTTTCTGGAAATACATCTTCTGTTATGATGCAGTCGCTACTGCGATACCCTTGTAGCTGGGCTCGACTATTACAGTGAATGGTTCAATGGACGATCCTGCCAAGCGTTCTTTGACAATGACGGATAGCGCTTTTTTCCAGAATAGCGCCACCAGTTTACTCCGAATTGAATCGAGAGTCAATGCCTTTGTTACCCTTTGATGCGTACCTCCTATTGTACCTGGTGTGGTGGGAACTATAGCCTGCACACGCGCATTCCACGGTATAACTCGCTCGCTGCTCCGAGCGCTTGCGGTAGCCAGCTGGTACACCTCGAGCAATGCAACATTTCTTTTTGAATTTCTTTACATTCTTCCTGCAGCCAATTCGCTTTGCCTTCTCTGCGCTTTCTATTATTTCATTCTTAAGGGATTTATTTTGCTGTATTCTTGTCTTTCCCTGAACATTCTTGCACTTCTTCCCTTGGTCAATTGAAGTACTTCTGTTATCCAAGATTTCTTCAAATTTAACTTCCTTGTAATTATGCTTGCCTGTCAGACTTGTACAATTGGCTTTCTTTTATAGATGTCCATTCCTCTTTAACCGAAATTACTACTCATTATCACAATATCTACAGTCTTAGAGAACTTCAAACACGTCTCATCATCCTTGAACACTTTATTATCCTACTTCCCTCCACATTTATTCTATGGCACGAGTCTCTTAAACGTCAACCTACTCTTCATCGTTACTAAATTGTGATCTGAATCCATGTCTGCTACAGGATATGTCTTACAATCCAGTATGTGATATCAGAATGTCTTTCAGACAGTGGTGTAATCCAGCTTTAATCTTATACTGTCTGCGGGCCTTTTCCAGGTATAACTACGCGTCTTGTGATTTTTGAACAGTGTAATCACTGTTTTAAGCTGAAATTTATCACAGAACTCAATCTTTCTCCCCCCTCATTCGTATTTACGAGCCCATAGCTTCCGTTATTTTTAATATTTCTCGTACAAAAATGTTTCCATAAACTTAGATTATTAGATTTTCATCACCATTTCCATACTGAATTTGTTTAGTATCCTCATATACTTTTCCTCTCTCTATCTTCTGCTTGTGACGTAGACATATACAGCTGAGCTATTGTTGTCTACATTGGTGTGCTGTCGATTGTGATGAGAACAACCGTATCATTCTAACTTTCTGTCCTACCTTCGTGTTCATAACGAATTCTTTTCCCCTTTCTCCATTTTTTACCGATCTGATATTACCGTATATTCGTCTAACCAGAAATCATTGTCTTCTTTCAATACCACTTCACTGACGTGCACTATATCTAGACTGATCCTTACCGTTTCTAATTTTCTAGCTTTCCTACTATGTTCAAACTTCTTGACATTCCACGCTCCGACCCATAGAATGTTATCCTGTCATTGATTATTCCAGATTTTTGTCGTGGTCACTTCTCCCTTGGCAGCCCCTCACAGATATCCGAGTGGGGGACATCTGGAATATTTCGCCATTGGGTAGATCATCATGACACTTTCTCAATTGCAGGCCACATGTCCTGTGGACACACCTGATGTGTTTTTAATTCAGAGGTATCCATTGCCTTCTGCATTATGCCATTGATCACTGCAGTTTGTTCTACATCTTAGGGGCTGTTGCAGCAGAAATGATTTACTGGGCAGGGCTTAGTAAAATGGAGACACCTTCCGCGGTTTATGAAGAGGCCGCGGAGGCAGATCGGCTGGGGCTGCCCAGGCGAAGTTACATCAGGGACTACCTGCTGATGTGACGTCTTCGAGGCGTCGAGAGCAGAGACGTGGGAGCTTTGACACGGAAGAAAGACTGGGGCGTGAGTGATCTGATTACGTAACACCCGAGCCATGGTTCTGTTATGGGTTACGTGATAGAAACTGATACTTCAACCAAACAAGGACGAGCCAAGCCCATCTAAAGACGTCTCGTTTCTAGTCAGAGTTACTGCAGTCTGCCTGCCACCAGCTCTGAGGGAGATGCTAGAACGGTATACGAGTCTGCCTGGTTCAATCAATCCTACGGACCCTGCCACTGCTAGCTGCGACCCTGCTGCTCGCTCTGAGACCTGTGCTGTGGACTTTGCGCCCTCCAACCGACGTCCCACCTGGTGGCCTGCAGTTCGAACGCAATGTGGTGCAGCCGCTCACGTGCCACAGCGAGTGTGGGCAAATCCCTTGCTGCCTGCCTGTGCTCGTGCGGGTTGGCAGTGGTGCTGCTCTGAGCCTTCTCATCCACGCTCGATCCACGGCGTGATTTTGCGCGCTTGTGAACACTTCGTTCTGCGCAGCTAGGCAGCGTCTAGCCTGCAATGTCTAGCCTTGCCCACCCGCTGCCGTCATCACTCCCCCAAGCGTACGACCGCATCTCTTTTTCAGGCAGCCTGCTGCTTACGTTCAAGGGACGTTGGCCTCTGAGTATCACCAAGATTGCTCCAATTGATGACCAACAAAAGAATGTTTTATGTTGACAAGGATGTTTTCATGACGATACGTTGTTCGACTACCAAGCATCCACTCACCGCTCCACTGCTACCTCGCGCAAGGTGGTGAACTACTGACGTCCCGATCCACCAACTCGGTTGCACCACCCACGTAGATCCCTGCCACCACAGTTTCAGTAGGGCAGTTTGCCCCTGCAAGGGCTGGAGGGTTTCCTGAACCAAGGTCCACTGATGTTGCGCCCTGCCAGCCGGAGTGGCCGAGCGGTTCTAGGCGCTTCAGTCTGGAACCGCGAGACCGCTACGGTCGCAGGTTCGAATCCTGCCTCGGGCATGGATGTGTGTGATGTCCTTACGTTAGTTAGGGTTACGTAGTTCTAAGTTCTAGGGGACTGATGACCACAGATGTTAAGTCCCATAGTGCTCAGAGCCGATCGAACCATTTTTTGTTGCGCCCTTTTTGACAAGTACGATACAGGAGTGGCTGTGTTATTAAAAAAGTAGGATGCATGTCCGAAGGAGCATGGCATCCTACTTCTTAATAACACAAACCCTGCAGTTTCGTATTTATTCGGCAATACCAGGCCATCGATTCTCAATAAATGTGGCCTTACTGAATGGTAATATTCGTAACGTACACATGGATGACGACATACAGAAGATTGTACAGGACAGACACCATTGATGGCCTGCAGCCGTCTACAACGAAATTAGAATTACATTAATACCTTCAGCTACTGACGGGAGTTGATATATATCAACGGGGACAGATGAAAATGTGTGCCCCGACCGGCACTCGTACCCGGGATCTCCTGCTTACATGGCAGACGCTCCATCCATCTGAGCCACCGAGGGCACAGGTAATATCTCGCGCACGCCTCCTGTGAGACCCACATTCTCACCTTGTATATCCACACACTACATTCGTAGTGTCCCACCCCAACACACTCATTACTCGTGGAAGACACTCTTACCAAGTAACGTAATAGCTCGGTCGCTCAGATGGATAGAGCGTCTGCCATGTAAGCAGGAGATCCGGGGTTCGAGTCCCGGTCGGAGCACACATTTTCACCTGTACCCATTGATATATATCAACGCCCGTCAGCAGCTGAAGGTATTAATATAATTCTAATTTCGAACAGAAGATTGGGTCTGGCGGTGATTCGTGCACGGATGGCCGAAGCGGTTAAGGCGACCACTAGCGTAAAGCGGAAAATCCGGATTGGAGTCCTGGTCCGGCACAAATTTTCATTGTCCTGATTCCAAAATACAGCCGAAGATAGTTCACATTCGCAACTGCGAATACATTTCCTGTAACTCTTTGACAAGGCCGTTGGCGGAGCGAGTGTGACTTCTTACACCAGAAGTCTTCGTTGATATGTAATTCAGTTACAAGAGGGCGGGGGCGTTTACACATACCGATTTTGAAAAGGCTCACTATCGGATAAACAAGAAGCAGCTGTGGACTACACTCTGTTGAATAAGTAATTTCAAAAGCTTTTTTTAGAATTACAAACATTCGATTCAACTTTAAGAACACCAGTTGCAGCAGTTACAAACAAATCATGTTCTGGCGTTATTTAACACTTATGTTGACGATTTTGCAAAATAATGAAATTCTGCATCAAATCACGACGTCAATGAGACACGTCTACATACTACTTTCTGACGATTATTTGTGGGAATGAGGTTGATGTCCATATAGTGCTCCACCAAACGATTGTAATGTTTAAACATAGAAATGCATATCATGCGATCAAGTGAAAGTCATAATTTCATAGTACTGCTTACAAGTGACAGGTGTCACACTATCTCAGGTAAGACAGCTAAACCACAGCAAAATAAAGAAATTACGTGGATGTTAATACTTAACGTAAAGTACTGAATATTAAGGAATACGACTGGAAGGTACACGTGGCAGTGTCCACAATACTATAATTTCGTGTGGATTAGTCTTTCTTTTAATTTTATTTTTTTGCGTTGAGTAGAGTAAGTCACTCGAATAGTGACACGTGTAAAGTCAGGTACTTCTCAGCGAGGTGACAGCTGGGCTGAGTCTGTCTGTGTTGGGAATATTCGATAGGGGATCTGCTGTCGCGCCTTAGTCCAAAGAAATTATTAAATACACAGGCAGCCTCCTGCTTGAAGTGAAAGATTGTGCTCCGCTATGAAGTCGGAAGTGAATGTACAAGTAATAAAATGCAAACGAAAAAAAAAGAGATGGAAAGAATGAACGAAGACCGGTCCGGTACACAATTTTAATTTGTCATCAACTTTCAAATCGGAGCACAATCCACTGTGACAGTATATTGTCGGATCTAAACGAGTGATTCTGTACCACATATAAAGTATGGCGAATGTTAAGAGACCACGTTTAAGACAGATAAAAGTGTGGAGCCCGAACAGACAGCCTTGTCTTAGAGGTTCAGAAGAAAGAGAATAAGATATGGACTGCTATCGAAGCAAACAGTACGTCGATTTATAGAGATCCGGGACAGAATGACCGACGGAAAGCAAGAATCAATCGTGACACAAAACAACCCTAGCAACAATCAGCTTACACTCCAGTGAGCACAGCGCCACCGCGCCGGTGAGTGCGGGGTCGCGGACGTACAAGCTGCCGCCGGCCGGTCGATCGTGGAGCCACGGCGTGGTGCGCCGGCTGCTCGCTCCCGAGTGCCGGCTGTAGGAGGCAGGGGCAGGGGTGGGGTCGGGATTCTGATGTGGCCTTCCGAGTGCCCCATTAGCGCTCCGCTGCTGAGGACCGCCGTTAAGCACAGCCTGCTGCCCATCACGGCAAGAAAGCCAGACCTCCACCGTCGGCCGAGACTGGTTCATCCTTAACGGAGGTCTGCCAGTCAGTGTAGCTAGGCCGCAGGGTTCAGGCGGCACTTTGCCACCGGTGTTTGGCAGCACGTAACACACTCAGACTGCACAGGTCCATTCTTTTAAGGGACATTCGGGAAAATAATCGTGTCAAAAGGGTAGATCTTGTGTTTGACATGCACTCAACCCTTCCCGTAAGTGGACTGTCGGAATAGCCTACATTTTAAACGTAATTTTTGCTAGTGTCCGTGATGTGCCTGACGGACAGGACATAGTTCACTGGACAGTGACGCTCCAGGCGAATCCAACGTTATTGCTGTATCTGGAGGGACCGGTTGGATATTCAGCGTCTGTTTCGTATATAAAAAAATGGTTCAAATGGCTCTGAGCACTATGGGACTTAACTTCCGAGGCCATCAGTCCCCTAGAACTTAGAACTACTTAAACCTAACTAACCTAAGGACATCACACACATCCATGCCCGAGGCAGGATCGAACCTGCGACCGTAGCGTTCGCGCGGTTCTAGACTGTAGCGCCTAGAACCGCTCGGCCACTCCGGCCGGCTGTTTCGTCTATAGGTCGGGATGATAATAGTACAGTGGTGGAGACAAAACTTTTTTCTATTTCATTCCGGAGCTGGTATAGCAACCAGTATTTGTTATATGAACAAACAAACAGGCTTGGTGGCAGTGTTAAAAATTAAAAAAAATTAATAGTAATAAAAAATTTTAACACTGTAACGAAGATTGTTTCTTCAGTGGCGGTGACAGTTGAAGGGACGTAACACGATTAACTACTCAACAGAACAAGAAATTTGCAGATACTGCATAACCATTCAAGTTGGAATGCTTCAGAAGGGCACAGTTTTGGCATCTCAGCAGGTTATTTAATTTGGCGTGATAAAGAAGAGTATTATACAGCAGCAACTACAGTTGCTAACAAATAATTCCATTGGCAAGATGAAGAATTTGGGCTGGCAAACCACGTATAAGGTATCACGCAGAGAAAAATTCTGCAGAACAGTAGGAAAGAAGGAGCGCACTCCTACTGTGGGATACTCCATTGCTGAGCCTGAAGTAAAACGCTTTGATATCTACTGGGAGGTCGGCTCGCTTAAAAGTTCGGTCTGGGTTGCAAGCAGTGACAGGCAGTCGGAGTCACTGCTGCCCATTCCGTTGTCTGCTTCAGCCCAGGACAGGACTCTGCCGCAGACACCAGTGGTCGCTGTCTGCAGACTCGCGTCCCCTTGAGTCTCTTGACAGTAATACTCCCTCCTGCACCGTGCACTACAGCAGTCCCAGAAGAGATCCATCTGCCAATGTTCCCCTTTCCTAAAAGTATTAACTAAAGGATATTAGTGGTATCCGAACAAGTTTGTAAAGAGTAACTCCAATTAGTTTACGTACGATCCAAAACAGATCAATTTTGTGAATATAAAAGCAATAAATTGTACGTCAATCCTTCAATTTGTCGTTGATTCCAAGCGCTGCGCACAACTGCTGTTTTCATAATTAACAAATGTAATTCATGTAAATCGGCTTCTGTAGCTCTAAAGAGAGTGTAATAATTCTATCACAACGTATATTAGCTCCCGAAGGTGGACGTGAAAAAGGATCACTACATTAAATGGCATCCTAAGCGATCCCTAACTAGTTGTATAAAATATGCATCTTGTAAAAGTCTAATATCAATTGGACAACAATCTAGATGCATTAAATAATAGTGAAAAAGTGAAGATAACGAATTTTTATTATTTTCAGACCCAAGCGACAAACGAACTAGAAAGAATATAAAAAGCAGACTTGCCCGGGCAAAGAGGGCGTTCCTGATCAAAATATGTCTGCTGATATTAAACAGTAGTCTTAATTTGAGAAAGAAATTTCTGAGAATGTACGTCAGGAGCACAACATAGAAGTGAGTCATGGACTGCGGGAAAAGCGGAAAAGAAGAGATTCGAAGCCTGTGAGGTGTGGCTCTACAGAAGAATGCTGAAAATTAAGTGGACTCGTAAGATAAGACATGGTTCTCTTCAAAATCGGCGAGGAGAGGAACGTGTGGAAAATACTGACAAGAAGAAGGGACAGCGTTGTGGTTTATAATATAATAAAAAATATGTACATGGTCAAGATTTTTGTAGTGGGTCAAAACCACAAGGAATAATTTACATGGTGTTAAAGGAAGCATACAAAGAGGAAGAGAGAGACTATTTCTAACAAATAATTGAAATTTTTGGTTGCAAGTGTAATGAGCCAAGATGAAGAGGCTGACACGGGAAAGGAATTTGTGGCCACAACTATCTAGTCAGAAGACTAAAGAAAGCCAGCTCGGATTGCTCAATTTCGGAATCATCGTTCCATCGATAACACCAGACACCATTCATGAGTGGCTAATAATCAACATCACTATTACATCTTCGCCTTCTACAGATGATGTAGAAAGTCTGCTTGCCGGCTGCGTATCTTACGTCTTCAGTTACAACGGTACCAATTCTTGCATACTTTCCTACTCATATAACTTCGCCTTTTCTTTTTGTACACAAGGGGCATCAACATCCTGACACCCGCCCTTGGGTGGAGCTACCAGCTGGAATGCGCCTCTAGGCCCTCTGTCGGGAACTCCGTCAAATCTCCGTAGAACCCTTGTTTTCCCGCACATCCCCCTTTGGTTAGCATCTACACACCACAAATTGCAACGGATCTATTTGAAGGACAAAACGTTTCAGTCGCTTCCATGACCTTTCGGCGCCTGTTTCTCTCTCTTCTCTGTTCTTCAGAGCCATTACAGTGCTATCATCGCCGGCCGAAGTGGCCGTGCGGTTAAAGGCGCTGCAGTCTGGAACCGCAAGACCGCTACGGTCGCAGGTTCGAATCCTGCCTCGGGCATGGATGTTTGTGGTGTCCTTAGGTTAGTTAGGTTTAACTAGTTCTAAGTTCTAGGGGACTAATGACCTCAGCAGTTGAGTCCCATAGTGCTCAGTGCCATTTGAACCATTTTGCTATCATCATTTACACTGGCGGCTCAAAAACCGTGGATAGGATGGGATATGCTTTTACGTATCCCGCTGGTTGTTGCCAGAAACGTGTAGTGTTTTTACGGCGAAGCTGATAGCCATTTACAGAGCCTAGCTTCTTAGTAAGGAAACTGAGTTTTAATTTGTAGTGGCTCAGTGAGCATTTCTCTAGTCTTTTGAAAGCTGTCAGTCTCGTCACTGATGTATCTGCTGTTCATGACTTTTTCTCTAATCTTAATCGTCCTATCTGTTCAATTGTCTTTCTGTGGATCCCAAATGATGCGAGTATCCCAGGTAATGACATGGCCGACCGTTTGGCTAGAGAGGGAACATTCGCTTTGGCGATCCTCGTGCAAATCTGCGGGTGCAAATAGACATCTCCCCACTAGAAGACTCAACAACATCTGGTGGAGTACTGTCCCCTCTAATAAATTCCACATGGCGCTCCTCCTTCCGTTCATTCTGGGAGGAAACGCCCTACGTCGCCTCCACAGTGGCTATTCCAGGTTAACCCCTCTTCTTTTTAGTGTAATGAGCCACCCTCTCGTTTTGGTTGCAGAACATTACAGACACTAGCTCACATCATGGTGGAAGGCTCCCTCCTTTTTGCTCTCGATGCTAAGCGTGGTCTGAATTCTGTGCCTTTAATATTGGCGGACGACTTACGGACAATTGATTGGTTCTCCGTTTTCCTCGTGAAAGTGGTTTTTATTGTCAGATATACCGTTTTAAGGGGACTTCTTGCTCGGGCAAGAGGACCCTCCATGTGTGGTGCTTGTGGCGTACACATCACTGTGCGCCACATTGCATTAGGCTGTGTTCTACTTTCCGACATGAGGGCAGCAGCAGATTTGCCGACAGATCTACCATTTTTAGTAACGTTCAAACGAGTGTGGTGAGAGTTTTAAGGTTTTGTGTTTTGTCGAACTTGTTTCCTTAAATTTTTAGGGAATTGTTCTTAATGTGTTAACAGGGTGACTGGCTCAGCCGCGTTTTTTGTATGTTGTCAGCCAGTCACATTTCTCTGTACCTTTCTTTTACTTCTGTTTTAATCGCAGATATAGCACTTTTCACTCTTCCCCGTTGTATTAAGGCCGAGTGTCATTTTATATGTTTCCTCCTCACGGTGTGACGACAATTTTAGTCATTTTATCCACATTCGTTTCTTTTAATATGTGTAAGGCACTGATCACCTCGGCGTTGAGCGCCTATGAGCTGCAAAAACATACAGTCTAGGGGATGTTCGACCACCCTACCTGCCTTGGACATCCCTCTCTTACTTTAATTGATGCAGTTTGCATCGCCGCGCCATATTTACCGGTTTAGGGGTAGCACTCCGATGAGTAGTAGGTGCTGTTCCCTCTTTATCATGATATTTGACCTCAAGGTAAAATATATCCCGTAAATGGAGTTGCTACAACTAGGAATAGAATTACTGTTCCAATTATTCAGGTGTGTATATACATATAAGATCCATAGTAGTTTCCCCGCCAACGGATTGCATGCGGGGCAGGGGCATACAGAGTCCCATGTTACAATTGCCTACTCCCCCTCCCCCCCTTCTACCATTCTTATTTTTTCCTCTCACCTTGTTTTATTATTGTCGGTACTACCGATGACCATAGCGTTTTTAGTCTTACCTGTTACGAATTTCGCCCGCATCTCGTGGTCGTGCGGTAGCGTTCTCGCTTCCCACGCCCGGGTTCCCGGGTTCGATTCCCGGCGGGGTCAGGGATTTTCTCTGCCTCGTGATGGCTGGGTGTTGTGTGCTGTCCTTAGGTTAGTTAGGTTTAAGTAGTTCTAAGTTCTAGGGGACTGATGACCATAGCTGTTAAGTCCCATAGTGCTCAGAGCCATTTTTTTTGGTTACGAATTTCCCGGCTAGAAGGCATTCTTTACTCTGTGATTAATCGCGTTGACGGTGGGGCGGAAGAGCCCTGGGAGACCCCTCGGCTGCTCCGACATACGTACTGCCCCTGCCCATATACTTTTATTTCTCCCTAAATTATTTATGATTTATGGCATCAATATTGCTGCTAATTCTTCGATTTTACCACTCCGTAATACGAGCAAATTTCTCACGAAACCACAAACTCCAGATGAACTATCCGTCGATGGGGGAGCTCATGATCTTGCTTTTTAGTCCCTTAACTCCCGCCCTACCAACAAGCCTTTCACAGCTGCACTATCTGAGTATGGATGCATATGTCGTCAGAAAATAAATTTAATGGCAAGTTGTAAGCTTGGCGAAATGTGTAGTGAAATGCAAATTAGATGCTACAAATTGTCCATGGGTATTAAGCCTCGCTATACTAACGCATTTTCACTAACATGTATTACCAGGCTGGTAGGGACGTGTTTTATGTCCACCATACAAAAATTAAACACCTGCAGAATTCGTTATATTAACAATATGCATTTTGAAGAGATACTGAGGCGTAAGTAGGGTCGAGAACCTCAAAATGTCTTTTAATACAACGCACTTTCAGTAGCTTGTACTATCTATGGCTACTCTATGACCATCACAAAATAAATTTAAAAAATACAAATTTCGTTAATTGTCGTTGATTTTTATTCACAACATACTTTTTAAAGACTAACTGATGTGAAAGTAGGGTCCTGAACCTGCAAATACTGAATATGACATTAATTGTGAAAAGTCACATCTACTACTTTGGCTGAAATTTTGTATTAAGTTTAGCTGATAATTTTTTTTTAAATTAAGGAATCTAGTGGAAGATCTCATTAAAAACAACAAATAGATTTTTCGAGATCTTAAAATATGAAGTATCTGACTAGATTACAATAGTTTTAAAAGGTGGACAAGAGGTAAATGTCTCCTCCCCTAACCCGCACGCCTTTGGTATTGTCGCGGTTAATCGCATTTTATGTTCGTTGCTGCAATGAACTAAATTTCATAACTTGCATTTTAATTAGGTCACTGTTCATGTAATTCGCCACTGAAGATATTAAAAAAAAATTTTTTTTTATTCCCGCAATCACGTTCTTGTCATCGGTGCAGCATGTAGAGCAATGGTATTTGCACTGTTGCCTGAGAGTTTTGCATATTTCGAAGAGAGAGTTTCCGATTCATCTCCGGGCGTATGAAAGATATCCCTTTTAGCTCAGTGGCCATCATCAGATGATATATCCGAGTTCTGTGCAGAGATCCGCAGGCGTTTGTTTGGCTGTTTTTGGTAGTTTTCTTTGTCCGGACGCGACAATAGCTGGTTTCGGCCCCGTGTGCGTCGTCGCAATAAATCTGACGCTGGGCTCAGTTGGGGGCCACGGCGCGCTGGTCCGAAGTGTCCCTCTTTAATATCGGTGTCCGCTTTGTTGTGATGCACTCTGCCGCCGGCGCATTAAATTATCGTAGCGTGAAACAGCGAGGCGCGGCGCCGCGCTCTGATCGAGTTTTATCGAACGGCACCGTCGATACTGCTTCCGATACGCTGGCCACGAACGGACGCGCTGTGGCAGGAGCACACCGCGGATGGTTGGATGGTTGCCTGTCAACCTGCACAACAGCCGTGCATGCCAGCCTGGCCGCTTGCTGTGGTTTCTGCAACAAATTTTACTTTCGCTCTTCACGCCTGTGTCTGGTCTCAGCGAAGGAAACGTTCACAGACGCACTCTCATTGCATCCGGACTCGGGGAAATAAAGTAGAAGATCTTCAATCATTTTCACTTGGAGTACCAAATAATACCTATAATAAAAATCAGTTGCTGCATGTATGAAAGATCATCAGCTGAGAATGCCTTTACCGGTTAGGTTTATTTTTGTCTTTGCTGTGTTCGTAATTGCCAGGACAAGATTTGTAAGAAAGAAAATTTTTGGAAAAATCGCCGGAAAAATCTAAAAGTAAAGTAAATTGCGAAAGATCATCACTTGGGAACAGCTCGACCGATTTGGTTGATTTCTTTTCTTTTTGTTGTCTTCGTAATTATGGATGCTAATGGTGTTTTTGGTATGAGAAAGAGAATAAAAATGCGTTCAGTTTGACAGTTCTGCTGTCAAATGCTTTCATAACATAAAAAATTAATTTGGCAGTTATATATATATAATACATAAGCACATATATAAACGGAAAACGTTGTTACCGAAAATCTCGAAAGTTCTTGGCCGATTTACTACAAATTTTTATACGACAGTCTAATTAATGTTCACACCGACATACATGACATATCTTTTGTAATCAGTGTGTGTGTGTGTGTGTGTGTAAGTAATAAATAAAGGGAAAATGAAGTTACCACAAATCTCTTTAAAGTTCTTGGCCAATTTGTTTCCAATTTTTACACTATATTCTAATGAACATTCGGGCAAAAAAGGCTATATATTTTTAATATATACATAAATAAATATGTATGTGATACATAACGGGGAAACGTCGCTATGAAAAATCTTGCAAAGATCTTGACGTATGTACTATAAAGTTTTACACTATACTCTAGCGAACATTCAGAAAAAAACTGACAGAGTGTAGGAGAAGATGTACTGAGAGGGAGGAGGGATGAGAAGAATGGCAGAGAGGGGGATGAGGAATTTAGGAGGTACATGTAATTCCCATACATATTTAGCAACTGCGAAGCATTGCCGAATTTGCTAATTATTAATTAGAAATTTATCTACTCTTCCAGCTGAGCCATTCGAGCACGCCTCACAGACCATTCACAACTAGAATTAGGTTCCTCTCCATTCGTGCTGCTGACGTTAAGTCGAATTCAGTGCTACAACAGTTCTTTGAGAGATGCAGAGGAACTCTGTCGACTGTGGAAGAAACGAAACACTAATTGGCGGAAGAATTTGCTCGCGTGGCTCAATCGCAAGAGCAGTGGCTGCGAGAGGCAGGTTGCGGCTTCTAGTGCGGAGTAACGTACAGTTTTAGTTTGTTACGAAAGATAACACAGCCTGAACCGCGACATTAATAATAGAATATGTAACACCACGTTTCTTCAGTAGTGGCTTCCATTTGTGTTATGGTTACGATGAACGTTTGAAATCTGGATTTTTCCACTTACAATCTTTGGTGTAGCGTAATGGCATAGTGATTAAACACTGGTCTTGTTTTCAGACGGATACGTGTGTCAGTCTTGCACTCCTGGTTAATATTTTCCTTGACTGTCCTGAAGAACTTCAGATGAATGCCGAGATGATTTCTTTAAGGAGGGAAACACCGATTCCTTCTCCCATACTTGTCGGACCGAACTAGTGATACTCTCGCGGTCACCAAATGTTCATTTAAAATATTCTCTATGTTGTTTTTTTTGTCATCTCGACGGAACTCACTGATATCAAAGAAAAGAACGCAGATTACCGTACACCATTTCTAGTGAAATGGACGAAATTACCTCACGTTTGTAACCGTATTTAATTAACGCTGAGTCTAGATGTCAGAGAGCGGTTACGTGTACTAAGATGAACTCGTAATTATACTAACAAACGCAGTATTGCTCGGGTATCCATTTTGCCACTTTTCTATTAGGAACAAAAACGAAAAGATTGAACTGTGCTTGTAGTGTAATATCGAAAAAATTTCATTTCCGTGTATTCGTGAAAACACTTTTGAAATTATGAAACAGTCGTACAAAGAAATATGGGTAATGCACAAATGTGTTAAGTACAGCCGGCCGGAGTGGCCGAGCGGTTCCAGGCGCTACAGTCTGGAACCGCGCAACGGCTACGGTCGCAGGTTCGAATCCTACCTCGGGCATGGCTGTGTGTGGCGTCCTTAGGTTAGTTACGTTTAAGTAGTTCTAAGTTCTAGGGGACTGATGACCACAGCAGTTAAGTCCCATAGTGCTCAGAGCCATTAGAGACATTTGTAAAGTACAGTATCCCGAACAGTTTCTGTACGCTGGACGCAAGTGCTTCACGTAACTACAGCGCGATTTTGTAAGCGATTGTATAGCAACGTCCCTTCACACCCTATATACGGCGAAGACGTTTGCACTTCGCAGTTGAAAAGATTTCAAAAGCGCTCCCTGGTGTCAGGGATTTTCTTAAGCTGACTTGACTGTAAGAGTGTCTTAGTAGTGAATACTAAATGTATTAACACTTTATGCATGATGCGGCAGTTTTTCACTCATCTCATTATCTATGGCGTCATATCTCCTGAACTGAGCGTGGTACCATGATATAATTTTGTAGATATATTCAGATTGTGGATACCGCCTGCAAAATTTGTTGCGGATAGAGTTCGTATCAAAGAAGTAATTAAATTAAAACGTCATGCACAATGCGGCAGTTTATCACCCATCTCACTGTCTATGACGTCATATCTCCTGAACTATAATAAGCACGTGGTTCTCACAGCGACTGTTGTCTGAAAGTAACGGATATGTGTACCAGGTATGGCTGAAAACGGAAGGGGAGTGGTGTGGAACACACACACACACACACACACACACACACACACACACACACACAGAGGTATCCATTTTCATAACGTGTATGAATATGTAGCTATATATAATAAAAAGGACAGGATAAAAGTAACTGTCGAGCAAAAGCAGTCTGCATGGAAATTCCATTTAGCTCGTATATTTCAGATTGTATATACTGCGGGAGTAGGTATAAAGCAATAGAACAACATTGTGTGAGTTTTCGTTCCGAAAACAAAGTAGTTAATGAAGTGCTTCATTTATTGAAACGCTTGTTAGCTTCCTATCGAGGCAGTCCACTGTTCGAGAATATGCCAATATGTTTATGTTCCTAAATGTAAGATACTGATTACAGTATTGGTAATCATGTCATGCAGCTGATCCATGTAAAGAAACAAGAATATTTCTCTCTCGGCCTGTTTTTAGAAATTCTCCCTCGATAATAATATTCGACCTGCTCCACTCGAAAACACGTCAGTAGAGCATTAGCATATTTTTGAAGTCCCCACCACCTCCTATTTTGCTGCGGGCCAAGTTACCTGCCAGCTGCCGCCGCTCCCAAGTCGCGAGGCGACAAAATCTGCGAGGCGAGAAGCGGCGCAGCGTTGATCGGATTTCCGTATAAATACTTAAACGGCAGGGCCGGCCAAGTTGGGCGGCAGCATTGTGTCTGGCGTGGAGGCCCAATGCCGGCAGCAGATTAGCTGCCGGTGGCCGCCCCACTCGGGAAACACTGTGGCTTTCATAGCACCTCTCCGGCCACGCGGAGCCGAGGCGGGATCCGCCACCAGGAACGTTTAGGGAACAGTAAGTGACGGCGATGTGGCATAGTGTGTCAAAGACGTGGATACCAAAATAAAAAAAAGATGTACTCAGTTCATCAACTGCTTCGAGAAGAAATATCGGCGATGAGATTAGTTCTTTATGAAAGATTAGTGATCTGCAGTGCATCCTGTTGCGTAGGATTTAAGTGGAGTGTTGAATCGTGGGTCCCAATTGAACAGTATTTATTAAATATCAAATTATTTCTGATTACATAATAATAATAAAACTTCAATAAAACAATACATCTTTCAGTAGCCTATATAGATCCTAAACCAGGACTCAGAACAATCAACACGAATTTCACCTAACCAATAAACACAGTTAAAATAGACTCTCTGCCCGATACTCAACCTGGCAACAGCATTAAGAATTTAAAATGCGTGGCCCTCAGCCATAACTAATAATGTTAATAATCAAAACATCTGCTGAGCAGTTACATAAAACATAACTACAAACTGGTGTATTGGTACTACTGTCACCAGAAAGCTACCACAGCAAACTGCACACAATGCTCTACCAAATTACCTGCGCGTATATCTTAATAATATCTTGTACAACAACATAAAACTAATTCACATAGAACAATTGTCCAGATAAATCCTTAATACAGTACAATTGAGTTACACTCACAGTGTAACCTGAAGTAAATCTCTTTTGGTTTAATGCACTTAATCACGCTCACAGTGTGTAGCTTAACAAACGGAAGAGCTCTCGCTGTGTGTGTGTGTGTGTGTGTGCGCGCGCGCGCACACATGCATACACACACACACACACACACACATACACACACACACACACACACACACACACACAGCGTGCCATCATTTTCATATGACAACCACAGATTTCCGTGCAGAACGTTGTTTGCTAGTGAATATACCCAATACATGGCTCGTACAAAGTACATTATTATTTTTTTCCAAAAGGGAAAGCACAACCTGGTTTCAGTACATGTGTGCCTCTTCAGGTCCATTGTACTAACCATAAAATCGGCACGATGCAACCATCAGCTGATAAAGCATGTAGATAGTGGCTCCTCTTGATACGCAGAAGCCCGTTCCTCCACCTCTAATGGGATCGCTGTCCTTGGGGCGAGGAAAAGGCAGCAACTGCTCCACCAGACTGTTGCGTCCACACAACAGCCACACCCTGCACTGACCGTACCGCAGCGCACCAGGTACTTGAGGCCTTCGCTCTTGACTCTGCCCAGTCGTTCGTGTCCGTGCAGCAACCTGACTGCCCACTCCAACACCTGTAGGCCCAGTCCCCATTAAGCCTTCGGCACACAGACCGTGCATTCGAACGTTGAGTGTGCCAAGTTTCTGACGTCATAGCGTGGAAAACCACGTTAGGGAGTCTTTCCGAACGTGCAGATATTCTGAATGTATGTTTGAACGTTGACCAATGAGATGGCAGAGCGCCACCTACGTCACATGCACGCCATCTCTCTTCACTAGAGTCGCGGGACGCCATATTGGCTCTCAGTTGAAGCCCTTATGTAACATGCCGTGTGTAAGCATCAGGAAGCTGAGTAACTCTCGAAAACGCGTCGTTAATTATTCTATATTTTGTCGTATTGCTGAGTAAAGAATTATTGTAACTAGCGTATTATGAAAGTATGTATAGCACACTGAGGATCGACAAGAAATTCAATGTTCTTGGTACAATTTGTTATAACTAAATGGCGGTTAATAACATATCTACGATTCAAGTTTTCAGCTAATATATCTACGATTAATGGTTTCAGCAGAGGGTAAGACGCAAAATATGGCCGTAAAATAGTCTTGGCCGGTATAGCGTAGAGTCTTAATAGTGTAAGGTATCGGGCGATGTGGTGGTGGTTCACGTCTCACAGTATCCAAAAATCCTTTTACCGTCTTCGCGTTTTCCAAATAGTTTCTGATACTTCCTTATTAGGTTAACAAAAGTATATTCTATAATATTTAGTATTATTTAAATATAAGTGCGCTCTTTGTGTGGAGTAATTTTGTCCGATTGGCTTGATCTACAACACAGCTTGCAAAGCACTTTCTTGTTTTACGTTTGGTGTTTCACATGGTGTACAGATTCTGCTGCTGAATAGTCAGGGTGATCAAGTAAGAATGACCTTGGAGTACTACTAAAAAGAGAGAATGATGGAGTAATTTTTATCTTATATGGAGAACTATTGTAATTTTGCATCACACTGTTTGTGATAGAACTTTTGTGAGCCAATGTGCTTATTGACTGGACTTGATTCGTAGGCATGTATTTTGTTTACAAGGCAGCAGTCGTGGACTGTGGCGGGGGTTTTCCAGAAGTCTATGAACATCCCGTAAACTAGAGCTTTGCTCTCTACAGTTTTCACTCTCTCATAAACCAAAACAGAGTTGCGTTTTACAAGGCCTTCGCTTGCGGAGTTCGTAGTGATTTGTTACAGAGAGATCTTTTGACCATGAAATATTCGACTCCAACAAATATTTCCTAAATCTACCTGTACAGCCCTTTGTGGCAATTATGCTCCGAGTTAAGCTGCCACCACCACTGAGATTTTTGTGTGTTGCGCAGCGCTGCGTCCTCTTAGGTCTTTCTGCGGGCATCAGATTACTCACCTTGGTGAGTTCTTCAGAAGTACAGCCTACCCTGAAGCGACATATATTACTCAGCTGTGAAAAGCTGTGAAGAAACTAGCTGCATTATACGTGTCAGCAGGGCGCATAGAGCAATGTAGCTGTATTATGGCTGTAAACTGTGTTCCTTTCATTAGGTCTGGCTATATCTACCAAATCAAGAAACATTCTTTAGTAAAGTTTCTATCCTGTACTATCCCTTTGAGTACACAAATACTGATCCACGTCAGTCTTAGAACACAGCTTCAAAAATGCAATTACGAAAAGAATCACACTTCTCATTAATTCTCCCACACTTACAGGACCCTTTCTCCTTCTGTTAGCCAGCTTAAGATTTGAACTAGTAGCTTGTTATTCAGAGAACCGCACATTTTAATCACCAGGTTGTGAAAGCGCACAACGTTCTGTGATTTTCAGTGCCTCTTCGAATACTGCGCAGATCATCACTTTTGGACTCTGGAAGTTCAAGGTTATGACTGCTCAGCAAGGCATGCGGAGTTTACACCCTCCGAAAGAAAGTCTCAGTTCTCACTAAAATACTAGAAATTTCAGTAGATGTCATCCACGACTGATCACAAAAGTCTTAGACACTAATCCAGTTCTTCGTAAAAAAAAAGAAAGAACCTGCGTAATCTTAACGAAACTGACTAGAGTATCGCACTACGTGACCTCACATCACAAGAGCTGAGCACGGACTCATTGTGACTCGCGATCATCCCCCGATAAAACGCACGCTAAAGCTCTCTTGGCTGATTGGTCGCATTACACAGCAGCCAATTAGTTTCCTATTTCAACCCGTACAACTCTTTATACGCCGGCCGCTTCTACTTCCGGCACAACGCCCTTGACCAGCGGGTAGCGTGTTCAAGTGCCGCAGGCGCTCCTCCACCGAAGACAGAACGTGCCGATCATCGCTAGTACACCGCTTGTTGTGGAAACTGTAATGCAGACAAACCATAACACTCCTGTTGACAAATCGATCTCTAGCAGGTGCCACCAAGGCCGCCAGCGTAGCTCTCAAGCAGTCCGACGGTGTACATCGGCAATAGTGTTGCTGCCAACACCGCCATTACGCGTTCGCCGAGCGCTGCGCGACATCCTGCTGCCTATAAAGGTGCCGTTTGGCTGCAGGTAGGTAGCAGTGCGCAGCTCCCGCTTCGGGCTTAACGAAGGCTTCAAGGCCCACTACAGGAGCTCACACCAGGCACGACAGTCGCTTTCGGAATTTTCGCCCATCCTACAGTGCCCTTCCCCGAACTCGGTACCTCAGCGTCCACTGCAGTTACCATCATGACCCACGTCACAATGGACCACGACCAACGTCACGATATCAGCACGATCCAGGTCATGACAGACACTTCGCTATGCCACATTACCAGATCAGGAGAATCCCCGGTCCCTTTCAGTTGTACCACCCAGAAACAACATTGTGTTAAACCTTTGTTCTTTCTGTGTAGTGTTAATAAAGCATCGATTTCATGCCACTTGGAAACTCATCATTTTTGTATGCAGCCTACCACTCAGGACACTAAAACCCCCATCTACACTCGTCTTAAGGACCGAAGCAAGCAGTACACGCCTGAAGTGACGAAAACTGGCTACTTTACAATCATTACATTCCACCATGTATACGATTCACATCAACGTTGCACAGTTTGATTCCCACATTCTCTCAGTTATTACAAATTCTATGATTCATACAACACGTAACACCACAACCACGCAGACAGTACAACAAACGAAAATAATGGCATGCAACAAGTGAAATATTCATGGCTACCTAAAACTGAAAATGTTACATAAATCTTATCCTTTTAGCCAAAATGCTATTTACTTTGTTGTTTAATGATACAGTGTTTAGTTTCTTCACTGACTTTTACACAATACAGATTATTTACGGATGAATGCCCTGTGTTAGCACTTCACTGGGTCTTGAAATATAGGTATTTCATTATTTTGGTAACCGTGTGTACACGTGTGTGGCTACATGGGCCAGTCCTACATTACAAATTCGGAGGCCTAGGTGTCAATCTACAGTCGCTCCTACGGTTTGTTCCGTCACCTACTGCTTCTCTCACCTCTGATAACGATTTGTTAATGTAAGGAATACTCAACTGCACCGTGGTTTTAAGTCCACATTAGCCTGTAGTTGTCCCTGTTTTGCTTAGATAAGTCAGTTGAAAGGTCGGAGGAAGCCAAGGGCACAACATTTCCAGTCAAATAGCCCGAACGGGTAAAACGCATCGGTGTTCAAGTAATTTATCTTTTTAATACGTGTGTACTGGAATTTATTACTGTCAATGGTGGTGTGCCATTAAAAGTGAGAAAGTTACGTGGTGGCAATAAAAACTCAGAATGTCGCCGTTTTGAGTAATGGCACGTGGAATCCGGCCAGAGTCTGTTATCTCCGCAAGTGCGCTCCCTCGGGAGAGCTTTGCATCCGAAACCAAACTGGCAGCAATTTTTCCTACCGGCGCCTGGAATAAGCCCTCGCGCAACTACATCCCACCCTCTTCTCAACAGCACGGTGAAATAAGGCTGCTCTGGAAAAGAACGTCATTAGTTCGTGAATGTCACTTGTCTCGCGAGTTAGCCGGAAAGGGGCCCTTTCTTTTCTCTCCTTCCTCTTGTTATGGATCAAGCACTCAGACTCCACGTTTTCTCATCAGAAATGAATGAACTTAACATCGCTTGACGTTATAAAACACTCCGCAGAGCGCTACATAATGATTTCTGGAGATTTTCTGGGATATCTTTCGCGATATGCCTCCCCTACCACTCCATTTTCCACCTCCCCTCCCCCCTTTCTTTTTCTAATTGGTATATTTTTTTCGTAGTCAGCGAAATACTGTCTAAAATCAGAAATGGACCAAGAATTTTGATGTGTGTTCGATTAACGTGTATCTTACAGAGACTGCTTTATTGCACCATGTATCGAAAATGAGCCTGTACGGTCTGGACAAACTACACAATACTCGGTACAAATAGTTAAATAAATAGTGATTGTAAGCTAGTCGCAGATGAGAGAAAGCCACTATCATTTAATCAGATGGCATTTTAGAAATCGCAGCTGAAGTGACACAATGGCCGTCGGACATTTTACATTATCCATTGAAATTTGTGATTACGAAAGGCAGTTGTGCGATAAGACGTCAATTACTAAAATTAATAAAATAGAAAAGCTTCGTAACATATCTAAAAAATAAAATATCCTGGCAAATTATTGCTCATTTCTTCTAGCCAAGGTTAAGTTATTCACCGTCGTTTCATAAGGATAAGTTACGTCAACGTAGAAATATCTCTCGACAACATAAAATAGTACAAGATGTATACCATATTCTATTTTTATGAGGATAAAAATATAAATATAGTTTAGGGCAGCATTCGTAACATGCAGTGCACATAAACTAAAGGGGACAATAAGGACGAAAGGCCAGGAAAGAAGTGCTCGGACAGTAAAAGAGCTAACGCAGAGAGGCACTGAAGAAAATAAATAGAAAGTTCCTTATGTGAGATTAAAATTCATCGCGTAAGAATGTTAATGATAAGATTTGGAGATGTGTGTGAAATCTTATGGGACTTAACTGTTAAGGTCATCAGTCCCTAAGCTTACGCACTACTTAACCTAAATCATCCTAAGGACAAACACACACACACCCATGCCCGAGGGAGGACTCGAACCTCCGCCGGGACCAGGCTCACAGTCCATGACTGCAGCGCCCGAGACCGCTCGGCTAATCCCGCGCGGCGAAAGAAGGAAAATGTGGCAAACACGTAGTAATTCGGGCAGGGTGATGGTACGTATATTAAGCCATCAGGGAATAACTTCCACGATTATATGGGGCAGTGATAGATGACAAAGCTTATAGAGAAGACAGACATTTCAACATATTCAAAAATGGTAGAGGCTGGGTGTTAATGGTACCATGATTTTAAGAGGTTGCCTACTCTTACAACATAAAATAATCACTTCTCCCAGCGCGCTAGTTGGGGAACACATACGACACGTACTTGTGGTGGACTGAAGCCTTGGATTGGTACGTGTCACATTTTCGGAGCCTCGGAAGGTAGCGCTTTACCTTACGATGGTGTACCGAAAAGTGATGCCTCCGAATATCTTACTCTGTTCTCAACATCGGTTGAGGTGTTACATTTCACGGATATTATTCGGTCAACTTTCCCTCTTCGCCGACTCAAGTTGCAACCCAATGTCGCCAGAGGGCTCCGAACTGCAGCGTGTAGTACGGCGCTGTATGTCGCTGCGTGAGAAACAGCTTGCTGTAATCGAGTTTCTGACTGCAGAAGAATTCGTCCACACATGGGGAACCTCCTTCAGCATGACAATTCGAGGCCATACACGAGCTCTGCGACATCAGCAACAATCTGACGCCATGGATTCGCTGTCATCGATCGTCCCTTATACAGTCCCGACTTGGCCTCATCCGATTTTCATGTATTTCCAAAAATTACAGAACGCCTTCAAGAACTTTGATATTGACGAATCGGTGCAAGCAGAGATGAGGTTTTGGCTCCGACAACAAAGTCAAACAGTGACGGTATCAAGGAACGGACCTCTCGGGAGAAATGTGTTCGTCGCCGTGGTGACTATGTTGAGACCGAAGAATAAAAATATTAATAAAATTTGTTTTATTTAATACGCTTTAAGAGATTTCACATAAAAATTAGAAGGTGTTTTTCACCACGCTCTCTTAGAAAGATACGGAAGGATATTCGAATATTGAGCCGTCTGGCCGGCCGGTGTGGCCGAGCAGTTCTAGGCGCTTCAGTCTGGAACCGCGCGACTGCTACGGCCGCAGGTTCGAATCCTGGCTCGGGCATGGATGTGTGTGATGTCCTTAGGTTAGTTAGTTTTAAGTAGTTCTAAGTTCTAAGGGACTGATTACGGTCGCAGGTTCGAATACTGCCTCGGGCATGGATGTGTGTGATGTCCTTAGGTTAGTTAGGTTTAAGTAGTTCTAAGTTCTAGGGAACTGATGACCTCAGATGTTAAGTCCCATAGTGCTCAGAGCCATTTGAACCAATTTTTTGAGCCGTCTGTTTAGGAAGACAGAAGAATTACTAAAACAAACAATTCACATTCAAAGGTATTTAACATATGTACGCTGTGTAGCAGCAGATGAATCATATGAACGCTGTTTGACTTGAATACCGTGTAGATATCTCTAACGGGTAGAGTTTACTGAGTCTCCAATTGCTTCGCCACATGAACCAGTACAGCATGTTGATTATATTGTTCCGTGGCCCCGCAGCAGCCAAGCCGCGCGTGGATAAGTTGGACTGCCTATGCTTTTACGATGCCCAACTTTTCAGTAGTTAAGGTAGCTTCCACGTTTCTGTAACTACTCTTATTAGATTTCGTACTCTGTCGTCATGTACGAGTTGCTCATTAATATGTTCAAACGACATTACCTACTTCTGCTAGGAAGCATAACGAACTGTGTTCTCAGAATTAGCTGTGGGCAGCTTGCATATTTTACTAACGAAGATGGTACTGCTTTCCAGCTACATACAAGCCTTATTCCTGGAGGTAAGAGCTGGGAGGTACTTGCCACTTGCATACACGGGAGAGCTCGTTTTCTGAAATTGCCCCAGCTTGTCCCTCCCTTCCTTCCACGACTTGTTAGCCTTGTGCTTCACTCTTCTGTCCAAGCAATTCCTCACTTCCAACGTGTCTGCACATAGTTTAGTAGCGGGATGTTAAAGAAACAGTTTAATACCGGATACTCTAATGATAGAACAGTTGTTAAGATTACTCGATAAATTGGGAAACTTCGAAATCGCTGTAGCGAATGCCGTTGTTAGGAAGTATTTCTGGCAGGAAAGTTTGCTGATGGCGAGAGTAAAAGTTCCTCCTGTTTGCTCGTAAACAAGATATGAACTTACAGATTTTCGGACGAGATTTATGACTGGATTCATGACTTCGTGGTAGATATAACTCAGTATGCCGTTATTAAATGGAGGAAATCGTCAAATGTAAACGTGAATTTAGGTGTATCCTGCAAAAAGTTTGTGTACGCGGTATATGTAAACGAAGTGGTGAACGGTGTTGGAAGGTCTTCGAGGCTGTTTACGAGCGATGCTATTGTTTGCGGAAAAGTCACAGCATCGGATAGTTGCAGCGACTTGGAGAAAGGCCTGTAGACCAGCGGCACTCGGTACAGGGAGTGGCAGTCAAATGTAACTTATTGTGAGTGAACAAGAAGAAAGACACATTGCTGTATGATTAGACGATTGGTGAGCAGCCGCAGATAATAGAAACAACTGAAAACTATGTAGATGTATGCTTCCGTAGGGACCTAAAATCGAAGGACCACATAAACAAATTGTGGGAAACGCAAATACCAGAATGAAATTGATTGGTCAGGTATGTGGTCAGCTTGCTTTTTTTACCTATGCGTTTTGCAGATATTCATAATGTTTTGAGTATTTTATTGAAAGCCTCCACTTGCATGTGTAATTAACATATCTGCATTGCGTTTGACTTCTACAGTGACCTCTAGAGCTCGTCTGCACAGTCTTTTAGAGAAACAACACGTACAAGCACATTGAGAGGTCCTGTAACCAAAACTACATGCAGAGATGTTCTTTCGAACACAAATACTTGCCTTATTAGTAAATTGTTCATGCTATTCAACAGGTCCTGTAGTGTATCCTAACTTTCACAGAAATCTTTTCATCTTGAATTTTAATCTCGCATTCAATTTTTATTTCTTTCATTGCTTGCTTCGATATACGGGATGAACAATAGACCGACTGTACTCTTAAGTCCTTAATACGAGCACTTCTCTCTTGGTCACCCCTTTTTATTAAACAGTCTTGGTTCTCATACATGTTGCATAATACCCTTCTTTCCTTGTAACTTACAACTATTTTCTGAGGATTTGTAACACTTAGTACCATTTTACATTGTCACACTCTGTGTAGATCCACTTTTCTTATACTTCTCCCTTTCCCTAAAACAAAACTTATGGTATTAATTCCCTGACATAGCCAGTATGGGAACAAGCGATCTAAAATATTTACATAAAGTTAAAAAATTGATAAATTCTTTTAACAGTCAAGATCGCAAGTAATTAACATTAAATGATTACTAGGTTCAGCTGATTATACAGCCATCTTCATATCTGGAATAATAGAAAACTGCACCGAGGAAAAATACAAGACAGATTTACATAAACCTTAATAATATAGGCAAAATCTCAGTTACATACCGATGTATAACAACAACATGTTTAATGTCTGCTCGTAAAATGAAGCTAAGACGCAACGTCTGCATCAGTCTAGACGCTTACGTAACAGAAGAAAGTAGTGAAGCGTACTACTTAGGCGGTATCGAGAAAATCGCAATAAAAGTTTCATGCGTCAATGATGGCCAGTGCGTTGTGACCCAGAGCACGAGATAGCGGCGGTCATGTTGTAAGCGTTCAAGCTCCGGAGTCGATGGATCACTGGATCGAGTCCCTCTCATCTTTTTTTTCAAATTTATAATTTTTCAACACTAGTTATATTATTTGGTACATATTACATTTTAGAGATAATATGGTGAAAAGACATGTATATTTATGAACTTTTATTGAAATTTTGATGGTATTTGGCTGTTTACTAATTTTTATTATAACAACAAATATTAGGCGAGTTTTGTTTCCATAGGCAAACTATAAACTTTGTCAAGCGCGTTAATACTTACTCATATTTGATGGACAACGAACGAAAAATTGTTGCCCGTAAAGATGCTATTAAAATACATTCAATCGTACATCGCCAATTTTCGGCACCGATATTTACGATTATTTTGCTTTACGCTTATTTGCATCCAAATTGTCAGAAGAAAGAGAATTTTTTCAAAATGTCGGCGGGCTTTGTTTTTCCTTAGAAACTCTGAAGATTCCTTGTGCAAACGGGAGAATTGTATTCATTCTATGTAGTAGATGCCGTTTTAATATATATTTTCCATGTCTGCATGAAAAACATCATCCTGCAACTTGTAATGTCCAAAGCATATCGGACGGTTAATCGAACATTAGCCTCATATTCTGGTGTGTTGTAACCATTGTATTACTGAATAAAGTTGTTGACACCTCTGTTTAAGATGTTTGGCGTGGACTTTCCTAGCCTGTCCATCGTCGTTGAAGCCCGTCTCTGCAGATCGAAGCGTCGTGTGCTTGTTGATAGTTATAAATATAATATCTGTTATGATGATAAAAATTAGCAAACAACCAAATAACATTGGTAATTTAGTAAGAGTTGTACATCTACATACATACTCCGAAAGCCACCCTACGGTGCGTGGCAGAGGGTACCCTGTACCACAACCAGTCGTTTCCTCTCCTGTACCACTCGCAGATAGAGCGAGGGAAAAGCGACTGTCTATATGCCTCCGCTTAAGCCCGAATTTCTCGTATCTTATCTTCGTGGTCCTACGCGAAACGTATGTTGGTGGCAGTAGGATCATTCTGCAGTCAGCTTCAGATTCCGGTCCTCTAAACTTTCTCAGTGGTGTTCTTCGAAATGAATGTCTTCTTCCTTCCAGGGATTCTCACTTGAGCTCCCGAAGCATATCCGTAACGCATGCTGATCGAACCTACTGGTAACAAATCTAGCACCTCGCCGATGAACTGTATCCCAAACATTCGAGAAATACTCAAGAATAGATCGCACTAGCGTCCTATATGTTGTCTCCCTTACACACGAACCACACTTTCTTAAAAGTCTACCAATAAACCAAAGACGACCATTCGCCTTCCTTACCACAATCCTGACATGCTCGTTCCATTTCGTATCGCTTCGCTATCGCTTTACTCCCAGATATTTAAACGATTTGACTGTCAAGCATGACACTACTAATGCTGTATCCGAACAGTACGGGTTTGTTTTTCCTATTCATCCGAAGCAACTTGCGTTTTTCTACATTAACATCCAGCTGTCACTCATCACACAAACTAGAAATTTTGTTTAGGTCATCTTGTATCTTCGACATCTTCCTGTACACCACAGCGTCATCAGCGCACAAGCGCAGATTCCTGCCCACCCTGCTTGCCAGATCATGTATGTATACAGAAAACAGCAACAGTCCTTTCACACTTCCCTAGGGCACTCCTGATGTTACCCCTATTCTCGATCTACAATCGACAATATACTGGGTTCTATTACTTAGGAAGTCTTCGAGCCAGTCACGTATCTGGGAGCCTATTCCGTATGCACGTGCCTTTGTTTAACAATGGGGTACCGCAACGAAAGCTTTTCGGACATCTAGAAATATGGAATTATCCTATTGCCCTTCACCCTTAGTTCTCAGTATATCATGTGAGAAAAGAGTAAGCTGGTTTTAGCACGAGCGATGCTTTTTAAAGCGTAGCTGATTCGTGGACATGAGCTTTTCGGTCTTTAGGAAATTTATTATATTCGAATTCAGAAAATGCTTTAGAATAGTGCAGAAAACCGACGTTAAGGATATTGTCTGTAAGTTTGCGGGTCCGTTCTTTTACACTTTTTATACAGGGTGTTACAAAAAGGTACGGCCAAACTTCCAGGAAACATTCCTCACACACAAATAAAGAAAAGATGTTATATGGACATGTGTCCGGAAACGCTTAATTTTCATGTTTGAACTCATTTTAGCTTCGTCAGAATGTACTGTACTTCCTTGATTCATCACCAGTTGGCCCAATTGAAGGAAGGTAATGTTGACTTCGGTGCTTATGTTGACATGCGACTCATTGCTCTACAGTACTAGCATCAAGCACATCAGTACGTAGCAGCAACAGGTTAGTGTTCATCACGAACGTGGTTTTGCAGTCAGTGCAATGTTTACAAATGCGGAGTTGGCAGATGTATGGATTAGCACGGGGCAATAGCCGTGGCGCGGTACGTTTGTATCGAGACAGATTTCCAGAACGAAGGTGTCCCAACAGGAAGACGTTCGAAGCAATTGATCGGCGTCTTAGGGAGCACGGAACATTCCAGCCTATGACTCGCGACTGGGGAAGACCTAGAACGACGACGACACCTGCAATGGACGACGCAATTCTTCGTGCAGTTGATGATAAACCTAATGCCAGCGTCAGAGAAGTTGCTGCTGTACAAGGTAACGTTGACCACGTCACTGTATGGAGAATGATACAGGAGAACCAGTTGTTTCCGTACCATGTACAGCTTGTGCAGGCGCTATCAGCAGCTGATTGGCCTCCACGGGTACACTTCTGCGAATGGTTCATCCAACAATGTGTCAATCCTCATTTCAGTGCAAATGTTCTCTTTATGGATGAGGCTTCATTCCAACGTGGTCAAATTGTAAATTTTCACAATCAACATGTGTGGGGTGACAAGAATCCGCACACAGTTGTGCAATCATGTCATCAACACAGATTTTCTGTGAATGTTTGGGCAGGCATTGTTGGTGATGTCTTGATTGGGCCCCATGTTCTTCCACCTACGCTCAATGGAGCACGTTATCATGATTTCATACGGGATACTCTACCTGTGCTGCTAGAACATGTGCCTTTACAAGTACGACACAACATGTGGTTCATGCACGATGAAGCTCCTGCACATTTCAGTCGAAGTGTTCGTACGCTTCTCAACAACAGATTCGGTGACCGATGGATCGGTAAAGGCGGACCAATTCCATGGCCTCCACGCTCTCCTGACCTCAACCCTCTTGACTTTCATTTATGGGGGCATTTGAAAGCTCTTGTCTACGCAACCCCGGTACCAAATGTAGAGACTCTTGGTGCTCGTATTGTGGACGGCTGTCATACAATACGCCATTCTCCAGGGCTGCATCAGCGCATCAGGAATTCCATGCGACGGAGGGTGGATGTATGTATCCTCGCTAACGGAGGACATTTTGAACATTTCATGTAACAAAGTGTTTGAAGTCACGCTGGTACGTCCTGTTGCTGTGTGTTTCCATTCCATGATTAATGTGATTTGAAGAGAAGTAATAAAATGAGCTCTAACATGGAAAGTAAGCGTTTCCGGACACATGTCCACATAACATATTTTCTTTCTTTGTGTGTGAGGAATGTTTCCTGAAAGTTTGGCCGTACCTTTTTGTAACACCCTGTATACAGGAGTCGCGTGCATTTTTTCGCAAACGCTTGGGACTGCGCTGGTCGATTCGCGATAAATGCAAACGAAGTAAGGGGCCAATGACGAAGAGTACTCTCTGTAAAACCGAACTGAGATTCCATCCGGACCTGGTGACTTATTTGTTTTCAACTCTTTCAGTTATTTCTCTGCAGCAGAGACGCTTATTACTACGTGATCCATATGAGACTCTGGGCAAGGGTCAAGCGACGGAACGTTTGTACGATTCTCCTGCGTGAACGATTTCTTAAACGTGGAATTTAAAACTTCGGCCTTACTTTTGCTTTCTTCTCCTGACAAAGCAGCCTGGTCAACGACTGACTGAATGGAAGCCTTATAGTCGCTTAACGCTTTTACTTAGGAAGAGAATTTTTTGGGGTTCTCTGCCAGATCTTTAGCAAGGTATGTCGGTGGTAGCTGTCGTATGCTTCGCGCATAGATCTTTTCACAAATCTGTACTAATCTTTGCCTGTCTTCGTTTGCGCGTCCTCTTTTGAACCGAGAGTGCAACAGCCTTTGCTTCCTCAGAATCTCGTTATTAAACCACAGTGGGTCTTTTCCGTTCTTAATCAACTTACTAGGCACATACTTGTCCAGAGCACTATTTACAATCTGTTTAACATTTTCCCATAATTCCTCTATGGCCATCATTCTGGAACTAAATGATTGCAGTTCATTGTCTAAGTGAGATGCTAACAACTGCTTATCTGTTCTTTCTAGCAGAAACACTCTCCTAGCCCTCTTGACTGATTTATTAACTTTCGTAACCAAAGGCGCTATGATGACAAAATGTTTCAAATGGCTCTGAGCACTATGGGACTCAACATCTATGGTCATCAGTCCCCTAGAACTTAGAACTACTTAAACCTAACTAACCTAAGGACATCACACAACACCCAGCCATCACGAGGCAGAGAAAATCCCTGACCCCGCCGGGAATCGAACCCGAGAACACGGGCGTGGGAAGCGAGAACGCTACCGCACGACCACGAGATGCGGGCGCTATGATGACATCACGATCACTAATCGCCCTCTCTATACTGACGTCACTGATAAGGTCCGACTTGTTTGTAGCTGCAAGGTCCAAGATACTTCCATTGCGTGCTGGTTGCCGAGCTAGTTGCTCAAGACAGATTATTCGGAAAACGTGTTTAAAAGTACATCACAGAAACGTCTTTCTCCACCCCCTGCAATGAATCCATACGTGTCCCAGTTTATACCCGGTAGGTTAAATTTACCGCCAACTATTACTGAATAATCCGGGTATTTATGCACAACTGACCATATACTTCCTTTGAATGACTCTAGAACTCTCACAGCGGAGTCGGGTGGTCGGTGAAAACATCCAACAATTAACTTGATTTCACCTAGACCTGTTATGCACCATCAGGTAACTTCACTATCATACTCAATTTCAACCTCAGTAGAGACAATATTTTTGTCGACTACAATGAACACTCCCCCTCCTACGGCGTCTAATCTCTCTTTCCGATAAACATTCCAAGACTCGCTAAATATCTCAGAGATTTTTACCTCGAGTTTTAGCCAGCTCTCAATCCCAAGAATAATTTGAGTCTGAGAATTTTCCTGGAGGGCAGCAAATTCGAGAACTTTGTTACGAATACTTCGGCAATTTACTGATAAAATGTTTACAGTCGAACTGTCTTTACTATGAACGCGGTTTGATTTCCCTTAATGCGTATCGAGTGGCGAGTGTTCATGAGAGTTCATGCAAATACGCGTATCTTTTCATCACATTACCTTTCAACTGTAATTTATATGAAATAATATGACTGGTTTTGAAACAAATATAAATTAAAAAATATATGAGCAGAACTCATTTCTGCCATGCACCGATTACGGAGCTTGAACGCTAACGACATGACCGACGCCATCTCGTGCTTACGGTCGCAACAGACTGGTACATCACGACGCAAAAAATTTCTCTTGCGATTTTCTCGAATTCGACCAAATAGTAAGCCTTACTACTTGCACATTTTGTTTTCGTACTGGACTACGAAAACTGTACAAAATTTGAAGTAAACCCGTGATTCGACCGTCGTGGCCTCCCCCTGTTTGTAAAGCAGTTGCACGTAGCAAGGAGACAAAGTATTAGGTATTCAAGACCTAAGAAAAAGAAACTAATGATCTTATAACACATCATCAAATTTAAATTTCATTATTCTTTGTATTATTCTGGCTGACAACATGGATTCATGATCTGCCAAGCTGATAGTGAGGTAGCTGTCGCAATTATTTCCCCCTGCTGCCTTTGGGATTATGTGGCTGACATCCGTCACAAAGCCTGATTATATGCCTCCAGTTTAATAGATTCTACACACAAACTTCAATAATTGTTTATTTCTCACTGCAATCACTGATTTTAGAAATTCTGAAGCAATGTAATCTATCCCTTCTGCCATATTTGATTGCAAGTCTTCCAAAGCAACGGCAGACTCTGACTCTCTGAATGGACCCCCTGTGTGTACCACAGCAACACTCATTTCTTCTTCTGTCACGTTAGCAAACTGTTCTGCCTCCTGGCAGAAGCCCTCAAATTATCCTTCCTACCTAATATCTCTTTTTTTCTAGGTTTAATATTGTAATTCTTTTGACAATCTTAGTGTTGAGATAACTGTTTTTAAATTCTCCTTATGTTATTTTGACATTTCTGCATGCTGAATGTACCGTTCCGATGACTATTTCTTGTTCAATGTCTTCACCTTTGCCTGCATCTATTTCGCATTAGCATCCTTGCACTTGCTGTTGATTTCATTCCTAAGTGATTCTTGTTACTGTTATTGAGGAATTTCTTTTCTTGATCATTCTTGTATTTCCTTATTTCGTTGATCAATGAAATATTTATTGCTTTATCACAGTTTCCTAGCAGTCATCTTCCCTATATCTACATTTGCCTATCCATCATTTTAGGCATATGTTCCTCCTCCTCTTCTTGTGATTTTTGAGCAGTAGCTTAAATTTGTTGCATAACTCTAGGAATATTTCTCCTCCCTTAGTCTTATTGCCGAGCCCTTATTCTCTCATAATTCTGACATCTATTCCTTCCATACTATAGCGAAAAAATCTACGATTATTAGATTTTGATCTTCCCTTCTTCCTGTACGCGGTGAATTACTCGTTGAATTTCTTAGGGTAAATCCCAAGGAAATTCAGTTACTAAGCCTTCCTTCGAACGATTCTTGAGTATTGGTAGTCTGAGGACTTTACCAGGTTAGATTAACAGCTAAAGATAGGAAACGTCGAAAGAAGAGCGGCTCGTTCAGCACAGATTCAATTAGTAAGCGCGAGAGCGTAAGGGATATTACTGTGCCGCCGCCCCTTAGTAACAGATACTTTTGTGCTAAGAGCGTGGGTCAGTTTGCAGTGACCAACAAAAATGCTTGGTTCGCTGTCTCTGTTAGGGTCGAACACCCCATCGCGTAATATTTGGTTCATCAACCTGCAATGTAAGTATACAAAATTTTCAGTGGCTAAAATAAATATTTCTTTGGTACAAGTGGCAGGCTGTAAATTGCTTTCACTGACAAAATTTTGTGTGTTTCAACTCTTTCATTTTAGTCCCTTGTAGCTTTCAGTATAGTGGTATGAATCAATCAGTAGTCAATAACTCGAGATCACCTCAGTTAAATATACTTTCTCACTCAAAAGTCTATGAATTTTTCATATTTAAAGCATTAATAAATGTTCACCTTTATCTGTATGAACTCAACATTACCCGTTCCGATAGAATCTTCTACATTCGAAAACTAGCGGTCTTGTCTTTCCATCCGTTACCCAAAGCGTCCCCAACTCAAGTCTTATCCCATCTCCCTCACTCTCTATCTTCCAATAGGCTGCCCGAAACGTTCCACCGCCATTTCGCGTACTAATGGACCTATTTCACTGCATAAATCATTATGTAATTAAATTAACCTAGGGATATGATAATTGCACCGTCGGATGCCCATTGGCACGGCGATTAAAAGGAGGAGTGATGTAGGAGCGCGTACAGGTATGTTCTCCGCACGTGAATGGAACAGTAAAGATTTGACGGTTAATGCGTCAGAGTACTTTCCATCACATGCCACTCAATTGTCTGCGGAGTATGTGTCTTAAATTTCCTTATTCGTGGTGGTATCAAAATGCTAATGAACGAGTTATTACGTTGATGTATTTCGCTTTGTTAGCCTCTACTCCGCACTAAGATTCTTTCCACGTAGGACTGACCGAGGCTTTCAGGCTTGTGTCAAGAAGAGAAGCCATTTCTCATCAAAGGAAGTGCAGTCCAGGAAACGCTGCCATCCGTTTTCAGTACCAATAAATATATTTTAAGGGAGTAAAGCCGACAAAATAAAAGAATGGCTTTCCTTTTACTCCTTGGCTTTCACTACAGCCGTTTTACCGTAATGACGCCATATGCGTTATGGACGCCGTAGCGTTCTGCTCCTGCGACAGACGGGCGCATTGTGTCCCAGGCGGCTAAGACTGGCGACCATTCAGTCTTTTGCGATGTTCCGAGTTCTCCATGAACATTCAGTCCCTCTATTCATGAACTTGTGTCAAAGTAAATGCCTACTTCAGTTTTAAACAGATGTTTTCAACATCGCGCTGGGACCTCTGTAAAACGAAGGAAGTTTCTTATTTTGATTCCATACACGTACTCTTACCACTGTAGGGCCATAAATACTGTCCTCTGTTGCAAAGGATGCTGCTAGCAAAACAGTTTCGTGAAAAATTATTTTTTAACTGATTGGTTTTGAGATCGTAATAATACATTACAATATTTTCCCTGCTTTTCTTCGTAACTTATTAGTGAGAAAGGCAAAGAGAAGATCAGGAAAAGAATCCCATGTGAATGTAAGATGGCTAAATTTGAACTGCGCGTTTACAAGGAAAAACTGAAAGATTTGACGATGAAATCTTAGTAAGCCAGCGTGACAGATTCCCGAAATAGTAGTATTTTTTACTTCAATTATACATTTGCTTCATCTGTCAATGCTGTACCAAAAATGAAGTGTTAGTTTTTACAGACAAGAGATGTCATAGTTGGTGCACACAAAATAGTACACATTAACTCTTCCTGAGAAGATCATTGAGACAGTAACACGGAAAAAATTGTAAATGTAATAATGAAATCAGTGATTAGTATGTTATATATTGGAAATTTGTGGTAATTTCTATGGGACAAAACTGAGTAGGCAATGGGTCCCTAGGCTTACACACTACTTAATCTAACTTTAACTTGCACTAAGGACAACACACATGCCCATGCCCAAGGGAGGACTTGAACCTCCGACGGGGGGAGCCGCGCGAACCCTAGTAAAACGCCCTAGACCGCATGGCTACCCCGCGCGGCAATGTATAAAATATCTCGGAAGGCATTTTATTGTTATTGAGAGAATACTTTAATTAATACAGGGTGAAAATTACTAAAAATAAAAAGTAATGGCAATAACAGAAATTGCAAACATGATGCAGGTAAGAGAGGAAGATGAGGATAAAGTAAAACGACTCTAGAGGTAAGGCAAAGGAAATAAAGAACAGAGTCTGCATAAAGACAACAAATTCCACCACGCACCTTCCACGTAAAAAAAACGTTAAAGCTATCTCGTACCAGAAGGAATGCTATAAAACCACAATACCTTCCTAGGAAATGTACTACTGGAAGTGGTATGCCCTTGCCTTTCTTTAACCTATGAACAGCCAAATATAGAGCGACGTACAATGTAACGTGGATTCCGATCCGCGGTGCATCTGGCCGTCATTCACATTAACAAAGTATTACTGGGAGCGATGGAAGCGTTAAATAATAAAAAAAAGTTCTAAAAGCAACCGAGGATTTTGGCTTGTATCTGTGGATTTGTAATCTGACACCTGTTAAACCACCGAGCGACACAGATAAATGCAAAACCATGCTAGAATTTCTTTTCCTTCTACAGTGAAACACATTCCGCTATAAAGTGCAAAAGCTTCAGAGGGAGTAATGTGGGTAAAGTAAAAGATTCGACAGCTGGGAGAGGCTGTGACTTCGCTAATAACTGAAAGTGTGCCTCATCCCATTACTGCCCAACCTCACCCTCACTTGTTTTTAAAAGATACTGTTGTGACTTGACAAGACAGCCAAGCCACTAGGAGAGAAAGCCGAAAGGCACGCGTTTAAGCTCACGCAGGCTGGCGTGAGGTCTGGAACAGTTAAAGGAGTTGAGTCTAGTAACAAAGTACGGAGCTTCTGGAATACTTAACTTTAATCCATAATTGGTAAACATCGGTCTGACGGTACATGCATCACAAGATAAATAGCAAATGATAATGGCGCCTTGCTAGGTCGTAGCAAATGACGTAGCTGAAGGCTATGCTAACTATCGTCTCGGCAAATGAGAGCGTAATTTGTCAGTGAACCATCGCTAGCAAAGTCGGCTGTACAACTGGGGCGAGTGCTAGGAAGTCTCTCTAGACCTGCCGTGTGGCGGCGCTCGGTCTGCAATCACTGATAGTGGCGACACGCGGGTCCGATGTATACTAATGGACCGCGGCCGATTTAAAGGCTACCACCTAGCAAGTGTGGTGTCTGGTGGTGACATCACAGACACAACTTGCCGTAGAATCGCACATAAAACAACTACAAAAAAGTCTTCTCGGTTACAAACTTTCCTTATAAAATTTCTTACCTTTGTGCAACCATCACCTTCCGAAAAGTTTGATATTAAAATACGGAGTGAAGCGTTTTTAATCAGAGATTTTATTTATGAGAGTTGGGCAGTAAAATTTGTAATTAAAAAAGGAACCAGTTGTTGCGCAGGTGAGTTGCTGCAATGGAGAGAGTTCGAGAAATGTTTCTTTTTTCTGCAACGATGTAGCAACAATAGCAGGCTATGTGAACCGTGTGTTACAGTAACGATAAGTCATGGGATACGTCATAATATCGTGTCGGATCTCCTTTAGCTCGACGCAGTGCAGCAAATCAACGTGGTGTGGACTCAACAAGTCCTTTGGACATGAATGCATGTCCAATGGAACTCTGCATCGTAATTCAGAATAACATAGGCACTGAAATACCGTATTTATCTGCCGAAACAGAGACATGGTTGACGACATGTGGAAGTTTGTGTGTGGCCACGAGTCGTGAAAGGATAGCCAAATGGTAAGGCGACCGCTCGCGATAAGAGGGAAATCCGGGTTCGAGTCCCCGCCCGGCATGAATTTTGATTGTCGCCATTCCATTCTACAGCTGACCATTATTTGTTCGCAATTTCCAATACATTTAATGTCTTTCATAACGGCTGTAGTCGCCGCAGTGCCTGTTTCTTTGGACATGCATGTATGTCCAAAGGAACTTCGTGTCGTAATTCAGAATAACACAGACACTGCAGTATCGTCTCCTGATTTTAGATTTTTCGTGATTTCCCTAAATCGATTCAGGAAAATTCTGAGTTTCGATTTCTTCCCTCATTCTTCCCTAATTCGAGGTTGCGCTCCGTCTCTACTGAGCTCGCCGGCAGCTGTGGCCGAGCGGTTCTAGGCGCTTCAGTCCGGAGCCGCGCTGCTGCTACGGTCGCAGGTTCGAATCCTACCTCGGGCATGGATGTGTGTGATGTCCTTAGGTTAGTTAGGTTTAAGTAGTTTTAAGTTCTAGGGGACTGATGAGCTCAGATGTTAAGTCCCATAGTGCTCAGAGCCATTTGAAATATCTACTGAGCTCGTTGTCGACGGGACGTTAAACACTAATCTGCTCCTTCTCCTCCAACGTGGGTCCATGGCTTCGTGGGATCTGCGCCACCCTCGAATCCTGCTATCAGCTCTTGCGGCTCGTCTGACCGGGCCACGGCTTCCAGTCGTCTAGGGTCCAACCTGTATGGTGACGACCCAGGAGCGGCTCTGCAGGCTATGTCGTGCTGTTAGGAAGCGCACTCGCGTCGCTCGTCTGCTGCCATAGCCCATTAAAATCAAATTTCGCCGCACTAACGTAACGGATACGATCCTGGTACGTCCCACATTCATTTTTTCGGATATTTCACGCAGTATTGCTTATCCGTTAGCACTGACAACTCTATGCAAACGCTGCTGCTCACGGTCGTTAAGTGAAGATGGTCGCCCACTTCGTTGTCCTTGGTGAGAGGTAATTATTTGAAATTTGGTATTCTCGGCACACTCTTGACCGTGTGGATCTCTGAATACTGAATTGCCTAACGATTCCCGAAACGGGATGTCCCATGCCCCTAGCTCCAACTACCATTCCGCGTTCAAAGTCTGTTAGTCCCCGTCGTGCGGCGATAATGACGTCGGAAACCTTTTCACGTGAATCACCTGAGTGCAAAATGACAGCTCAGCCAATGCACAGCCCTTTCATACCTTTTTGCACGCGATGCTACCGCCAATGAATGTGTGTACATCGCTAGCCTATGTGCTGTCGCCTCAGTGTAAATATTGAGACTCTGAAAAAGCTTACGGATGCAGAGAAACCGAGAAAGAAGACAACACGTGGCATTCGGCACTCACAAATGTGAATGCGGTTTGTCGTGTGACAAGTGACGGGGTCAAAATAATGAATGTTTCCCGCGCCCTTAAGAAATCGTGGACAGAACGTTGAACTCAAATCTGCTTTTTTTTCGTTGATAGCTCATGCTTTCGTAATGATTCAACTAGAGTTTGAGGTAAAAAATAGAAGGGATAACTATTTCTGGCTTAGGAACATCAATAGCTTTGACCGTCCCATAGTGACTAGGATGTGACGCAAAATTCTTTTTGATTATACGAGTTTGATTTACAAGGCATGTCTTCCAACAGAAAGCTGATTGTCCTTGTGGGATACATGGACATACGATCGTGGCCAATTGCTTTAGAAGGACATACCTAGTATTATGCAGTTCGCCCTCCTGATGGCGGCGGCAAATCGTAGCGTGCTCCTAAGCGACACTTAAAGTTTTAGAAGCCATCGAGGACTGTTACCACCAAATCTTGCGTCGTAACTCTGAGCTGGCAGTAAAATATCCACTCCTTGATCTAAAGCATGCAGCCCACAATTGATCCGATGGCAGCCCGCGCCTCACCGTTCGTTCTCGTAAAATTTCTTTTAACCTTATGTTTGATCCCCTCTCAAAAAGGAGAGAGGGTGCCGATGCAGAATTTAGCTCTTTCGAGACCAGCCTATCTGGCGTTGGGTCAGGGGGATTCGAATTCGGAATAATAACTTGTCCAATGGCACGTTATTTTTGAACTTGCGGCCCCTACGTAGTCACAACGTGGAGGGATAGGGGGTTGCTGTCCGTTATACTAGCAAATCTAAACATACGTGATATAAGCGCCCCTGATGTCCACAATACGATATAGGTCGGTTGACCTGGGTGTGCCAACAAAGCATCATGTCCGTGGCGTATCCCTCAAAGCATCATCCGTGAGGTGTTACGATGTACAATAGGTTCCTGTATCGTTCGTTGCTGAGAGACCTGCTCGTCTGGCGTTACGCGCTAGCTTGGTATACTGAAAAGGCGAGACAGACGAGGATCCAATCTACCCGGAGGATTAACGACCGTGGCCGCTGCACCAGCCATCCCGAGTGTGGTTTTCAGGCGTTTCCTACGATCCTTTAGGAAAATGTTGGACTGGCCCCAACTTTCCATCTCAGAAAATTAGGGCACACAAACATTTAAAATACGATCGCACGTAGAACAAACTTTACACACATCACCGATAGATGGCGCACACGACTTCCCTCTCTTAGGTAATTGACGGCTACGGTGACGGAAGCGCTCCCAACCACAAAGTTATATGCAAATGAATTTGCCGAATCGTGCGTACAGCGGAGCCCGTACTAGACGGAGCAAACACTAGACTGGTGACAGACAGTGTCAGATTTAGCAGTGCCCCATTTGACCCCTCTCGTGAATACCTCCGCTACCTGCCTGAACTGTGCCCTGTGGGCAAGTGGCTTACATAGCCGTCTGAGATTCCCGATGAACGCCTATCATCTCATCGATGTGTGCCGCGACCCATCAGACCACGTGATCTTCTTTCATGCTTTACATACCTGGTGGCAGTGTTTGTACACCTATGCGAACCTCTGTACACGCCGTACTATGAGCAGAGATCCACGTGTGAGGTGTTGCTGCAGGGTACCAAAACAAGGGTAGTGTGGCTGCTCACCGGTTACTATTATCCAACACAGAATTGCCGAGCGATTTATTGCATTATGACCCGTCTAAACAGAGGGACATCTCGCGATACTAACCGGCGCCCCGTGCCGCCATGTTGGCAGTTTCCCCCGAGTCGTAGCACTCACGAGACAACCTTGACACAATGAAACGTGAATAGCCCGGTACGTGCGCGACCTCGAAGATATTACGTCGGGCAGCTACGTCTGGGGGTCATTAACTGTGCTAATAAAGTGCTTCTTAGTCCTTATCTGCGATGGATGGTCAATCCAAGGACCAGCACAACATCTGACGCCATCCCAGCCACATGGCACGCCCAACTACTCGATTCACCATAGGGTTCCTGCTCGCTCACCATCCAACACTTCATTTATATCTGATTTATTTGCTCATCTGCGTAACTGTATATAACCAACCAGAAAAATCTCGAAAGCAAGAACAGGCATTGCCTGCAAGGGAAACAGCGACCGTTGAAATTAAGTTGCTACTGGATTGTACGTCTGGTGCATTCATTTGACCAGTTGAAATACTCCCGGAAGTGGACCTTGTTAGTACTTATGTAGTGTTTCCTCTGACACCAGACAATTTCGAGTGACGAATTCAACATCTGAGGTTCGGAAAACAAAGTACTTGCTCTACTTTGCTATTCGATTCATTCCTACAACTTTCCCAGGAAAACACTTCGATTCTTGTGATGGTACAGAAAATACACCCTGCCATTTGTTGCCCTCATTTTGTTCTGGCTTACTACCTGCCTTCCGTATGGAGCACGCCTATCTCACCACTGACTACTAGTGTTAGACACATACGGTTACTGTCAACAAGTATGGGCCTGAAGATGATGTTGTAACAACATCGAAACTAGTTGCCAATAAAACCAACACCTTAATACAGCTGGAGGAATTTCGTCATTTTTAACGTATATTATACTAGCTGACGTCCCAAGTCGTCCGTTACAATTGTGAATATACGAAGTATAATATTTCGTTACTGGTAAACTAAGGTGGAAAAAAAAGGACTATGGGACTTAACATACGAGGTCATCAGTCCCCTAGAACTTAGAACTACTTACACCTAACTAACCTAAGGACATCACACACACCCATGCCCGAGGCAAGATTCGAACCTGCGACCGTAGCAGTCGTGCGGTTCTGGACTGAAGCGCCTAGAACCGCTCGGCCACCGCGGCCTGCAACTAAGGTGTAAATTTTGATACTTGATAACCAAGGTTCAACAACTTTAGAGATACGATCACTGAACAATGAGCAGCTCCTTCCTTACATATAGATGCAGACCCTTCATCAAGTGGTAGGAAACTAAGATGGAAAGCCCAAGCCCCGTTATCATGCCACTCGTGACATAACCTTCACGTATCAGACTCGTCACTAAATTCACACTGAAGACAACATTAGTTAACCATTAACAAATAGAGATAAGCATACAATTTCACCTGTTTAAATGAAACACTCACCATATGCCCTGGCGAATGGTTAATGCCAGGCAACGCTCCGACAAGCCCTTCTTCTCAACGTGCACCGCATGGCGAGAAAAACCAAACACCACTCCTCGTGCCGAAACGCAAAATTTTCCGCCGTCTCCGGCCGCGGCACTCCAGTAATACCACGCGGAATGAGCACGCGCACCATGTAAGAGCCAACCTCCCGACCTCGTTGTAACCGCAATTGACAGACCACACAGTAAGGCCTGCTGCCTCGACGCTGCAGACTTAAATAGCCGAACCCGCGATGAACGACCGACTTGCGGCACGCCGAAGCGAAATCGATGGCAAAGACTACACTACAAGAAAGAGGTACTGGCGCCAGCGGCGCGACGTACCAGCGAGGTGCCTTTCGAGGAACACTGCTGAGGAAACGTACAGAACCAGCATTTGAAGCTGACTGTAGAATGATTCTACTGCCGTCAACGTACATTTCACGTAAGGACTACGAAGATAAGAGAAGAGAAATTGGGCTCATATCGCGGGGTACAGAAAGTCATTTTTCCCGTGCTGTGTTTGCGAGTGGAACAGAGAAGAAAATGACTGGAAGTGGTACAGGGTACCCTCCGCCACGCACCTTATGGTGGTATGCGGAATAAGTATGTAAATGTAGATGAAAATGTCAATATAAATGTACTTCCCAAAGTAAACGAGTCCCACTTTGTACATTTTATAACCAAACGATAGGCCCATACGTGCTTACCGCATCTCACACGAGAGCACATCTACCACTAGAGGACATTGGAAGCATTGCTCTGTCAGTCGCGGTATGCATCACCTATACCAGCAGCGCAGGCCTATTGTTCTAGCAAGCAGTGAAGGTATTCTCAAGTGGGGAATATTTACATGGTATGAAACTGAGCCTCTGATAAGTCAGGAATATACAGTGTAACCAAGCGTACCTGTTTGTTCACCAACAACACTCCGTGGGTAATCCATAATTTTCGAAAGGCAACACCACTTTTGAATTGCGTCAGAAAACTGGAAGGTTTTCGTGAATATGAGAACACTTGTGTCACTCCCAGATCACATACCCCCAATCATTCTGAGACGCCTTAAGAGTCAGGTATGCGCTTCTAAGGTGCAGCTGCTACCAATCAGCGTGAGTTGATGTTGATTTAGGATGGCCTCCCACGCTATCTGTGTCTCATGGAGTCGCTGCCACGATGCGTTGGCGCTTTAATCAGGGCGAAAAGGATGTAAGACGTTATTTTCTAGGTGTTTGTAATTCAGTTGATTGTGAGTGTAATTCTGGCGATAGTACGGACAAATTCATTACCAAGGGGAGACTTTACTTCACGATTTACTCAACCGGTCTGTACAATCTCAGTATGGATTCAGTCACGTTTAGTGTAGTGGATGCTATTTTAAAAATAGTACTTGTATATCGATGTCCACTTTATTATAACCACAACGACGACTTTTGCCTTTGGTTCTAATCTGATTGTGTCTCACTGACCAGTTCACTGAGTTGCTCCATTAAATAGTCATCCGTCGGGTAAGGGCTGTGTGTATGGCTTCATTATGTCACTTGCACTATTAGGATTTTATAACTATTCTTAATACAGTTCCCTAAGTCTGTGTGTTCATCGCCTAGCTATGGTCTTGCGGAATTCCTAATCCTACTGGTATTCGCGCAAATATTACGATGGCTTCTGTAAATTGCTCTGATCTCTCTTTAATTTTGTTCTTCCCTGACATTTACACAAACGACATCAGCATGTGACAGAAAATAAAGGAGATCTTTATGTTTCTGACAGTCACAAAATTCGTAATCACGTGAAACACTGCCTCCTTATACTAAAACTGGAAGATTTGTTCGTTTTCGCCAAGTTTATTTGAAGACTTTAAAATTGGTTGATACTTCTCACTCGGGGTTCCTCAGTTGGCGTTAAGAGGCTGAGTGCACCCTCTTCCCCGCCCCTCAAGGAAAAACCTCTGCCAACACAGTGAATCGAACTCGGGTCCTACGCATAGCTGCGAGATACGCTGATCAATCAGCTACGGAAGCGGGCCTCCGTCGCTACAAGATAAAATTTAAACCGAATGTTCTCAGGAACGTGTCTGAGCACGATTGTACTTACCACAAATTCTTTTTAGATAATACTCAGCGTCTTAGAATGAAACATTTGACGCTCACGGGTCATTCTTAAAGGCTTCCATAAATTCTCTTTGATCACGTGTACGTTTTTCATTAGCGATTTTGCAACAAGCGTTGCGCCTATTTTGCCATTTGTGGGGTAAAGCCAAACTGAAATTTGAGGGGATACGCATTTATGATTAATCCTGCTGTCAATCAATCTTCATTTTTTCGCTAATACCATTAACTTCAAATGGAGCGTTGAAAATAGCCGCACTGCTCACCCTAGAGATTAGTAGGTGAGATTTTCGGTTAAAATTTGCATTGAAATTTTGAGGCGACCTCATAAGACCACGCGACTACCAGATCGTTTGAATGGTGCACTAATTTTGAGCTCTCTACGGAATGTAAGCGCGATGATGGTCCAGAAGACTTGTGTGCCTGGCCCTCACGTACGTCGCAAATATCTCTCGTCATACAGAAACAAGAAAGGGGATACGCAGTCCCTTGGCAGGGCGCCCCCAATTCCCCTTTTCTCGATTTTCTCTCTTGCCGGCCGCGGTGGTCTAGCGGTTCTAGGCGCTCAGTCCGGAACCGCGCGACTGCTACGGTCGCAGGTTCGAATCCTGCCTCGGGCATGGATGTGTGTGATGTCCTTAGGTTAGTTAGGTTTAAGTAGTTCTAAGCTCTAGGGAACTGATGACCTCAGATGTTAAGTCCCATAGTGCTCAGAGCCATTTGAACCAATCGATTTTCTCCTATGAAGCTACGTGCAGGCTGTCGTCTACGTATCGTCACTAGAAACAGTGGATGCGCATAATATGTGCAGCATTAGACACCGAAGAAAAGGATGGGTGAGCTTTCAGAGATGTATCTCTAAAACTATGAGTGGTCTGTTATCCGACAATAAGTTATCCGTTGTAATGTAAGGTAAAGTCTTATGGCACTGTTGCGTTGGAGGTTCCGGGAATTTTTAGCCTTCTCATTGGAAAAGTTTTTCTTCCTTCACGCACACGACGCCTTTCCTTCGTGGAGTCTCAGCGTGTTAATGTATCTTTTGGTTGCGTGTGATTGTTATGAGTGTGCATGCCGTGTAGTGTCATGCTTTGTCGTATGACGACGGAGAAAGGGAGAGGGTGAAACTCGATGTCGGCCCATAGCCCACTCCTCTCGAATAGCAACAAGGGGACTGCTGGGCTTTACGTCCCCATCTGAAGGACTGATAAGTATCGAGGCTCATGCCCTCACTCCACCTCACTGCAGAGGGGTTTGGATTTAACTCGTGGCATTTCAAAGTCGATTGGCCTGACATGGTATAGTATCAGCTCCATCGTTCTAGCTGGTCAGATAATGGCAATGAAAATTTCATCTACCCCAAGGATTCCAACAAGCTAAGCCCTAGTTGAAGGCAATCGCACATTTTTACTGCCGATCTTGGCTAGAGAAAGGAGTACGAATGTGTAGAAGCTCTACAACAGGAAAATAAATCCGTCATAATGATATAAGTAATGTATTTCTCATTTCAGGCTATAGATTCCCGGGTTACTTATGTTTCCCATAACTGTGCACAACAGAGGCGTGAAACCGCATCCCTTTACCATACCCCTCTAAATAGTGTAGATACTACGAGACCTGTTGAATCCATTCATTGGACATGTGGTCGTCTCCTTATTGCCATGCTACTTTGATGCTGGGGCTATTTAATCCAGCCCTCTTCATAACGTCGAGGGCAATTTAGGAGAGCAGCTGGAGGTAAGGTGTGAGCAGAGTTGGGGCGGTGGATCGGCCTTGCCCTTTAGCCGGGGCCCGGGCGGCAGCTGGCGGCGCTATCGAGTGCCAGGCCGGGGCACACCCTGCAGCCGCCCACGTGCGGCCCACGTGCTGGCCGCGCCGCGCCGCGCGACGGGCGTGGCCGCTGTATCGATCTGCCGCCAGGGGCGCCACCGTCTTCCACCCCCGCTGACGTCAGGCCGCGGCGCCCGGCGCCGGGGCGCCACCCCGGTAAACAACAACAGGCGCCGCTGCCCGCCCACCGGCTCGCAAACAACCTCCCAATCAGCGCAGACCTTCTCGGAAACAACCGCGCCGGTGGCGGACCACTAAGTACACACAAGTTTGTCTCCTCTCTCAGTGGGCAGGCTGCCAGTATGAGCACCTCCTCGCTTTACGTATCGAGTCAAATGGCAAATATAATACCAGAGTGAGAGGCTACTGTTAGGTGCAACGTAAAAAGGACACAGTGCACGCATTAAAATCGGACAAATTGCAACCATCACCGATATGCTGACACCACAACACTGCTTTCGACATCCGCGTGTCTTCTCTGCAAGCCAACTTGTGGTGTGTGGTGGAGGGTACTTTTGGTGCCACCATCATTTCATCCTATCCTGTTGGAATCGCGAATAAGCGCGGAAACGACGACTGCCTGTAGGCCTCTGTATGAGCTCTACCGTCTTGTGTTTCCCCGTCGTCGTCGTTTCGCGACACTTATATGGAAGAAAGTAACATGTTGGAACGTACGCTCTCGGAACTTCAAGGGTAATCACCTGTGTGATGCACAACGGCGTTGTAGCATTCCTGTTGGAGTTCGTTGGGCATCTAAGTAACATTGTCGCGCATGATAAACGAACCCACGACGAAACAGCCCAATCTTCGTTGGATCTTCTCTCTCTTCTGTTACGGCAACCTAGTAAGGATCCCAGATTAATGAGCAGTACAACACGAATCAGTTGAACAAGAGTTTTGTTTTGTTAGCCACTTCTTTCGTGAATGAATTGCAGCTCCTTACTAATCTCTATTCTTCCAGTGAATGGCATCTACTTCTCCAGCAACTAGTCTTATCCGATCATTTCACTTTCGCTGGCTTTGGACGGTGACTCCTAGATGTTTGACGGTTCTTAGTGTTTTCAGTGATTCGTCGCCAATATACAGATGTTTCCACGTATTTACGTCTGATATTTTACAATTATTTTTGTACAAGATCAACTGTCACTCTCTTTACCAATCGTTGATTCTATGCAATTTATATACAGGGCGAGGCAGCTAAGACGGGCCACCTCAAATATAGAGCGAGTCAGAAAGGACTTTATAACTTTGGAATGATATAGAAATTTATTGAGATAACTTACAGAATCGGTAGCAAACAACCTCAAGTTTCACTTAAAAGTGTCAGATGTCAATTTGGTTCGACGTGACTACCTTTGTGGTGCGGCAAACATTCCACAGGTATTCAATTTCTTCCTACACTCGTTGCAACAAATCTGGCGTAACTTGTGCAGCGGCATCGTAGATTCGATTTTTCAGGTCGGCTAATTTGTCTGGCAAGCGAGAAACACACACACGGTCTTTAACGAAATCCCAGAGAAGGAAATCTAGTGGTATCGAGTCTGGGGAGCGAGGTGGCCATGCGATTGGCCCTTCACGGCCGGTCCACCGACCTGTGAAGGGATTATCGAGCAAAACCTCGAACTTTCCTTAGGAAATGAGGTGGTGCACCGTCTTGCAACAAAGTTCTTGTGCCAAGAATAAATTGTAGACCTGCTTGGAGCTTCGTAAGCGTATTCGGTGCGAAATTTTACGCCGAACAGTTGCTGCAGAGTTTGTTTCATGAAACCAAAACACACAGTGAGTTCGCTCCGCACCATTAAAAGTACTCATTTAACTGTGCACTACGCTGGCACTCCTGGTGGTGGAATGATGTACTGATGCACTATGTGAATCAAATTTGAGGTTGTTTGCTAGTAAATGACACATCTACCGATTCTGTTAGTTACCTCTGTAAATTTCTGTATCACTCAAAAGTTGTGAAGTCCGTTTTGACTCACCCCGTATATTCAGAATGAAAAAATGTATCGAGGTGGGGTTTTCGCTAAGATGCAGCAGACAATATAGCGAACTTCCTGACGTTCGCAAGTAATTTTTATAATTTATAGTCGGCGAATTACGACATCAACATTGTTTTTTCTACCAGATCTATATACTTTTTTCTGTGACATTTGAAAGAAGCTTCTAAGAGAACTTCAAGTACATAACATGTATGGGACTTGATCAATTAGTATCAAGATAACAGCCCAGCAAACCACTCCTCCACCGTCAGGAGAAGAGGTTCCACAAACGTCTTTCCTACTGTACCAAATGTAAGCAACCATGCAAATCGGGAATGGTTCTTGTGTTTATTTGTGCTACTCAAGCCCATAAATGTGTGTTCTGCTGTGGTAGCAATCAGATAACTTGCTTGTAAAGCTACTAAGACATTCACAATGTATGCGACAGTCGAAAAAGTAAACCGTGCCGAGCACTCACGATGGTCTTTGCAAACATTACACAAAAAAGTTCTAGAAACTGGAGGTGTGAAAAATAAAATACGCCAAAGAAAAAGAAGAGCAGCTGATGAAAGAAATGAAACATTGTGAATGTTTTTGGCAGCAGAAACAAGCAATGCAAATGTCACTAAGAGGCATCTCGGAAGAACGACATGGATCAATCAAACGAGTGATATGACAGCATTGCATTTCAGTGCATTTCATGCGTTTCACATGTCGCTGCGTCTGTAGCTTTGTGGCAGTGACTTCTAAAATGGCTTACAGTTCTCCCAATGTTATCTACGTAAAGGGCAAGGTTATGCGACATATCTATGCAAAATTTTGTTCAAGGAAGACGCATCGTTTAGAAACCGTGGACAAGTCAGTCTTCGCAATATGCACTAATCACCAGTTGAAAATCCACGCTAACTCAAAGAACTGGGTAAAAACATTGGTCTTGGTCTGTCAACGTTTCGTGCATGTTTTTCAACACCAGCATCATCGGTCCCTGTTGATTGATGGGAATCTAAATACATTCAAGTAGGTCGAATTCCTAAGAGATGACGGATGTCCCATTCGCACTTGTAATGACAGACCCTCCTAAGGGAACATGTGGAGAGCAATGGGACGGTTGTTTAAGAAACGGAAAATGATCTGCACACTCACCAATCTTAACGCTTCAATACTTCTGGGTGTGACGAATGTGTTACGAAACATAGACGATTCCTGAAGACATGCAATGCCTTATAACACGAGCCTGTGATTTCAACGTGCAGAATTGTTTCTACAGAATCATTTTAAAGCGTGTAAAAATGCTCAAGATCAACATTTTGAGCATTTGGTATAACAGCCGCGATAATAAGCACACGAACCGTAACTGAGATGCGTGCTTATTTACGTCTGGTATAACAGGGCAGACGCTTGTGGAACCTCTTCTCCTAATAGTGGGACAGTGGTTTGCGACGCTGTTATCTTGATACGATTTGATGAAGTTCCATACATGTTATGTCGTTGATATTCTCTCGGAAGCCTCTTTCAAATGCCATCAAATGCCACAGAAAAAAAATTGGTTGCATTAGGAAAAAAAAATAAGTCGATGTATAAGTCTGCGACTGAAGTCTATAAACACTAAAGAGCCAAAGAAACTAGTACACCTGCCTGATATCGTGAAGACATCCGCGAGCACGTAGAACTGCCCAACACGACGTGGTATGGACTCGACTAATGTCTGAAGTAGTGCTGGAGGGAACTGACACCATGAATCCTGCAGGCTGTCCACAAATCCGTAAGAGTACGAGGGGGTGGAGATCTCTTCTGAACAGCACGTTGCAAGGCATCCCAGATATGCTCAATAATATTCAGGCCCCGGGAGTTTGGTGGCCAACGAAGAGAGCCACTCTGTAGCAATTCTGGACGTGCGGGGTGTCGCATTGTCCCGCTGGAACTACCCAAGTCCGTCGAAATGCACAATGGACATGAATGGATACAGGTGATCAGACAGAATGCTTACGTACGTGTCACACGTCGGAGTCGTGTCTAAACGTATCACGTGTTCCATATCACTCCAACTGCACACGCTCCACACCATTACCAGAACCTCCATCACCTTGAACAGTCCCCTGCTGACATGCAATGTCCATGGATACATGCGGTTGTCTCCATACCTGTACACGCCGCTAGATAAAATCTTAAACGAGACTCGTCCGACAAGGCAACATGTTTCCAGGTACAACAGTCCAATGCCGATGTTGACGGGCCTAGGCGACGCGTAAAGCTTTGTGTCGTGCAGTCATCAAGGGTACACGAGTGGGCCTTCGGCTCCGAAAGCCCATATCGACGATGTTTCATTGAATGGTTCGCTCGCACGTTGACACTTGTGGATGGCCCAACATTGAAATCTGCCGCAGTTTGCGGAAGGGTAGCACTTTTGTTACGTTCAGCGATTCTCTTCAGTCGTCGGTGGTCTGGTTCTTGCAGATTCTTTTTCCGGCCGCAGCGATATCGGAGATTTGATGTTTTGCCGGATTCCTGATGTTCACGGCACACTCGTAAAATGGTCGTACGGGAAAATCCGCATTTCATCGCTACCTCGGAGATGCTATGTCCCATCGCTCGTGCGCCGACCGTAGCACCACGTTCAATCTCACTTAAATGTTGATAACCTGCCATTGTAGCAGGAGTAACCGATCTAACGACTGCGCCAGACACTTGTTGTCTTTTATAGGTGTTGCCGACCGCAGCGCCTTAGTCTTCCTGTTTATATCTCTCTGTATTTGAATACGCATGCCTATACCAGTTCCTTTGGCGCATCAGTGTATATATTCTGCTGTAATAGCATTTATAACACGCCCTTGGAATACGCTCGATGTTAACATTACTTCTTTCAATTATATAGTCCGATATTCGGTAAAGTCCCGTTTTTTATCCATTAGGCGTATGGAACTGTATAGAATACCTCTTAGAAGTCAAGGAACGTGGCATCAACTTCAGTGCCCATATATCTACTGCTCTCTGGATCTCATGGACGAACAGAGCGAGCTGAGTTTGACAAGGCCTCCCAGTTGGTTCTTTTAGAGGCAATTACCTTTGTTCTGAAAGATTTGAACATGAAATGTTTTCCAATATTCAGCGGCTGACATTAGCGATATTGCTTTACTATTATGTACATCTGTCGTACAGCCCTTCATTAAAACGGGAATGACATGCGCCTTTTTTATTTCTTTTTCTTTTTTCAAATCGCTTGGTACCCTTCGTTGCTCCTACGACGTAACAATAGATAAATTTTAGAAGGCGAGCAGTTTCTTTCGTATAACCTGTGTGGAATCGAACATGCAGTCACAATAGTCTGCTTTAAGGATCCAACTTCGTGTTCACCACACTTTTAGGGAATCCACAGAAGACCCTAAATCAGGTTCAGCTAGTTCCTCTCGACCGCAGTTCCAGAATATTTACTTCGTTGGTTTTTCAGAGGAGAGACAATGAAGAATTGAATACATAGGAAACAAAACTGTTAGACAGTACGATGGACGAATGAATAATGAGAATTTCTAGGCGTGATTGACTGATGAGGAAGAGAGGTAGAAGGGACACGGGACACATCAGAGACACGTGTGACTGAAGCACACAAGCTGGGCAGCTGTGCGTAAATGAGATACTTCTGTTCATTTAAGGGTACTACAGACTAAAAGCTTCTGGGACAGCACAGTTAAGGAGCCTCGTACAGACAAGTTGGAATCGCGGTCATCATATTCATAAAAGTGTTCCAACAGAAATATGTAATTTACCAGTATATGGTTATCATGTTGCTATCTTCTGCACTATAGCTGATATTTATATACAGTTTCTTCCAAGTACGGTACTATCTATGGAGCGAAAAAGTAGGCCTATAACAGTACTACTGGTGACGTGTGCTATTTTTCAGTTATTTAACATTTACAGGATGAAATTTTCACTCTACAGCGGAATGTGCGCTGATACGAAACTTCCTGGCACATTAAAACTGTGTGACGGACTGGGGCTTGGGTAGTTCAGTCGATAGAGCAGATGCCTGAGGAAGGAAAAGGTCCCTGGTTGGAGACCCAGAACGGCATACAGTTTTAAAGTTCCAGGAAGTTTCATTTAACGTATTACGGCTACTTATTTCTTACTTCTGTGTTAACATTGCTGTACTCATTTTCTTTTTCGTTTCTTTAGGTTTTTGTGACCTTTTGAAGAAATAATGTGTCAGATTATTCGTTTAGAGAACACAGTACTAGTGGTGGAGTTAGTAAAATTTGTGAGTGTGAGAAAGTGCTTGTCATTTGCTTTAAATAGCTTTTTTTTTTTTTTTGGTGTTAAGGCATCCACGTTGTCACTACTCCATGAACTATGAATTTCATAACCTCCATCACGAGTAACGTGTTTCCCCGACTATTAGGCAGATTATTTCGCAGACATTCACGTAAATCTAGGGGAAAAAAAGCTAGGAAAATAATGAGCGTAGCACTGTTGACAGTAGAAGTAACAAATAAATGGCGGCAGAAAGCTAAATAACTGAAAAATAGTACCAGTCATCACAGTATCAAAGTAGGCCTACATTTTCACTCCTTAGAGAGTACGGTACTTAAAGAAACAATTGTTTGTTGCAGCTGACAAATTGTTTCCACATGTCAGTCATACTGAAGAAAGTGCTATGAAAATGGCACGTGTTTTTGTTGAAATACTTGTTGTCAATTTCAACGTTGTTTACTGTTTGATAGCAAAATTAAGGTAAGTCAATCTATGTCATCACCGAAACATTTGCAGATAAAATAATAATAATAGGGAATTTTGTTTTTGATCAATGCCGAACCTTACAAATTATTTGCAGTTTACAGTCAGTTGTGTGACCAGACAGGGGCAGGACAACCGTTCGAGCCGGCCGCGGTGGTCTAGCGGTTCTAGGCGCTCAGTCCGGAACCGCACGATTGCTACGGTCGCAGGTTCGAATCCTGCCTCGGGCATGGATGTGTGTGATGTCCTTAGGTTAGTTAGGTTTAAGTAGCTCTAAGTTCTAGGGGATTGATGACCACAGAGCCATTTGAACCATTTTTGAACAACCGTTCGAGGTTCCAAAGGAGGCGGCTCGGTCAGTACTCCATTGAGAGCAGTAACTGAATCATTTGAGCCAATGGCAGATGAACACACATTCCATCAGACGGACATTTTCTTCTTAAACACTCTTAGCGCACAACTGACAAAAAATGGCTCAAATGGCTCTAACCACTATGGGACTTAACATCTGAGGTCATCAATCCCCTAGACTTAGAACTACTTAAACCTAACGAAGCTAAGGACATCACACACATCCATGCCCGAGGCAGGATTCGAACCTGCGACCGTAGCAGCAGCGCGGTTCCGGACTGAAGCGCCTAGAACCGCTCGGCCACAGCGGCCGGCGCACAACTGGCAGATAGTGGTCTATCCACCATTGTCTCCCCTTAGCCAACAATGAACTGCTAACGCGACAGCAGTTATGCTGTTATTTTAATTGCTCTTGGTAAACCTAACTTAAAAATTCCGAAGTGTTACACCAGTGAACATCGTCAGAAGGTTCAACAAAATGTTTTTTGTCTTCCTGCTTCACACAAAGACGTGGGAAACAAATACACCATGACCTACTTTACAGCTACTTACATGAACTCTACCGTTTCCCATTGGGCAAGTAAGTAAAGTGAAAAATTAGTTAAAACTATTACATTGCTTATCGAGATTTTGTTTCGTGATCCAAATGAGATGCCCAAGGCTAGATGGTGTGGCGAGGATAGCCCCTGAGCGACCGCAACCCGCGGCTCTTGCGCGTGGTGCCGCAGCAGGAGTCTGCGCCTGCAGCTCAGTGCAGGTGGGACGTGACGCCCCTGCAGACAGCAGTCAGCGCGGGCGCCGAGCTCTACAGACGGAATGTCGAACGGGGGGCGCGCGAGCCAGAAAGCTGTGTTTCGCGGCGCACGCTGCGGGCGTGGCTAATCTCGCGAATGACATGCCAGCAAACTATCGATGTCGATCTCTGTGTGGGGGCCGGCGTTTGCCGACACGTATCGGCGCCCACGATTTGCTAAACATAGGCAACACAGGCGAACGACATGACACCGAAACATAATCGTCCTCGTTTCCCGTCAATTACTTCTCTTTAGGTGTAGCTTGCGAGATGGTGATTGGATCGACACCCTAGATCGTAGTCCCGCATCTGTTGATCGCTGTCTCACTGGTAGGTCTGGTAACGTACATGTCTATCTCGGAAAACATCTACTGTTTGCGCATATATATATATATATATATATATATATATATATATATATATATATATATATATATATATATAAGAAAGGTAGTAGGACTAATCCACTAAATTACAGGCCCATATCGTTAACGTCGATATGCAGCAGGATTTTAGAACGTATATTGTGTTCGAACATTATGAATTACCTCGAAGGAAACGGTCTATTGACACACAGTCAACACGGGTTTAGGAAACATCGTTCCTGCGAAACACAACTAGCTCTTTATTCACATGAAGTGCTGAGTGCTATTGACAAGGGATTTCAGATCGATTCCGTATTTCTGGATTTCCGGAAGGCTTTTGACACTGTACCACACAAGCGGCTCTTAGTAAAATTGCGTGCTTATGGAATATCGTCTCAGTTATGTGACTGGATTTGCCATTACCTGTCAGAGAGGTCGCAGTTCGTAGTAATTGACGGAAAGTCATCGAGTAAAACGTTAGTGATTTCATGCGTTCTCCAAGGTAGTGTTATAGGCCCTTTTCACGCGTTCTCCAAAGTAGTGTTATAGGCCCTTTGCTGTTCCTTATCTATGTAAACGATTTGGGACACAATCTGCGCAGCCATCTTCGTTTGTTTGCAGATGACGCTGTCGTTTATCGACTAACAAAGTCATCAGAAGATCAAATCAAACTGCAAAACGATTTAGAAAAAATATCTGCATGGTGCGAAAAGTGGCAGTTGACCCTAAATAACGAAACGTGTGAGGTCATCCACATGAGTACTAAAAGGAACTCGTTAAACAACGGTTACACGATAAATCAGTCTAATGTAAAAGCCGTAAATTCAACTAAATACCTAAGTATTACAATTACGAGCAACTTAAATTCGAAAGAACACATAGAAAATGTTGTGGAGAAGGCTAACCAAAGGCTGCCTTTTATTGGCAGGACACTTGGGAAATGTAACAGACCTACTAAGGAGACTGCCTACACTACGCTTGTCCGTCCTCTTTTCGAATACTGCTGCGCGGTGTGGGTTCCTTACCAGATAGGACTGACGGAGTGCATAGAAAAAGTTCAAAGAAGGGCAGCACGTTTTGTATTGTCTCGAAATATGGGAAAGAGTGTCACAGAAAAGATACAGGACTTGGGATGGACATCATTAAAAGAAAGCCGTTTTTCGTTGCGACGGAATCTTCTCACGAAATTCCAATCACCAACTTTCTCCTCCGAATGCGAAAATATTTTGTTGACACCGACTTACATAGGGAGGAACGATCATCACGATAAAATAAGGGAAATCAGAGCTCGTACGGAAAGATATAGGTGTTCATTCTTTCCGCGCGCTATACGAGATTGGAACAATAGAGAGTTGTGAAGGATGTTCGATGAACCCTCTGCCAGGCACTTAAATGTGATTTGCAGAGTATCCATGTAGATGTAGATGTAGATGGCCTCAGATACCCCGATGAAGTGTACCCAGCAGTCGAATGAAAACCGAACACCCGCCATAAAGTGACCGACGTCCACGCATGTCTCTCTCCAGGTCGCCAAAGACGTGACAATCACACGGTGAAACATCCTTGCTGTACGGTGGGAGGGGAGGAGGGGAGGAGATCCAAATTATGGAAAGCGACGTGAGTAAGTGTTTAGAACAGGGAAGAATGATAAATCACCTCGACGAGACAGTATCAGTCTGGAGTGCTTAAAATATGGTGGTGACAAAATTGTGAAACAAATAACACGACTATCCAATAAAATGTTACATGGAGATTCAGTATCCAAGGAAATGAAGCTGGGCTAGATTAATACAAGGGGATCGCAAAATCTACTCGAACTATCGAGGAATTTGTGTTATAAACATAATCAGAATTTCTGGGAAAATAATTAAAAATAGCTGGAAATAAATTTTGAAACCCAGGAAAAACAGTGTGTCTTTACAGCAGGTAGATCATCACTAACACTATTTAAAATCTTTATAGACATAAGTCTTAAGAAATGGTCCCGTAAATTCAAAGGGATGGGGCTATCACCTACCATCTGTTGATGATCAAATAGATGTAGCACAAGACGGGAAGGATTCATATTATATATGCAACCAGTTCAATGGAATGCAGAAACTGGGGATTGAAGATGAATTACCAGAAAATAGTGTACCTCACTAATGACAGATGATTTATACATAGAGGGAAAGAAAATTGAGAAGGTCAATACTTTGAGTTATTTGGGATCCACTTTAGAGATAGAGGGAAAAATCAGAGGTAGAAATTAATAAGAGTTACAGTGGAAGGGAAATCATTAGGATGTTCAACTCAATCTTATGAAGCGGAAATGTAATAAACCGAACCAAAAGAATCGTATATAAACCAATACTAGAGAGCATTGTTATGTGTGGAGTGGAGACTTGCCCTACTAATATGAAACACGTAAAAAAAACTGCAAGCTGTAAAAGTGGACTTCCGGAGGAAAGATCAGCAAGAATTTCTAGAAGAGTGGAAATAAGACACGACGAAATAATAAAGAGAATGGAACTAAGGGAAATAATACATGATGTGATGGATAGAAAGAAGTTACAATGGTATGGCATGTAAAAAGAATAGAGGGAGCCAGAATACCGAAAATGATTCGGGAATGGGAACCGGAAGGAAAGAAGAGAGGAGGATCCCCTTTGACCACCTGGCTCCAAATTAGAAGGCTTGGTGCAGAGGAAGAAGATATACAAGATCGAAACGCCTGGAGGGACATCCTGAGGAGATAAATTAAGATCTTACGTAACAGATGTAATAATTTCTGGGCATTTGTTGTGATGGTGAAAAACCTTTGTGTAGAGAAAAATCTCAATAAATAAATAACATTGTTTTTTAAATTTTATATACGGATACAGAGTGTCCTGAATGTAAGATAACTTCAATTTCGGACCCATACGATTAAGATTTCGTACGTAAAACATAGTTTTTCGGTATATCTACACACACACGTGATAGCAAAGGTAAAAATACAAATATTATTTGCAGAAGATACATTTCTAAGAGAAAATAACCCCTACAGTCGCATCTAATAAATTAACCAAGGAATTGATCTTGCTTTGTGATTTTTTACAGAAATGTTGCATATAAATTACATGTAATAATTAGAATAAGTCAACAGCCTTATCGCAGTGGTAACACCGGTTCCCGTCAGATCACCGAAGTTAAGCGCTGTTGGCTAGCACTTGCATGTGTGACCATCCGGGTCTGCCGAGTGCTGTTGGCAAATTGGATGCACTCAGCCCTTATGAGGACAGTTGAGGAGATACTTGACAGAGCAGTAGCGGCTCCAGTCACGAAAACTGACAGCAACCAGGAGAGCAGTATGCCGACCACATGCTCCTCCATATCCACATCCAACGACGCCTATCAGCTGTGGATGACACGGCGGTCGGTCGGTACCATTAGGCATTCTGTGGTCTGTCCGGACGGAGTTTAGTTTAGTTTTAATAATTAGAATAAGTATAAGAGTACTGGTCATCAAGAGGTTTAGCGTTGAGGGTTTACTGGTACTTTGCCCCTTATATTGCAAAATAAATATTTAGGTAATAGTGAGTTTTTATCATTTTAAGACGGTAATTGTGACAGTTGCGACAGTGTTTACAAATTCATGCTCGCATAGTTCAAGAGAGGGAAGAGCGTGACTTATCCTTTTATGTTATTTTCTCCAACATACGAGTAGTGTTGCTGTTTTAAATGGACGTCATGTACTTACATTAAAGTTGAAGAAATGTTTTCTACCAGCAGAACAGTACGAGAACAGCGATCGAGGCGTTTCCATACGCATCTTACACCAACGTCGTGTGAATAATACATGCGTCACGCTGCTGCTTAATGTTCTCCGCGCGCCCAGAGATTTGCGGTACTTGACAGCTACACAGAGGTTATCAGAAAATACCAATTCCTGTCTACGTTATGACACTATTCCACGAAAACGCTATATATAATGCTCACTTTCTTTGAAAAGAAACAGTGTATATAAGGAATGGTGAATATTCATGGACATGATAAAAACAATCATTCGAAGCATAAACGTCTAGTAAACATGGGATCTGAAGTGCATATCTTAATAGCTATGAGCACTTACTCACCTTCGTTATTGTGAAACAGCTCTTCTACTTAATAAGTTCTCATTGCTTTTAAGCAGTGCCCTTTAAAGCCCATATTTACTAGACGTTGTTTTCTTTTTTTGGTCCTCCTCCCAAAAGTTGGAAAGTAAAGAGCTTGAGGTAGAAGAAATGTATTTCACAGTAGCGAAGATGAACAGTTGCTCATAGCTCTTAAGGTACGCATGCTGGGATGGTTCCGTCGAAAGGGCACGGCCGATTTCCTTCCCTATCTTTCCCTAATCAGAGCTTGCGCTCCGTCTCTAATGACCTCGCTGTCGACGGGACGTTAAACATTAAAGGTAAGCATTTAGAGACCATGTTTACTAGACTCTTTTTGCTTCGATTGACCGTTCCTGTCAAAATGACGATCTTCATGTGACACCCTGTGTATACTGAAAGATCATATCCATTCTTGCAATGACAGAAACCTCTATCAGTTAGCGGGTAAGCCAATCTTCATATAGTCTTTCAGAGCGTTTAGAAAGACTACAGAAGTAAATAACTTATTTTCGACTACGTCACCGCATATATCAATCGAAAATACTGAAATTGTGCTTCAACCACGAGATTTGAATTTTTGTACTATCAGTGAGTCGCAGATTTACCCCTGCGAACGGTGTGTGTCAGTTTAAGTCAAGTGTACGTTGGTGCATACGTTTATGTGTACAGTTGATATGCAGTGATGTAGGTCCTGTAGGCGATAATTTTATCCCCCCCCTCCCCCCCCCCCCCAGATACTATTACAAGCACGAAATTTGTTGCTCCAGTGTTTCTCTAGCAGAGACCTGTCAAAAGATTATTGTTGTGTTAGACATATAATACGAACGTTTTCGGTGCCATTTTATCTGTAGTTACCAGCTACATTATTGCTGGTGCACGAAGACAGTTTGATACCAAGTTAATAAAGCATAATTAACTACGATCCCTAGATGAAGTTTTACACCAAATACATTGGTTGAACTAATTGCAGTGGCAGTCTGCTAGAAAGCATCTTTTCCTGCAAAACGTGATGGATTGCTTGTAGAGAGCGTTAGGGATTTTCGCCGGCATTCTTTCCATAAGAGGGATAACCCAATGCTGTCCTCCTCCCGCTCCTGGAGGTAGTGTATGGTGTGGGATGAGGTCGGGTAGGTCGCTACGGGGTGGCATGCTTAACTGTACCAAGTATGTCCGACATTATTGGCTTCTGCACACTCTATATGCCACTCTTTGCTTCTAACAGCAGTTTGCTGCACGTTAACCACTTAGACAACTCGCCCCAACTGATTTCCCTGTGGCTCTAGAAATTACAAAAAACCAAGACGCTCCCGCATAAATACAGAACAATCTTTACTGACAGCGCACCAAAGTTGCTGGAAAGGTACGATGAGTCTTAAGAGAAAGGAAGGGAGATATTAGCAACATGTGCGTACTTTGCAAGCCGCGGCATGGCGTTGGGCCGACGGTATTGGTTGTCCAACAAAAACACCTTGATTTTACAATTAAATAAAATGAAAACAAAGATCAATAGAAGACTGCAATGAACAATATATTTATTGTGAAAGCTGTAAGACTTTTATACATAAGTTTCGAAATAGGTACAAAATTCGCTAAAAGATGACGCTGTACTGCTCGTAGCCGTACCACAATTAGAATCATCGTTTGCAAGCAGTCGTTGCAATTACATCGCAATGCTTTTAAAATACGCACCTCTCGCAGTAGAGTGGGTGCGTAAACTAACAGTAAAATCTGCCATTACATCTTGTAGTTTCTCGACGGAAATGGATTCAGTTGGCACACATATCGACGATTCAGGGTCTTCCAGCGTAGTGGGATAGTCCCGCTAGACAGTATCTTTCAATGTGTCCCACACAAAGTAGCCACAAAGAGTCAGATAGATTGAATACAGAGATCAGTCCACGTCTGCACCAGTAAATTTGGGATAATTCAACGCAATGGCTATTTTCGAGGTATTCATCAAGACAGCGAACAGGTGTTAGTTGCGATGCCCTTGGCCCTCATCTTGCATGAACCGCTCGATGCCTGGTAGATGCTACAACGATTGCTGTGTGGTGACAAATTGTTCCAAAATTGCAACGTAACCTTCCATGGTGATCGTTTGTCGCATGAAAAAAGGCCGATAATAGCTCTGCTGCTTACTGCAGCCCAAACAGTAACTTTGGGCGATTGCAGTGTTTTTGTTTCACGCAAATAGGGATTTTCAGAACCCGAAAATCGACAGTGTTGTTTATTCACGAACCCATTCGTGTGTAAGTGTGCTTCATCTGTGAACCAGATGTCGCCAACATCAGACCCTTTGTCGCATTATGGGTACGTGTATACCTAGTGACTTTGGATTTTGAGTGGAAAACGTGTAGACTGTTTATCAGTGTCGTATGCTTGCTGGAACGCTTCGTATCAGTATCTGCTGCATTTTTTCGGACGGCGCTCTTCAGATGCTGCTGAAGAAGTCCAGAAACTGTGGCAACATTTTCAGGCACAGCTGCAGTTGACCTGGGCCCAATATTCCCCCACTAGATCATCCGTCACACTGCCGGACCGAATTTAGTGCCGAAAACCTTGCGAATGGTTTTTTATCATAGTACTATGTTCTGAACCTGTGATATTCCAGTACCAGAAACACGTCTTGTTCGATGGAATACAAGTTTTCAACTTCGATACGTTAACATCATTTCACGTTTCATCAGTGGAACTGACGCTGTGGGCTTCGGAGACTATTTGTAGGCTGCTGCTGCTTCCGTGTAAAATCCTATAGGTTTCACAATAAACTTACGTTTGGTTGCATTCTTATGTCGATCTTTGTTTTCATGTTGATTAATTTTAAAATCAGGGTGTCCTTTGTTAGACACTCTGTAGTTAATGTAGCAGAACCATCTTCTCCCTTGCCGCACTATTTGCGGATGGTACACGAGAAGACTGTAGATACTGCTCTGTACGAGCCCGAATTTCTCTAATTTTAGAGTCGTGGTCATTATGCAAGAAGTATCTTTAAAGATGTAGTACGCTGTTAACATATTCTGGAACGGGGGCTGTCGGAATCTTGTGAGTACGGTTCTCAGTAAAGCACGACGTCTGCCGTGTAACTTCCGCCACTGTAGTTTGTTGGGCAGTTCCATAACTCTCTCACACTGATTGAAACAATCAGTGACGGATCATATTGCTCTTCGTAGAATCTTCTCTATCTCTTCTGTTCAGACAGAACAGTAAGCATCCCAGACGGGCTAATGATTCGCAAGCGAACTCTTTCGTTCGTAATTTGGACTGTCTTAGAAAGCTGTCAATAAATCTAGCCCTGAAGGTCTGCCTTTCTCACATTTAATGTACGAGACCTGTTACTTACGGAAAGGCAGGATTTTTGTGGACGGAGCCATAATCAGTTACCGTTGGTTGCTCAGTTTTTTTTTTTTTTTTAATCACGTAAACTTTATTTGGGAACAATTGCAAATAAAGTTGACAATAAGGAACAATTATCAAATTTGACTCTTTAAGTAAGTTGCATTCACGGCTGAATGCCTTATTGACCAGAAATTCAAATTATTTGTCGGCTGGAGGCCCCAATAGTAATAACTGAAAACACAATTTGACGGCTGAAGGTCTGGGTAGCAAATTCTTAAGAACCAGTTAAACTTCTCCAAGAGATATTAAATTATTTTTAAAAAAGACAATCATCAAAATTTCACTATTAAGACACAATACCTAATTAAAAATTCTTAAGACCAATTGCGTTTACGGCTGAGGGCCTTGTTGAAAACAAATTCAAATTATTTGTCGGCTGAAGGTCCCAATAGTAATAACTCAAAAAAAAAACAGATGGACGGCTGAAGGCCTGGATAGCAAATTTTTGAGAAGCAATTAAACTTCTTCGAGAGATATTTAAAGAACAATCATCAACATTTCAGTGTTAAGATATTTTGTCTAATTAAAATTTCTTAAGACAAGTAACACTCATGGCTGAAGGCCTTATTAACAAGAAATTCAAACTCTTTGTCGGCTGAAGGCCCAAACAGTAATAATTCAAAATTAATCTTTTTTTTAAAATCATTACAATCTGACCAAATCAAGAGAGAAGTGGGCCTTAGACAGTGCTCCAAGGATCGACCTGGGGAAGTCGCTCAACTTCGTAAACGATGAGACAGGCAGCCAAGAGTTGTATTCACTTAACCGGATGGCAACTCAAATTAGTGACAGTTTAAACGCAGACCAACACTCTTGCAAAATTAACCAATACAACGATGGAATAACCTAGGCCAGGCGGAACTGGTGGACAGCACTGCGTCTTCAGACTCCGGTGTTTAGAACATCCAGAAGCAGAAGCAAACACTACGACCAAAGTAGTCCAAAAGAAACAAAATATCCGAAACACTATCAAGGAGGTTGTCGAACTACACGCCTTATTGAACAGCAGCGGCAAGGTGAGGAAAGGTACACTGCTGCGAAAATACGCTAACCTCCAGGGCAGGTAACTGGGGCGTTAGCGGCCACTAGGCAGAAGAATACCGCTAGTTGAACTTCACCAATAATAACACAAGGAATTCAATGATTAATAATAAGAGTTGGAAGACGGCTAATTAATTTCGCCAACTCCAAACACTCCAAAATGGTTCAAATGGCTCTGAGCACTATGGGACTTAACTTCTAAGGTCATCAGTCCCCTAGAACTTAGAACTACTTAAACCTAACTAACCTAAGGACATAACACACATCCATGCCCGAGGCAGGATTCGAACCTGCGACCGTAGCGGTCACGCGGTTCCAGACTGTAGCGCCTAGAAACGCACGGCCACCCCGGCCGGCCCAAACACTCCACTCGTTGCTCTTCGTCTCAGAGACCCCGCGAGTAACAACGTGCGAACAAACGACGTAATCTCAAAATAGTGGAGGTTTCACTACTGGATTATTGTTCACTCAACTCAAACGTCCTGGCCCTCACTATACCTATTACACGATGCCAACCTACCAACGGCACCAACGCGAGCCGCAACATAGCTAAATGTGGTCTTATAGATACAATCACTTCATAGAGGGTCTTCTAGATACTTGAAGGTTGTGACTGTCGATAACAAGTTCCTTACACTCCTATCAGGGCATGCTCGTGCAGACCAAGCATAGGGAAAGAAATCAGGCATGTCCCTTTCAAAGCAACCATTCATCTTATTGGAAGTAGGGGAGGCTTTATGGTTTTGGATCCTGAATGAGGGTTCAAAGTGTTCACCACTTCTTCAACTCTCCGTAATTCTGGTGACGTAGAAAACATTATCGTTATTATCCCGTCGAACACGCATTGTATTATCGCGAACGTAATTAGATTAGTTCGATGGAGGTTCTTCAGTCTTTTTGCGGCGTTTGTAGCTGCGCACGATTTCGTAGTTTGCGTGATTTAACGAGGAAATTTATGAGCCTGTCTATTCACGGAGGAGACAATAGAGCCAGAAATAGTTTTTGTCGTGGTGGGCCCTGGGCATTAAAGGACAGAAAATCGCGGCTTATAAATAGAAGGCGCCCTCATTAAGTCGCGAGGTCGCGCCCATGCAAATGAAAGCCGCGCTAATATGCTGAAGCGAGCGCCAGCTGAAAGCGAAGGCGGTGGCTGATGGGCGTCTCCCGCCCGCCAGCGGCCATACCTCCCCTTTGTGACTTCTAGTTCTCTCCTGCATCAACGGCAACTACTCGGCTACTACCTCATCATCACCACATTTAATTTCCCGATAAATTATTGAAATTTGTAAGATACTGAACGCTAATCCAAAAGCTGTTTCGCAAAGTTAATGATGCGTACTTTAATGAGCGTCATAATAGCTTGCAGTCCTCACGCTTATGAAACCTGCTACTCGGGTAGCAGCTATCCAACACCCTTTACTCGCAACACGAAGAAGCTGCAGGAGCGGAGTTGCAGTTAAGAACGAACCGCCCGGCGCCTTCTCAATTAATCAGTCGTAACCACAAACGGAATCTTGCCACTAACCGGTCGGCATCAGCTATGCACAAAAGCAGACCAATAGGTGGCTTTTACTAGAAATGCAGATGATTGTGCTATCACCGCCCAAGCCCGCTGCTTTGAAACTGTTGAAGAGAATATGTCCAAAGCATTGAGAGAACTGTCAGATTACTACAGGAAAAACCAGTTGAGACCAAATCATGGAAAAACACAGAGTTGCGCTTTCTATCTTAAAAACCGACAGGCTGCTAGAGCCCTCAAAATCACCTGGGAAGAAACATCACTAGGACACGGTACGTATCCCAAATACCTAGGGGTCACCCTTGACCGTGCATTAACATATAAGAGGCACTACCTAAATACAAAGCAAAAAGTGGCAGCCAGGAACAATGTCATCAGGAAGCTAACAGGTACAACGTGTGGAGCACACGCCAACACTGTGAGAACCTCTTCCCTTGCATTGTGTTACTCTGCTGGAGAATACGCAAGCCCAGTGCTGTATCCTTAGTGGATAAGCAGAGCGAAAGTATGGGTTCAATTCGAGGAAGTTTCCAGGATGTGAGGATATGCAACACAAAGCAAACAATTAGTAATAACTTGTATTAATAGAAATAAACAGATTACAGAACTTCTGATATGTTGAGCGAAGCAAAGTACAGGATACAATGTTCATAGATAATTGGTTCTTCTCCGCTGGCTAGCTGGTGTACGTCGGCTGTATGGCTCGTCGGCTTCTCAGCAGGAAGACTCGATGCTCTTCTTCTATTGGCTGCCGCGTGGCGGGCGCCCTCGTGGCGCAACTTTGCTGCCAACCTGCGTTTCATCTCGTTGCAGTGGTTCAATTCTTGCCATGCCAAAACAGTAGACGTCGCTGTTAATGATACTTGCCTTATCATCACCGGGTGCCTGAAACCTACTCCTCCGTATAAACTGTACAGCCTTGCGGAAATTGCACCCCCCGACATCCGCCGAGAGGTAGCAGCAAAAAGTGAGAAGAAAAAACTAGAAACCTCTGAAGCTCACCCCCTATATGGTTATCAACCAGCAAACCCCCGAATAAAATCCAGAAAGAGCTTCCTCAGTTCTACCGAGGCTCTAGTTGGGGCACCACAGCAATGCCGAATCGAACTACTGCGTGCAAGGCTTAACAGTACTGTGAGATGGATTACACCAAGCGAAAGACTACCACCCGGCTACACTGAGATTTGGAGTACATGGAGATCCCTCAACAGACTACGCTCAGGTGTCACGAAATGTAAGAGCAATTTGACTAAATGGGGTTTGCTAAAGGAGCCGCCACTCTGTGAGTGTGGAGCAACGCAGACGACCTTCCACCTGCTCCAGAGTACCCAATGTGCAGCAACGTGCACAACAGAAGACCTGCTACATGCAACGCCAAATGCAATAGAGGCTGCTAACTTCTGGGCGGCAAAAGTATAAATGATTGTCTTATAAATATATATACAAACGACATGTAAATATTGCACATTATTGTACACATCGTAAATGCTTCTGACACAAATAATTAAATAAACTAGATATACGAGTACACTTTGTTAGTCTGACCTATGCTGTGACACTGATAGGTTCCTTAATGCAAGCCTACGCACTCAGCCTAGACCATTGCTTTACACATCACTATCGGATGAAACTGAATCCGCCCAGCCGTGTTGGCAGTATTACCAACTTTAAAGATCGCCACTGTGCGGCTGCTTGCATTGGTGGTATCACTGGAAAGTCAACAGATATTGCGAGCCTCCCGTTGCGGGCCAGATAGTCCGACCTCGCCAACAGCAAGTTTACAGTCACTATCTTGCCGCCATGTACTACAAAAGATGTAGGAATTCCAGAATGGGCGGACGTGCTGCAAGCCACCATCTGCAGGCCGTATTCCTGCGCGGTCGTCTGAATTGACTTCTGTATTCAACATAGTGCTACTGGAGTCACACTTCACGTACAGGAATTGTACCTCTCATCTGTGGTCATCACGTAATTAATTTTTCGAAATATATTCTATAAACTTTCAGATACATCAGATACCATTTCTTCTGCAACGTACGAGGATATTAAGAAGTTCTTACGTAGGTCATGTTTATTAAGAGTGGTTCGTAAAATTTTCCCCGCGTGATCAGTTGGATGTCCGTTCGCGTCTCTTCCGCGTGTTCTCCTGGCATATGTACGTGGACTATGTAACACATGGCCACCCACTCGAACAGTCAGTCGCGATAAAACGAACCCCATCCCAAATCACACACCACCTTCCTGTAGAAAGCTTCAACGGAGGAATGGAATCAGAGCGTTTTTATTATTTGATCCTTTCAATTTTGCAATGAAACTGTCAGCCGAAGATCATTACTGCTGACAAGACAGAGTATTATGACATTTCTAGAAACCTGAAACCACCTCTGTGGATATCAACAGGGGTTACGCAAACGACGGCCGTGACAGCTTGCTATCCAGAAAGCCCAGGCTGATGTCGTGCTCCATTACTTCCAGAAATCGTTCGACACGGTTTCACACTGCCACTTAATGAACAATATACGAGCGTGCGGAATATTAGACCAGTTATGTGACTTCGTATTCTTAACAAACAGAACACAGCGCGTCATTCTTAACAGAGAGAAAAGCTTTAGACGAATGAATAACTTCTAATGTAACCCAACGAGGTGTTGTACGACCGTTAATTTTCACAGGATGTAAAAAGACGTAGTGGATAACATTCGATCTTCTATGCGGCTTGTCGAGGATGATGGTATACAGAGTAGGAGCCAGACTAGGAAATTACACCGAAATGCAGGAAGACCTACAGAGGATCGACGTTTGGCAGTTAACCATCAACATAAACAAATTTAACTTATTGCACGTAAATATACATAAATATCGTTTATTGTATTACTATACAGTTGCACAGCTGGAAGCAGTCGCATTCATAGCATATCTTGGAGTATGCGAACGGAGCGAGTCGCAGGTAAGGCAGCAGACTGAGATACATTGGAAGAATCCTCAGGAAGTGTAATCCATCGACAAAACCCTCGTTCGACCAATAATTGAATACTGCTCGTCATTGTGGGATCCGACCAGAAGTTACTGATATTTTCATTTCATTTTTTTCATTTATAGAGACCTGTTGCCTAGCATTTAAATTTTAAGTTTTTTCATGGAATAGTTCGATATTACAGACAAGTATAGTTTGCAGCAATAAAAATTCGATGTGATAATAATAAGTTACAAGGAAAAATTAAATTAATTTATGGGAACAATAGAAGAAATAGAGAAAATCCCAAGAAGCATAGCGCGTTTCGTTGCAGATTCATTTAGTAAAATCGAAAGCGTCACAGAGATAATAAGGTAACTCCAGTGGCAGACTGTACGCGACAGGCGTTCTGAATCACGGTGTGATTTTTAGTGTTAAATTCCGAGAGCTCATATTCGCATCTTCTTCCTCAGCATATGTTGCACAAAGACGGTGAAGCTAACGTTAGAAAGATTCGAGCTCACGCGGATGCTTACCAACAAACGCACAAACGCTTTTCTCGCGGTCTCTTCACGACCGAAACAAGAAAATGGGGAAGTTACTTTATTTTTCGGGGGGGCGGGGGGGGGGGGGGGGGGGGGTCACCAGTCTTATGACTGGTTTGATGCGAGCGGTCACGTATTGCTCTCTCGTGAAGCCTGCGCACTCAGTTACTTGTTCGATGTATTCCAATTTTTGTCTCCCCTTACAGTGTTTACTGTCCACAGCTCACTCTAATACCATGAAAATTCTGTCACCTTGACACTTCTTGTGGTCAGTGTTCTCCTCATGTTCCTTTCTTCGCTGATTCTACGGAGAACCTCATTTATTACCTTATTAGTCCACCTAATTTTAAACATCAAAACTCAGATGCTTCGAATTTTTTATTTTTCTGTTTTCTCACAGTTCATGAGTTACTTCCATAAAATGCTGTGCTCCAAACGCACGTTCTCATGAATTTCTGCGTGACACACTGTATATGGAAGTCCCAATTTCCATTTAAATGGAAGTAGGATATAACGGCAATGCGCAAGAACAATATAAGCTACTTTCTCAGCTGTCTACACCTAGATCTACATTTATAATCCGTAAGCCGCCTTATGATGTGGGGGCGGAGAATATGTTATGTAGCATTGTCATTTTCTGTTGTATAAGATATATAGAAGGCTGAAATGGGAAAAATAAGAATGGATGACCAAGACTTGGATCTGGATGTTGCGAACCTATATGATCACTGTGGCGCGCCATTTTTCATTCGGTCTTCATGGCGCAAGTTAATGGTTTGTTTTGAACATCTCTTGAATGTCGACGATGTCCATTTTATGAAGTGTAATATTTACATCCCATAGAAGGTTGAGCTGTGCGCCTCCCGGACACTCATTTTCTGTTGCCCTCCTGATGCACATGGTGAGTTATTAGCAACTGATATTTTTCCTGTCATAATTGTTAACTCAACACTCTCAAATGAGCCTTACAAAAGACTGAACTTGCTACCTCGCGCTCAAGGGATCCCTTGTCAAAGAATGGCACTCCATTATGCGTCTTACTGTTCGTTATCGTCACTTGAAAGAATCTTTGTCTCTTTTACAGTCTCGTTCCTTTTGGAATTATTTCTCTACGCAAACGCTAACTCGTCGAGTAGATTATTTGCCCAACATCCTTGTCCATGGATAAACCATCGCAACAGCAAACGTACCTGTAAGTAGAGCCAAAGACTATATTGCGCTTCCCGGGGAGTCAAATTCGTTGAGACATTCGTAGTGATTCTAGAAGCAGGAACAAAATTTGCTAACATCGCTGATATGTTTTATGAGCTCTGCAGCACGGTCAGGAACAATGATAGCGTCGTTTACTGTATTATGTTTGATCATGAAATGATGTTAACACTAAAAAGACACTCACCTTAATTCGAAATAAAATATTATTTTGGTCTGTATGTCATATGCCACGAAGCGTTTCAATCAGACTATGTATAAAAACACTATGTAATCATTTTCCGGAAAAGATTTTGGTACAAATAAGCGGTTCAAGACATCGCCATCAAGACTGAATCTTTGCTCAATTGTCTCGCAGCGTCACTTATTTAATTCTTCTGAACAGCTTCTAGACCGGCTACTGTTTTCAACACATCGACACCTTCGTGACGTAACAGGGTCTTGTCAACATTTTCGTTTCTTGTTGTCATTTTCCGGCGGCAGAGCGTTTGTTTGTTGACAGAACGACCTACAAGCGAACTAAATGAATGAATAAAGATTAAAGCGTAACATTCAGTATTGTGTGCGGTAAGAGTACATTTTCGCACTGAACGAGAGCAAAAAAGAAGAGAGGAGTAGCGAAGGCGCTTTCACGCTTCTGTTTCCATCATCATAAAAGTCAATTGTACACTCAGGTCTGTTTGGAAAGAAGCTCTGGGAGGAACGTGACGCGAGATCTGCTGGGAACAAGAGCTGTCCCTCGGCTGAATGAGTCAAGGCGCTCCTTTGATGTTTGTTTTCCGCGCCTGAGAGAGAAATGTGAGCTGAGCGCCGTAATAGCGGCTGTTTTCGCGGAGCGCAGCGCTACGGTAATCTCATTCCCCCGCGTCGCCGGCTCTTCGCATCGCATCGCGTTTTCTGCTTGCTCTTCTGCACTTCTTCCCTGGCTATTTGTTACGCGGAGAATGCGTTCTGTCAATAAGTTGCGGTCCATTTCATTCCGTGACCAAGCACTTTCCAATAATCTTACGGCCGGCCGTTCTCACCTTTTGCAACTTCTTCTCATACTCTTTTCTTTTATTTTCAGATAATAATTCCCGAATTCCCTTATTCTGATCTGAGTTCACCACAGACTTATTCCTCCACCTATTCCCGTAAATACTTCAATCCATATTTTACCTTCAACATAGTTCTCCAACAAAGATTTTTTAATCAAATGGTACCAATTTTTTCTCTGATTTTCTCACGGACATCATTTCTCTTACGCGCAAGGTTGTGCTTCGTATGTAGATATTCAGAACTCATTCCGGTCTAAAAGGAGAACGTTTCGTAGCCTGTCAAGTGACTGGCGCTCTATGGTGATCTTGGTCGGTTGTAACTGACGAATGTTTGGTTGATACTCACTTCATTGAACATTCGCCAGACGTTCGATCTGAGAAATAAAGTACAGGCTAAAGCTGCAGTACCAAGGAATGATTTAAATCAAACTAGTAGGCAATGATGAAACATCCTACAGGGTTAAGGAGGCTCACAGTGTGGTTATTGATCTTTATTGGAAGTTTTTTCAGGATTACGATTATTTTTTACATAACATTCCTTACTTGTACTGGAGAACGAGCTTTCCTTTTCATTTTGCTGTTGATCGTAGCTTTGGGCTTTAAGTGCTTTGAAAACAAGTCGACAATTACTTCATTTTTCATTTACATGAGAAATACTGCCCGGCGACATTAACACGCAACTCTCACGTCAGGGTCGAAGTCTTGTGCCTAGTGCCTCGTAAAGTGGCAAGCAACCGGAAAGCAAAGTTCCGCGGCTATGTAGCAGAAAATTCATGATGTAACTTACCACCTACGGCACTGAAATACCATTAAAAAAAACAGCGGTATTATTTCGTTGTACTCACTATCACATTATTAGTCCACTATTACTATATTTCGTATTTCCTAGTTAGCGCTGATGTCACTCTTGTGAAAAACGAGTTCAATTTCTAGTCATCCATCGCCCCAGTGATGAAAATGAGTTGCACCACGAGAATTAGATCTGAGTGATTATGAGCCAGGAGTCACCACACATTGCGGATAAGTTGACTTGGCTACAGAAATGAGTGCAACCAGGTACTGAAAAAGGAAATGCGGTAACAAGTCACTGTTTATATCAAATGAAAACAAATTGTATAAAAGACACAGAGTCACGTTACTGAAGTTCCTTCATGTTTAGTTTACGATACAGTCACGGCATTTCTTAATTCATTATGGAAAAAAGCCTTGTCACTACAACCAATGTTTCGGGAACCTGTGACATTTCATGAGACTTTTAATGTACCTATGACCAGTCTTAGACCCACATACAACTTGTCATCTTGTTTAGAAAGCATTACAAAAATTGTCTCAAGAGACAACATGCAAACCACGAACGAGCTTAACACTGAAATCCTTCGCAGAATTGTGGAAGTTAGTAGCTGTTAAGACATAGTTGTTAACAGCATAAGACAGTCACGTTCATATGATGATAAAAAGAACTAAAAAATCCAATAAGAGAAGCAGGAATTCCTAGTTATCGTTCAATTTGTGTCTCGTTAAACATAAACAGACTCCGCCTGGGTGAGAATAACGAAGTGACTGACAGTTGAGCGTGGAAGGGGGAGATGTCTGTTCGCTTTTACGGGCTCTGCAGCAGCTGTACACTTCGGTACTGAGTGCGCTCGTACGTTCCCCGTTAACGAGCAGTGGTGAGTTCGCTTTTCCGGATCATAATAGTCTTATCACTTTCCTAAGCAATTTCACAGTTACCTTCACACATTCTGCAAAGTAAACATAACGCACAGAGAAACAAAGCAAAAAACAAATCACACCAGTTACGTTATACGCCACTATTGTCGCCCGCAGCTCGGTAACAGAGTGGTACGAGAACTATGCACAAACAGAGTGTGTGACGAAACCGTTTGCTATGGAAGCTGCCCTGTGAACAACTATCTGTCAGTCACCTTGTTATTCTGGTACAGCTACAGGTCTACGGTTTGTAGTTACCTGGGTTATTGATGACACATTTACCACTGAACACACTGAGAACAACTCAGATAAACGTTTCCAGCAATGTCTTCACATATATCTGTGATTGACATTTGAGAAACAGGAATTCCTAGTTATCGTTCAATTTGTGTCTCGTTAAACATAAACAGACTCCGCCTGGGTGAGAATAACGAAGTGACTGACAGTTGAGCGTGGAAGGGGGAGATGTCTGTTCGCTTTTACGGGCTCTGCAGCAGCTGTACACTTCGGTACTGAGTGCGCTCGTACGTTTCCCGTTTTCAGACGGCCCGTGCCGGTCTAGCAACACCTCATCGACCTTCTACACACGTGACCGTTTTTCAGGCGCTACCAGCTTCTAACGAGCTTACTTAATTCACGATAAATTGCGTACTTATGATAGAGGTATTGAAGACAGTATACAAAAAAGAGCTTTTTTACAACTGCAACACACCGTGTGATTGTAACGGTTGGAAGTATCCGAGCAGCTATAGCTTGTGTAAGCTGTAATCTGACGACTACGGATGACTAAGACTCACTGCCCCTCTTCTTCATATGGTCACTATTCAGCGATCTTGTCGTAAGTTTTGGAAATAGAACAGTAGAGGAAATATCTATTGGACGCGCCATTCCATTGTCCTTATGGGTTTTCTCCCTCAGCGATCTTTGTAATGCGGTCATGACAGTATTAGTTTCTCGTACTGTCATTGGAGTCTCCACGATTGACGCAGCGTATGGTTTGGTTGCTTGCGAGACCTGAAAGGAAGAGAAAGCTCGTTCATAAATTCGGATTACGTTGGTTGCAGCCATGGGTGTCACTGCCCCCAACTCCTGGTTCGTATAACTGCACGTGCACTTTCCCTGTTTTGTAAGACTCTAATACTGATTATGTAAGTTATCAATAATTACTTTTTCTCAATTAGTAGTATTAATACCGTCGTTATAGGTTCCTCACATAGTCCACTCATTACACACTTATGTTGTACTATGTCCCGGACTTTGCTGATGATAAATGCTAAATACACTCCTGGAAATGGAAAAAAGAACACATTGACACCGGTGTGTCAGACCCACCATACTTGCTCCGGACACTGCGAGAGGGCTGTACAAGCAATGATCACACGCACGGCACAGCGGACACACCAGGAACCGCGGTGTTGGCCGTCGAATGGCGCTAGCTGCGCAGCATTTGTGCACCGCCGCCGTCAGTGTCAGCCAGTTTGCCGTGGCATACGGAGCTCCATCGCAGTCTTTAACACTGGTAGCATGCCGCGACAGCGTGGACGTGAACCGTATGTGCAGTTGACGGACTTTGAGCGAGGGCGTATAGTGGGCATGCGGGAGGCCGGGTGGACGTACCGCCGAATTGCTCAACACGTGGGGCGTGAGGTCTCCACAGTACATCGATGTTGTCGCCAGTGGTCGGCGGAAGGTGCACGTGCCTGTCGACCTGGGACCGGACCGCAGCGACGCACGGATGCACGCCAAGACCGTAGGATCCTAAGCAGTGCCGTAGGGGACCGCACCGCCACTTCCCAGCAAATTAGGGACACTGTTGCTCCTGGGGTATCGACGAGGACCATTCACAACCGTCTCCATGAAGCTGGGCTACGGTCCCGCACACCGTTAGGCCGTCTTCCGCTCACGCCCCAACGTCGTGCAGCCCGCCTCCAGTGGTGTCGCGACAGGCGTGAATGGAGGGACGAATGGAGACGTGTCGTCTTCAGCGATGAGGCTCGCTTCTGCCTTGGTGCCAATGATGGTCGTATGCGTGTTTGGCGCCGTGCAGGTGAGCGCCACAATCAGGACTGCATACGACCGAGGCACACAGGGCCAACACCCGGCATCATGGTGTGGGGAGCGATCTCCTACACTGGCCGTACACCACTGGTGATCGTCGAGGGGACACTGAATAGTGCACGGTACATCCAAACCGTCATCGCATCCATCGTTCTACCATTCCTAGACCGGCAAGGGAACTTGCTGTTCCAACAGGACAATGCACGTCCGTATGTATCCCGTGCCACCCAACGTGCTCTAGAAGGTGTAAGTCAACTACCCTGGCCAGCAAGATCTCCGGATCTGTCCCCCATTGAGCATGTTTGGGACTGGATGAAGCGGCGTCTCACGCGGTCTGCAAGTCCAGCACGAACGCTGGTCCAACTGAGGCGCCAGGTGGAAATGGCATGGCAAGCCGATCTACAGGACTACATCCAGCATCTCTACGATCGTCTCCATGGGAGAATAGCAGCCTGCATTGCTGCGAAAGGTGGATATACACTGTACTAGTGCCGACATTGTGCATGCTCTGTTGCCTGTGTCTATGTGCCTGTGGTTCTGTCAGTGTGATCATGTGATGTATCCGACCCCAGGAATGTGTCAATAAAGTTTCCCCTTCCTGGGACAATGAATTCACGGTGTTCTTATTTCAATTTCCAGGAGTGTATCTCTTGAAAAGCTCTTCTCCAAGTTGTATATAGTACCTGCGGTCGTCCAGAAATTATTTCATTACTCGCTTCAAAGCAGATAAATGAATTAATCGACAGCACGACGCAGCAGTAACTACATAAGACTGTTCACAGTATTATTTTTATTATTATTATTATACTGGTTAGCCACCAAGCATTAACAGCCTGAAGTCGTCCAATTTGTGCCAGTTCAGAAGCAAGGAGTCCAGCAATCAAGTGATTCACAAATAGTAAGTGCAGCACACCCATATGAACTTGTTTGATTTTAAACGGTGTTCAAATGGTTCTGAGCACTGTGGGACTTAACTGCTGAGGTCATCAGTGCCCTAGAACTTAGAACTATTTAAACCTAACCAACCTAAAGACACCACACACATCCATGCCCGAGGCAGGATTCGAACCTGCGACCGTAGCGGTCGCGCGGTTCAGACTGTAGCGCCTAGAACCGCTCGGCCACACCGGCCGGCTTAAACGGGGTTGCAGTGTGCAGGTAAAGCAAGTGCCGCAATGGAGAGGACTAATGCAGGGGAAGTATGTTTTGTAACAAGTGTCTTCGCTCACTACTGTAGATTGTTAGCTTTCTTAGCTCACTACTGTAGATTGTTAGCTTTCTTATCCGAGAAGTTACGGGTAGCACTGGCGATGGACCACGAATTCCTTCGTCTTTCATTCTAACCCCCCCCCCCCCCCAAACACACACACACACACACACACACTAACTAAATGTTGTTTATCTGTCATCTTTTTATAAATAAAAGTGTTCCATTAAAAGTCTTTCATTCTATAGCTTAGTTAGGTGCTAAAGTTGGTAATAATGTGGCTCTCCTGTGGAGAGGGAGAGGGAGATGGAGGGGGGGGGGGGGGAGGAAGCGCGGCTTCGAGCCAATGTCTGATTGGTCTAAGAAACGCAGGTTACGCAGTAACTGGCTGCGTAATACAGTTCGAAACTCACTGGAAGATTCTGTTCAAACTGATCTTCGGACTAAGTCATTTGTACAGATATACGTTCTCCAGCTAGTGGGGTGTGGCGTTACAAACCCGTGGCTTGCACTTTGTGCCGGCCGGGGTGGCTATTCGGTTCTAGGCGCTACAGTCTGGAACCGCGCGACCGCTCTGGTCGCAGGTTCGAATCCTGCCTCGGGCATGGATGTGTGTGATGTCCTTAGTTAGGTTTAAGTAGTTGTAAGTTCTAGGGGACTGATGACCTCAGATGTTAAGTCCCATAGTGCTCAGAGCCATTTGAACCATTTTTTGCACTTTGTGTCACTGGTGCCACTTTATGCAACCGTCAAACAAATACACGTTGCAATCGGAATTTGTTTCCCTGCCACATGCCTCTGGTGGTGGATAAGTTCTCTTTACAAACGGCCAAATTTCCAATGACTTCATCGTTGGTGTAGTTCTGTACTGCCGCTTTCGTTCTCCAGGGACGGCCGCCTCCTATGTCCAATTGGACGGGATAGAGTTTAGGTACGACAAGTCATTTGCCGACAGACAGCTATCGGGAAGTCTCCAAGAAGTCCTTGTTGCAACGGTAAACCTTCTTTCTTACGAACTGCCGCTGTGGACTGAATTGCACGGAGTGCCTACACAAGTAGTGGAATCAAATCGCATGGAAACAGAACCACACGCCAATTAAATCATTTCACTCCCGTGTTTGCCACCACAAATACATTTCTGTCGTGGGAGGATTGAACTGCTGCAAAGTCATAGTATAAAAATGTCTCCGACAGCAAGTGGAAATAGCCGCGAGTTCTGGTGCATGTAGTATGGCGTAGTGGTTATCGTCATTGTCTGGTGCGCTGAGGGTCACCAGTTCCAACTCAACGACCAGCAATTATTTGTTAGTTGTTATTTATCATTCGTCCGCAGCTCGTGGTCTGGCGGTAGCGTTCTCGCTTCCCGCGAACGAGGCCCCGGGTTCGATTCCCGGCGGGGTCCGGGATTTTCCCTGCCTCGAGATGACTGGGTGATGTTGTGTTGTCTTCATCATCGTCATTCGTCGCCATTACGGTCGGAGGAAGGCAATGGCAAGCCGCCTCCGCTAGGACCTTGCTTAGTACAACGGTGCGGGTCTCCCGCATCGTTCTCTACGCTCCTCGGAGTATGGGACCTCTCATCATCATCATCATTTATCATCTGTGGAAGGTTCTTGATATATGTTTGTAATGTTGGTATATTCTAGAATAATCGGTGTTTGTATAAATAGAAACATTCAGGAATATTCGATGTTTGTACAAATAGCTGAACCCTCCACCAGAAGATCACGTCTGATCTGGCTGTATGTTAGTATTCGCAATAAACATGCTTCAGTGCTAAGTGTGCATTACATTGACAATGCTGATATTGGAATTCGCCTTGATTGTGGATTACGACGTGACATTGTTTGGTGGAGACGCCGGGTACGGAGGAGACGGCGGGTACATCAAAATATCTACATCCTCGTGGTGGCAACGTAAAAGCCGTAGCCTACACTTACAGCCTACACGGACAGGAACCGTAATACAAGCTGGACATCGACATTACTGTCTGTATAGTCAGGAGACCAATGGATTCCAAGCAAGCAGTAAGTCAGCTGCGAGCTGCACATCAGGTATTCGTCAGTGTTTTGCGGGGATGGAGCTCAGTACCGGACGAAATGGCTAAAGGAGTAGATTGAGTCGCCAGGCACAATAGGTGTTTGGCAAATGTGCACTTTGACCTGGACGGCACAGCCCAGCAGTGATTCGAAAACAACGAAGAGGAGCTCAGCTGTGGGGATAAATTCCAGGCTGAACTGAAGGAAACATATGGCGACAAACAGCAGCAAATCCGCTTAGCGGTGGAACAATTGAAGAGAAGGGCCCAACGTCTTGGAGAAACGGATCGAAATCTCGCAGAAAGTTACAAAATCTCACACTTGATGAGATGATTTGCAGAAGACATGTACCAAGTTGTTCTGGTAAAAAATGTCAGAACAACTGAGGAAGTCATCAAGTGGTCCCAGCGCATCGAGGAAAGTGCAGGAGAAAGGAATCGTAAGAAGTATTGCAGGAGCAACCACCAGTGACAGAATGCAGCCCTTTCAATTTGTGGTTTTAACAGAATGTAGTGCTAATGTCATTCTCTGATGGGACTTCTTGTAGGCACCACAAGCAGTCATAGACCATGGAAGATCAGAGCTCCAGATTGATGAAGCTTTCCCAACAAGCACAGATAAGTGAATGCTCTGCTGATTGTGCAGTATAGTATACTATCAGTGGTTGACAACGTCTTCCTAATGACCGCTGAGCATATAGTCGACGTAACCATGTAAGTTGTATACTTTACAATCAGAAATAATTCGGAGCTGCGTGATACACGTCTAAGACAGACACCAGAAGACAGAAGAAGAAGATCGAGAATGGTACATGAGCTCTAGAATAACAAGAGACTAATGGAAATAAGTTAGCGCGTCTAACCCATTAATTGGCTATCATTGAGTATTTTCTCACATAATATAATATCACGAACGCTGTGCAACTAAAATAACGGCGGCCGGTGTGGCCGAGCGATTGTAGGCGCTTCAGTCTGGAACCGCGCGACCGCTACGGTCGCAGGTTCGAATCCTGCCTCGGGCATGGATGTGTGTGCTGTCCTTAAGTTAGGTTTAACTAGTTCTAAGTTCTAGAGGACTGATGACCTCAGATGTTAAGTCCCATAGTGCTCAGAGCGATTTGAACCATTTGAACTAAAATAGCGTTGACACACTTTTAACGTTACAAGTAATGCTAACTATCTTTGTTTTACGGAATCGTAGCACTATTTTCTTTCGCCGCACCTCCGTTTCTGTGAGGTCCTGAATTGTCTCTCTGTGTCCTGCTTCTGCAGCTGTCAGACGCCTGCCTCCTGTAATCGCCGCCGCTCGGCGCGCCCCCGGCTGCCTCGGTGCCCCTGTAATCAGCTGGCGGCTTTCGTTATGCCGGCGGGAGCCGCTCGCTCGTAATAACAGCTCTGATTTCGCAGCCCGCCGAGCGCGAGCGCGAGCATCCGCACAGGCGCCCAGCTGCCGCCGCCCACGTCGCCGATGTCTTCGTCTACGGACGGCAGGTCGTCGCGCCCAGAAGAGCGGTCGAGGGCCGCGCTTTGGTGGCGTAATTAAAAAGTAGGCCAAGCGGAGGGCGCTCTGCCACCGTAATTACCCTAATGACCTCCCACGCTGCCATTGCCGGCGCATGCGCGTTGCGCGTCATCATTCCAAACAGGCCGCACCGCAAACCGAGCCGCTATTGACGTTACAGCGAAAGGAACTGATTTTATACGTCATACGTCGTACGAACATGCATAGCCCAGCGACACGACGAGCAAACTCTCTGCAAGATGTGTGTGTTAACTTCGGGCGAGAAGTTACTGCGTATAGTAGATATTTATTTTTCATTGTATAAACTTTGGAACTTGGATATTTGGTAGCTTCGATGTGTGTGAGGAACGTCATTTTTGACACACAAGCTTCGACGTTTTTTCATTTATTTTAACTTTTTCGGCAGACCAGTTTCAGGCATATTTTACTCTGTCCATTTCTTAGGCTTTGCCTACATTATGCGTTTCACATGATGTTAACATATACGCATTCGTGGACGCTGTGGATTGTTCATAGCAGAATGTTGGCTTGCTACGTACGAGCTGTAACATGTACAGGCTAATCACATTGTAGCAGATAGTTTCCTATTCCAACATACCAACAGTTATAGATAGGAAGTTATAAGTTGATAGATTTTCTGCCCTTTGACTATATATGCTGTAACTGCAGATAATGGGCGTAACGCACGAAACTGGTCCGGCAATGAAGTTTGTCATCTCTTACGACTCAAAAGTGACCTTCATCACATCTAGTGAATAAGAACCGGCGAAGCATCTAGGTTATACCAGACTTAAGACTGCCTGTCAGCGGTTGATTCTCGCGCCATTAAAAAGTACATTTAAGTAATGAGGATGCGGCTTTCGGAAGCGATCGGTTCAAGCAGAGTTAAAAATTAGCCAGGAAGCAATGTGAGTCGACTTTATAAACAGAGTGATTCGGCTAAGCTGTCCACCTAACATGTTTACTGAACTTTTTAACATACCATAATTCTATTCTTCATTTGTATTCCCATATTTCCCACGCCCGGGTTCCCGATTTTGATTCCCGGCGGGGTCGGGGATTTTCTCTGCCTCGTGATGACTGGGTATTGTGTGATGTCCTTAGGTTAGTTAGGTTTAAGTAGTTCTAAGTTCTAGGGGACTGATGACCATAGATGTTAAGTCCCATAGTGCTCAGAGCCATTTGAACCATTTTATTCCCATATTATATATCATAATTCTGTTTTCGCTCAAAATGAATTGCGAAAAATTCTTCCCTAAATGACGTATTATCTCTTTTCATTTATGAACTACAGTGATATCGCAATAACTTTGCTTTTTCAAATGGAACTATCGTAATTTTTGCTATTAGTATCCTAATTCTAAAAGAGACCAATTCAATGGCGTTTCACTCTTCGAAATCCGATAACTAGTTTCGGAGAAATTACAATATTTAGAACTTAGGATTTACCTGCTTTGAGCATGAAACTGAGTGTTGTCTTACACAGAAATTCGTGACGTCGTGTCAGGCTGATGAGTGCGCTCCAGGTACAGGCAGCTAAGAGAGTGTACTTACAAAAGCGAAATAGTTAAGCTTAGCTTCAAACTGGTAATACTTGCACTTGACTACATGTAGGCAGACAGACACAACAACTGGAAGCGTCGTGGTCTCTAAAGATGGTTCAAATGGCTCTGAGCACTATGGGACTCAACTGCTGAGGTCATTAGTCCCCTAGAACTTAGAACTAGTTAAACCTAACTAACCTAAGGACATCACAAACATCCATGCCCGAGGCAGGATTCGAACCTGCGACCGTAGCGGTCTTGCGGTTCCAGACTGCAGCGCCTTTAACCGCACGGCCACTTCGGCCGGCCTCTAAAGATGATTCATCAATTAACTGAAAGAAAGGTGCACGTCAGACATGATAAGGATTTATAAAACAGGAAATTGAGATATAAAGGTTATTAAGTAATTACTTTGTATCATGAGTTTAGTGTCAAGACCCACAATTTTATTGCCAAATTACATGAGTAACAGCAATAGAAAGGAAATCATAAAAGAATGTGGTCAAAAACACTTCCTCAAAATTCCATTTATGCCATTAAGTGTTCAAAATGTACAAAGTCTGCTGCAACCCACGTCTGCAGTCGCTGGTGCAACGACTTCTGGACAGACTGAGGAGGTTACTTCGCTATCGCTGCACGAACTTGTGCGTCGTCTTCAACTTTGAATTTACCTTAGAGAAAGAAAGTCCAGTGGCATCAAATCAGGTGAACGTGTAGGTTGATAACACCTGCACGTCTGCACGCTCGGTGAGCACTTCCCTTGTCCCAAGCGACTTATGAGTCACGCACCTCCTGTGCTGGAACCGCATACGTCTACATATTTCAAGTGGTGCTTCTCTAGGAGAGCCGGTAGCACTTTAGTAAGAAATTGTCCGTACCTTTTACTCGTTGAGATTTCGTCAGTGAAGTAAGGGCAGGTTCGAATCCTGCTTCGGGCATGGATGTGTGTGATGTCCTTAGGTTAGTTAGGTTTAAGTAGTTCTACGTTCTAGGGGACTGATGACCACAGATGTTAAGTCCCATAGTGCTCAGAGCCATTTGAAGTAAGAACCAATCGCGTAGTCTCCAGTTATCCCGCACCAAACGTTCAGCCTGCACCGTTTCGGATCAAGCAGCCTCAGTCAATTCGGATTCTCAGCAGTCCAGTAACGTACATTTCTTATATCCAGATTTCCATGACTTGTAAAAGCAGCTTCATCGATAAAGAGAATCCTTTGCAGAAGGAACCTTTCGTCCTGATGTGTCAGAACCGAACGACAGAACGCCTTGCTTCTTCTGCAACCCCGCTGGTTAATCTGCTGGTCAAGTGACACGATATGGATGGAAGCTGTTTGCACATGGAATGTGAACAATTTTGGGCTTGCTTATTCCCGAGGTACCAGCAGTTCCTCTAGCGCTAATATGTAGATTACGAGCAACAGCTCTCAGAATATGTTTCGTTCCCTACTCTCTTGTGCCATATTTCTGTGTAGTCTTTCATTGCCCTTGCAATAACTTTTTTTTTTTTTGCACATTCGCAGGATTATTATTCTTTCTGGACACCATCTGTTGGGATAGTTTTGGGTATACGACTTGTAAACTCTCTGTCCCAGTACTGTAACCGCATTGCATGCAAATATAGATCCAAAAAAAAGTCCTGAATTGAAAGACCCTCTCGTATACTAAGTTTATATCCATGAATTTAAATACTAACGTAACGCGATCTGACTGCACCAGTAAGGAAATGTGATCTAGCACTGAAGACATTTACTTTACAAAACGTATTTATACTGAGCATATTAATTAATTATTTGATTAATGTGAACGTGATGGGTTGTAATAAACGTCTGAATTTATACGAGTTAGCTGTAAGCAACGGTGCTTACAGTTCAGTTATGTGCAAGGGGCATTGTGGCCCCAGTTGTTAGCATAGCTCACAAATGTAAGACATAAAACAGTCACACTTTATATAAAATGATGAACTCAATTTTGTCAGGACTGGCAGCGACTGACTTACCTTCTGTTCTGTAAAACCATACATAGAATATTGCTCATAGTATTTACTGAATAATATAATGTTGATCGTAGAAACAAGAAAATGGCTAGTATTGCTGAACACACAATGCGCCTTACATGGAATGGGTTAATTCCAATTTCAAAGCGCAACTCGGCATAAAATCGTCAGAATTTATGAATGATGGCAACGAAATTGGAATGACTGTGAAAATATTTGAATAGAAAAACATATAATTACTCCAAAAATATAGGCAAGCCACTATGGAACACACGACATTTGCGTGCACAGCACATGGTACAAATTGCTACGCCAGCTGAAACATTAGAACAAAATAAAATCTATACATCTCGAAAAATATTGAAAGCGGGGCATTGGATGGGTATGTGATGAGTTTAAGGTAAACACGATCCTGTAGCCTGCATCGAAGATCGCCTACTTCACAAAGCCACAAGTTTAACATCTCAGCATGAAAAACACAATCTAAAGTTCTGCAAATACCGTGAAATTCACCACTTCAAGCTTTCCAATACGAAGCCGAAAATAGGCACGCATTATCCCCACAATATCTGCAGGTGACTGGAAGACTGATTTCAGTTGAACTCAAATTTTACACAATCATATGACACCTTATCACACCGCAGCGCCCCACTCCAAATTACCGACCCGACTCGACATAAAATCCACTACTTTGTCCCTTTCAAACACGCCGTCCACCGTTCGGCCATAATCCGCGCTTGAATGTCATTGGCCCGCAGAACTCAGAGACTGTCTTCCCTACTGAAAGTAATTATCAGTTGATCCCTTGATCAGTATTCCACAGCTTGCAGCAAACACAGACCTGAAACCTTCGGTAGCGGTCATGATGGACGTCAAATGGTTCAAATGGCTCTGAACACTATGGGACTTAACATTTATGGTCATCAGTCCCCTAGAACTTAGAACTACTTAAACCTAACTAACCTAAGGACATCACGGAACACCCAGTCATCACGAGGCAGAGAAAATCCTTGACCCCGCCGGGAATCGGACCCGGGAACCCGGGCGCGGGAAGCGAGGACGCTACCGCACGACCACGAGCTGCGGACATGGACGTCACGGTGACTGTCTATAGTGACGTGTTTGTTTAAGTGCGTGTGGCAGCTCTAAGCCCCAAAGTGTTCCTGTAGTTTGTGCTTGTGCTCGGCTACGTGATAATCATAATAGAAAGTTCAGTAATTTTTACCAGCCCGTGAGCGTTACCGATTCCTCTACTGTGTAATTATGGCTTCAGCGTAGTTCCGTGTATGGGCAACTTTTCCTTTATCAGCTTGCCATATCTCGATGCGGAGTAGATTAATATGGAGCTTTCTTTCTCCTTAACTGCAGAGCTTCCATCAACTTTTTTTAATATAAGCGGAGTAACAGAATTCAGATTTTCACAATGCCTGCATTCTATATATTATCTTGTCACTCCCGTTGCACTCTGTTGACAGTTGAAAGCGTTTATAGCAAAAACTGAATTGAGCCTATGCACGCTTGCGACGCAGTTTCATAGTTCTTCGGCAGAAAATATTAAAAGAAGACAAGTAAATATTTTTTTTAGTCGCAGTTTACATGGGACGCCTTATGAATTTGTTTCAGGCTGATTTCTAATAGACTCTTCCCAATTATTCGCCGTTAATCGTTGAACTTCTATATTCAGCAGACTCATTTGCTTTTCATCACTGTGCAGACATGTCGTGTCTTGATAATGGGCTCTGAGCTCTATGGGACTTAACTTCTGAAGTCATCAGTCCCCTAGAACTTAGAACTACTTAAACCTAATTAACCTAAGGACATCACACACATCCATGCCCGAGGCAGGATTCGAACCTGCCACCGTAGCGGTCGCGCGGTTCCAGACTGAAGCGCCTAGAACCGCTCGGCCTCAGGGGCCGGCTGTTCACTTTCGTTGTCAGCAGTTAGCACTCAGAGGAAATGTTGCATCTCGTATGATATGCTAATGGAAGTTCGACGAAACCCTGCAAGCATTACCAAGAGGCCTTCTATACATTGCAGCATGTGCTTCATATCATAGATTCCACCATCCCTACGTGGAGTTGGATACTTCCATCAGAATGTCATTGTCGTAAATACGTATGAAAAGCACAACTTAGAAGCCCAATTAGTAGTTGATCAAATTGCTAATGACACATCTATAATGGTCTCTGCACTTCTTCTGGCCGGCCGAAGTGGCCGTGCGGTTAAAGGCGCTGCAGTCTGGAACCGCAAGACCGCTACGGTCGCAGGTTCGAATCCTGCCTCGGGCATGGATGTTTGTGATGTCCTTAGGTTAGTTAGGTTTAACTAGTTCTAAGTTCTAGGGGACTAATGACCTCAGCAGTTGAGTCCCATAGTGCTCAGAGCCATTTGAACCACTTCTTCTGTTTACAAAAGTTCTATCACATCCTTCCCAGTCAGAGATGAATTCAGGGTCGAACTCCTTTCTCTACAAGTGCACTGTGAAATTTTGTTCATATCGATATTCTATCAGTCGGATGATACATAATTGCCGCGTCCCGAATTTGCGATAGGTGAGTCTAAGGCAAGGTGGACGTGGCTGATTAGCCCAGCTAGGTGACAACAGACGTCAGCGTCGCTGGCTAGGGACCCTGACTATGCGAGCCAGCACACCAAATCGTGTAATACTGACTGATCCAAGTCAGCGCCTACGGTGGAATTCCCCGTAATTTTGCCGTCCAAGACTGTACCTGTCGATCGCCGCTGGGTGCTGCAAGAGAATGCTGCAGTTTCAACATAGTATCAATATAAAATCGTGATAACGTCACAAGTATCAGCAATATTCAATAGCCAAAAACGCCGTCGGACTCAGAAAAAAATTGTTTAAAACTGGAGTACTTTTCGTTGTATCGTAAATAAGTCATGTAAAGAATCAAAAGAACTTTTTAAAATTTACTTTGAAAATTAACAACTGCAATCAAGATATCTCTCAGTGTCGCACTTTATGCGGCAGCGACTGTTATATGAAGAGTTTGATCAATATACAAAATTCAAGCGTTTGTTTGACATAATTACGTGCGTAACGAGATCGTCACAGCGTGATACGAGTATCACATCGCTGTGTTTACTTGGCTCATTGGCTTGCGCTTTCATTTTTGTCTGAGCCTATGAATGCATTCCTAAAACATTCATCCTATTCCAATGCTCATGCTAATAGCCCGTATTTTCATCTCATTTCGCCGTAAACATTAGAAACAGTACTCCAGGGCGGTACGGCCCCGTAGTGACTAAAAGCGACATTGTCTTAGTATAAGCGTTATAAGAGAGAAATCACATACCATGGTTTGGTTGTCAATGAACACGCCTTCGGAATAGGTATCAACAAACCTTGCATCCACAACCTATTGCATTTCAGCCATGTGTGTCTGCACATGTGGATGAATTACAAACACTGTGTGCGTGGTTCGACGATACATATTCCTAGGTTGTGTACATTGACGACCAGCCCATGGGTAGCTCTGCATGGTATCTGATTTCTGTTTCATACCAACTTTGGGATGATGTGTCCACATGCATTGTGCACTAGAGGACGGGCATATGGTCGAAACTAGCTAGCAGTTCTTAATGAAGTACTTATATGAACAGTGTGGTGGGCCCGACGTTCGCTAAGCAGCGTCGTTTTCGCTGCTGTCGTTATACGATTACGTCCAGCCTCGTAGCACGATTTTCTCTGTTTTGATGAGATACCCAAGCTTCGGCTGTGTGTAGCACGACGTCACTGATACACCTCACTGCAGTCACTCGAGCGCTATTTGTCTCGTAATACAAAGGAATTTGGAGTAATCGCTTAATTTCAGAAACGTCGAAATTTGTCATTTCACACTGTATGACGTAATACCTTACCAAAAGTCAGCATAGCTGTGTAACCTACGGATACTTACATCATACCAGGCACGCGTAGCACACCTACGACCGACCCAACACCAACGCTATGTAGCTGTTGTAGACCTTTTTTCTGTCTGAAGTTCTTGGCACCCACAAGCAAATGTTGGTCACGTTTCTGCTCAGCCGTCTACGAGTCAAGATGTTTCAGTATTTCTGCCACCTTCTTTCGATAAGGGAAACCCCGAGTAAACATGTAGAAGTTTTAACAACATGTATTAGTTGAACCAGACACAAGTCTGCCACTATCGAGCAGTGATCGGCGCATGAGCCATTGAACTGTTAGACAAGGAGACCGTTCCACTGCGTCACTGGGTATCAGTCACCGACGTCAGGCTTAATGTAAATCATCCAGATAAAGCTGATTTTGATTAAAGACGGGTACCACAGCGAGATTCGTTGGAACAGTTGCTAGGTTGTACATATCCATATTTATTTTAAATAATCCTCGGACTCTGATTTTCGAGGAATTATTGAAGTTCGACCGTTGCTGTGCTGAATTAACATTAACAGGAGAGAGAGAGAGAGAGAGAGAGAGAGAGAGAGAGAGAGAGAGAGAGAGAGAGAGAGAGAGAGAGGGGGGGGGGGGGGGGGGAGTTTTACCGAAGACCGTCAGTATTCATCATGTGCTCGCTTAGGCAAAGTGAGAGCGCCACAGTAATACTCAAAAATGTATTAAAAATTTTATTTTTGTTGAGGTACACAGCCTAGGCCTGGTGAAAGTAGGCTGTATTGTGTTTATTATCCGTGCAGTTGGGCAATGTCAATCATGGATCATTTTCAGCCACATGTTTTAAGCTTCAGCAATGTATTAGATTATGAAATGAAGCGTGAAGGTTGCAATATGTGCCTGAAAATGACCCACGGTTAAAACTACGCAATTGTACAGATAATAAACATAATACAGCCTACTTTGACCATGTTTTCATTCTCAAGAATTTATAGTGGGAGATGCTGTAAGAAAGACATTGCGGACCGCGGCATACTACTGACACTGCAACTTTGCATGCTAGGAATCGTGACACAAACCTGTTGTCTCCTGCCGCATACTTAACTCGTATTGGCCACAACGTTAAAACTAGAGATACTCATCTCGTAATCAGACGTACTCGCAGACAGCCAAACAGCAATAAATAAATGTATTGGGCTGTTGCTTCATACCCATGCATATTTAACTACCAGGGCCAGTTTAAGGGCCAAGTAAAAGAAGGCGCCACTTGGGGCGGTAAACTGAGGGGGGCGGCAGAGTGGCCACAACTCCTAAATACACTACTGACCATTAAAATTGCTACATCAAGAAGAAATGCAGATGATAAACGGGTATTCATTGGACAAATATATTATACTAGAGCTTGGCATGTGATTACATTTTCACGCAATTTCGGTGCATATATCCTGAGAAATCAGTACCCAGAACTACCACCTCTAGCCGTAATAACGGCGTTGATACGCCTGGGCATTGAGTCAAAGAGAGCTTGGATGGCGTGTACAGGTACAGCTGCCCATGCAGCTTCAACACGATACCACAGTTCATCAAGAGTAGTGAGTGAAGTATTGTGACGAGCCAGTTGCTCGGCCACCATTTACCAGATGTTTTCAATTGGTGAGAGATCAGGAGAATGTGCTGTATCCAGAAAGGCCCGTACAGGACGTGCATTATCCTGCTGAAATATAGCGTTTCGCAGGGATCGAATTAAGGGTAGAGCCACGGGTCGTAACACATCTGAAATGTGACGTCCACTGTTCAAAGTGCTTTCAATGCGAACAAGAGGTGACCGAGTTGTGTAACCAATGGCACCCCATACCATCACGCCGGGTGATACGCCAGTATGGCGATGACGAATATACGCTTCCAATGTGCGTTCACCGCCATGTCGCCAAACACGGATGCGACCATCACGATGCTGTAAACAGAACCTGGATTGATCCGAAAAAATGACGTTTTGCCATTCGTGCACGCAGGTTCGCCGTTCAGAACACCATCGCAGGCGCTTCTGTCTGTGATGCAGCGTCAAGGGCAACCGCGGCCTTGGTCTCCGAGCTGATAGTCCATGCTGCTGCAAACGTCGTCGAACTGTTCGTGCAGATGGTTGTTGTCTTGCAAACGTCCCCATCTGTTGACTCAGGGATCGAGACGTGGCTGCACGATCCGTTACAGCCATGCGGATGAGATGCCTGTCATCTCGACTGCTAGTGATACGAGGCCGTTGGGATCCAGCACGGCGTTCCGTATTACCCTCCTGAACCCACCGATTCCATATCCTGCTAACAGTCATTGGAGCTCGACCAACGCGAGCAGCAATGTCGCGATATGATAAACCGCAATCGCGATAGGCTACAATCCGACCTTTATCAAAGTCGGAAACGTGATGGTACGTATTTCTCCTCCTTACACGAGGCATCACAACAACGTTTCACTAGGCAACGCCGGTCAACTGCTGTTTGTGTAAGAGAAATCGGTTGGAAACTTTTCTCATGTCAGCACGTTGTAGGTGTCGCCACCGGCGCAAACCTTGTGTGAATGCTCGAAAAGCTAAGCATTTGTATGTCACAGCGTCTTCTTCCTGTCGGTTAAATTTCGCGTCTGTAGCACGTCATCTTCGCGGTGTAGCAATTTTAATGGCCAGTAGTGTGTTTCTATGCAAGAGATATCACAATTTCTAGCGGCCGCTTGGGGCGCCCAGCTGAGAGGTGCATGCAGTGCATATCACAATTATTAGCGAAACCTGATACGATGAAAGTGTACGAGGAAAAGGGGAAGGGAGGCTTGGTTGCCAAATTATATCTGGCTTGTGTGGAAAAATATTCGCGAACCAGCTCTTTAAAGTACACGCAGATGGGCGCCAAATAAGTAGACTTATTTCTTTTATTATTTTCAGTTCCATATGAGTTCTCCTATCTGCAGTAGAAGATACCACGAAAGAAGTATAAGAAACTACAGTAGCAGAATAGCACAAACATTGGTCTGCCGTCATCCGCAGTGAAAGAAATGTAAGACCAGGAAAATCCCCAAATAAAAGAAGCAGCAGGTAGCGAGGGAAATACTGTCGCGAGAGAGACGTGTGAAATTTAATATTCGTGGCGGGCGCTGCGCGTGTCAGCGGAATGAAGGCGCCCAGCGCAGCCTGGGGCGGCGCCAGGCAGCAGCAGCCGGCAGCGTCTGGAAGGAGAGGAAAGGCGACTCGGCCGTGTGTTGGTGGCCGCGCTGTGTGAATGGCCGCGCTAATAACGGCGCGGCCTGGCTGCGCGTAGCGGTCGATCCCCAAACTGCGGCCACACATCCCGGGACTTCCCCGAAACCGGCGCGCTGCACGCCTGGACCTGGCGCCCCACCTACGTTTTGTTCTGTAGCTGAGACGCACGGTGCCTGCTGAGGAAAATGGGGCTGCAGGTGGTGGCGTAATCTAAGGCAGTGTTTCACACGTCGTTGTAAAAATAGCGTCACTGTAATATTGGACAATGAAACATGCCACAGCCGGATTAACAATAAAGTCTACCGGTAGGGCACTGTTTTTCGATGGCCATTACCACAGACCACGGGCAGCCGCAGGGAGGAGGGAGCGACGGGGAAGCACTGTGTCACCATTGCTCCTTCGCCTCGTCCCTCACAAGCATTCTTCAGCTGCGTACTGTACTCACTCCATGCACGCACCACGCCTCCAGTACAACTACGTCTACATGACTACTCTGGAGTTCACACTAAGTACCTGACACAGCGTTCATCGAATTACCTTTAGACTATTTCTCTACCTGTTGTGCATTTTCAACTTCTCTTGGCGTAGGCAATAATCCACTGATATTTCGGCCGCGTATCGTCCGGCCGTCCTCAGACTGGCAATGCCAGGCTAAATAGTACGGATTTGCTTGTTAGTTTTGACGTGGTATCATTACACACCAAGGTACCTTTAAAGGACTCTTTATCTCTCATCGGCCAACATTTTGATAAGAACATTACGGCCTTATTTGAACATGTGCATTTATCATCTTATTTTCAGTTTCATGGTGAATTTTATGATCAAATTGATGGTGTTGCCATGGGAAACCCCCTCTCCCCTCTCGTAGCTAATTTATTCATGGAAGACTTCGAGGACAAGGCACTGGACTCAGCAAGTTTTAAACCTGCGGTCTTCTGGAGGTACGTGGACGACACATTTGTGGTATGGCCCCATGGAATGGATGAATTACATCGATTTCTTGAGCATTTGAATTCCATCCATGCTAGCATTAAATTTACTATGGAAATACACTGCTGGCCACCGTAAATGCAACACCAAGAAAGACAAGAGGTAGCACAACAAAATTTGTTTTGTAGATAACATGTTGACCAAGTATCAAATGATTACGTCTGTGACATGTGGTTCCTGCCAGAATCAGTAGCCAGAGTAGCCGCCATTGTTGGAGATCACCGCTGCCACACGTCTCGACATTGAGTCAAAGAGACGTTGGATGTGTTCCTGGGGTACAGCAGCCCAAGCAGCTTCCACACGTTGCCAAAGATCATCTGGTGTGGCAGCTGGGGATGTAATCTGGGTCACTCGTTGAGCAACCATGGACCACATGTTTTCTATCGGCGAAAGATCCGGAGAGCGAGCCGGCCAGGGAAGCAATTCAATCTGGTTATTGACGAAGAACCTTTGGACAATGCATGTCACGTCTGGTCGCGCATTATCCTGTTGAAATATGGCTGTGGCCGAGCCCTGAAGGTTAGGAAGGACAACTGGCTCCAGTACCTCGGATATGTAGCGCCGGCTATTTAAAGTACCGGCAATGCGTACTAGAGGTGTGCGAGAGTAATATCCAATACCGCCCAATACCACAATACCCGATGCAAGACCAGTGTGGCGGTGCATAATGCAGCTGTCCAGCATCCTCTCTCCACGGTGTCTCCACACTCGAATCCGACCATCGTGGTGCTGCAGACAGAAGCGTGCCTCATCAGTAAAGACAACGTCATTCCATTCTGCCGTCCACATCCGTCTGTCATCACACCATTGGCGACGGAGACGTCTGTGGTTCTGCGTCAATGGTAGACGAAGCAATGGACGTCTTGCGGACAGACCACTCTGCTGTAAACGGCGTCGAATGGTACGCGCAGACACTGGATGATGCGTTACAGACGCAATGTGCTGTGCTATGGTTCGGGATGTCACTGAGCGATCCGTCACTGCCATGCGCACAATTTGCCTATCAGCACGTGCAGTGGTGCACCGAGGTGAATGCGATCGACCACGTCGGTCCGTCGTACCCTCCTGCATCCAACGGTCACATATCCGCATTACAGTTGTTTGGTTTCGTCCAACACGACTAGCGATTTCTCTGTATGATAATCCACAATCTCGGTAAGCCACTATCCCTCCTCTGTCGAACTCGGATACTTGATCAAAAGATGTTCGCTGTTGTCTACGAGGCATAACTGATCGTCTTGTGAAACAACCACAAGGTAAACACACGTGCCGAACGTACACTCGTCGAAATCGCCAAGCCTTAAATGGCGCTATGAGGTGGCGCCACAGGCGCGCGTGGTGTGCGTCTGCGCTGAAATTCTAATCAGTTGCATATCTCATCGCTGCAAACTCATGGTGTAAATTTCACTCGATTCGGATGCTTCCTTCAGGATGTTGCATTTACGGTGGCCAGCAGTGTAGAAAAAGACGGCTGCCTCCCCTTTTTGGATGTTGTCGTTCGCCGTAAAAGTGATGGCACATTGGGACATGCCGTATATCGGAAACCAACGCACACAAATCTATATCTTCATGCCAGTAGCTGTCATCACCCTTCACAGACCGTAGGTGTCCTTAAGACCTTACTGCATCGGGCGCACTGTATATCCGATAAAGACAATTTGCAAGAAGAGCTCACATACCTCAAGAGCATTTTTAAATCGAATGGATTTTCTCCGCAACAAATTCGTAGAGCATTCGATGCAAAACCTAAAAAGCAGGTATGTGATGGGGAAGAAGATAATAATTCCTTCATATCTAGTGCGTTTTTGCTCTATGTGGGTACTCTTTCCTCTAAGGCCCTATTCTTGAGAAACACTGTGTTAAGGTGATCTTCCGGCCCCCCACGAAGATTGCAGCTTTACTCGGCTCTGTGAAGGACGATTTACAGCTTCGTAAAGCGGGTGTGTATCAGATTCCCAGCGGAAATTGTGAGAAGTCGTACATAGGTCAAACAACACGCATGAGAGGTGTGTGGAGCATCGAAGATACACACGCTTATTACAGCCAGACAAGTCAGCTTTGACCGAACATTGTATTGATACAGGTCATTCCATGAATTACAGTGATGTGAAGATTTTAACATCCACCTCTTCTTTTTGGGAATCTGTCTTCAAGGAAGCTATAGAAATTAAATTAGCTAACAATTTAATAAATAGAGATAATGGTTTAAATTTGGACAAAGCATGGAATCCGGCTCTTGGAGAAATTAAACTGCAGAGAAGTCGTCATCGTGTCACCGCCGCCGATCACACATCGATAAGCGAATCGAATGTCTGTACGCCTTCGCCACAGGCGGCGCATGTGTAAGCGTATGTCTCTGCCGCCGACCAGCATCTGTGACCCGCATGCGCAGTACCGCCGCGGTGGAGCATATAAGGCCACGCTTGGCATCTTGTCGTCAGTGTTGTGACTCACTCTGAGGATGGCAGGACGAAACGCAGCCGAAATATCAAAAAAAAGGCTCTGAGCACAATGGGATTTAACTTCTGAGGTCATCAGTCCTCTAGAACTTAGAACTACTTAAACCTAACTAACCTAAGGACATCACACACATCCATGCCCGAGGCAGGATTCGAACCTGCGACCGTAGTGATCGCGCGGTTCCAGATTGTAGCGCCTAGAACCGCTCGGCCACTCCGGCGGGCATCATAGAGATACATCTTCATACGATCTAAGAGGGCTGTTCAAACTGTCTCCTAAAATGTTTATATAGATCAACATCAGAGGGCCTGTAACACATCCATGGAGAACGCCAGATATAACTTCTATTTTACTCGATGACTTCCGTCACTCACTACGAACTGTGACCTTTCTGACAGGAAGTCACGAATCCTATCGCACAGCTGAGACGATACTCTATAGGCAAGCAACTGGATTAGACGCTGCTTGAGAGGAACTGTATCAAAAGTCTAGAAATATGGAATCAGTTTGAGATCCCCTGTCGATAGCACTCATTACTTCGGAAATATAGAGTGCTAGTTGTGTTTCACAAGAAAGATATTTTCCGAATCCGTGATAACTTTGTGTCAACCGGCTATTTCCCTCGAGGTAATGCATAATGTTCGAACACAGTATATATTCCAAAATCCCACCGCAAATGGACGTCATTGAGATGAGACTGCAATTTATCGGATTATTCCTTCTTCCTTTTTTGAGTGTTGGTGCGACCTATGCAACTTCCCACTCTTTAGATACAAATCTCTCGTCGAGAGAAAGGTTGTATATGACTGTTAACTACGGATCTATTATGTCACTATACTCTGAAAGGAATCTAATTGGTGTAGAGTGTGGACAGGAAGACTTGAAATTATTAAGTGATTTAAGCTGCTTTGCTAGAACTAGGATACCTAAGTTACTCACGTTGGCAGTAGTTCTTGATTCGAATTCCGCAATATTTGCTTAGTCTCCTTTGGTGAAGGAATTTCGGAACACAGTATTTAGCGGCACTGTCATCGGTAACATTACCATTAGTAATGATTGTGTTTCGCTGCTGATGTACTTCAAATACGACAAGAATGTGTTTGTATCTTCTGCCACATTTTGAGGCAGTTTCGTTGTTTAAAGCATCTCGTAATGAATTTCGTTCTAAATTTCAAGCTTCTGCAAAACTTCGCCAATTTTGGGGATTTTGCGTTCTTTTAAATTTGCCATACTTTTTTCGTGCTCCTGCAACAGTATTCTGGCCTGTTTTGTGTGCTTATGGGGGGGGGGGGGGGGGGGGATCAGTTCCATCCAATTTTTTGGTGTAAATCTCTCCATTGCTGACGATACAATTTCTCTGAATTTAAGCCACACGTGGTCTATGCTTACATTGTTCGGAAGGAATGGAGGCAGTCACTCAGGGAAGTGTCAAGCGGATTTTCATCTGCTTTTTTAAATAGGCATATTTTGCGTTTATTTTTGCGGATTTGGATGTTACGGTATTCAGTCTTACTACAGTGATCTTGCTATCGCTAATCCCTCTGTCCGTGCTGATGCTCCCTATTGGTTCAGGATTATTTGTTACTAAGAGGTCAGTTATGTTTTCGCAACCATGTACACTTGTAGTGGGCTCCTGAACTAATCGTTCAAAACAAGCATTTATTGCGATGCCTTCCACCGAATTTAAACGTGTATTTTCGTCAACATATCGAGGGTAGAGTGAAGTTACCACCTATTTTAGTTGTATGAGTGGCGCATGTATGTGAAATGAGACTCAAGTCTTCTCTGAACTGTGCTCTACTGTATCATCTGATTGTCAGTCGCGTGATCGGTAAAAGGAGCCAATTATTAATTTATTCCGATTGTCAATTATAACCTCTACCTATGTACTTAAATTTCGCTCAAGATAGCTTACTAATTGGCTGAAACAGTAGTCTATCTGTTTTTTGGCCTTTTCTGTGGGTTTATGCAATCTGAACGATCCACTGAGTTATTGCACGATCAACACAAGCCATTACAGCGGACGGACCTTTCAATTCCTGTAGCTATAAAATGGGTCGTTAATCGAAGCCAATCTCCAGAGCCGCAGTACGTGTGCTTAATGATCATTAAGCTAAGCTTCAGTGCCGGAGAGTTTACGAATTATAGTCACAGCAACAAAAATAACCTGAAGCGTGTATTAAAGAAAGTGCTGCGGCGAGGACTCGAATCTGTTCAATACGTAATAAATTTTATGTAATCTTCCCGTTATTTTTCCCAAGGTTGCGAACGTAAGTGCTCACATCAGAGCGAAAATGAATAGCCTCAGATTAACACTGAATGACTCGTAGGAGACAAATTACATCTTAAAATAAATTAATAGATACTTAAACATGAAGTAGTGTACAAAAGGTGCTCGAAAAATCTTGAACATATGATTTGAACCATTTTTACACTTTGCTATTGAAGCCAGCCTGAAAAACGCACTTATCGTTTCTTCTCCTTCCTTTCGTTGTTAGGAAAGGGAGCAGACTTGATGCACTCCAGATATGGGCATGCGACAGGCATAAGCACACAGACTGGCGCCTACAGTATTTTTCATTTCTCTATGCAAACTATTTAATCATCTCCTCAGTCTTCTCCCTTCCATTTACTCTACTCATTCTTAACATTCCCCCCCGCCCCTTTTGGACAGTTGAGCTACTCCCCACCTCCGTTGATCTTCACCGCCTTATACCGCCATTCTCCCTCTCGCCCCTTTCAATGCACTCTTCGCTTCAGTCTTCTTCTCTCATTTCTCAGCCCCCTCTATTCGTCGTTGCATATACAATATACACCTCTCTGTCACTCTCCCTCCACTTCTATCTCATCACCCATTGCACTCTTCCGTTCCACCTTTCCTCTAATCAACTATCAGCCCCTGCCCTTTATCTCCACTTCTCTACCTGGCTCTCTTTTTGTCTCCCTATCATCTGGACTCCTCATTACCTATACTAATTATCACCAGTAGTCGCGATCCCCCACGTCCTTAACCCACTGCAACACTGTTTCGCACTCACTCTCACTCTCTCTCTCTCTCTCTCTCTCTCTCTCTCTCTCTCTCTCTCTCTCAGGCCCACGTGCTCAACTCGTTTTACTCGGTGGTAATCCAACACATCACAAAATCGTGTGGTATATATATTTTCAAGACATAAATTCCTAATACAGCTTCTTTTCTGTACTGCGCTGTGGCATTTACTAACATGCAGCTACATTGCTGCTAGTTGTGCTCGCTGTCGTATAATTTTTATTATTTTGTTTACTGCTAATAGTCATTTCTGCTGCAACTTGTTGCAGAGGTGAAAATTCTTTTTATACAATGTTATTATTCCTTTCAGAAAAAACATTGACTTTCATTTCGATGCTAAGATGCCTGTCTTAATCTCTTGCTTTTAACCTCATGTCTAACCAACGTCACTATCAAATCATTGATCTGTTGTGACGTTTTCCCATCTCATTGCTAGGCTAAATGATGCTTACATGAAACCTTTGGCATATACGTTGGGACTGCTGTTGCGTTTATACTTTGCCAAATGTAGTATTGCGGGAGAAAGAGTATGGAGGGTGATTTTAATGTTTCACTACTACTCGGATGGATTATAAGGATTTCAGTGAAGATAAACTGAACCATCCTTGAGAGAATGTAAGGGCACCGGAGACCACCAGGAGACATCACGAAAATACCGCGTAATACCAATCCGAAGCGTTGATAAGGGCCTCAGTTCGGCAAGGAAGAGAGTCCACAACTATCCTCGTAGAAGGAGCGAATCAAAAAGTTACACCGTGTATGCAACGTAGGGCGACTCTGATGCAGGTATGTAAGCACCGACATGTAGACGAGGGATTAGTGTAGCATTCGTGTCTTTCTGGTGCGCGTGCGGTAAATGCGGGAACGAAGTATGGCGACGCTATTACCAAATGCACCAAACACGACACACACCAGTCGACATCCAGCGAAGAATGAGAAACGTGTATGAGGAACTATGTCTATCGAAAACCAGCTGCTGCTGCTACTGCTGCTGCTGCTCCATGGTAACGCACGTCCCCGTATCGCAAATATAACACAGAATTATTCCAACTCATTTGCGGGACGGACTTCTTCACGCAGCAGGACACGGTGTTTTATCAAACGAGTATCTTTAACATAGTGCGTCGATGGGATTATTATCTCAGTACTCACGGCGATTTTGCCTGATTGGCAGACCAATTCTGGACTGTACGGCTTTTGAACGGAAACTTTTTGACCGTTCCTTATAAGTGCCATATCCATCTGAAGCCACTCACTGATGATCAGATCCCGTTGACCTACCGTATCGCGGGGTTATTGATTGCAACATTTCAGCCGCTGTTCCCAATAGTCTCAGATATTGTCTGTGTGTTTGACACTGGGTAATCCAGCGAGCCAGACGAATTGCGATAGGGAGGCTGAGGTTCGTCAATCAGGGAACGTGTGCGTGCAACTCTCTGAGACATGGTTGTTCTCATCTTGGAAGATGGAAGTGTCCACAGCATACAGAAGAAAGGATAATAATAACGGATCACCGAACATGTTGAAATAAGCATACTGATTCATGTTGACGGTAACCTGATTATGGTCACAATCAAGGTACGAAAAACACCCCAAAATCCTGAACTACACTTCCATACATTGCAGGTTAAACCCCTCATTGGGCTGTTGGTGCACTCGACGCCTTGGATCATTTGTAAAGCCGCAAAATCGTGACTCGTCGGACCAGTCTACACGACTTGTAACGCTACCGCCCGCTCGGACGTACGTTAGCTCTATAAAGCCTGTACTGTAATAAGTTCACGGGCTTCACCTTATAAACAAGGATTTTAGTACATAAGTTGACCGCGTGTACCTAATAGAAGCAAGATCGGACTTATACTCAGTCAATAACTACAGTGAAGCATCAAGCAAATGTAAAGTATAACTACTCGTTCGCATGGACAAGAAGTACAAAGAGTAGATGCTACCTATAATTAATAATTCGGTCGCCAGCCTACTTAGGCAATGAGTGAGTTTTTCTTTGTACAAGTGGGTGCATGTACAAGCATAACTACACGTAGTAACGTTGCGTTATATGGCAAAGTTTGGAACCAAAAAAAATCCACTGAACTAAAGTTTTCTCTTTTTGTACTAATTTGGACGAGCTAAATTTACACGACACCACACAGTAATGATTACTACGAACTGCATTTTGTATGTTGAGCAGACTAAAATTGGGCATAGATTGCCCTAGCATCGACAATCTTGAAAGCATACACACAATATCACTATTAATGATGGACAAACATTAATACACTTACGATTAATATAGACTTAGCTTTACTGGTCAAATCTGATCAACACATTTCAAGGTTTGAAAGAATGGACAAAAGAAGGGGGGGGGGGGGACCCTGAAACTGTTATGGTCATTAAACTGAAACTATTAAGTACTGAAGGCAAATTAACACTCAAAATTATCAATCTATGGATAACTACTCTTTTGTCTTACTTCTGAATAATTTAACTGTCATTATTTCTGTCTCAAATTAATTAAATAACATCGCTAACTCAATTCAAAAAACTCTCTTCCAATTTAGTCATTCTTTTGTTCTTTACCAACATTTGCAATGACACACAGGACTTTAAACTTCTTTATAGCATAGATTAATCTGCTGATAATTTTCGTTAACACTAACATTAAACTTTCAGTTCAGGATACTCGGGTTGCACAATACGAGGTAAGGATCCTGTCTAGGTCAGTGATCAGGATAAGTCATGGCTGAAGCAATTCTGGTAAAAGTCACGTTATTATTGAACAGTTAGAAACATTTTCCACACTGGTCCACACAGATACACTTCTAAAGATGAAATAAATGTTTGACCTGTGCAAGTCGGTGCGGCGGATGGCGGGCAGCGAGATAGCGAGAAGCACGGCACACATGCAAGCACGGCTAAGGCTCTCACTGCAGCAGCACTTTCCTTCTTCTTAGCGTCGTTATCTTTCCAACTTTGTGCCTCAGAATATAGCCATGCCAAGTAGTTGTCGGAATCGGTTCATCCGAGGCTCAATGGAATCCACTTTTCCTGGGTAGCCTCCTCGGTACAGTACGTGTACTTCCGAACGATGCCCAACTCCGACTGTGATACTGTGCCCGTTGTGCCGAACCGCGCCAGTGTGCGTTTTCCCGCCTCGCTTGCCTCCACCTTTTCCCGCTCCCCTACAGGTAGGGTATTCACCACAGGTTTTCTACTACACATATCCTAATGCATTACCTACGTATGGACCAAGTGTATTAATTACAATTTTCACATCTTACAATAGTTTTAACATTAAATACACTTTCCTTTGATTACCACATTATTTGAAATCTAACATAAATAATAATATTCATTTCAAAAGTTGCTCACTGTCTCTTTAACATAACGATACGAACGAAAAAAAAGTTCAAAACATTGCTTACATTAATTTATCTAAATTCATAAAGAAAAAAATTATTGTATGTACAATTGTCGTTACAGACTCCAATCAGGTACTGTCCATTTTGTGTTCTGGTTTCCCTCAGAGTATGCAGACACAATAGCGCCTTTCTTAGCAATCATATACTACCGCTCACTTGACGACAGGTCTGTTCCTAAAGACTGGAAAGTAGCACAGGTCACACCAATATTCAAGAAAGGAAATAGGGGTTGGGTTGTGTTTGGGGAAGGAGACCAGACAGCGAGGTCATCGGTCTCATCGGATTAGGGATGGATGGGGAAGGAAGTCGGCCGTGCCCTTTCAAAGGAACCACCCCGGCATTTGCCTGGAGCGATTTAGGGAAATCACGGAAAACCTAAATCAGGATGGCCGGACGCGGGATTGAACCGTCGTCCTCCCGAATGCGAGTCCAGTGTCTAACCACTGCGAAAGGAAATAGGAATAACCCATTGGATTACAGAGCCATATCAGTGACCTCGATTTGCAGTAGGATTTTGGAGCATATACTGTACTCGAACATTATGAATCACCTTGAAGAAAATGATTTATTGATACATAACCAACACGGATTCGTGCATATGGAGTATCGTCTCAGTTGTGTGACTGGATTCGTGATTTCCTCCCAGAGAGGTGACAATTCGTAGTGATACACGGTAAATCATCGAGTAGAACCGAAGTGATATCTGGCTTTCCTCAAGGTAGTGTCATAGGCCCTCTGCTGTTCCTGATTTATATAAATGATCTAGGTGATAATCTGAGCAGCGCCCTTAGATTGTTTGCAGATGACGCTGTAATTTACCGTCTAGTAAAATCATCAGACGATCAATTCCAATTACAAAATGATCCAGAGAGAATTTCTGTATGGTGCGAAAAGTGGCAATTAGCACTAAAACAAAGAAACGTGCGAGGTCATCCACAAGGGTACTAAAAGAAATCAGATAAATTTTGGGTATACGATGAATCGCACAAATCTAAGGGCTGTCAATTCGACTAAATACCTTGGAATTACAATTACGAGCAACTTAAATTGGAAAGACCACACAGATAATATTGGGGGCAACAAAACAAAGACTACGCTTTGTTGGCAGAACACTTAGAAGATGCGACAAACCCACTAAAGAGACAGCCTACATTACACTTGTCCGTCCTGTGCTGGAATATTGCTGCGCGGTATGGGATCCTTACCAGGTAGGATTGACGAAGGACATCGAAAAAGCGCAAAGAAGGGCAGCTTGTTTCGTGTTATCGCACAATAGGGGTGAGAGTGTCACTGATATGATACGCGAGTTGGGGTGGCAGTCACTGAAACAAAGGCGGTTTTCTTTGCGGTGAGAGCTATTTATGAAATTTCAATCACCAGCTTTCTCTTGCGAATGCGTAAATATTTTGTTGACACCCACCTAAGTAGGGAGAAATGATCACCATAATGAAATAAGAGAAATCAGAGCTCGAACGGAAAGATTTAGGTGTTCCTTTTTCCCACGCGCCATTCGAGAGTGGAATGGTAGAGAAGTAGTATGAAAATGGTTCGATGAACCCTCTGCCAGGCACTAAAGTGTGGATTGCAGAGTAAACATGTAGATGTAGATGTTTGGTCCAATGAAGATGAGCAGATTTATGTGCCATTGTGTTCAGTGATCTTTTGCTAGACACCCCTCTCCCTCTTTCCCGGCCCTCCCTGACTCTCACAACACTCACATACACACAGTGGACTCATCACTGAAGAGAATTCCACCCCAGTCAATGAGATTCCAGGTCGAAGTCGTGTATGGAGACGTCCCGGACAGCGATGGGATACCAACCTGAGTAGCGCCCGTCATACGGCTGGACAACTAGGAGTGAGGGTCAGAGATGCCATTTCAATTCACATCAGGACACCATTGGTTGTCATCCACAACGCCTTTACAGCACAGCGGTACGTCGACGGTATTCTACTCCCCGCTTCGTTGCACTTCATGGCGAGCCAACCTGAGCTTAAAATTTCAGCAAGGTAATGGCCGCCCGCACAAGGCGAGAGCTTCTACTGCTTGCCTACATGCTTGACAATCCCTGTCTTGCCCAGCAAGGTAGCCGGATCTCTCCACAGTTGATAGCGTTTGGAAAATTATGGGCAGGGCCCTCCAACTAGCTCGAGATACTGACGATCTAACGCGTTAGTTGACAGAGTTTGGCACGATATCCGTACGGAGGACACCCAATAACCCTATCAATCAATGCCAGACCGATACTGATTGCATAAGAGCCAGAGGTGGACCAACCCGTTATTGACTTGCTCAATTTGTGAAGTTCGTGAAAGATGTGTCGATATACGCTCTGTCCCTCAAGAGACAACTGAATCAACGAGAAGAGAGGGAAAAAAGGAAATAGAGAAAATTCTGTGGAAAATACAAAGCAAAAGGACAAGTAGGCCGTAAGCCACAGTACGACAGATGCTTGTTCTACTCACGTCACATGCCCTAAACACGAGAGCTTCTCTTGAAAAGATTACTACAGATTGAAAAATAAGTTTATCAGGTATTATATCCTCAGTTACCGTTACACAATACTTCTAGAAACACATATTTACACGTGTAAATGAGCAGCTTTGTATTTTCTGACTGCTTATGAAATATTTTCGAATGCTTTGCCCCTCTTCATCGTTAAAAATACTGCGTGTGGTCACCAAATTATGTGGAGCTTGCCTGCTCTAAATTGAAGCGTACGTCTGTGTTAACGACCTCATTCTTAAACAGCCACAGGGGTCCCGATATTAAACATACGGTCTCACTGTGACAAGGCTTGAAACTCTCCTATTCGAAAATCCCTAGCAAAGGCAGCGATATACGCCTATCGCCAAGTTGAGTGGCTACCCGCAAGACAGCGCTGTTTGGCGGTTGCACAGCGAAAGTAGGGACGGGGGGGAATTTTAACATCTTATCGAACATGCAGGTGCCACAGCCTGGGATTCGGCGATTTTGAAGAGCATCGTCCTACTAGCCGAGGGCCACTTGAAAGCAGCCCCAGAGAAAGGATTTACGTCACTATAATATTATTTCCGAAAAAACTGTGGACAATTATGACGCCCGATACGATACTTTCGTTAGAAGGCTTGAAAAATGGTTCAAATGGCTCTGAGCACTATGGGACTCAACTGCTGTGGTCATCAGTCCCCTAGAACTTAGAACTACTTAAACCTAACTAACCTAAGGACATCACACACATCCATGCCCGAGGCAGGATTCGAACCTGCGACCGTAGCACTCGCACGGTTCCTGACTGCGCGCCTAGAACCGCGAGACCACCGCGGCCGGCCAGAAGGCTTGAAAGTAAGGGAGTTTTACTATACATTTCAAGCCCGCAACCTAATAGACTCCGAAAAGTAGATGAATTAGTGATTTAGATTCGTAGTACGCATAGAAGAGAACGAAAGAAGTCTCAGCATTTAAATGTCTGTTGCTAGCCCTAATATGTTGGCGTGTATATCGTCCGCGTCGGGGTTCAGCATCGAGAAAAGTGTCGTTTTCTTTCCTTCGCTTGTTGGCTGGGAAACTTGCGTGCAGGGAAATGACTCAGCACAGCGCATTCCGTCAATTTCCTGCCTGACTGTTACCGGGTTTCTTCTCACATAAAGATGGCAACAAGATTCTTTGTGTGCAAACTGCAGCAAGTGAATGGCACACTGACTTTAGAGGTTTCATCCAGTGAATGAGTGACAGTAATTGAACCTATCGTTTTCAGTTACCTGATTAGATATGACCATAAAAGACAATTCCTTGGTCACATGTTACTTTCTTATAAATGATTACCGCTTTCCCAATTAGTAGTGCATAAATGATAGTCATAAACAAGTGTGTATAGCGTGATTTGTAGTAAACATTACAAGGTTTTGTTTCCTTGGTGCTTCTTTAATAACTTAGTAATGCTATTGTTCTTAAAAACACATTCATGTCGTGCATCTGATATGTTAGACGATGACCGTTGACGACCGTGGTTGGTTGGTCGGTTGATTTGGGGCGGAGGGGACCAAACAGCCAGGTCATCGATTCCATCGGATTAGGGAAGGATGGGGGAGGAAGTCAGCAGTACCCTTATCAAAGGAACCAACCCGACGTTTGCCTGATAAGATTTAGGGAAATCAAGGAAAACCTACATCACGATGATCTGACGCAGGTTTGAACCGTCCTCCTCCCGAATGCGAGTCCGATGTACTAACCACTGCGCCATCTTGTTCGGTGACGACCGTGCTGTGCACAAATATGCATGGCACGCGATGTTTGTGACGAAACGACAACGATGTATCCAGATCTGCTGCTGTAGGTGCACCTAAGAATGGGCAGTGCCCGAAAGTTGTAGTTCAAATACAATATTTTAAGCGCGGTCTCGTGGAATAATATCCTTCTTCAAAAAATTGTGTTGTTAAATGTGCGAATAAAATGAACAGCTTACCGAAGTATTACATAAGCTCTAAGGTTTAATTAGTTCTAAGTTCTAGGCGACTGATGACCTCAGAAGTTAAGTCGCATAGTGCTCAGAGCCATTTCTTTCGCCTAGAACCGCTCGGCCACAGCGGCCGGCTCTTCGTTCTTCGACCAAGATTTACAAGCTCGGCTACACATTTCGTACGGTTATGTCGAGCTGCACGTAGCATAACCGGCCGGGGTGGCCGAGCGGTTCTAGGCGCTACAGTCTGGAACCGCGCGACCGCTACGGTCGCAGTTTCGAATCCTGCCTCGGGCATGGATGTGTGTGATGTCCTTAGGTTAGTTAGGTTTAAGTAGTTCTAAGTTCTAGGGGACTGATGACCTCAGAAGTTAAGTCCCATGGTGCTCAGAGCCATTTGAACCCTTTTTTTTTTCTTTGCACGTCGCAATACAGTCGTGTTCCAAGTCAATCTTACATGGCCTTTGTATTCTCTACCGCCCAACAATTCAAACGGAGAGAAAAGATGAATGTGTAACGTCTCCCCAAGAACGAGGACATCAGAGGAGGATCGGACTGTGCGAGAAATTTCTCAGAGGAGGCATCCCTGCACTCGCATACTCGCATTAAGCTATTTGGGAAAACAACGGAAAACCCAAATCTCGATCGCCGGACGAGGGATCACCCCTTTCGCCCTCCACCTTTCTCGTCCTCACCTGCCACTGCCAGTTGTCCCGATAATGGTCACCGTAGCAACAACACCCAACAAGTATTTGGTCATCATTGCCGAAACTGTTGAAACAGGCACTCGTCCGAAAACAATGCATTTTGGTACTGTAGTCGCCAACGCTCACGTAGCCGTCGCAGTATGGGGTGCTCGTGCTTCTGGACCACACGGAGCAACCAGCACTGTGGGAGAGGAGGTGTGGACGTCCGCGTCAATGGGTGGGCGCGCGCCGCGGCTGCAGTGGGTCACGGCGAGGGACAGAGGAGAAGGAGGCGGCGCAGGGCGGCGCTTCATTACTCTTGGCATCGACCCGGCTCGCAGCCCGCGGCCATCGCCGCCGAATTATTCCGGCAGGACCGGCCGCGCCGCAAGAACACGCCTATCGACCCAGCGGCGTGCCGGCGCGCGGCCGTGCTAGCTCCGGCGGCCGCACCGCCGCCCTGCCTGCCGCACCTGGCCCGTTTAGCGCCCCCTCTCCACTTCTCGCAGTGCCTAAGATAGGCCGCCGCCGTCGTCCGCGCGACGTACGCGATATCGCTTCGCGCCCTACTTAACGCCACCAACTGTAGACTGGCAGAGCTGATTGACCAAAGAGTCAGGAAAATTTCTTCCAGGAGATCAACAGATCTGTGTGGCCGTAAAAAATTTAAACATATTGTTCATTTAACCTTTTGTTAATTGCTGAAAATCAACGTTTTGAGGTACAGCAACAGTCCTAAAAATTTGTAAAAATTCCGTGTGATATGATATTCTCAAAGTCAGGAAAGTTCTAAGTCCATGTTCAGCTATGCAGTGCTATCTGAGTCGGATTCTTAAGTAGCTCGTTAGGCACTTACAACGCTGATCAACTTTCTATGGTTTGCAGTTTACAGTCAGCTAAAATCTGGCGAATGACATCATAGTCGATTTTGTGAAATGCAACAGGTCGTAACAGTTCACAACAAATAATCAGTTTCGTTTTTCGACGATCTCCGATGCTGCAGTGGCTGTAAAAAAATTTGCAGATGTCTGCTCCACCAAAATTTGGTGCAACTTGCTGAGTTCGTGACGGTGTAGCTACTGATTTGGTAGCGCCAAGAGAAATTTCAAGGAATTAGGATTGACACATTGTTTCTCTTTCACAATTGCTTGTTTATTGCGTAATACGGTTACAAAACTGTAACAAAACTATATGACGATGGTAATTGTTCTGTCGGACATGTCCGAAAGAACAGATAGCATCTTCATATAGTTAAGGCTAACCGGCCTTTGACCTCCTCCTTCTGTGCTGGATGCACACGCATTGCCCGAACTCTTACGGGACTCGGTAAGATTGTCTGCCCCAAGTAATGAGTGTAATGCGCCAGGGGCACTACGAATGTAGTGTGTGGACTTAAGTTGGGAATGTGGGTCTCACGGGGAGTGTGCAAGGGATAAATCCCTGCAGTCGCACTATCCTCTGTGCCCTCGGTGGCTCAGATGGATAGAGCGTCTGCCATGTAAGCAGGAGATTCCGGGTTCGAGTCCCGGTCGGGGCACACATATTCAACTGTCCCCATTGATGTATATCAACGCCTGTCGAGAGCTTAGGGTCTTGATTTAATTATCATTTCATTGTAACAAAATAGTTCAAATGGATCTGAGCACTATGGGTCATCAGTCCCCTAGAACTTAGAACTACTTAAACCTAACCAACCTAAGGACATCACACACATCCATGCCCGAGGCAGGATTCGAACCTGCGACCGTAGCGGTCGCGCGGTTCCAGACTGAAGTGCCTAGAGCTGCTCGGCCACAACCATTGTAACAAAACTGGCTCACAAAAACTGTCGGGAAATTGAGACCCTGACTGATTCGCCACTGCTGATATATTGTTTTAACAATAACTAGTTATGTCATCCATTATTCAACAAACAGAACATTTATGGATTACAATCAAAAACATGCTGGTGTATACAGATTGATAGCACGGAATCACGTATTAATTCGTTTTTCTCACACTGTAACGAAGTTTTACCCCCTTTTTAGTTTTTAGTACTGAAATTCGTGAAATCGGTTCGCCAGTCTTTGTAAGGTTACTTATTAATTGGAAAATGTCCGTAACATTTACATGTCTTCTTTACATAAATACTAACGTAAAGCTAGTTTCATTTCTTGTATAAAGTATTCTGGAATTATAAAATGAGAATTGTTTATATTTTCCGTTCAAGTATCGATTAGTAACAGTCAAACCAGAGCATAGATATAATGAAATTAATGAAAGTATAATAAATTGATCAGATAAATGAAATAAGAATGTTACACAACTTATGTAAGCCTGTAAATGAGGTCAATACTTCACGTCATACTTATCCTAACGATCTTATATTAGTACGTTTCAACTGAGGATGTTATTTATTTGCATTATTACATTTTGGTCTCTTTGCCCATTATTACATTATATGACAACTGACACAGTGTACACAAATAGTGATATGGTGGGATTCATGTTAAAGATATGCGATCCAGTCACGTTAACGTGACCACCACCTGTGTTCGAAGTCAGTTTTGCGCTGTCCAAAACCGGTACAGAGGCAACTGTCGGGCACCACTGGCCATAGATAACACAGGTGAACGACGGCTAGAGAGATATGTACGGCCGGATGGGCGCGCAACTGTTGAGCAACTGACTGCCCAGATGAACCAAGGGGCTACCAACAATGTCTCCTCGACGACCATTCAACGGACATTGCTGCCCATGGACCTCTGCAGCAGGCACCTGGTTCATGCATTTATGCTATCATCGGCGATGAAGGCTGAAATTCGCACGCCAGTACCGCAACTGGACTTCAACTGAATGGTGACAGCTGGCCTTTTCAGATGAATGACATTTTATACTCCATCGGACAGATTGCATGTATGGGCCTGCAACAATCGTCAGAAGGGTCCAGGATGGAGAACGGAGCGCTATGGTCTGAGGAATGTTTTCGTCGCTTTCACTGGGTGATCTCGTCATTCTAGAAGGCGCAGTGGATCAACATTAGCATGCATGCATACATCCCTGGGGACCATGCCCACCACTACCTGTAGTTTGTTTTTCCTCGGAACGACGACATCTACCAGCAGAACAATGCAACGTGCCACACAAAAAAATGGCTCTGAGCACTATGGGACTTAACATCTGTGGTCATCAGTTCCCTAGAACTTAGAACTACTTAAACCTAACTAACCTAAGGACATCACACACATCCATGCCCGAGGCAGGATTCGAACCTGCGACCGTAGCAGTCGCGCGGTTCCGGACTGAGCGCCTAGAACCGCGAGACCACCGAGGCCGGCCGTGCCACACAGCTCGCAGTGTGCGTGAGTGGTTCGAAGTACACCAGGATGAATTTACCGCACTCCCCTGGCCACCAAACCCCCGGATTTAAACCCAATCCAGGATCTGAGTCGTAGCGCAGCTGGCCGCAGCACTGGAGTCGGCATAGCTCCACATTCCTGTCGGTATGTTCAAGAACCTCACTGATTGTCCTTCTGCACGTCCGCGCTTCAAAATGTGGCTATTCAGGTTTTTGACAGGTGGCCACAATAGTGTGATTGCACCTTGTATTACCTACCTCAAATGATCCAGGTTAACGATACGGCGACGACATGTACATACGTCAAAAGCTTTTTAGATTTTGACATGTGCTAAATTGCAATTATACTACTTGATAATGGATACAAGGCCGAAATTGGTGTTGTGCAAAGACTACTATGATTTCATTTCCAAAACTTAGAATGCGGCTGTGAAATCCGTTGTTTTCTTCTATCAATACCTCATGAATAGCGCCGCGCTGGGTAGCCCCGTGGTCTTAGGCGCCTTCTGACGGTTCGCGCGGCTCCCCCCGTCGGAGGTTCGAGTCCTCTCTCGGGCATGGGAGTGTGTGCTGTCCTTAGCGTAAGTTAGTCTAACTTAAAGTAAGTACTGTGTAAGTTTAGGGACCGACGACCTCAGCAGTTTGCTCCCACAGGATCTTACCACAAATTTCCATGAATAGTGCGAACGACCTTTTTATTCATTTCACTCAAGGGTACTCCATAAAGGAAACATGATAATTATCCTGAGCTCACGTAATGCACAGCGATTCATAGTTTCAAAATAAACTGCATCTCTCGCTGATTGAGGTCACTGTAGCTTTCCTTGTAATAAAAGACTCATGTGCCTTATTTTGTGATCCACAGCCGCGAAGCCTAGCTAACAGCAAGTCTCGATGTGTCTGTTTCCTTGAGGTGGTGTCACTGCCAGTCATCTAGCGGCTGAAGCACTCGACCCCGGTTCTTAAGGTCCCGAGTTCAGTCCTGGCTAGGCGTGGTGATTTTTCCTCCCATTCCCTCCACAACCGCCCAAGGTTCACTCAGCCCGCTATCAAATGAGTACCGGCGATGTATTCCGGGGATAAAAAGCGACTGCGACGATGGATTTTCCCCTCCCCCCCCCCCCCCTACTGATTGAGATGTGATCAAAAGCAGTTATAGATATTGACGTTAGCCTCCTTTGTCAGCGCTCCTTTTGTTGCTATCGTATTTTTTTAAAATAGTGTATGACTTCCTACCAACTCGAGTGTTTTTCCTTCCCATTTCTGGTCAACTGAAACCATAGACACCAGTTTCTCAAAACACCCAAGTCTGAATGAAACGATAAACTCGAATGACTGCATTACAGGGATATACAGGATTGGTACACAAGCTGGCAACAATGCTGTGCCACTAAGGTTTATTTCTGGACTTAGCGGCAGCATCGTCTGTTGGCGCCACAAGCAACTACAAGGCATGCGAGTTTCTATTTGAATCATATAACTCTGTGTTGGTGTTAGTGCGTAGGTTCACGCTAATCAGCTTTTCAAATCTACAATTCCTTTGCATTCTTAGTGTGGAATCAACTATAGGCATTGAAGGGCACTTTGTTTATGCAGTGAAGACTGGAGTAGTAAGCACTGGAGGAATGAAGAGAAAAGAAAGCAGCAAATGTAAAGTAGGGTTGTTCGTTGTCCCTGTCGATATCTGAAATGTGTGTCGAAGAGGAAATCAGGGGAGTAAAGAATTACCTCGTTTGTCACGTACTGAAAAATCAGCTGATTACATAGCAGTGATTAAAGTAGGGTTGCTCGTTGTCACTGTCGATATTTAATATGTGTATCGAAGAGGAAATCAGGATACTAAAGGATTACCTTGTGTGTTTTGTTTTACACGGACAGAAAAATCAGCTGATGACATAGCAGTGATCGCTGAAAGTGCTTATTGAAAACGAACGCGTGCTAACTGATAGCTACAGCATGCTCGTAAACAAAATTAATTCTAAGATAATGGTGTGCCTAACAGTTGGACGTACTAGACGCTTAAATGTGCAGTACAAGAGTTGAAGTGTTGAACGAATTTTGGTGTATCAGAAGCGGGGTAGATGAAGAACGAAGACACCAAAAAGACATAGCAACATGCATTCCATAATGCAAAAGGTGTTTGTGCCATAAGAAACAGGTATTAACATGCAAGAAAAATATACCACTTGATACCAAAACAATGGAAAGCTGTGTTTGAAGCTCTGCTTGGATACGAAACGTAGCTGATGGGGAAAAAAGAAATGAAACGATTAGTAGTCTTTGAAATATTGTAGTAGACGAGACTGTTGAAGGGCTGACCAAGTAAGGAATGAAGAAGTCCTGGAACAAGTAAATTATGAAAGTGAAAAGTATATAACTATGGACACAATAAAACGAAGACAGAGAATTATTGGACACATACACAACACGAGTCTTTCCGGAAAGCAGTAGTTGAAGGGATTATAGAGGCTAAGAATCACATATATTAGTACATACGGCAGTGGTCGATGACATGGGGTACAGCATCTATGCTGAAATGGAAAAGTATAGCCGGCAAGCGAGCAGGATAGGAGAGCAAAACAACACAACAGCGACAAGGGGTACAATTTATTCACACACATACAAGCAGACTACAAGATACACTGATACACTTCTGAAACATCTCCCATAAGATTCGACAAACTCCTGCCGACACCGAGCGCAATGTTGTTGTGGCTAAGGATTCGTGTTCAGAAGGACAAGCATTCCAATATTCAGCCGTAGGCATCCGTGCTTTTTTTGAAAAGTAGACAGCCATTGTCCTTCCGCGTCCTTGGCTATTCCGAGGTCGTCTCTAATGACATCGTCGTCTACGGGAAGTTGTTTCTCAAATTCCCTCTTTCCTTCTTCAATTTCACGCACGAAGTAAATGACTCAGTAGGGTAACAAACTTAACCCATAACATGCTGTGTTCTCTAGTTCTGTCACGAAATGAGATATATATGTGAAGAAAATAGTTCTCACAGGCCTACTTTGAGTAATTTTTACCGTGAATATCGATTATTTAAACTCAAAAGAACCCGTTTTACTTCCAAACGTAACGAAAGTTACATGTCAGACTTTGTCAACAGACACCAAAAGGACATAACACACGAAAACTCCCGTAAATAAATTCGTAAACGATTAACGAAATGGCTATAATTTTGTTTAGTTATTACTGTAAGAGCCAAATATATTCGCACTTGGTCATGAGTATGTCGTAATATGATGTCTTAAAGAGTTGTACGTGGTTTACTGCTGTCAGATTTAAAATTCCCACCTATAACGTCCGTTGCACCAATAGCGGACGAGCCATTTGTCGTTACTCCGAGTCTAATGACGGACATACGCGGAACGCCACATACCACAACAAAATACGTAAAAGCGTCTGATTAAACATTGTAGAAATTCATAAAGGCATGTCCGTCTAAAAGAATACGTAAAACACATGTAACAACAGCCACAATAAAATATGGAGGAAGACAAAGGCAGCAAATAGCAATAACTATGTATTTGTGGTAGGTCAACAACGTCAACGCAGACTGTAATACAATACACTTCACAGTTTACATTTAGTTTTAAAGAAAACAGGTATTAAGAAAAGTTTGTCGCAGAAGAAAAAAAAGTTACATGTGAAACTTCATTAAATTCTTTGAGTCTTTAAAGGGGGAGAGCGCTCTGCGTTGCAGCTTACCTTTTTGTAGACGACGCGTCGTGACGTCAGCAGTAACTTATTGGTACTGGCGGCATAGTTATTATGGCTCCATTATTCATGGAAGTGACAGGGATACGTCCTCTTGTTTGGTATAGGCTCCTCCTGGCGGCAAAATCTACCCTCCGTTACAGTCCTTCAATCACAGGCCGGTCGGAAGTAGTTGTTGCTGTATAAAATCCAAGATCATGGGGGTGCGATTACGACGTTCCTTACACACACGATTCCCTTATCAACGTCCCGTACACACTTTTAAAACATTATAAAATCCACTCAGACTCGCTGATAGCGAGTTTATAGTCCTTCCACTTTCAGCAATGACGATCACGGATTCACTGCTCTGGGGCACAGAGCGCCACACGTGATAGGAAATTTAAAAGCCTCCACGGCGACAGTTAATGTTCAACGCTGCGGATGTTCATTTAGCTGCAAACGTGATAGTGGCTCAAAAGTATATTAGTTTGTGCAGTTCGGTTAGCTGCAAACAGTGTACTGTACGATCACATCACAGTCCATTCGCACGAGCATTGTCACTGCTGTTTATGGTACTCCACGAAACTCACAGTACTCACTCAGTCCAACATTTTGTTCCGTAACGTCCACGCTGAAGTTTAGTTCAAGCCATGACGGAGAAATAAGAAGACGGCCATAAATTTACGTTTGTTTCAGTCTAGCACGGTTACACTACATACGAGGGTTAAAAAAAACGGAATAACATTGCCGTGGGCGGAGCTTGTTTAGTACACATTTCTGCTGCTAGGCGCATCTCAAAACTCGATATGTGGAAGACAGGAAACTGGTTCTTCCACGACAATACTGCACATACATACACAGCCATCTCTAGTACTCCGTTTTTGGCTAGAAATTGTATGGTTCCGCTGCTCCACGCACCTTCCTCGCCTAAACTGGCTCTGTGCGACTTTTTCCACGTATGAAAAGGTGCAAAAATGGACATCGATTTGACAACAGTGAAGACGTCAAGAAAAAAAGGGGGGAGGAGTTGTCAGCCATTTCTAAAGATGACTACAAAAGATATTTCGGCACCAGTGGGACAAATGTAATAGTTGTAATGAGAGTGTTTTGAAGGGGAAAGGTTGTTTTGTAAACAAGTTGAAAATATACAGCGTTTAAAAAATAATTCCGCTGTCCAACTGCAACTATCAATATCGCTCTCAGATTTCAGTTCATACAACAGTGCTGCATATTACATTTAATTTTACACGGTGCATTACATATAAGCGTTATTATCGTGTTGAAAGGCAACATCAAGGGTACCTCAAAGCGAGAACACAGCCGCAAAGTATAAAACATCAGAAATATAATGGCAGCTGTCCAAACTACTTGTTATATAAACCAGGGGTGATCATTTTATTTACCCAGTGACACTCCTTACTATCACGCCTTGTGCTGGGTACATATGACGATGACATATAGAACGTTCGTTCTCCTCGGAACCTCCACACCTCGGAATACCTCCATCTTGACACCGTACGCAGAATCTGGACACGTCTGAAAAGATGGCGTCATTAACTGCTGTGTGCAGTGTCGGCGCGCGCATCTCTCTCTCTGCTGTGTCAAAGAAAGCCGTAACAATGGTCGCCGTGCTGACAGTCGGTGGCTCTTCAGACATCGCACTGTCAGTGTTAAAACTCATTCTGCGACAGACGTTGGCTCTAAGTACGTGACGTGGTTGTACGACCCTGCATCGGCGAGCCAACAGTTTGACTGTGCCCTTGAGCGCTAGTCGCGTGCGATCATTGAAATCATGCACTACACTGAGTATGAGCTTCCTGAACCCACCGAGTCCATATTCGCACGACAGCCGTGGGATTCTGACCAACGAGAGCAGAACATCGCAGAACGACAAACTGCAGTATCTACAGGCCACGTTCCTACCACTGTCGAATTCCGACAAGTGCTGGTAGACTTTTATCCTTCTTACACGGGGCTTAACACGAACTTCTCACACACAACCAATATTCAAATGCGAGTTTTGAATAAGAAACGCGCTGCTTACCCTTTCCTTATACACAGACTGTAGAGGCTTTACTCCATTATACTTTGTGCGGTCGTGCTGAAATGCTATCCATTTGCGTATCCAAGCACAGTACACTTAGTGTCTTTTGACCTTTGCTGCATACCGCCATCGTGGCGTAGAAATTTTAGTGGCCAGCGGTGTAGAAGAGTGCAGGAGAACTAACTGGGTTGTACTTTGCAAGGCCAGGCATGCATCACGCAAGATACAAAGCGACGTTTTATAAATGTAGCATCGTACACAGAACAGATTGTGATTGAGGCAAACAGTGGAACATAGTGTTAGTAAATGTCCAATAAGAAGATGTCAAGGAGACTGAAACGACTGAGTACGACCGCTCCGAAGTCCACGGCCTGACTGTCATAAGTCTCAGTAGCAAGAAAACCATTGCGTTGATCCCCCACAACGCAATTAATGAACGTGAAACCACTCTCTAATTAAAATGCTAAGGCTACTGCACGATTAAGTTCCCTGGATATAGAGACAAAGTCCTAACTCCATAAAAGAAAAATCGCTAAGGTTAAAAATGGTATTTTAGTTTGTAAATACCACTTTTCAAATTAGTATTTAAAAACCCTCAAAAATCCATTTTCTCCGATTTCCGGATTCGTCTTAAGTCGAAAAGACGCAAGAGAGACAGAAAATCACACATGCAAGTATCACCAAACATATTCATGTAAACAAATGCACAAATTCACTTGTAATTGAGAATAAATTCTCGAAACACGCTGTTCCAAAAATAAGTAACTTGTGCAGTTTTCATTAATTGAATCGTTCTTGCATACTCTCGACTACTACATAAAAAGTGAGATGTAAGCCTGCGCCACAACAGCACCCATCGTTAACGGAAACTCAGCTCATTTGTTTACTCAAGACTATTGTAAGAGATGTCAGTCCTCACTTTTGTGGGCTCTTCTATGGAATGGTACATCGAGCGGAGAGTGCATTTCTTGAAAATAAATATCTTTCGGCTCGTATTTTCAGCTACTCCTGAGTATTTAGATGTTTGCACTAGCTCAGTGTCATACAGTTCATTTGTAATGCTACACTATCAAACTAAAAATTCCACATAGTTTTCTTTAGTAAGTATTAATTGCCATTATCGATATGTGGCTGATTGAGGCTTATTGCGTTCAGGAATATATGGAACAAAACGATTGTGGTTAACCTTCTGTTGACGTCGAGGTGATAAGAGAGGAAGCATAATGCGATCTGAAAAGAGACGGAAGGAGTAGTCGGCTTTGTTTTATTTTAGGCGCTGCCACAGTGCGCTCGAAGCGACCCACGGAAGCTGTCGACAGGATCTAGGCACTGTCTCGCTCGTGCCGAATGCGTATGTCTTTTGTCATTTACGATTGCCTTTGTCCGCTAGTGTCTTAGTACAGTCGTACTGTTGTTGTAAGGACAGTCCTGCAATAGTGCATCAAAGTAACGAAGGCAGCAGTCACTTCTGATTTCTCGCCCCCCCCCCCCTACCACTTCCCCCCCCCCCCCCCCTTACTTGCGTTTCAAGTCAGCAAGTTAGCAGGACAATGGAAACCATACGTCTTCGAATCACCAGTAAACATAAGCGCCATTCGGCCTCGCATCGTCAGTCCGACAGTTCAATACAAACCTGTACACAATCAAGCGTAGCGACGGCAGAGTCTTCGACAAACAGAGTTACAGAATTCTCACGAAACGTAAATAACAGAAACGACATTAACGACGAATATCTCCAAACCGAATGAAACTTCGCATGGAAAAAAAAATCACAAAAAAATCCTAGTGTCACTTGACAGTTAACGATATAACAACATAAACGAGAAATTAAAAAAAAGACTAAATCAACTTATAACTGCACCCTGCAGTCTAGTCTATTACCTACGGGAACACAGCTGGACAGAGAGAGAAGGGAGAAGGAGCTTTGTGCAAAACACACTCTAGGATAAAAACAAAAGTACGACGAAGGAATTACGCGAATGTTAGGGAAATTCGTAGATGTAATGTACATGTACAGACATTGAGTGATTTATTCAAAAGAAATAGCTTCATAAATTGAGCAAGTCAGTAAGGCATGGTTCTACCTCTGGCCCTTATACCAGCAGTTGTTCGTCTTGGCACTGATGTATACAGTTGCTGGATGACCTCCTGGGGGATATCGTGCAAATTCTATCCAATTGGTGCGTTGACAAGGACGAAGGTAAGAAGTAGAAACTCACGCCGTATGCGGGCAGGCATTATCTTGCTGAAATGTAAGCCTAGGATGCCTTCACAAAACGAGGCGTAGAATATCGTCGACTCACTGCTGTGCTGTAATGCTGTAATGGTGACGCGGATAACAACCAAAGGGCTCCTGCTATGAAAAGAAATCGCATCCCAGACCATCACTCCTGGTTGTCAGGCCGTATTGCGGGCCTGGAATCGCACTGACTGGAGTAGAATTGTTTCCGTGATAAGTCCCGATCTGAGCCCCGATGACCAGTTAAGACGTGTCTGGAGACTCCCCGGACGGCGGTGGGATACCAACCTGACTGTCTCTCGCCATACGGCAAGACAACCGGGAATGATGGTCTGGGGTGCCATTTCTTTTCATAGGAGGAGCCCTTTGGTTGTTATCTGCCTTACCATTACAGCACAGCGGTGAGTCGACGATATTCTACGCTCCGTTTTGTGAAGGCATCCTGGGCTTATATTTCAGCAAGATAATGCCTCGCCCCCTCAGACACACACCTGGCGAGACCTTCTCTTGTTTGTTTCGTCCTTGCCAAATCCTACGTTGGCCAGAAAGGTCGTAGAATCCCTCCCCAATTGAGAACATTTGGAGCATTATGGACAGAGCACCCAAATCAACTCTGGAGTTTGACCGTCTAACGCTCCAATTGGACAAAATTTGGCGAGATATCCATCAGGAGGACATCCAGCAACTCTTATCAGTCAATGCCAAGCCGAATAACTGATTGTATAAGGGAGAGGTGAACCAATACATTATTAACATGCTGAATTTGTGAAGCTCTTTCTCTTGAATAAATCATCCAATTTTTCTGAAATTGCAATCATTTGTTTTCTGTACATGTACATCACATTCACTAATTTCTGTCTCATTCGGATAATTCCTTTGCGGTGCATTCCCCCCCCCCCCCCCCCCCCCCCCCCCCCCCCCCCCCCCCCTGGAGCCTATGTGACACTCGCGTACAAGGGAGAGGCCGCAAGTATAAAACTAATATTGAGATTAAAATCGTTTAGAAACTCAGATAAAATTAATTTTTCTTGCTTCTTTATTTTAGTTTTTATAAAAATAACGTTTAAACAGGTCGATATAATTGTTATTGGTAGGTAGGTAGGTATAGCGCTAGTCTACTGGAAATATGATCAGATGAAAATATAAGTTCCTCTTAAAATCTCATCCAAATGTTTAAAATCCAATGAGAAGTTTCATACACACGAGATAAAAAGCAGAAAATGATTATTTAAATAAAAATAAAATGTAGTTATAACACGCTTCACGCTTTTAAACTGAGAAGCATAAAATAATTTTTCCTAGCCCCATTGAGATTCCTGACCGATACAGACAGTTCTGAAAATTTGTCGTTGTTAATGTTTAATAGCTATGAAAACACTTGTAAAATATTTAACGAAAACCGTCTAACGCATGAATACATAGTTGATGCTTGAATAGTTCTCTTTAACTACTATCTATTGCAGCGCCACACGTAGGAGAACTTCTTTTATACTTTCTAGTCCGTTTTAAGAACGTGCTGTATTAAAAATTCATCTTGTTTATATTCGGTAGTTATTTGAAGACTGAAGTGTACTGTTTTACTATCATTTATATTTTTTATTATTCATGTGATCCAACTGTGTCAAACATTTAATTACTTTGGTGAGAGTATAAAAAAAAGAGGGCCAAGCTTTGAAATACACGCCCATGCGTGTGAAAGCACTAACGACCTCTCGTCGTAAAGTTGATGAGACATAAGCAGCCCTGAATTCCACTGGGTGGATCTGGCAATAAATATCGCAATCAAACTGATTTATAAGTTGGTGCTCGGTCTTTCTCCAAAAAGCGAGTCCGAGTGGGCTTACGACGTGGATCTTCTGTTAACGAGAAGACCGCCACTTATAGTGCAGTAGACTTGCTGTGCATTACAAACGCACAGCGGCTTCCAATTAGAATAGACTTGGCCTTGTTCGTTGTCTGCTGTGTAATAAATACTCTCAAACCTAATAAGATTATCCCACAGTAAAAAGAAATTCCACCTGACAGTAACGGAGTAGTTCGAAATTCAAGCTGCGTCAGCAGAAAGTTATACATGGGAAATTGCTGGACTAGCTGGGTACGGGTGAGCTAATGATGTCCCATGAGCGATCTCCAGCCACAGCGCGCCGACAGTTAATTACAGCTCAGCTTAGATTTCACGGTTGTCAAACACGACTAACGACCACTTTGTTCTCGTGTGTTACAGTTTAAGTTACGCCGGTTAGGGAGTTAATATTTTACGGTTACTCGAATGGTATAATATACAATTGAGAGCCTCTCCATTAATCACATTCTAATCATTTCAACAATATTGTCATAACTGAGCATTGTTCCAAATTTGAATGAATGGTCCATCCTTCAGGTTTCAATCATTATGATAACAAATTTTAATATCGACATAATTTAATTATGTAGGTCTACGTACCAGAAACGATGTTAAACTTTTTCAGTGTTAACAGGCTGCATCGAGAAAATCGTTTTCCGTTCTGTGTGTGTGTGTGTGTGTGTGCGTGCGCGCGCGCAATATCTCTATCACTGTGTATTGTATAATAATAAATTAAATACTTGCCTTACCAGTATGAACAAGTAAATTTTTGTAGTTGTGGAATGAATCTTGGTGGCCACTCTTCGCCATCCTAAGTTGGATCGCCGATTACCTCGCCGTCGCCTGGATAGGGAACCTCATCATCCTTCCTTCGTGTAACCAGGATACAGGGTACTCCAGTTCCTTCCAGAACAGTGCCGAAGCTGTTCGCCGTTTCCGGATGGGATGTGACTTATAAAAGCAGTTGATCAGTGCGAGTTTCTCAGTCACATGCGTGATATTCACGATTTTCGTCCTCAACTCTGAATAACGGGACATTACAAAAGCAGAAAGGATTCCTCGCGCTAGAAGTAGCGCAGTATCTTCGAGCAATTTGTTTTCAACTGATATGAGTCCACAAGGACAAATCGCTGCAGAATAGGAAAACAAAAAACTAACAGTTTGAATTGGAAACATGTCATTCTATTCCAAGGAACTTCAGTTCGACTAGGAAAAGGTGTTCATTAGAAACGGAACACTATCTAAGTTGCCGGCCGCGGTGGCCGAGCGGTTCTAGGCGCTTCAGTCCGGAACCGCGCGACTGCTACGGTCGCAGGTTCGAATACTGCCACGGGCATGGATATGTGTGATTTTCTTAGGTTAGTTAGGTTTTAGTAGTTGTAAGTTCCAGGGAACTGATGACCTCAGATTTTAAGTCCCATAGTGCTCAGTTTGAACCACCAAAGTTGTACAGGGACGTGGGAATTATGTAGCCTTACTCCTTTCCATGAGCATCTCGGCTTCTGCGGGAAATAATTAGGGAAACCAGAAGAAGATTTGAACGCCAATTTCCATGTCCAAGTCTTGTAAATACTGCCTCAGGTATTCTACTTTGCTTCTCCTCATAGTTATAAGAAACTCGATCCCATTACAGGGTGTCCGGGCTAGAGGTATACAAAAACATTTGTTTGTATTTCAGTACCTATTAAGGTTTATAACTTTATTTGTCCAACACTTCACACAGAAGCTCAAACATTTTATGCGTGTTGGTAAAGTTCAATGCGGACACCATTGGTAGCTCGACAGATATCGAAACGGTACTCCACTTCTCGCCGTATGTCCGTAAGCATGACAGGTGTTGTGACCTCTGCTGCGTTGTAAATCCGTTGTCTCAAGTCTACCAGGTCTTGAACCCTTGTTCTGCAAACAGTATTCTTGATAAAGCCCTATGCGCTGAAATCCAGCGTAGTCAGATTGGGAGACCGAAGAGGCCTGGCAATGGCATCCCGATTCTGCTCCAAAGTTCAGGAAACATCTCGTGGATAAATGGGGTAACATCTCCATGATAGTCGGAGGGGCACCATCCCGCTGAAAAATGACGTTGGGAGGCACCTGTAGAACTGCATAATTCGCCAACATGTCGAGATATGTGTGTCTTGTCACTGGCGGGCACGCGCCATGCGATTCAGCTCTGTTCATGAAATGGTGAGGATCACATATTGAAGAGAGTGTCTCTGTCGGCGGCGCATTCATCTAACAACATAAAATGTCGACTTCTTTCCTTATAAGGATTTGTTTGTGTATACCTGTATCCCCGACACCCTGTACTAGTCTCTATTCATCATACTTTGCAGGGTTATGAACAACTCCATCTGCTGAGGCTAAAGGAAAAAAAAGTCTCCAGTGCTGAATGCTGCCTTTTCACCTCGTACTGCATCAGAAACAGCCCTTTGTAACTATAATAGTGTGTTCGTTAGTCTGGAACTAAAATTCCGGTTGCCAAATGACGACCTCCAATTTAGGCTTTACCCTATCGGATATTCGGACCCCTGTTACTATAACGATCGCAGTTCTATCTTTCGTGACTAAGCGTAATCACTATCCAGCGTACAAACTTCTCGTCAAAGATTGTACTTTACTGAAAACAAAACATTAAGCGTATTTCAGAAATATTCAGCCGGTTTCAGAAGGATATATCTTTTACGGGAATGAGGCTACAAATTTGAGGTGAATTTTAAGTTACGCATAAAACTAAAATGTGTTATTTTCAAAACAACCATCCTACTATACAAAGGTATATCTTTTACATGCCTGCACGTAAAACCTTGGGGTACTTTTTAGGTTGTTTTTATTAGGTCGCTCTCTTGTCTGTTCGGTGTAAGTTTTGCAATTGGTTTGAACTAACTTACCAGTGAGCTAGAGACTTAAACTTTCCATGTAGCTCAGAACTGCATGACAATACAATCTTAACTCCCTTTCTGTCTGGTGTGTGGCGGAGGGCAATTTGTGTACCACTGCTAGTTCGCTCTTTTCCTGTTCCAGTTCCGAATGGTTCGCGGGAAGAACGATTGCAGGCAAGCCTCCGTGTAAGTTCGAATCTCTCTAATTGTTACCCTCACGCTCTTTCCTCAAGTTACTCACACGTAGGACGGACCTATACATTGATTGGCTGAGGTGAAGAGAAACTGAAGTAAACCTCAAATTTACCACATGCCTCGGTTCTAATCTCATCAATTGGTCTGAAATCTACTGAAAAATTTCTCACAAACACACACACACACACACACACACACACACACACACACACACACACACACACACGTACATACATACATTGGGGTAAAAAATAATTATTTAAATACAAATCAATTTTAATGTATCACGCTTCCGCGAGTCCGTGGCCGAGGTCGCTAGCGCACGCTAGTGCGGGGTAAGCCGATTGGAATCCTGTGGGTGGAGACCTTACCTTGGCGGCCCACTGGGTGCTATTCGTGAGAAGTAGGCTGTGTGCCGGCACCGGGTTTCACCCCCTCCCTTCTTTCATCATCATCATCATCATCATCCAACACAATCATTGCAATAGACTCCGCACAGACACACAAATATACATATAGTATTACAAATATTGTAATGGAGCATGTTGCAAATAAATAGAGAAAAACTAATATATCGCATTTTAAATCGGCCCAAAAAGTATAAGAGAATTTCTCCTAGCCCCATACCGACTTCCAGTCCTGAAAATTTGTGATTGTGAATTTTCAATAGCTATAAAAATGCTTGTAAGATTTAAAAGGAAAAACGTGGAGCACATGCAATAGATAATAGTATGGGGGTGAATTATTCATCCATCAATTGCGTAGCGGAACAAACACTGGTAGCAGTTACTTCTGTAAAATATCTGGGAGTATGCGTGCGGAACGATTTGAAGTGGAATGATCATATAAAATTAATTGGTGGTAAGGCGGGTGCCAGGTTGAGATTCATTGGGAGACTCCTTAGAAAATGTAGTCCATCAACAAAGGAGGTGGCTTACAAAACACTCGTTCAACCTATACTTGAGTATTGCTCATCAGTGTGGGATCCGTACCAGGTCGGGTTGACAGAGGAGATAGAGAAGATCCAAAGAAGAGCGGCGCGTTTCGTCACAGGGTTATTTGGTAAGCGTGATAGCGTTACGGAGATGTTCAGCAAACTCAAGTAGCAGACTCTGCCAGAGAAGCGCTCTGCATCGCGGTGTAGCTTGCTGTCCAGGTTTCGAGAGGGTGCGTTTCTGGATGAGGTATCGAATATATTGCTTCCCCCTACTTATACCTCCCGAGGTAAAATTAGAGAGATTCGAGCGCGCACGGAGGCTTTCAGACAGTCGTTCTTCCCGCGAACCATACGCGACTGGAACAGGAAAGGGAGGTAATGACAGTGGCACCTTGAGTGCCCCCCGCACACACCGTTGGGTGGCTTGCGTAGTATAAATGTAGATCTAGATGTAGATTCCATGCGTCCCAAGCTCTCCGCCTTAAACCTGACAAGTATTTTCATTTACCCTTACGCATAGTATCAAAGTTTCCATTCACTTCTCACAAATGTTCAACTGTGCCCACCACCGGACACACGAGAAGCATCCAGACAACAGTCAAACTCGTACCATACTTTTCCAATCATGTCTGTAGATACTGCGTTCACTGATGTAGGTGTACGGCATTACTGTTCACCCTAATTCGTTGGAAAGAAAGGGAGCGCCTAGACGGAATCTTTCACAAACCCTCACACAGAAGTCGCATTCTGCGATAATAGGAGACCTCCATCAAGCCAGTGCCCGCCCGGCTAGCCGCGCGGTCTAACGTGCTGCTTCCCGGGCGGGATGGAGTGTCGGTCCGTGGCACGAATCCGCCCGGCGGACGCGTGTAGAGGTCCGTTGTGGATGGTTTCTAAGGCGGTTTTCCATCTACCTCAGCGACTGCAGGCTGGTTCCCCTTATTCCGCCTCAGTTACATTGTGTCTGCGATTGCTGCGAAGACACCGTTTCCCCGTACGGGCACACCATAATTATTCTACCACGCAGTCATTTGGTGTTACACTCGTCTGGTATGAGACGTTCCCGGACCGAGGGGGGGGGGGGGGGGGGGGGGAGGGGCGGCGGCCGAACCGCACAATAACCCAGGGTTCGGTGTGGGGCGGCGGTCGGGTGGGTGGACTGCTGTGGCCTGTTGTGGAGTTGTGAACCACTGAGGGCTACGGCGAAACGAAGCCTCCCCAGTTTAATACATACATAGATACCATCAAGCCACATGGCCAAGATAGTTGCTGCCGCATACCAGGGCCCACTCTGCTTTGTCTAGTGATACGAGATGGGAGTAGCCAGTCTGCAGACAAATTTGGACGCTGGAAACGATTTTTTCTGTCGCGGAGCGCGCGGGTGTCTGTTGGTTGGGTGTTTGCGCTGTGGGCGGGCGGGGCCTGAGGGCGGCTGGGGCTGCGGCGTCTCAGCGACCAACTGTTGCGCCTCTGCTGGCAGCTGCGCTCCTCACAGTTTACGTTCGCACACCACGAACCCTACCGCCATGCACTTGCCGTCTCCCGCCAGACCTTGCGCTCTGACTCTGTAGACTCGTCCCAGAACGTCACACTCGCATTTCTCCACTGCTTTAAATCAACAACTATACACTGAGATAACAAAAGTCATGGGATACCCAGCGGTATGTACATATAAAGATTTTGGTAGTAACACGTACACAAGGTACAAATAGATGTCGTCTGAGTAGGGTTTCCCGTCGGGTAGACCGTTCGCCGGGTGCAAGTCTTTCGATATGACGCCACTTCGGCAACTTGCGCGTCTATGGGGATGAAATGATGATGATTAGGACAACACAACACCCAGTACCTGAGCGGAGAAAATCTCCGACCCAGCCGGGAATCGAACCTGGGCCCCTTTTTGTTTCAGCATTTTGTTCGTTGTTGATCGTTGTGTGTGGTCGTGGCGGACGTCACATGACATCCGCTCAAGTTCGTTTTGTTGATCCTCCCACTCAGTTTTTTATTACAGAGGCCAACCAGCTCTCTGACCGAACACGGTGAGCTACCGTGCCGGCAACCCTCAGGATTGACATTCTGTCGCGCTAATTACTCAGTTACCGGGGGCGGACCCACATGGTATGATGGTATGCAAGGGCAGTACATTGGCTGAACTATAATTAGAACTCACGCGATTCCTGTGAAAAGGTTTCTGACGTGATTATGGCGCACAGCGGGAATTAAGGAGCTAGACGCATGGGACATTCCATTTCGGAAATCGTTATAAAATTGAATATTTCGAGATCCACAGTGTCAAAAGAGCGCTGAGAATTAAATGGCTCTGAGCACTATGGGACTTAACTGCTGTGGTCATCAGTCCCCTAGAACTTAGAACTACTTAAACCTAACTAACCTAAGGACATCACACACATCCATGCCCGAGGCAATATTCGAACCTGCGACCGTAGCGGTCGCGCGATTCCAGACTGTAGCGCCTAGAACCGCTCGGTCACTCCGGCCGGCAGCGCTGAGAATACCAAATTTCAGGCATTACGGACAACGCAGTGGCTGTCGGCCTTCACTTAACGCCGCGCGGGGTAGCTGCGCAGTCCGAGGCGTCTTGTCACAATCCGTGCGGCTTCCCCCGTCGGAGGTTCGAGTCCTCCCTCGGGCATGGGTGTGTGTGTGTGTGTTGTCCATAGCGTAAGTTAGTTTAAGTAATATTAAGTAGTGTGTAGGCTTAGGGACCGATGACCTCAGCAGTTTGGTCCCATAAGACCTTACCACAAATTTCCAATTTTCCTTCACTTAACGACCGAGAGCAGCGGTGTTTGCATAGAATTATCAGTGATAATAGACAGCAACACAGCGTGGAATAACCGCTGAAATCAATGTGGGACGTACGACGAACGGATCCGTTAAGACAGTGCGACCAAATTTGGTGTTAATGGGCTACGGCAGCAGACGATCGTCGCGAGTGCCTCTGCCAACAGCACGTCACCTGCAGCCCCTCTCCTGGGCTCGTGTCCATATCGGTTGGAACCTGGACTGCTGGAATACTGTGGTCAGGTCAGATAATACCCGATTTCAGTTGGTAAGAGCTAACGGCTGGGTTGGGATGCATCGCAGACCCCACGAAGCCGTGGATCCAGATTATCAACACGGCACTGTGCAACCTGGTAGTGGCTGCATAACGGTGTGGGCTGTGTTTACATTGAATGGACTGCGTCCTCTGGTCCAACTAAACTGATCATTGACTGCAAATGGTTATGTTCGGGTACTTGGAGACCGTCTGCAGCCATCCATGCACTTCATGTTCCCAAGCATCGATGAAATTTTTATGGGCGACAATTCGTCATGTCACCAGGCTGCAATTTTTCCGATTGGTTTGAAGAAAATTTTGGACAGTTCGAGCGAATGTTTAGGCCACCCAGAGCGCCCGACATGTATCCCATCGAACATTTATGGGACAATCGAGAGATCAGTTCGTGCACAAAATCCTGCACCAGCAATACTTTTACAATTATGGACGGCTGTAGGGGCAGCTTAGCTCAGTGTTTCTGACTTGTAGAGTCCGACACGATATTAGGAGGTATTCCATGACTTTTGTCACCTCACTGTATGATTTTATACGAATGCATTCCATTTTTGTATTGACGAGAGCAAATATCTCTGTGTGTATCTCAGTCTTTGTTATCTTGCTCTCATGATACTAGAAGGTGGTAGCTCACATTCACACTACAGAGTTTCCCTAGATCAAAGTTATCTTTCTTCCAAAGATATCTATTTCACTCCCCAAGATTTGATGTTACGCTTTAGTATGGTCTATACCGACCTGTTAGGATCCCAGCGCGCGTCTCTGTTCGTTCGGCGTCTGTTGGCACACCTATTTGATACGGATCCCAAGCGCAGGAGCAGTACTCTAGAACTGGTCGCACTTGTGTTAGTAAACGTTTTCCTTCGAGGTGCAACGCACTTTCTCAAAAACATTTCCAAGAAATTCAGATCTTCCGTTTGCCCACTCAGATATTGATTTTACGTGTTCGATTTCATAGTAGTACTCTGAATATGTATTTAAATGGCGTCACATACTCCACATATTCGGCACTAACTTTGAAAGCAGATACTGTCAAGTTCTTTCTCTTTCTTCTTCTTTCGTTTCACCCTCTTTGGGGTACGCTGGATCAATCATTTCTTTGTGCGTTGTTCTTTTCTTAGGGCCCAGTATTTCTTCATTCTTTCTAATCTTCTTCTCCTCTCTTCTTCCGAGATGAAGGATTTGGACTTTTGTGTGGATTTGTCTTGGAACCTTATGTTTTCATCTTTAGTAATTAATTTAGCAGTTCGATCAATAAGTGAATTTTCTGAAATATTTAATTCCACTAGGTCTTTCTCAGTTTCTTTAAACCAGTTGGGCTTCGTTTTTCGATTACGGAAGAAGTCAAAGATTTGTTTAGTTAATCTGTTGGAATCCATTCTGAGAAGATGACCATAAAAATTTATTCTCCTTTTTCGCATAGAATCTGAAAGTTTTTCAGTTTTCTTGTAGAGAGTTTCATTTTTGATGTATATAATCTTATTGTCTTGAAATTTTGGCCCAATGATTTTTCTTAAAATTTTTCTTTCCTTTATCTCCATTTGGCCTTTGAAATTCATGTTAAGTGTTTCTGCTGCATACAGTGCTTCTGGCTTAATCACTGTCTTGTAATGTGTAATTTTGGACCCCCATGAAAGGGATTTTTTGTTGTATGTATTTTTTGTTAGTTGGAAGGCCAATTCAAGTTTATTTTTTCTGGATTCCATTTCTTTGCTTTCCCCAGCATTCCAAGTAATCCATTCTCCGAGATATTTGAATTCTTTTACTATTTCAATCTTCTGTTCTTGAACTTTGAGGTATTTACATGAGTCCTTGATGTTTGTCAATATCTTAGTTTTTTCAGAGGAGATGTGAAGACCAATTTTAGCTGCTTGTTTCTTTAGTTCAAGGATTTGCTCCCGTGCTTCTTCCATTGTTTCAGCAAACAGGGCCATATCATCTGCAAAAGCAATGCAATTTACTTTAAGGTTCTTCTTTTTGCAACCCAGTCTTATACCACTCTTAATATTTGTGTTCCATTCTCTGACTACTTTCTCAAGAGCGCAATTGAACAGCAACGGTGAGAGCCCATCGCCCTGTCGCACTCCCGTTTTTATTTCAAAGGGTTCCGACAGTTCGCCCATAAATTTAACATTCGAAAATGTATTTGTAAGGGTCGCTTTTATAATATAAGTTGTTTTCTTATCCAAACCCATTTCTTCCAGGACTGATAACAGAGATTCTCTATCAATCGAATCATATGCTTTTTTGAAATCAATGAAGGAGATTACGTATGACTTTGCCCTTGATTTTTGGTAAGCCATGATGTTTTTGAGGTTTAGTATTTGTTCCGAACATGATCTACCCTTTCTAAAACCTCCCTGGTATTCCTCGATTTGCGGATCCAATTGCGGCTCTGCCCTGTTCAAAAGGACTTTAGAAAGAATCTTGTACGTTATATCCAGCAGTGATATTCCTCTGTAATTGTTGGGGTCTGTCTTCAAACCTTTCTTGTGGATAGGGTGGATGAGAGCTGTTCTCCATTCTGCGGGGATCTCTTCTTCTTTCCAGATTTGATCGAAAACACACTTTAGGGATGTAACTGCATTTTTGTCAGCCTTTTTCCATAGTTCGGCCACTATTTGATTTTCTCCGGACGCCTTGTTGTTTTTAAGTTCTGAGATGACCTTCTGTAGTTCTTCAGTCGTCGGTGGTTCTGAATCCGGCTTCTCACGGTTGTTTGGAATGGATTCAAATTTTTCAAGGATGGGATCACAATTCAAGAGTTTCTCAAAGTAGCCTGCTAGTATTTTGCAGTTTTCCGTGTTGTTGTGAGCGATGGTCCCATTTACATCTCGAAATTGGAGGGTGGGTGCTTTGTATCTTGATAACCTTTGTTTGAAAGTTCTGTAAAAGCTCCTTGTGTTGTTTTTAGCAAATTCTTCATCAATTTGGAGGAGAGTTTTGTTTTCATGTGTCTTCTTAATCCTTTTTATATTTTTATCTACCAGTTTTCTAACTGTAATGAAATTCAGTCTACTTTCTTCTGTTTTCTGTGATTGCCAATTTTGCCATGCCTGTTTTCTCGTTTCAATGAGGGCATCACATTCCAGCGACCACCAGGCATGTTTTTTACTTTTTTGTTAGGTGCTATCCGTTCAGCTGTAGTAATGAGGTTTTCCTTGATATCCCCCCAGCTTTGTGTCTGAATGGTTTCTGTTGCTTTTGTGAATTCATCTGATTTTAATATCTTTTCTGTGCTATACTTCCGACCCTTAATTTGTTTCATGCTACTTTTCCTGTTTGGGATGACTTTGAACTTAATTTTTTGAAAGGTAATGGTCTGAATCCAAGTTTGCACCCCTGAGTACCCTAACGTTCATGATTTCTTTGCTAGAAATCTTCTTAATTGCCACATGATCAAGTTGAAATTCCCCAAGGCTAGGATTTGGGGATACCCATGTTTTTTGTCTTCGTGGTAGTTTCTTGAAGGCTATGGATTTAAGAATTAAATTGTGTGCTTGGCAAAGTTCTATTAGTCTCACACCATTTCTGTTTGTTCTCTTCTTATACCTTTTTTCCTTACCAGTCTGTGCATTAAAATCTCCAAGAAGAAGGGTGATGTTTTTATCTGGAATTTTCTGAATAATGTCATCTAGATGATTCCAAAAGGCCTCCACTTTTTCTTTGTTTTTCCTGTTATCCTCGTTTATAGGGGCATGTGCATTGATAATTGTGTAGATTTTGTTTGTTCTTGTGAATGTAAGACTTGAGATTCTTTCTGATTGTTACAGCCATTACATTTTATTTCTTCACGTTTAAGGAGAGGTGCCATTCATTACACCAGCAAACAGACCGACAGTGAAGTGACCTTATCAAATGTTTGTATTTAGAGCATTATATGCCTATTAAGCCTACCTGGAACATGTCAAATGTTACTTTCGTTACTATTAGACATTTGGCACCCAATAAGTTACAGCATACGTAGGTTTTGGGTGTTAAAAATCGCGAATCTTCGGCACACTGCATATTTTCCTTTTTTTTTCGTTAGTGCAATCAACTATGCCAGTTCAATACGTGTTTCAATATCCGTCTCCGGCTTAGCGCGCTAATGAATATGTGAAACGTATAACTGTAATGCAGCGTAAGTGATGCACGCCGCAATGCTGTTACACTGTATTCATGGTTGACGGCTACTTAGTTTGAAATAGAATCCTTCCAAAGCGAATATGTATTATAAAACAAGTAATTCATTTTTTAAGGAATGTGGACGGCATTGTAACACACTCCTTATCTCGCTCGGAATTAGTGCAGTCAATAGAAAATAACTTGATACTTATATTTAAGCTTTCCATCGTTGATAGGGCTACGGAAAACGCAATCGTATGGTTAATTAAGAAAAAAGAAATTGCATCAAAATTTAATAAAAATTCTGCTGTTTTCTGCAACCAGCAACTGAGTACGTCGCTTTGGGGTGGGGTTTTGGGTGCCTGAATTGACAGGTCGCGTTGTTGAAGGACAGTTGACGTCAGTGAAAATAATCCTAAAATGAACGTGCCGCGCGTCGTTCCGACGTGCATGTATCAAGTGCATCTGTTGACGAGGCTGGAAGTCTCGAAATAGCTCATGGCGTAATAAAGCGAAGACCATTTAATTGCAGTCTGAGGCAATTTTTTTTCTAATTAACTCGATATTTTCTAATGACAGAATCTATCAATTTCAGGCTCGAATACAGCTAGTGACAAAAGGGAAAGAATAGTTGAATAAAGAAAAAGTCAGCGACAAGTTGATCTTAGATTTTGGCAGCGCTTGTGGATGCAATATGGACCTTTATGCATGTTTCCTGAGTGATACGCATGTAGTGGAAGGACAGTCATCCTTGTACGCTACATTACTTCCAAGGCCACCCGCAGACCCAGCCATTTCCAGTCTGCCCACGTCACCAACAATAACGACTCTGGCCAGTTCTTCCGTCTTAACAATGTTCGTCTCTCTGAGTCTAGCCCATTGAGCAATGGTTCCCAAGCTTTCTGAGATCGTTACCTTCGAGTGCAATCAGAGGTTAGCTGGTTTGAATCAGCATCACACCAACACTTATTAATGAGTGTACGATCGCATGGAGTATCAGACAAAATTCATGGTGGGATTCGGGAATTCTCGGTAGGGAGGACGCAGCATATTGTCTTGTACGGAGGGTTATCGGCAGGTATAAAAGTAACTTCATGCTTGCCCCAAGACAGCGTGGTGGGACCCTTGCTCTCATGTCTTATATTAATGACCTAGAAGACAACATTAATAGTAACCTCAGACAAATGGTGCCGTTCCATAATGAAGTACTACATGAAAAAAAAAAGCTGTACAAATATCCCGTAAGTGCTTGACATGATTTCAAAGTGGAACAAATATTTTCAGGTTGCTTGAAATCTTCAGAAATGCAGAATTGTGCGCTTAACAAAACGCAGAGAAGTAGTATCCTACGACTAAAACGTCACCGTGCCCCAGTTAGAATTAGGCAAGTCATACAAATACCAGAGGGTGTAACAATTTGTATGGATGTGAAACGTAATGATGACGTAGGCTCAGTCGTAGGTAAAGTATGTGGCAGGATGAAGGAGAAATGTTGTCACTCTAACAAGAGAGACTACTTACAAAACACTTGTCCGTTCCGTCCCAGAATATTTCCCAAGTGCGTGGGACTGTTACCAAACAGGACTAACAGAGGATAGAACAAGAAATAACGCAGAATGCTAAAAACTGCCAAGCGCGAATGTGAAATGAGGCCTCTCGACACTAACCACTCCTAGCAAGAGGGGAAGGAGCAGATTATGTAAAGAAACACCGTAAGGAGCCTGCAGACGAACTTTATAAAGAAAACGCTGTTTTTAACCTAAAACAATAAAAAATGTACAAACGTGTGTATCCAGTTTACAGAATAACCACAGAAAATGCTTTGTAAATAAAATCGAAACGCTTTGGTGTAATTCTTTTTAATCAGATTGCAGTCGCCCAAGACAAATAACCTGTAGTAACTTAAACTAACTTATGCTAAGAACAACACACACACCCGTGCCCGTGGGAGGATTCGTACCTCCGGCGGGACGGGCCGCGCAATCCGTGACATGGCGCCTCAAACCGCTCGGCCACTCGGCGCGGCGGCGGAACAGTTCTGAGATTTCACGGCAAATGGTTCTGGCCACACTTGCTACTAGAGTCCGAGCCAGGGCAAGACGCAGACGGGGATTGCACTGTTGCCGGTTCCAAGCGATAGTTGCGGTACGACCATGCAAGTGCTTTGAGTTTCATGAGAGCGTGTTTTTCTTGCAAATTATGTCTCTTACTTGCTTGTGTAGAATTTATCGCTTACCACCACCATCAACCGTGACAACTCGCAAGAAATGGAATAAAGAGTCACTAAATAATTCGCTACGACCACATTTAACCCTTTCGTGGGCAAAATTATTGAGCAGTTTTTTTTTTTAATTAATGGAGAGCAGATAGTAGTTAGTAGATAGGTATATTTATCATACAGAATATCAAACTTGCTCCAACTGTGAAAGTGAGGTCACGCAACAAGGTGGGAAGTACTCTTCCCACTGCCCTTCCTTGGAGTTAAATGACAGAAACAACTTTTTCAATATGTCTTATTTATTTGATAAATTTACTTCCCTTGTTACAATGATTGTTCACAATTACTTGCCATGAAATTTTCTGAAACATGGGTCTATGCAAAGTGGTATTTGACAATATGTACAAACACAGCGAGTACTCTTTTCCGCAGCTTTGGTACTACAATGACGGCACGTCCAGTAGGTTTCTCCTAAAATGAGTTGATGCTCCCCTACAGCCACGTGACGAAAATCTTCAGGTACTTTACACCTTTTTGCCAGAAAGACATGTTTTTGTCCACGCCTTTTTTGGGATGAGAAGGCAGCGATCAATTGTCAGGCTAGATGGATCCTGTATGAGAGCTGATCATGCTGTCCACTTTCTCTTTTACTTATTTTCCACAGGATAAAACTGTTCACTGCAGCAACGTCCACCAGGACATAAAATATTCTGTGCCACCATTTTACAGAACGTCTGCCAATAGCATACCTTTCTCGTAATTGAAAAAACTTATCGACACCACCCATTATTTTGTTGTATTCAGCCACAACTTCAGGACAAGAAATCTCTGCACTAGTACCATCCTTGTTTTTCCTTTTCACTGTGGCTGTTTCTCATGGGTCGTGAATTGAGGACAGGAAAGTGACTGGACGGTTATCCATCCATTTTACTGCAGAAATGGCTCCTTTTGTTTCAAACTGGAATTGTCTTCGTTCCAGTTTTACGCTTTCCTTCAAAAATTTGGGTAAATCAAAAGGATTTACCTTATACTGTAGTTTTGAGGAAAAAATCACAAAATGTCATGCAAACAGCACTGAAAGGCTCCTCTACAGAGCAACACTCAGCTATACAATGCCTCTGCGCGAAGGTACAGCAAAAACGGCGGGAACTTCCGATTGGAGGTAGTACCCTATACTGTTCACTAGGTGGCAGCACCGTACAGAGGTGGGAACTGTGAATCCCACGGGACTAGGAGCGAGTTCATTGTAGTGGGAAGCATGTTTCCCACGGCTCATGAAAGGGTTAATGTTCGCATTGACTACGACATTCATAGCTTGGCGCTCAGAACACAACTGAACAGTCATTGGCTGTAGGAGAATGAATGATGAAGCGCAGACTCAGTCCGAGTAGACCTCAGAGGGAGCAGCGGTATCGACCGATCGCCGTGTCCTCCTCAACCGATGGGCGCCACTGGACGCGAATATGAACGCAGAACAAGCATAAATTCGATCGCCGTCGCTCGTGACTGCAGCTAAACGGATCGGGGAACTTAATTTTTGATGCGTTCATGGACACATCCAAACACGTTAGCTCCCTCCTACCATTCTAGGAGTTGGGAGACATGGCTTCTGTACCCCTCCCTTCACCCCACCTCTCCCGCACCTTCAGGTACGCCCATGTGTAGATGCGTTCATGGACACATCCAAACACGATAGCTCCCTCCTACCATTCTAGGAGTTGGGAGACATGGCGACTGTACCCCTCCCTTCACCCCACCTCTCCCGCACTTTCAGGTACGCCCATGTGTAGATGTATACGCTGTTGTTACCTGTGTTGCAGGAGTACGTGTTCCGCTATCACGGACGCAAGATGGCGGTGCTGGAACCGCACGTGTTCGCCCTGGCAGAGGCGGCATACAAGTCCCTGCAGAGCACGTGCCGCAACCAGTCGACCGTCATCTCGGGGGAGAGCGGCGCCGGCAAGACCGAGACGACCAAGTTCATCCTGCAGTACCTCTGCTCCGTCACCAGCAACGTCAGCACCTGGGTCGAGCAGCAGATCCTCGAGGCCAACACCATCCTCGAAGCCTTCGGTCAGTGCTCAGAATACAACACTTCTTATTTAAATGCGGTACATACTTGCTACAGCAACATGTAATCTCGACAGACAAAACATTGGTCCCTGGAACACTGGGTTTCCGCAGCAAACGAATAAGTGCTCCGCGAGAAACTATTAATAACATGGAGTTCTCTTTTTTCGACATTCTTTAAAAATGTTGTTATTAGTGAGGAAAGGATTTTAAGATTCAGCATTTTTACTAAAATATGATTATTTTCACATAGATATGTCAATACATGGAATGTAGTCAAATTAAATCGGGTGATGCTGAGGGAATTAGATTAGGAAATGAGATACCTAAAGTAGTAAAGGAGTTTTGCTATTTGGGGAGCAAAATAGCTGATGATGGTCGAAGTAGAGAGGATATAAAATGTAGACTGGCAGTGGCAAGGAAAGCGTTTCTGAAGTAGAAAAATTTGTTAACATCGAGTATAGATTTAAGTGTCAGGAAGTCGTTTCTGAAAGTTCGGACAAGAAGAGAATAGAAGCTTTCGAAATGTGGTGCTACAGAAGAATGTTGAAGAGTAGATGGGTAGATCACATAACTAATGAGGAGGTATTGAATAGCATTTGGGAGAAGAGGAGTTTGTGGCACAACTTGACTAGAAGAAGGGATCGGTTGTTAGGACATGTTCTGAGGCATCAAGAGATCACCAATTTAGTACTGGAGGGCAGTGTGGAGGGTAAAAATCGTAGAGGGAGACCAAGAGATGAATACACTAAACAGATTCAGAAGGATGTAGGCTGCCGTAGGTACTGGGAGATGAAGAAGTTGCACAGGATAGAGTAGCGTGGAGAGCTGCATCAAACCAGTCTCAAGACTGAAGACCACAACAACAATGTCAATACAGGCATTTGGACACATGAAATGAAGCCACATAAGCACAATTTCTTGATCCTCTTTGCAAGATTACTACACTTTCATGCTTAAGCACCTTTTTTACCTGCAGTTTTAGTAGATCAGACACAACGTTTTTTAACTTCTTGCCCAGGATCTTAAGATATTATTTAATCAAAAGACAGCAACAGTCAGTAAATACTAAAGTATAACTTACGAATTACAGTATTTATGAACTATAGTATTTATTCATATCCCTAACAACAACGACCAACCTCAGAAACAATAGCCAACCTAAGTAACAGTGGTTAATTTGCAGCTGTGAAATCAAATAAAATTTAAGCAGTGAGGCTGCAACTTTGAAACCAAAGGTTCTCTATAGGATTCAGGTCAGGAATCTGCGCTGGCCAGTCAATTACAGGGATGTTATTTTCGTTTCGTAACCACTCCACCACAGGCCGTGCATTATGAACAAGTGCTCGATCGTGTTGAAAGATGCAATCGCCATCCCCGAATGGCACTTCAAGAATGGTAAGCAAGAAGGCGCTTAAAACATCAACGTATTCCTGTGCTGTGATAGTGCTACACAAAAGCCCCTCCATGAAAAGCACGACCACACCATAACACCATGGCCTCCGAATTTTACTGTTGGGGCTACACCCGCTGGCAGATGATGTTCACCGGGCATTCGCCATACCCACACCCTGCCATCGGATCGCCACATTGTGTACCGTGATTCGTCACTCCACACAATGCTTTTACACTGTTCAATCGTCCAGTGATAACACTCCTGACACCAAGCGAGGCGTCGTTTGGCATTTACCCGCGTGATTTGTGGCTTATGAGCAGCCGTTCGACCATGAAATACGAGTTTTCTCACCTCCCGCCTAACTGTCGTAGTACTTGCAGTGGATCCTGATGCAGTTTGGAATTCCTGTGTGATGATCTGGACAGATGTCTGCCTATTACACATTACGACCCTCTTCAATTGTCAGCGGTCTCTGTCAGTCAACAGACGAGGTCGGCGTGCTTTTGTGCTGTACGTGTCCCTTCACGCTTCCACTTCACTATCACATCGGAAACAGTGTACCTAGGGATGTTTAGGAGTGTGGAAATCTCGCATACAGACATATGGCACAAGTGACACCCAATCACCTGACCACGTTCGAAGTCCGTTGAGTTCCGCGGAGTGCCCCATTCTGCTCTCTCACGTGGCTAATGACTACTGAGGTCGCTGATATGGAGCACCTGGCAGTAGGTGGCAGCACAATGCACCTAATATGAAAAACGTATGTTCTTCGGGGTGTCTGGATACTTTTGGTCACATAATGGATGTTCCTGATTTGTCAGGCTCCCTAGTGCGCCTCGACTAGCCCTTATATCACCCACACTAAATCCCATAACATATGTCTACGACTTTTGAGCAGCAGGTGGCATATCAATAGCCCCTCAATTTGCTAGCTCTATCGTCTGTGGCTTCAACCTCATATAGGTACCTGAAGGAATTCATGAACTTTTTTCCTCTCTGAACTCAGACCATTATGAAGATCAGAGGCGTGATGTTTGCGTGATATCTCCCGTTGATGACATAATTTTTTGTCTGTTGGCCAACTCTCCGAAACGAAGTAAGCTAAATTTATCTACGAAAAAAGCCAGAAAAAGATTAAATAAAGCGAAGTGTACTATTGTGCAGTTTTATTTTTGCAGTAATACGCTTTGCTAGGTATTAAAGTGGCGGAAGGACGTAAACGAAAATCCAGTAAGGTAGATACTGTTATCCAACTACATGAAGAACAATCTGATCAAATTTTATACACAGGTAAGCCAAAATGAAATCAACGCTGATATTATTCTGATGGACCTTTTTCTACTTTTTGGAATCAGTTTCTTCTAAAATAGTTTACTCAGATTTAGTCATCTCAGGTATATAATTAAGTTTACAACGACCTGAGGAAATAACTGTTCCATAACATTTTGCATCTTATCGTACAGTGTGTACGATGTTCCATTTTAATGGCTTTAATAGCCCGAGAGTAAAGCACGATTTCTGGATGCACTAGTACTTCTATTAAAGATATAACCTTCTTAGATTTTATTCCTATGATATGCATATACAATATCAGCCACTTTTTAAGGTCTTAATTTTTTACGCAAATATGTATTTAAATAAACATCTGAATGTCAGTTTCTTTCGCATAACTTCCTTTTTCTCACAACAAAAATGTAAATAATGCTTCTCCTCGGCACTTGCAGGACAAACTTCATATTATCCACTGAACAAAATTTCCCTGTTGCTCTCCTCAGTCCAGTCGCTGCCACAGTGTTTATTGCAACTGTGAGGTGCTTCATCCTGCATAAAGTCCGCATTGCTCAGAATAGGTTCCTTAATTATTGGTAAGTCGCGAAGTATGCTGCAACAGCGTTTCCAGTAAGACTCACAGTTGTTTATTTTTCGTAGTTCTGTGTCTGGTCTTGTATATGAGTATGCTGACGAGTCCATAACACACACAAACATAGATTCAGTTCGCTTTGTTGTGCTTTTTAATTCAATCTAATAATACATTTTCTGGACTATTGAAATGAGTTTTGAAATCTTAGTTTAATACAAATAATTTTTCTTTAATCAACATGGATTTTAATACTTTCTTGTTGTCAAGAAAGAAAACTAGGAAAAGCAACCAAATGATTGTAAAAAAAAATAAAAAAAGACATATTTCCGAACCCCACCTTAGCCACTCATTTGCCATATAAATGGTATTAAGAAGAAGCCAGTGTTGGCCCTAAAAAGTTAGCAACACTGTCTGGTGTTCTTACTGAACAAGCCGTAATAGACCAAATGGATAACTCCCACCCCTCGAGTCTTTTCAACGACGGAGTCGTTGCAGGTGAACCTTATAATCAATTGGTAGAGGAAGTTAAGGTACTCGTGGGAAGTTAAGGTACTCGTGGCCTGCCTAGGGAAAAATACCGATATTCACGTAAACAATCTGCGAAACGGTGATTTGGACCCCGTATCTCACAAAATAATATGGATAAAGAGATTCACATTGTTAAGGCAAATAGTTTATAATGACCTCTCAACGACTGTTGAAAAAAATACAATAATTACTTTCATAACCGAAGCTGGTGTGCAGTAACTATACGTTAGGACAACCAATAAGATGATCATAGTGCACGACTTGTAATTTTTTAATTCAGTGCTCTTATAAATATGTGAGTGGTTCCTGAGACGGCACATTCACTAAGAAGCTCTTGTTTTCTTTGACGCTATCTTATACGTGAATGCAGTTATCTTAATTAACAGTTATTCTGTTTAGGAAACTATAAGCTAATCCCGGCTAATGTTAAGTGTCATCTTTCACTTAACACAGTTGTTTTTGTAATTTTTTTTGTAAAGATTAGAATTATTTTGTAAAGCACTGCAGATAAAATTACCAATATCTTTTTATTGTTTTTTTTTTTTTTTCAGGCAACGCGAAGACCGTCAGAAATGACAACTCCAGTAGGTTTGGGAAGTTTATGCAAGTTTGTTTCGACAGCAAATGGATGATAAAGGGTTGTATAATACAAGACTACCTGCTGGAGCAGTCAAGGATCACGTTCCAGAGCCCCGGAGAAAGGAACTACCACGTTTTCTACCAGCTGGTTGAAGCGGCCAAGGTGAGCCAATACACTGCCTGTGTCATTATGTGAGCTTCTCTTGACGAATGTCTGTGCTTCATAGAAAAAGCGCAGAGGAAAATATTGGTGAGAGTTGGTCAACCTTAAATACTCTTTGGATGTTATGTACTGAACAGAAGTGATGTATGTCACTGAACAGACAGACTGTTTCAATACGTACTTTACAGCTTCGATATATTATAGCTTCCGGACTACGTAACGTATACGAAGTTTTTTTTTGTTGAGATTATGTGATTCACACACTCGAAGAGATTTTGTTGGTTTAGTCCAGGGATTCTCAAACCGGGGTCGCGTGAACATTTTTGGGAGGTCGCGTAATGATGTGAAAGTAAAGTGTTTTTTCGTAATTTTTAATCTCATCACTTACTTTAGGCAACTGTGTTTGCATTGTGCTGTAAAAGATGAATAACTGTAACCACTCGCTTCTTATAACCATTCACACGACCCTAGTCTACCTTGTCACCCCAGCTGACGCTGAGGTTCAGTTGACTGACTATTCCAGCACAGGATGTTAATTTTGCAATAATTTAGCGATATAGCAGCTTTGAGTACAAATTAATAATTGGCTGAGTGATGGATTGTGCGCTCTGTCTCTCCCCCTTACCCGGAGACTGCACCTGGATGCGGTGCAGCCCCCCTCCCCAACGTTGGAGAAGGGCCGCCTCTGCAACGGTTGGTCGCAGTTTTTTCACTGGTTATAAGAATGAATGGAATTATTCTGGACCAAAAATTCCCATACAATAAAGAAAAGTTCCTCTATCGAATGATACAATACGTCGACGTATTTTGGATATTAGAAATGACCAGTGGGAGCAAAAATTAAAGCGGGCTCGAAATGTACAATGCAGGTGGATGAATCGACTGATGCTCCAAATATCACGCAGCTGTTGGTATTATGTCAGGTATAGTAATGCTGAGAGAGTGCACGAAAAATTACTATTGTGTGTGTAAGTTATTAGCTGGGCATGTTATAGGTGACCAGATGTTTAAAACAGTGAACGAACTTTTCTGTGAGACAGGCTTTGAATGGAACAAATGTGTTGGTGCATGAACCGATGATGCAGTGGTAATGATAGGAAGAATACCTGGATTCCATGTTAAAGTTAAACCGTCAAGCAATGTTCCTACTACTTCAGGTCTCTGCAAATTTGAATTTCGTATTACAAAATGCAATTAATGTCATAAATCCTGTTAGCATAAAAAAGAAAAAAGGATGAAAAAACACTTTGTAATTTTTATTTCCGCCTTGACGAATTCCGTTAATAACATCTTTCCATCAAACCTAGTGATTTATCTTTTTTTTCTTCTTCTGTTTGTGCAATTCTCATAGAAATTTCATGTAGTATGCCTAGAACAGCAAGAGATCTCCTTCCTTTTTTAACGTGAAAATGTGCGGTATGCAGTTGGTCCGGAATGATTTGCCTGGAATTGTCATGTTGACAATGCAGGCAGCATATAGATCGCCGATCCCACGCTTACGCGTACCATGACCACTGTCGTGAATATGTTCCCCTACAGAGTTGAGAAACTGTACCTGAATTATTGTTGTGGACCCGGGTTTTGAGAATGCGTGACTGAAATGTCTTCGAAGCGAAAGAATGTAATTACTTCCATGGAGAAAAAGTTGATTGCAAAATGACAGTGTTGTCGGTTACACTACGATGACCGATTACGAAATTTGGATAGCCGTCTATTGTGTTACAGAGGGCGACAGTGATGCTGAAGTACACAACAAAGTGACATTTCAAGGGAAGAAATAATATCCCTTACGGAGACAATGGCACGGGTGGAAAGAGTTGTGGTTTACCTAGAACGTCAATCAGAAACTACCCCAGCCGAACTGATGTTCGTGAAACGTCTACGCGATCGTACTGCTCTCAAACGCCATGTAAATTTGAAACAAACTTACACAATTCTGCAGTAAATAAACGTGAATGGACTACAGTCTCCGTGCCAAAACAGTTCTTCTCGTTAATGTCAAAATGAAAGATTTGTATATTGTACGTATTAGAGTTTTTGCGTTTGTAGAGTATTTTTGGTCATCCGGATTACAGCCTGTCCCACCTAATCTGGATTATAGTTACAAATGTACCGCTACAGTACTTGAGTTACGGTTTACTTTCTTCGACAATCACTGCTGCAATGGTGATATATCCACTGTTGAAAGTTGGCGCGCTGGACATCATTATTTAACTTTTCAGTCGTGTTTTGTGTCTCGCTGTTGTTATTCTCGTCATCAGTTAGACACGTTTTTTGCTTGTAACAGCTTTTTAAATTATGTCGCTTCATCGCGGTATTATTAAAGACAGATTTTGTGCGTTCTGGAGAATTCAAATATGGAATCAAATTGCGACTTACCGGATTCAGGTGGTGATTTTCTGCCAGAGACAACTGACGCCGAAGGTACTGAGGTTGAAAAAGAGAACCGTCAGTAGATGTCTTTCCATCTCAGTTCTCTCCACAACTTTCTCAAGAGCCAGCTGACCAACAGTGAAAATGACTGCTACAGATGGTACGGAACAGAATGGAAAGGCGCTAGCACGCCGTCACCTGCAAGAACAGCTGCGTTGAACATCGTGAATAACACAGGGCGGCCGACTGCGTATGCCTGCCACTGAGTGGACGATTCTGTCACCAGTGCCTTCCTGTTTCTTTTTGACGAGTTGATGCTAAATCAATTAAAAAATCACAAATAATCAATTGCTCGGAATGAAATGAAAAACACCGCTTTCACCGTGTCGTTTGAGAAAGTGGAGGCTATGACTGCTATCACGTACGCCAGAAGTGCTTTTTGTGCTAGAAGTGTTACGTTGGATGACCCTTCGCTCGCTCTTGGAGGGCTAATTTTATTAGGGAGAAAATGACAAGAGTTAGACACCGCGAAACTAGGTGGAATTTCCTCTGTTACTGTGGCCCAATAGATCGCAAAGATGCTGTTTGCGTAGTTAAAAACACTTTTAATTTTATAAATGTAAAAAATCATTAAAGAAATCACAAATAATAAGAAATTAAAAAATCACAAATAAGCAGTTGCTTGGGGCAGCAAGCTGAGAGCAGTGCTAGAGTAGGGTGACCAAACGTCCCGGAAAACCGGGATTGCCCCGGTTTTCATCCCTGGGTTCCGGTGTCCCGAAAATTTGTTTCGGGACGCTCAAAAGTCGCGGAATTCAGTTTTTAAGTACATTTCGCGAAACTTTCTCAAATTTTTGGGATTTCGCTATATTAAAGGAAATACAACACAAGAAATTAATATATTTTAGCTTATTTGTCTAAAACCTCCATTGTCCCATACTAGTAATCACAGTATCAGTATTGATACACTCAGGCAATAATTTACTTTGAGCGGTACTTAGGCCTACAAGTAGTAAATTGTATTATTGTGACAGAGCTATGAAACCGTCCGATTGTCGCGCCACTTACTCACACACTCATTGTCAGAACAGTGTAGTAGTTGATGTTTTGTCAGACAAACTGCAATAGTTTTTTCTCATATTAGTGATATTATTGCTGCAGTACTGTGAAACGCAATGCCGAAATGTGCCTGCAAGTTCAGTGACTGTTATTCCAAGGAATGGAATTTCATTAAGAAAGGTCGTTTTGATTACGAAGCAGAGTGTTCTGTATGTAACTGTTTTATTAGTATAAGTCATGGTGGACGTTCCGACATAGTTGGTCACATTAGGTCATAGAAACACATTAACAGATACAGTGCACCGAGCTGCAGTAAAACTCTACAAACTTATTTTGTGAAACATCAGTCAAGTGAAGAGACGAAAGTTCGAGCAGCCGAGCGTACACTAGCCTGCCACACAGTAAAACATCATCAAACTTATAGATCTAGTGATTGTACTAATAAGCTTAACAGCATTGTGTTTGATGATTCTTCCATTGCAAAAAAGTTTAGTTCAGCAAGAACTAAAGTGTCAGCCTTAGTGAAAGGAGTTATTGCTCCCCAGAGTGTAAAGGAAAGCCTCGAGTACATCAAAAAGTCTTCTTTCTGTGGGATATTCACTGATGGCAGCAATCATAAGGCCACTAAAATATTTCCGTTTGTTGTTCAGTTTTTCGATATTAATCAGGGAATTCAGACCAAACTTTTGAAGGTGAGTTCCCTACCTAATGAAACATCTGACAAAATTTCAAGATTTTGTATGAATACTATCGAAATGTTTGATTTTGAGAAAAATAAATGTGTGGCATTTTGTGGAGACAACACCAACACAAACTTTGGTGGTTTAAAAAGACAAGGCAAATGCAACATATTTACCAAATTAAAGGCAACATTGCATGAAAACATTGAAGGCATAGGGTGCCCTGCACATGTTTTACACAATAACGTGCAGACATCTGCTGGCAGTTTAAGCTGTGATGTTGAAACTATCGTCATGAATGTATACTCACACTTTTACATATATACTGTTAGAACAGAGAGGCTTAAGGAGTTCTGTGATTATGTGGGAACTGACTATATGAATGTAATGTGCCACTCGAAAACTCGCTGGTTATCACTGTTTCCAGCAGTTGAAAGAGTAATCCGCCTGTTTGAACCGTTAAAAGATTTTTTTCTTAAACGAAGACAAAGCCCTAAAATATTGGTTCAGTTTTTCAGTAACTCTTTAAGTGAAGCCTACTTATGGTTCATTCGCAGTCAGCTTAGCGCTTTGGAGCATGGGGTAAAGGAAATTGAGGGAAGCACGAAAAGTGTAATAGAGGTAAATGATGTTTTGAAAAATACTCTGGAAACTGTTAGTAAGAGGAGAGTACATCAGTCCATTTCTTTTAATGTTAAATCTGTCCTTAAAAGAGCAGAAGTATCAGAAGCAGCGGAAAGGAGTTTTAGAGAAGAAGTTAACAAGTTTTATGACACTTGTGTAGAATATCTCAGCAAGTGGAGCGCCTCATATTTACCCTCATCACCGGTGTTTGATTGGATGTTACTGAAGAGAGTGCCAAAATGGGAAAGTGTTGAAGAGACAGTTTCTTATTTGAAGAGTAAGGAGATTGAAATCGATGATTCCATTCTCTTTGATCAGTTCGGCATACTGACAAATTTTGTTGAAGAAAGTCTTCACAAGTGGAATGATGGAAAAAAAAAAAAAAAAAGAAAAAGAAAAACGATATTGGAATGTCATGAGAAGTGGGTGAGTTTTTTTTAAAGCTGTGATTGTCTTCAGCATTACTCTGAGTTGGTAATAATTGCAAGGTATTTATTTGCAATCCCAGATCCCAGCCCATAATGCCAATGTGGAAAGAATATTTTCGTTCGTGAATATCCAGTGGACTGATGAAAGAAACATAATGGAGGTGGACTCTCTTGAAGCAATCCTGCAGATCCTGTACAACTACAAAATGGATTGTGCCAAGTTTTATCACTGTGTCTCAAAGAACAAAGACATGATCAAGAAGGCTGGAGGCAGTGAAAAATACTGTTTTCTCCAAGGACAGTCAATTCCATCTACAACTGCTCAGTAATATTAAAGCTCATGTTAATTTTAATTGATTAAAAGTTGAATGGCTGTAAAATTTTGTAAAATCGTAATACATTTCTTTATTACTGTATATGTTTATTAAATGTCATTAATCATACAGATAATCTAAATTATATCAATCTTTTGTATCCTCTTATTAGTTATAATAATCGGGTTAACAAAATGTATCAACAAAACATTAATATTTAAAATTAAGAAACCTGGGTACGTGTGGAATGAGGTGTCCACTGGCACCCGGGTGAATGTGTCCTGGTTTTCACCGAAAAATAATTTGGTCACCCTATGCTAGAGGTGCAAAATTTGTACACGGGCTTTATCACAAGCAGTAGCGAAAACAACCCGTTTCCATGCTCACCAGATTTAGATATTTTTGTGAAACACTTACTAAGAGCCTAAGGAACTGCAACTAATGTGTGAGGGAGCGATGGAAAGGGATCACCAAATGATATGTTGCTTGTGTGAAAAAATGGATAGGGGTGGCATCAATGATGTTATCGCTTGAGTGCACTGGTTGTACTTGACGGCAACAAACTTAAAATTGTTACAATTGATACAGGCTCAATGGGTCATGTAAATGCACAGATAGCTTATTAAGTGTAAAAATAAGAAACGGAATAGCTGAATTACCTGTATCTGATCATAAAATGGTCAAGAGGATATAATATTGTACGTTCTAGTGTTAGACGAGGCATTACCATTGCAGGGAATTTAATGGGAACTTTCCATCAGGTGCTATTTTCTGATGAATATGGCACAAAATAATCAAATAAAATGTATAAGCCGCAGTATTGATCAGATTTTAATTTATTAGAATGGACAATCGCTTTCGACTTTGCCCATTCTTTCGAAAGGTCATAGCGACCTCATTTCATAGAGGTGGTTGGGAGAACCACAAATGGTTCAATTATTATGACTGAATGTGCATTTGGATTGTTGCCGACTAGCTTCGACTATTTGGTAAATCTTTAAAAGTTATACGGCAGTATCATACAAGCGAACTAGTGTGCTGCCTAGAAACCATATTTTGGTGACAGGGTAGATTGTCAGATTCTATGCAGAAGTCCGGTCTGGTCTGGTTTTTTATCCAGTTACGTTGATATTGGTTTGGCCTCTTCACCATTATGCAGGCACCTGTGACGTACAGCCCAATACAACTGCAAAGTTGCCAACCATAGGGAAGAAAATATGCACTGCTGAGGAAATACTAATGATAGCAACTATTTTGAATATCTAAGACAATCAACACGAACAGGTAACTTTGGATGTGCCCCAGGGAAATGTGTTGGGACCCTTATTATTCATATTGTACACTAATGACCTTGCACACATTATTAATAGTAACATCAGGCTTCTTGTGGATGATGCAGTTATCTGTAATGAAATACCATCTGAAAGAAGCTGCAACAAATATTCAGTCAGACTTTGATAAGATTTCAAAGTGGTGCAAAGATTGGCAGCTTACTGTCAATGTTCAGAAGTATAAAATTGTGCACATCACAAAACGAAATAAAGTAGTATCTTATGACTAAATCAGTGAGTTACTGCTGTAATCAGCCAACACATACAAATACCTAGATATAACACTTTGTGGGGATATAAATGGAATGGTCACATAGGCTGAGTCGTGGGTAAAACAGGTGGTAGACTTCGGTTTATTAGTAACATAATGAGAAAGTGCAATTTGCTTACAAATCGCTCACGCGATCCATCGTAGAACATTGCTCAAGTGTGTGGGACCCAAACCTAATAGGGCTATTGAACATATATGGAGAAGAGCAGCATGAATGGTCACAGGTTTGTTTAATCCGTGGTAGAATGTCACAGTAATATTGAAGGAACTGAACTGGCAGACTCTTGAAGACAGACGTATACTATCCCGAGAAAGTCTATTAACAAAGTTTCAAGAACCGACTTTATATGATGACTCTAGGAATATACTATGATCCCTTCGTATCGCTCACATAGGGATCGTGAGAATAATTACTGCACGCACAGAGGCATTGAGTCAATCATTCTTCCAGTGCTCCATACGTGAATGGAACGGGAAGAAACCCTAATAACTGGTACAATGAGACGTACCCTCTGCAATGTACCTCACAGTGGTTTTCATAGATGTAGATGAATTGCTCCGACTGGGGCTGACATGTGATGACCGAAACCAGAGGTCCATCAGGCAACTTCTAGCGCGTTTTCTGTATTCTCTACACCTTTGTTACTTCCACAGTTACATTTTCAACTTCTGCGGCTGCAAGTGTTTTTCTGTCTTTGTTGTGTGTTCACATGTTGAAAACAAAGGTTAAACAGACCGCCTAGACCAGTTGAGGTCCTTTAGCACTAATTTTAGCTGCTATAGTTTATTTTCTTTGGGGCGTGTAACTGTAGTATTAGTATTTTTATTATTATTATGGTTTCAGCACCAAAGAAGAGAGTTACAAAACAGACATTTAGGGAAGTGGCAAGAGCAAGAACAGTTTAATGGTTGGTTAACTGCAGAGCCCAAGGACAGTTATCGGGTTCACTGCAGGATTGCCTGATGTTAGTTTGAGTGCTGGAAGAAGTGAACTTTTGAAACACGCGAATCGCGACTCGCCCAACGGTAGAGTGTCACAATTTACTAAACAGACTGCTTGTATCATGGGTACATCAACCTACTACAAGCACCACCAGTCTTAAGCTCGAAGAGGACACCAAAGCTGCTGAAATAAGACTGGAGTCAGTATTAGCTGAGCACTCACTATCGTTGCCAACGGTAGATCATATACATGAGCTCATAAAAGACATTTTCGTTGATTCTACAGTTGCCGAAAACTCTAGCAGGAGCAAGCTTCCCAAATAACACCATGAATATTTTGCTTGAAAACAATGACCGTTCAGTGTCCAGAATTGTTAATAAAGGGAAAATGTTATTAGCCAATACCTGATTAACTTTTTTCTTTTTGTGTTTCATCAGTCTATAATTTTTTGCTTTCTAGGTGAACATAGGGACGTTGCACATATCTTGTAGGAAAAATGAATTGGCAACACTGCTCAACTGTCACATCCTTATTAAACTAGACCTGCAAGAGATAACAAGCCGATTCAATTATGTCTATACAATACGTAGCCATGAAATGGATTTTCGTCATTTTTCTGAAAGATATAATTGAGTGGCATGTCCTCTTTGCTAAAATATAATTCTTTTACTAAGCTGATTGTCTTGAAGTTGACCTCAATGTCTTCTTTCAGGCATATGATGGTTTTGGGTACTTTCTGTATGTAGGAATAAACGTTTTCTACGTTTGTTCAGTTGATGATTTACTAGCTGAGAAATGAAACAGTTTCTTCATTGAATCTTCGGAGATGATTGGTTCACAAAATATGTCGTTCAAAAGGATCCACAGGTCTCTTCTTTCAATAACTAACCATGATTACTCCTTAAACTCTCTTGCCATCACTTTTCATATAACACTTTTTCCTGCCAGGTGTGAGCACTGAGCAGACAGCACAAAGACTATTATGCAGGTATATGTACTGGTAATTCAAAGAATTTACCCATTGGCACAGATATTCAGTAGAAATTTTTCGCATTGTTCTCGCATAAATTGTCATTTAAATATTATAGCGTTTGCAAAAATATTTGTGCTAATGGTTTTACAAAATTAACACATTTATGTCTTAGTTAATTTTAAGTACACCAATGTTAAATATATAGGGTATTTCAGAAGTGATGGTTAATACTGGGGGATATGACAGGAATGATCATTCAAAACAAAATAGTCTACATCTACATCCATACTCTGCAAGCCACCTGACGGTGTGTGGCGGAGGGTACCCTGAGTACAGTAAACATGGGCTCTAAAACTTATACCTTAAGACCTATGAGCAATGCTTGATTTCCAATTCTATGAAACAAATCTCCTCTACTGCAAGCTCTTTGCTTTCTATATTTTGGGAAGTGGTAGCATGGATCAAAACAAGAATAATATCCAGTACACATGAGCTCTAAAATGCATACCTTAAGAGCTATGAGCCCTTGTTCATCTTCGCTACTTTGAAACACAACTCTTCTAATGGCTAAGTGCTCATAACTTTTACTTTTAAGGTATGCGTTTTAGAGCACATGTTTACTGGACTTTTTTTCTTGTTTTGGCCCATACTACCACTCCCAAAAATATGGAAAGCAAAGAGCTTGCAGTGGAAAAGATTTGTTTCACAGTATGGAAGATTAAGAATTGCTCATAGCACGTAAGGAACATGTTTCAGAACCCATGTTTACTTGACTTTTTTGTTTCGAATGATCATTCTTGTCATATCCCTGAATATTGACATTGACCATCACTTGTGAAAAACCCTGTGTATTCAGTGAAATGGTAGATAATTCACAACCTACAAAAATCGATTTTTGTACAACATTTCTATTTAATTTTATGTGAAGAAATTGATACCCACTCGTATTGTAAATTTTATAATATGTGTTAGGTTTGATGACATCACGGAGTATATATACAATTGAAACTGTAAATTGATTTTTTTCTTACTGTGTAATATCATGAGACAGCATTAACTAATCTCAAGTGAGGTATTGTTTCATGGAGGAATTCACAAAGATAGGAGAGATCACAATATAGTGAGTGTTGTATGGCACTCTGGTTTCAGAACAACAAAGAGCTGGCAGAGCAGCTGAGGCTGAAGCCAGCCGAGCACTACCGCTACCTCGACCAGTCGGGCTGCGTCCGCATCGACGGCGTGTGCGATGCACGCAAGTTTGATGCACTGAGGCTCGCTTTCAACGTGCTGCACATCCCAGCAGAGATGTGCGATGGTATTTTCAGCGTCCTGTCCGCCATCCTCTGGCTGGGCAACATGAGCTTTGAGGTATTGTCTTCACTTTTATTAATCTTTTACATTTTTGATATGGTGTTAAGAACAGTGTCCGCTGCTGTCACTGTTATGTGTTGAAGGTACCAGACAGTGTCATTGATTTAAGGACAAAAATGAGACAAGAGGGACATCAGCAGCAGCAAATTAGAGTAAAAAAAGGAAGTCAGAATGTCCACATGAGCAGTGATGATGCATGTTTTTACTGTGTGTTCTAGCATATGAACAGAGGCCTTGTATATGGTGATTGTGAAGATGTGTCTTGTCCCAAGAACTAAATTTGAGAGGAAGTGCACAAACGTTACTGTACCTCAAAGGATTGATAGTTATCTGTTCAGTATTATGTTAATATAGATTACTTTGAGAGCTAAAAGTAATCATATTCTACTAGCATACACAAAATACATAGTTTTAAATTGTTAATAATATGATTAAGGGTATCATTTTTTTTCAGTTAAGGATCTGAAATTATAACTTCATGTTGCTAAATTCTGTGTGAGTCTAACTAAATGATTAATAAAAACAAAGATGTGGTGACTTACCGAACGAAAGCGCTGGAAGGTCGATAGACACACAAACACAAACATACACACAAAATGTTGTTGAATTTTGTGTGTATGTTTGTGTTTGTTTGTGTGTCTATCAACCTGCCAGTGCTTTCGTTCGGTAAGTCACCACATCTTTGTTTTTATATATAATTTTTCCCACGTGGAATGTTTCCCTCTATTATATAAATGATTAATAAGTTAGAAAATTAAGCTAGAAGAAATACGAAAGATATTTTAATCATATACCTACTGACAGAGAAATTTATGAAATAGAAAAAAAAAAGAAAGGAACCGCTGAAAAAGATCCTGTTTGTTGTTAGAAAAATTGGAATGGTACTTCTACAAACTGAAAAGTATATAAACTAGAAAAATCAGTTATTCAACTTTGATGATAATTATAACACTTTCTTTCCTTACAGAACTTCACAATTAGCAATATTAATGGATGTATTGAATTATTTTCATCTTTTCTATATTTTAAATGTGCACAGTTAAAATTCTATGGACATCTTTTGAAAGATGGACTTCTTTGTTGCTTGTGTAATGTGCATCCCAGGCCCAACATTGAACTATATTAACGAGAGGAAAGCTAAAAACACACTCAAATTGTCTGGCAGGACCAATTTTTAAGAGCTTAGGACTGAATTTTGCCATGTTAATGTTCAGCTGTGCCAACTGTGTTGCAAAATTCGCTAACTCTAAGACTATATGCTATTCTGTTTCCCACATCATAGAAACTGAGTAGATGCCAACTCATGAAAAGAATGTATTTTCAACTCTCAAATGTCATATATTTTTCCTGTTATCTAGCATAGAAATTAATATTTTGTCTTTCCGACTGATGCTTTGGGGTTCATAGGTGAACAAAGTTACACTGTAACTTGGTTGTGTTACACAAGTCTACTACACTTGCTCTTCTATGTAAAACTAAATGTTCTCTCAGCAAGTTGTAACAATTCTGGTTTATACAAAGACAAATATTCAATCTCTACATAATGCAACAATAAGGAACACACAGTCATAGAGTTATGAATCCCGGAACCCAGATTCCACTGCTGCAACACTAAATAGGATTATGTACAAGTGATTGTGCAGTATTTTTAAGGCATTCGAAATAATACCATATTGTTAACATAAAATTAGCATAATTTCTGATGCATCAAAATAGTTGATGTAATTTTGTTTAAATAAACTGCACTTTACATATTACAAATTGGCACAAGAGTTTCATATACATGTTCTGTTCCATTATAGCCTACTGTGCACCATTGTGAACTTACATCACATGTTATCAACAGGGATTATTTGCCTCAACGTTCTTATCAAATCTCACCTAACAATAGTTTATTGATGTATCTCCTACCATACTGTGTGCTGTGACATTTTACTGTGTGGCATAGCACCTTTTCTGTTCATAACCTTGTGTAGCACTGTGCAGTATGTCATAAATTTTCATTGTTGACAGAAATCTAAAATTTATATGTTTATAATAATATTTAATGTATTTCCTAAAATGAGCTGCTGTAGAAAACTGGTTTTGAGATAATGGGCACAAGTCAGGGTCTGCAACTGCAGGAAATTGAAAATCTGATGTATCAGTAATTTGAGTCATGGTATTAATCTGGAGATAGTTGTGAAATCTCACAGCTATTTTGTTATTCACCTCAAAACCTAGGCACGTTCACAGTTCATGTCCTCTCATTTTTAGTCAGTCCTGAGACTAATACCCCAGCCATGTATGATTTCTTGCTTGTGGCTTCATATAACATTGGCTTGAGAACGACAATAGTATGAAAAGGTTAAATATGACTCTCAGGTTTTCAAATCTTGCCTGGTGCAGTTCCTAACAAACGGTCTTTGCTTATCATCCTGTCCCATAAGTCTCCCCTGACCCAGTGCTCTGGGTGACTGTACCAAAGTCTACCCTTTTTCCTAAACCTCACAGGTTCTTTTCCCTCATCCCTCTTCCTTCACCCCTCTTCCTTCACCCCTCTTCCTTACCCTTCAACCCTTCTGCCAGAAGAAGGAGCCACTGGCTCTGAAAGCTAGCAATTCTGTGGATGTTGGGTCTCCTGCTGCCACTTGGTGGTAGATTTTCTAGCTTTTCAGTTACTTATATTTTCAAAAATTGATTATTTTTGTCGAAAAGAATAGACTGCAATTCACTATACAGAGGAGATGTTGATTTGCAGATGGCCTAAAGAAAAAGATTGCCACTCATTTGAGCTTTCAGTCAAAAGGCCTTCATTTAAAAATAGAAAACACAATCTCACACACAAACACAACTCTCAGACATGTGACTACTATCTCTGGCTGTGGAGGCCAGACTGCATACAGTAACTGCATCTGATGGCAGAACCAGTCTGTGGGTGATGGGAGTAAGGAAGAGGCGGGCTTGGTGAGTGGAAGGGATAGCAGGGTAGAGGTGGGAGAAGGTGTACTGCTGCCTGTGGGAGCATGCAGGAACCTGGTGGACATAGGGTAGGCCTGCTAGATGCAGTCAGGATATTTGAGGGGGGAGAAGGGGAGCACAAAAGGAGAGAAGTAGAGGAGAGAAAAAGACTAGGTGTGTTGGTGGAATAGACGACTGTGTAGCACTGTAGTGTGAACAGGGAAGGGGATAGATGGGTAGAGGACAGGAACTAGCACAGATTGAGGGCTGTTGGGGTAATGGGAATGTAGCATATATTGCAGGTAGAGTTCCCACTCGCACAATTTAGAAAAGCTGGTGTTGGTAGGAAGGATGCAGATGATGCAGACTGTGAAGCAGTCATTGAAGTGAAGCACATTGTGTAAGGCAGCATATACAGAAACTAAATGATACAGCTGCCTGTGTCAGTGGCCATTCATGTAGACAGACATCTTGCTCATTGTCAAGTCCTTGAAGAAAGCAGCACAGTGACTGCAGCTTAGTTTATAGATCACATGCCTGCTTTCACAGGTAGCCCTTTCCTTGATGCTGTAAGTGATGCCTGTGACTGGACTAGAATAGATTGGGATGGAATGGTCTATGGGACAGGTCTTGCATCTAGGTCTATTGCAGGGATATGGGCCATGAGACAAGGGGCTGGGAGCAGGCATTGTGTAGGGATGGACAAGGGCATTGTGTTTGTTCAGTGGACAGTGAAATACCACTTTGGGTGGGATGGGAATGATAATTGATAGGATATGAACTCATTTCAGGTAATGATGTGAGGTAGTCGAAACCATGGTTGAGAACGAGATTTAGTTGCTCCAATGCTGGGTTGTACTGAGTTACAGGGGCTCCTTTGTGGCCAGATGGTAGGAATGCTGGAGGTGGTAGGTGAGTGGATGGGCAAGGCAGCAGAGATCTGTTGCTGTATAAGGTTGGGAGGGTAATTTTGGTCTGTGAAGGCCTCAGCAGGACCCATGGTGTACTAGGAGAGGACTGCTTGTCACTACATATGTGATGGCCATGGGTCAATAACCTGGAGGGAAGGGTTTTTTTGATATGGAATGGGGGGCAGCTGTCGATCTGGAGATATTGCAGGTGATTGGTAGGTCTGATGTGTATGGAGGTACTGATGTAGCCTCCTTTGAGGTGAGGTCAACATCAAGAAAGGTGGCTTATTGGGTTGAGGAGGACCAGGTGAAGTGAATGAGTGTGAATGTGTTGAGGTTATGGAGGAATTTGGCTCGGTTGTCCTCACACTGAGTCCACACCATGAAGATGCCATGAATGAATCTGAACCAGGTGTGAGATAGGTTGGCATAGTATGGTGCCATGCAGATGTACATTGCTGTACCACGATTTGTTTGTAGGTGATTACTTCAAAGGTTATGTGTGTGAAGGGCATTGATAATCTTGGCATTTACACACACACACTCTCTCTCTCTCTCTCTCTCTCTCTCTCTCTCTCTCTCTCTCTGATTGTAGGTGAGGCTATAGTTGGTCATGATGTCCAGAAAGGGGGTTGTAGGTTTGATGTCAGTCTAGGTGTTGGGAAAATGGCAAGGCTAAGGCATTAGGGATGTTAGTATACAGGGAAGTGGCATCCTTAGTGACACATCAGCCTTGATGTGTGGTATAGGAACAGGAACAGGAAATCTGTTTGTGGACTAGGTTTTGATTTCCCATGCCATGTCCTCGTGCAGACTCCCAGTTCTCCCACCATCCCCAAGATTCAGCTACAATGGAATGTCCCCCTCATCACCAATTATCACCTTGGACTGGAACACCTGAACCATGTCCTTGACCTGAGCTTTGATTATCCCTCATCCTGCCTTGAACTGAGACATTGTACCCAAGATCCTTTCCACCCCTCCTAAAGTGGTGTTCTGTCACCTATCCAACCTACACATCATCTTATTCCATCCCCATGCCACTCTCTCTCCCAACCCCTCATCACAGGGATCATATACCTGTGGCAGACAGAGGTGCAAGACCTGCCCAATCCACCCACCCACCACCTCATACTCCACTCCTCTTACAGGCTTATCCTACCTCATCAGAGGCCAGCCCACCTGCGAAAGCAGCTATGTAATATACCAACTGTGATGCAAACACTGCACAGCCTGTTATTTTGACATGACTACCAACCAACTGTCCACCAGGATGAGTGGCCAATGCCAAACTGATCCTACCCTCCACCAACAGCTTCTCTGAACTACACAGAGAGGGAGTTATCTTTACAACACATCCTCCACTCCTGTAATCGTCCTGACCACACTGTCACGTGATCCTCTGTCCCCACTCCTTCCACCCAACAATTTCTGCTTTCTCTGCCCTGTCACCCCTTCCCAGTTCAAGTCCTCACATTGCCTTCAGCGTTTGCTGCTGCCCACAGGCCACTACAGTGATGCCAAACTATACACCTGCCAACCCTCCCTCCTGCATTCGTAACCAGCAAATGAGGTGCCTCCCTCCGAGCCACTATCCACCCCGCCCCCCAAGTCCCTCTCCCTGCCTCCTGCCTCCCTCCCACTCCACCTACCCCACCTGACACTATCCCTAGCACAGCCAGTCGTACTGCAAAAGAACATTGGAACTATCAGTCTATCTGGCACAATGCAAGGCCATAGGTGTGTGTGTGTGTGTGTGTGTGTGTGTGTGTGTGTGTGTGTGTGTGTTTTACTTTAGTTTGTCAAAGGATAAGTCCAAAAGCTAGCATTTACATTCTATAAAAACTTTCTTAAATATTTTATTCCAATTTAAGTACTAACACAAGCTGTATACTTCCATTTTTGGTCAATTATCAGTTCAACATAATAAACATCAGCTCCAACATTAAAACTACATGTTTTCGTAGCTCCATTCACATAGCAAAGACATGCCATCCTCTGTTACATATGTGTCTCTTCATCATCAAGTCACGTTGTCTTGATTCAACTTAGCCTGTTCCAGGTTGGTTCTGATCATCAGTCTGAATGTGGTTTTCAGACGTGTCATTCTCATGACAATTTTAGGTAGAAAATTGTAACAGTAATTAAGACCAGATACTGTTATTGGCTCCTGAGTGCAAATAAATCAATGTTAATACACAGCTTCACAAATTCTTCTAAATAGAAATGGAATGTAAGACAACAATACCACTCTGTGTGAATTCTCTCTTTTTTGTAAGTTCATAAAATTGTGTACGGTTGCCATTTTTTCCAGATTAAAAGTTTGTCTTTGCTGTAAAGCACAGGTGATTTAAGCTCACTTGTAGCACTGATTAACAGCAGGACCCCTATTCATCAATATGTTATCATATTTTTTAAACATATTATATAATTTCATGTGGCATGTGAAGTACAATGTTCCAAATTATGGAAAATCTGGAATGGAATAACAACAAAAATATGAATTGGATAGATGGGTACTCACCACTCAAGGGAGGTGTTGAGTGGCAGATAGGCACCTTTAAAAATTAAGTTTTGGATAATATTCGCTTTTGAAAAAAGTCCTCTAGCATAAGAACACACACACACACTCTCTCTCTCTCTCTCACTCTCTCTGTGTGTGTGTATGGGGGGGGGGGGGGGGACTATTGTGATCTAGCCTGGGGTGAGTAGTAGGGGTACAGAAAAAGCATGAGGTGGGGGGAGGGGGGTTAAGCAGGGTAGGGGTTGGGGGGAAATACTTTAGTGGTGCCTGTGAGAGTGTGTCAGTACATGTCAGGGACATGGATGATGGGTTGCTAGTTGCAGCATTAGGAGAGATGCCCTTAGGAAGGGGTGATGTCAAAATGTCCCTGTCCACATGAACAATCACTACCAAACTGTGACCAAGAGAAAGCTGGACCACACAGTTGCTGAGCATGATACCCTTCACAGCCCTTACCATTGGATTTGTTCATACTAACAGTAGCTTACCTAAATTGTGCTATTGGGAACTCTCTGAGCAACATTCTTTTGTGCCTTTAACCACATGGCCTCAGCCTTCACTAGTCCCTCTCCTCCACCTGCCTCTATCCCTTTTCCTGCTACCACTTTAGCCTCATACTTACCTCCACTTGACTTGCATTCAAGAGGACAACAGTTCAAACCTGCACCCGGCCATCCTGATTTAGGTTTTTCATGATTTCCCTAAATCACTTCAGGAAAATGCTGGGATGGTTTTTGAAATGGCACGGAGCATTTCTTTCCTAATCTGATGGTACTGATGACCTCACTGTTTGGTCCCATCCCCCAAACCAACCGACCAACCAACCATACATACTTTGTTTCACCAAAGTTCTTCAGCGTAGTCCTTTCCCTTTCTCTGCTTCTCCCCATTATCATTTTCCTCCAGCATAGCATCTCCTGATGCTATACCTAGCTGGTGGCACTAGAGCATTTTCCCCAACTATATCTCCCTCTCCCACCCCACATCTATTCTGTACTCCCACAGCCAAGCTTGCTATCACACAGTGGGGTCACAGCAGCTGGAAACAGAAATATTTCAAGACTGTCAAATAGTGAGTACAAGTACCATCTGTATTTTATCCCAGTGACGTCCTCAACATCATTTACATGTGGTTACTCCCAACACTGATCACTAGCATGTGAAAATCAAGTTTGATATTGTTTTCTACAATTATTAAGTGGTAAGAACAAAGGATGGTAGAGTGTGTGTGTGGTATTATGTGGTATCATCGTTAAGAAACCATACCAGCCTGGTGCTGGTTACAGTCTAACACTGCCAAACCACCTCTTACATCAAATTTGAAAACTTACATTGCAGACTAACTGTTGGCAATCAAAACAGCCATGAAAAATTTTTCTTTACAATAACGCCATTCCCTGTATTTCTAACAGAGAATTACATCTCAATGTAAGTAGTTCTTTTAACTTTTTAGTATGTTTTGAAATAGTTTCTGTTATTCTCATTTTATTTACAGGATATAGATGGTGAGAAATGTAAACTTACAGAAGAGGACATAGAAATCTTATCAGTAGTTGCAAGTCTGTTGGGTCTACAGCAGGAAGATCTAGTACAAGTGGCACTTTTACGGCAAATTAATGTACGAGGCAACATCACCGAAATTCCACTGAAGTTGCAGGAGGTCAGATACAAAACTTCTCATCATATGTGTGGTAGGATGTGTACTTCTGAAGATGTGCTTTATTTATTACTTCCATCTATTCTGTTGGTTGTTTCTTTAAATAAAATCTCTTACATTTACAGCTAGCTTGAAAATGAGTGTACTAGATCTTGGTTCTTCTGTCACATTACCTTGAAATCTGAAAATGTAACAAAACATAGTTAATACTAAATTACAAGATATATTATGGCTCTGTTTGCATGTTTACAATTTTATTGCAATGATGTATACATAGAAAAAAATCTGTGATGTTTTTATTTTAATTTTAAATTCACCCTATTAAGAAGGCCATTCCTCTTTATTGAGACCAAATCTGGAAGCTACTATAAAGCATTCTTGTGTGTACAGTGGTTTCAGTATCATTGACCGATGCTATTAGCCCATCACAAATCGGGCCCAGGGATTAGCATATACAAGATGAGACGTTTCAGTGAAGGTATACAGTTTCGCAGCCTCTATCTGCACATCTGTTGTTATGAACTGCCACATGTATGATCACCTTACTTAATTGTAATATGACAGAGTTCTGTTGTTAGGAATGCATGGCATCCAACATGTTTTTGTGAGTTATTCAGTAGATGTAGTGTTCTTATTTGAGGATGTTTTAACTCAGGCAGATACTGACAAGCTGTTCTGTTAGAGAACCAGGATGTGCGTGGATAAACAGTTTTGCATATTTTACACAAATTTGGTGTGTCATCAAGCTCATGTATCTAGCAACATCTGCAATCTCAGAAGATAACTTACCAAAAAGGACACAAAATTCATTTTGGGGAAACTAAAAGTCCAACAGACTTCTTGAATTCTTTTACAAGAACGTCTATGGAATGAACAGAAATACTGAACAATGAAGACTGTCTGTGACTGCATAGTGAATGGTGTTGGATATTATGTGGGATTATTTGTGCTTCACTTGAGACAACCTAACAACTGAGAGTTCAGTGTCAGTGCTTACCTCCTCACCTTACAGTGGTTCATGCCTAAATGGGGGCAGTGCTTGACTGCTACCTCTGTTGTTAATACATTCAAATTATGCTGTCATTGAGATGACATAATGACATCATCAGCCATTAAGAGGACAAATATAAGGAGGAAGCTTCAGCAGTAAGTTGTACTTTATTCAAAGAAGACTGGCAATTTGAAATTCAGAACTAATCCCATGTTATTATCTGCCAGCTCATACACTGAAAGGCTGCTACATCCTAAAGGCACAATTCACATTCCCTAGACATGGTCAGTGTTTCACATTTCCATTACTCATAACTGATGTAGTACCTGTATTTGTCATGCTATTGGTAGCCGCTCCTCTCCTCCCTCACACTCTTCCAATTACCATTACTTCCAGAGCTGCCTCAGCTACGTTCTTGGTTCTTACCTGGTCTTAAGCTATATTTGATTATTTTCTCTTCTCAGTGCCAATGGCCCTGCTGCAGTGGTAACACTAGTTTACGTCAGATCACAGAAGTTAAGTTCTGGTGGGCATGGCTAGCACTTAGATGGGTGACTATCTGGGGCTGCCGATTGCTGCTGCCAGGTGGGATACACTCAGCCCTTAAGAGACCAGTTGAGGAACTACAACTGAGAAGTAGCGGTTCCAGTCACAAAAGCTGACAAATGCTGGAAGAGCAGTGTGCTGACCATATGTCTCTCATATCTGCATCCAGTGATGCCTATCGGCTGAGGATGACAAAGCCGTCTGTTTGTTCTTTTGGGTGTCTGAGGCAGAATTGAGTGGGATTTAATTTAGTCTCTTCTCAATGTATTTCTATGTCTTATTTTTCTGTCCTCTGTCTGTTTACTCTCTGAACACTCTTCATCTTCATATCAGTGTCTATCTTTTATTTATATAACAATAAAAACAATCAGTTATTGACAAAATTATTTTATTGGATGGATAAAAAATCTACTTACTAAGCAGTGCCAGAACACACACATAACAGACTGTTGTAATTGGCAATCTTCCAATTACAACAGTCTCTTATGTGTTTGTGCTAGTGTCACTTGGTGAGTAGGTTTTTTTTTATCTATCCAATTAAATAAATTTGTCAATAATTGATTGTTTTTGTTCTTATGTTAGCCCATGTGGCCATCATCCCTTCTTATTTAACCCTCTTGTCAGTCTTGTTCAAACAGTCATCTGTTTTCTACCTTAATGTGCTGATCCATTCATTTATTTATCTGTGTCACCAAGATTAATCAACACTTTGCTCCTACAGCTTTTCTAATATCGATTTCAAATGCTCGTAGAGGGTTCCATTTTTATTTGCATATAACAGTTCCATTGCTATTTATGTATTAGCATACAACAATTTAAGATCCATTACACTGCATGGCCTTCTCCTGATCATCTTTTGCCAATTTATTCACAAATTTGACAGCTATTTTCTTTTCCACCATCCACTTATCTTGTTTATACATTAATTTCTTCACTTTTTGTGCGTTTGTTTTTAGCAAAGTGCTTTGATCGACTTTTATTGCCATTTCTTTTGCCACTTTAATTGCCAAGTTAAGTAGATTACATTTTCTCATGTGACTTTTACTTTCTGTTTACCCAGTTTCTAAAATTTCTGTTTTCATGACTTTCCCTGATCGATTTTTTCCTTTTATCATTTTTTTTTCATATCATATAGACCTCCTACTCATTACCTCTTATAAACGATTTTCATATGAATATTTCTAATTTTTCTATTTCTGACTTTTTTCCTTGCTTTTTTCTGATTACTTACCTTTTCCATACTCTGCTTATTTATTTATTTTTGCCACTCCCATGATTTCTAACTCTCCAAACTGTCCTCTCTTGCCATGATGAATCCCATCTCATATTACATCCATTCTTTTTGAAAAGATGCCTTTGTACAGTCAAAACTAAGGTCCCACATTCTGTTTCGTGTAACCTGCTTGTCCCTTGGAGTTACCCCAAAAGGTCTAACATTGAAAGTCCCTGTTTCTGGGTGCAATCCTACTCTACACCAGATTCCTTTAACATTTTTAAATATAGCAATCTCTTGCTCTTACCTATCTAATCTGTGACCTATATGCCTCATCATCAAATTTCCACCCTACCAGACTTCTTTCAGTCTGCAAAATCATGCAGTTATCTGCCCCATATGTTTCCTTGGGTGTTATTATCTGCCATGCCAGCTTCAAACTGCAATAACATACTAGACTTCACTTCAAAAAGCTATCCCACCTTCTCCTAAACTACCTGAACAGTGGTAATTCCCTTCCTGTCCCTCTGCAACTCCCTAAACAGCCACACCATCAACCATCATTTCTCTCCTACGAATTGAGCTTGGCCAACCTCCTTAACATCCCACAGCCTTCACCACTGCCTCCCAGACTAAGAATAACCCATAATCCCAAGAACGTGTCACAACAGTACAGTGACCTTAACCTCTCATCTAAAGCACTCTCCCCTCCTGAATTATCTGTATTATCTAAGAGCTTCACTTTCAGCCCTAAACCTGCATTTGATCATGCAACTTTGGTGAAGAACCTACCTTTCGCGCGTATTACCAATTGGAAATATCACTTCGCAACCCAATCCTAAAACATTTACAACAGCAAACCTGACATTAAGAAGGAGTCACTAGCTCCAAAATCTTGCCAGTTACAACAGTTTTTTTATGTATGTGTTCTTCTGCTTGGTGAGTAGATTGTTTGTCTATCCAATTAAATAATTTGAATATAATAGAAGGAAACATTCCACGTGGGAAAAATATATCTAAAAACAAAGATGATGTGACTTACCAAACGAAAGCGCTGGCAGGTTGATAGACACACAAACAAACACAAACATACACACAAAATTCAAGCTTTCGCAACCAACGGTTGCTTCATTAGGAAAGAGGGAAGGAGAGGGAAAGACGAAAGGATGTGGCTTTTAAGGGAGAGGGTAAGGAGTCATTCCAATCCCGGGAGCGGAAAGACTTACCTTAGGGGGAAAAAAGGACAGGTATACACTCGCACACACACACACACACACACATATCCATCCGCACATACACAGACACAAGCAGACATTTGTAAAGGCGGAAAGTTTGGGCAAATTTATGGTTTTCTGGATTTTTTCCATTGGTTGTACTGTGCAACATTGCTTCATGCCAAATTTCATGATTCTAGGCCAACGGAAAGTACACTGTAGGTTTTGATGAGTGATTTTATGAGTATCAAAATAGGGACATAAATGGCTATATATCTTGACTACATTGACTTAAAAGCTTCAATTTTTATACCAGGAAGGGACTATAGGCCTTAGTACGTGTCATAAATTTCAACTTGATGTGTCTACCTGTTTCTTAGAAAAGGGGTTTTTAACAGTCGGACAGACAGACAGATGGACAACAAAGAGATCCTATAAGGTTCTGTATTTGTCGACTGAGGACAAAACCCTAAAAAAGAAAAGAACTTACAGTACTCCAGTTGTGTTACGACGTACAGTAAGAGATAAAATGAAATGTGTAAAATGAAAATAACAAATGATAACTGAAAATATTGTTAATACTATTCCGTGTCACAAAAAGTAAAGTGTTCAGTAAAATAAATAAAAAAAACACAGGAGACAAAAGATAGAGTAGAAAGATTAAAACTAAGATGAGGTAACAGTTGAAGAAGAGTGCAAACAAGATCAAAAAAGGAGGGAAAGTACTAGAAAATCTAGTATGGATGGGTAAAATGTGGATTGGAAGATGGATTCTCAATTAAAATCTGAAACAAAATTTAAATCTGTTCAGAAATTTACATAGAGGATTTACATTGTGTAATGTATTCTGTTTTCTAGCTAACATTCACTGATTTGAAGAACAAAGTGTCATACATTTTAAAAGATGGAGAACTTTATACTCCATTTACAAACCTTGCTCACAAGCAAGTGAGATAAAAGTGTGTAAGATTGCTTCAAAAGCAAGTAAAAGAAAGGATGAAGAAAAACAGATTAACAAGTATATAAAAAGATCGTATGAGTAAAATTATATATGAAAATTGAAAAGCAAGTAAAATGAAAATAACAAATGATAACTGAAAATATTGTTAATGATATTCCCTGTCACAAAAAGTAGATTGTTTAGTAAAATAAATAAAAAACACAGGAAGCAAAAGATAACTTATTACACAAAAATTTGGTATATGACAAACATGCACTTGAAGTCTTGTTAGAATTGCATGAACTAATTAATTCTGCAAGGGAGAAATGACAACAGTGTTAAAAAAATTATGACTTCTGTGCCTGGCATTTCCTTTTTATGCTTATCTTTTTTAACCATGTTTTGAATTAGAACCTGTTCATGCTCTTTGTTATCTCTCACACATTGGTAGGTGTGCATCTCTCTTCTTTTGATCTTCATGTTGTTGATTAAAAGATCTTGTATTTTTATGTAACACGTCCTTCATGTGTAATGCCTTGATCCAATAGACATCGCCAACAGAAAAAAGTTAAGAAGTTCCATTAGAAAATACATCCATGATGTGCTTCATCCCAAAGTTACAGAAATTCTCATATTGCCGAATATTTTGAATAATATATTTTTTTTCCTTTTTGCAGCATTAGGCATTTCACTTTCCTTGTGTTCTGTCATTGTATCAAAATCCTGTCACTGCACTGTCACCCTCCCTCTCAACTGCCATACTATAGAGCATTAGGCTTTCCCAGGTTTTAAAAATATTCTAACATTCTTCAGTATTTGATATATTACTCCTAAAATCCTCATAATTTTAATTTTATTGAATACAATTTCCTTAACAACTATTGTGAACATTGACATATTTTTGGTTACTCCTTACAATGGTTTGTTTTTTCTGTCTGACACTGATTATTAATTTATATGTTTGTAAGCTCATTTATGATGTTTTTGTTGTTATTGCAGGCAAAGGAGAACAGACATGCCATGGCAAAGGCTCTTTACTCTCGGACATTTGCGTGGCTAGTCTCTCACATAAATACATGTACCAATCCTGGGCAGGATTCTTCCCGCTTCCTTGGTGTCCTCGATATTTTTGGTTTTGAGAACTTCACCGTGAATTCATTTGAACAGCTGTGCATCAATTATACAAATGAAAAACTTCACAAATTCTTCAATCACTATGTTTTTGCCTTGGAACAAGAGATTGTAAGTTTTGAGAGGTATACTATAAGTCAACATTATATAATAGTTCCTAGTAATATAGTGTACACCAAAGAACTTTTTTACCAGACAAAAATTTAAAATATTTCCTTAAATTAAAGTTGTCATTGGAATAAGCTATGCTATTTTGGATTTAACCAATTAACACATTCTCCATTTTTCTGCCTTTGTACATAACCTATTTGCTGGCCCTTGGGGTAGTCCATATATTGTCTTGGCATAACATATTGAAAGATTAATCACTGTTGTTTGATTTTTAGTAGAATCAAAGTAATGCTAGGTACAATGTGCAGAACTCTTATGTAGTTAGTAATAATTATTTGTAACTAGTCAAGATCCTGACTCCCAAGTGTCACACTCATATTTCCCATGTATCCTTGCTTCTTTTCATGTTCATGGTTTGTAAATGAGTTTCACTGTGTTATTTCACAGCAGAAGGAAATTCATAAAGTATGTGCTAAGTTTTTATATGAAATGCAGAAAACGACTACTCGGTCTGTCTAGAGTGTGGTAATTTGGTGATAAGAGATTTTATTTGACTGTTGTGAATGGATCTTTAGCAGTGGAAGTCAAAAAGCTGGATAATTCATCCAGAACATCATTAGTCTTCTTTTTCACGTTCGGATGGTTCCCATACTGTAATGTAGATTTAGCCACTCTGTTGTTTTCTTCAATCATTTATATAAGAGAGAGAGAGAGAGAGATCAAGAGACAGAGAGACAGAGAGATGGAAACACACACACATGCACACGCACACACACACACACACACACACACACACACACACACACACACAGAGAGAGAGAGAGAGAGAGAGAGAGAGAAGGGGGGGGGGGGGGGGGGGAGTATAATGTTGACAAGACGGAATAATGTGGTGGAAAATGACAGAAGAGGGCTAGGTGATACTTAAGGGGTAGGTGATGGTAGAGATGTTCAAGCCAGGTGGATTATGAGAATCGAAAGTATGAATACCACAGTGACGTTCGGGCCCTCTCCCTCGACCCCACCTGTGCCCTCCCTTGTGCAGTTCAGAGGAGTTGATGTTATAAAGTGAAGAGCAATCCAAAGGGACAGGTATTGAAGTAGCTGTTGTGTATTCACTGGTATTGCAGTGTATAGCATGTATGTCCAGTAACCATGTGAACAGTTAGCAGTTAGCTACAGTTTGGCAACTGCCATTTATGCAAGTAAACAGCTGGTTAGTTGGCATATCCATATACAGATGCACACATTAATTACGGTGCTGCTGGTGGAGTTCACACAGGATAAGATGGTCTGTGTGCAGAAGACTCACTCTTGCTCTAGGTATTGGGTGAATCCATCACTTTGTTCCGAAAAAGTGGCCATCTCAGATGCCTGGTGGCTGCCAGCCAGAACACTTTTAAGTGTTGTTATTGCTATATCAGTCATATACGTCATGGTATTGTACTCACCAAGTGCAGTAAGTGCAATCAGAGTAGGTAGTAGTCAGTCATGTGACGTTATAAAATGTTACTGAATATGTGTCCAAAGAGGCAACTCACTGAGTTCAGCATTCACCTACCTGGTGGTAGTTGTTCTAATGAAACTTCGATCACTACCCAGCACCATCATTATCTCCTCTTCTGACCAAACTATTTGCTTATGCACAGGCCAGTTCTTTTACTTATCCTCAGTGTGATGTGGCTGCATGCAAATGTGATGTGCAACTGGATGGGAATTCCTGGTGATTGGAATACAGTGGGATGTTGTCGATGAGTGTCGGACAAAACTTACACCTGTGTTGTGTACAGAGGAATGGTATGTGGGATTGGGAGAAGGATGGCATAAGGATGGTCAAGGATACTGTCTAGGTTGTGTGAGCAATGGAATATCACATCAACAAATTGAATGTCATGATAAACCAGCCTACTGATGATATTCCTCTCATTATCTAGTAGCAACTATGCCTTGAAAAACCTAACCGCATCCTTCACCATGGCTTTGACCCAAAATGAAAGATATCCTATCAGAAACTTATCTTCATTCCACTAAGTAATATTATTTCATCTACCCAAACTACTTAACACTTTGGTAGCTAAAAGTCATTTTACACATATTTGATAAATAAAAGGTAAAAAATTGTCTTCTGTTGTGGAAAATATTACACTTTCATCAACAACAAAATTTTAAGATGAAGGTTTGAAAATTGGTGGGTGGTACGCATGTGTCTCATGAACCTAACTAGGTCAATTTTTTTGTTTTATCTAGGATTCTCAAAGTTAAATTTCTGTGTGTAAAGGCATCTCCCCTGTAGGTGACAGAAGCGACCAACAGCACAAATCAGTACCAAAACACATTTATTCTCACGACAATGAGAAACCTGAAATATCACATACAAATTTTCAACATAAAATTTGAAGATGACTCTGGCACACCATATACCAATGTTTTTCACATTGTATGAAGATTGCCAGGGCATGTACATCCCACTAAGACCATGTCCCTTGTAAGTGACAGAAGTGAGCAACAGCACACAACATATGAAATGTTACCCTTCAGTTACACGTGGTAGCATTGTGTGATACGCTCAGGTATCCTATCTGCAAGTGACAAACTCCCACTACAACAAGGCTGCTATAGCGATGAGCCGTTTCTGTAAAACAGCACCCATAAACAGTAGAATATTGTAGCTCAAGAATTAGGTAACAAAATTAGCTTTACTTAGGAAAATACGGCAATACATGAGTGCTGTGTAAGAAATTTGCAAAGGGAGCAATCTTCATGGAGAATTTCGTAATTTATATTATCAACTACAAAGATCACTAAACAGATTCTTAGAATATGTGTGGATGAGTAGAGATACATCTGGCTATCACTTTCTTATACGGCCACAAACTTCCAGTTGCCGATAGTGCAGAAGAATGACTAATTAAGAAGGAAAAATGAATGCCTTTCTCCATGAGATCTCCATGGTGTGCTAGTAGTGTCTTTGTTAGTAATGTGAATTGTTGTGCAAAATTAGATCTCATGATGGTTACTTTGATAACCTATTTGTCTGTTTCTTACTCTTTGTTTGCGTATGAAAATTTGTAAACAACTAATTGTATAATTTATAGTGAGGCTTGGTTTTCCCCTGCTCAAACATTTGACCATTATGTTTTAAGCGTTAATCAGATGACAAAACACATCCTCTTTACATGCTGTCATTTCTGAAATATTTCATTTCAGTATCTTTAACCATTTATGAAATATAACAGTTTTTAGAACCACATGATTTGTGATGTGCAGGAATGAAATAGGGCACACTACCCATACACCACACATACAATCCAAAAGAACTGAGAGAAAGATCATGCTGTTTTCGACTTTAAATACAATTTTGATATATTGGCAACATTTCATATGCATATATGTATGATTTAAAGTGAGCTGTATGCAAAGTCTGTGCAATGTGTTTTTCTCTCTGCAAACTCTTAATTTAAGTGCAGTTGCTTACTTATTTTCCTGCAGCACACAAATAACAAAAAGAAATTTCCTTTATCAAGTGAAGATATCAAGTTGTAAGATGAGAAAGTATCAAATTTTTTCATTGAATAGTTTTCTTAAAAGAGGTTGATAAGTATTTCATAACAGCTGGCACATTCACCCCAACATTTCTCTGAGGAGACTCATAGCTGTCGCTGTCACTGTCACATGTGTTGCAGTGACAAGATTCAAACACATTTGAATGTAAACATCATCCATTGCAGCATACGAGAAGCAGGGAAATGGATGTCGCCAATCTGTGAAACTTCTGTAGCTATCTGCAGTTGTGTTTTGTCACCTGAAGCTGTCACATGTTGTCAATGACTTGTGTCACTTACTCATGACAAAGCCTAACTGCAAATTATGTCCATACCAGCAAAATTACTGAGAAGTGTAATAATTTATCATAACATATTCTTTGATTTTTAGTGTTATCCATAATTTGCAGCTGCAAAAGTGACTGTATTCTATACCCTGGATGTATGAATTTAAAAAAAAACACCTTCAGTCACAAATTTTCATGTTTTATTAAATACATGATGCATTTCAGACCCTGTGGGTTCATTATCAGGTGTAACTTGTCTTAGTACATGATTTATTTTTGCTCTTGAATGAAGTGAAGTGTATATTCCTGTCTTGAAAGGTTTGATGTTAGGTTATGAATTTTTTAAGCCAATTGCAGAAAATATATGTGAAACAGTGGGCAAAATGAACACTGTAAACTTACCACATAATACAAAAAAAAAAGCATTTTTGGTGTTAAAAAGTTAAAAACTCCTTCCATAGAACATTTAGTAAGTTTACACTGTTCATTTTCTCTGATGTTCCACATATTTTTTCCACATTTGGCTTATGAAATTCATAACCTAAAATCAAACCTTTTCATGATATGAATATGCATTTCTCCCCATTCAAGAGCAAAAATAAATCATATATTAAGACAATTTACACGCGATGATCACATCAGACATTCTTGGAATGGAGGTGGTGATGATTTGATTCGATTTTCATGAAGCAGGTGCACTATGCCAGGTGGAAACACACCAATGATCACTCACAGCAATCTTTATGTTTAGCCCAATGGTGCATAGTATTTTTCTCCGAGTTTGGAAAGCTTCTCACTAGCTGTTAACAGTAGGCAGGTATGGAACAGAGATGTCCCAATGTTGAAAACTGCATACTACATTAGTAGGACGTATGTGTCCCATCAACTCTGAAAGAGTTACCATAGTACCCCAGCCTTATATCATACACGATGAAACTCCTGCATCTCATGGGTGATTTCCCTGTGGATGATGCAATTGCAAGATAGTCACCCCAGAAATTGATCCTATGTAATAATTTGAGCCATATTTCTAATAGTACCCAATAATGACCTTCTGAATGTACAGTTTTTATACTTCACACACACTAGTTGCTTCTCACTTGCTACGCCCCACTGCCGCTGCGTAATGACTGAGCATGAAGTACTGTTCAGGGGAATGACAAACAGAGCTCTCCTATTCACTGGATGTTAAAAAAAAGGCCCAATGTGTTTTAAAATCTTGTTTAAGAACACTTGTTATTCTACATGAAAAATAGATAGGTGATATGAGTACATAATACATCAACCATATGCTCTTTTACATTCAGTATTTTTTAACAAGACTCTTGTATTGATATTATGAAGCTATGTATATATGCCTCAAAATCAAAATGAATAAATCTAAGAAGCGGAAGAATTATATTGGAATGAAGTGAAATACTTTCAACTTAACAGTGTCAGCCTTAAAGTCCAAAGAAAATAATGCACAACAGTGATGTTAATAATTAAACAGTGCTTATGACACACTCATTTGTTTCATCATTCACACTGTATTTGTGAATTGCAAGATAAAAATGTTTAAAGGAAAGAGGTCTCTGAAACTAGGTACACTTTAGAAACTGTGCATTTTCACACAATGGACAAAGTGGGTTACCAGTGCTGAAACATTATTTCATGAACCTCTTACTCACTTACTTGTACAGTACATTTATTCTGGTGTTAAGTAGCAGGAGTGAGGCGGAGTGAGTGACAACCGGTGTGTGTACATTTTTAAAATCTAACAATATTATGGAAAGGATAGTTGCTACTTCCCATAAAGTGGAGAGGCTGAGTCACAGGAAGGCACAACAAAAAGACTGTTGGAAAGTGAGTTTTGGCCACAAGGCCATTGTCGAACTCTCTCTCTCTCTCTCTCTCTCTCTCTCTCTCTCTCTCTCTCTCTCTCTCTCTCTCTCTCTCTCTCACACACACACACACACACACACACACACACACACACACACATGCGTGCATGCAAATGCAGCTCACACACACGACCACAGCCTCTAGAAGCTAAAGCCAGACAGCGAGCGGCAGTGTATGATGGGAGAGGCAACCGGGTGGTGGGGGTATGGTGGAGGAGGGGTAGGGATAGCAGGGTAGAGGTGGGGAATGATAAAGTGCTGCTTGTGGGAGCATACAGGGACAAAGTGGAGAGAGGGTATGTTAGCTAGGTACAGTTGGAAGGTTAGATGGAGGGCAAGCGGGGAGAGGGTAATGGAAAAGGAGAGAAGTAAAAGAAATAGCCTGTGTTGGTGGAATAGAGGTCTGTGTAGTGCTGGAATGGGAACAGGGAAGGGGCTAGGTGGGTAGTTCGAGGCCAGGAGGGTTGTGGGAACATAGGATATATTGCAAGGAGAGTTTCCACATGCGCAATTCAGAAAAGTTGCTGTTGGTGGGGACAATCCAGGTGCCACAGGATGTGAAGCAGTCATTAAAATGAAGAACATCATGTTGGGTGGTGTGCTCAGCTGTGGAGTGGCCCATCTGTTTCTTAGCCAGTTTGTCGGTGACCATTCATGTGGAAAGACAGCTCGTTGGTTGTCATGCCCACGTAGAATGCAACACAGTGCTTGCAGGTTAGCTTGTAGATTACATGACTGGTTTCACAGGTAGCCCTGCCTTTGATGGGAAACGTGATGTTTGTGGCCAAACTGGAGTAGGTGTCAGTGGGAGGGTGTATGGGGCAGGTCTTGCATCTAGACCTGTTACAGGGATATGAGACATTAGGCAATAGTTTGTGTAGGGTTTGATGAGGATATTGTGTAAATTCGGTGGGCAGTGGAATACCACTGTGAGAGATGGAAAGGATAGTGGGTAGGACATTTGTCATTTCAGGGCATGACAAGAGGTAGCCGAAACCCAGGCGGAGATTGTAATTCAGTTGCTCCAGTCCTGGGTGGTACTGAGATGTGAGGGGAATGCTCCCCTGTGGCCAGACAGTTGAAGTTTTTGGAGATGTTGGGTGACAGGAAAGATGTGGCATCGGAGATCTGCTTTTATCCAAGATTGGGAGGGTAATTACAGTCTGTCAAGGCCTCAGTGATGTTCTCAGTATATTTCGAGGGGGACTGCTCATCACTACAGATACGACTGCCACAGGTGGCTAGGTTGTAACCATCTTTGAGGTGGAGGTCTACATCTAGGAAGGTGACTTGATCGGTTGAGTAGGATCAGGTGAAGTGAATGGGTGAGAATATGTTGAGGTTCTGGAGGAATGTGGTTAGGGAATCCTCACCCTTGATCCAGATCACAAAGATGTCATCAGTGAATCTGAACCTGATGAGGGGTTTGGGATTCTGGGTGTTTAGGAAGGATTCCTCTAGACGGCCCATGAATAGGGTGGCATAGGATGGTGCCATGTGAGTGCCCATAGCCATACCCCAGATTTGATTGTAGGTAATTCCTTCAAAGGAGAAGTAATTGTGGTTGAGGATATAGTTGTTCATGGTGACTGGGAGGGGGGTTGTTGGTTTGGAAGCCATCGGGTGTTGGGAAAGTAGTGTTCAATAGCGGTAAGGCCATGGGCATTAGGGATGTTAGTGTAAAGGAAGGTACCATCGACAGTGATGAGCAGGGCACCAAGTGGTAAAGGAGCAGGAACTTTGGAGAATCGGTGAAGGAAATGGTTGGTATCTTTTATGTACAAGCATAGGTTGTGAGTAATAGGCTGAAGGTGTTGGTCTACAAGAGCAGAGATTCTCTCAGTGGGAGCACAGTAACCAGCCACAATGGGGAATCCTGGGTGGTTGGGTTTATGGACTTTAAGAAAGCATGTAGGAGGTAGGAGAGCAGAGATTGAAAGGGGTGAGGAGAGAGATGGACTCCAGGGAAAGGTTCTGGGATGGGCCCAATGATTTGAGGAAAGACTGTATATCCTGCTGAATTTCTGGAATGAGGTGACTGTGGCAGGATTTGTTGGTGGATGAATCAGACAGCTGGCAGAGTCCTTCTACCCAGTAATCCATGTGGTTCAAGACAACAGTGGTGGAGCCTTTGTCAGCAGGTAGGATTGGGAGCAGTTTTTAGGTGATAGATTACAGTTCTTACTGTGGATGTCAGGTTAGTTTGCATGTTGTGGGATTTGGGGAATGATAATGAAGTAAGGTTAGAGGTTAAGAAATTCAGGAAAGCTAACAGGGGATGATTTGGGGTCAGTGGGGGTGGATCATGGTTAGATGGAGGAGTGAACTGAGTCAGGCAGGGAGGCAGTGATGACATCTTTATGATCTGGATTGAGGATGAGGACACCCCATCCACTTTCCTCCAGAACCTCAATTCCTTTCCCATTCACTTCACCTTGTCCTACTCAACCCAACAAGCCATCTTCTTCAATGTTGACCTCAACCTTAAAGATGGCTATGTCAGTACACCTGGCCATATCAGACCCACCAACCGCAAGCAATACCTCCACTTCGACAGCTACCATTCTTTCCATACCCACAAGTTCCTTCCATACAACCTAGCCATCTGTGGCTGTCCCATTTGTAGTGATGAGCAGTGTCTCTCAAAATATACCAAGGGTCTCACTGAGGCCTTCACAAACCCTAATTACCCATCAAACCTTGTACAAAATCAGATTTCCCATGCCTTATCTTTCTAATCACCTACCACCTCCCAAAGTCCCACTGTATGGCCACAGAAGAACACTCCTCTTGACACAGTACCACACATATCTGGAGCAACTGAATTACATTCTCCACTAGGGTTTCGACTAGCTCTTATCATGCCCTGAAATGAGAAATGTGCTATCCACTATCCTTCCCATCCCTCCCACAGCGGTATTCCGCTGCCCACCGAACCTACACAATATCCTCATCCATCCCTATACAACCCCTGCTCCCAATCCCTTGCCTTGTGGCTCATAACCCTGTAATATCCAGATACAAGAGCTGTCCCATACATCCTCCCACCAGTACCTACTCCAGTCCGATTCATAGTTTTTTACTTCTCTCCTTTTCCACTAACCCCCCCCCCCCCCCACCCCACCCCCCCCCACCCCCCCCCTCTTTTCTCTTCCCACCTCCCACTGTCTGGCTTCAGCTACCGAAGACTGTGGTCATGTGTGGGAGTTGTGTTTGTGGGAGTGTGTGGGTGTGTACATTGTCAATTTTCAATGAAGGCCTTGTCTTGTTCGCCAAAAGCTCACTTTCTGACAGTCTCTTTATTGTGCATATCTGCAACTCAGCATCTTCGCTGTATGGTGAGTAGCGACTACTCTTTTCATAATATTGTTACATTCCATCCTGGATTTGTCATTGTTTCATGTTTAAAATCAGTATATTCATGCTACAATTGTATACTAATGGAATTATAGCCCAAATTTTCGTGTGGGCTCTGTTATATCTTCTTTTGTGGCGGTGTTCGTAGCGACAAGCAATTCGCTGTAGAAACGGCTTACAAAGTCACCGCCACACTTTTAATAGCGGGCCGACCGGTCCGCTGGAACAGTGAACAGAAAGATGAAAACCCAAACACTCTGATTAAATAAAAGTCGGTACTTATCTTTATTAACGAAGATACAGCAACACAGGAGTGAACTCCGTGTCTACAGAAATCTGTCTAATTCGAGTCGGAGCGGCTAGGTCAGCGTCGGCTGACGACAAACAACAACTCTGCTGCGATGAACACACGACTGACTAGCAAGTACACAATTCGGTGGCGAGTATACAACTGAGCGGGGAATACAGAACTGTCCTATCGCTCGCGACTCCAGCGCTTAAGAAGCCAGAAGCCAGCGGTGGCGCGCGCAGACTTGCGGCGATTTCCTGTATCGCTGGCGCTGCTTATGCGGACGGCGTCCGGACTTTGATGCTGCCAACCTTTTGGCAGCGGGCTTGGTTGGCATTACTGGCTAGGATATAACACTCCTCCCCCCCAAATCGCCGCACCGTCGTTGAATAATGACGTGGCGAGCGTCGACGGCGGGGGAGGGGTCTGGCCGCAGGCGTAGCAGAAGAGACCGGGGCGGAGACTGTTGTCAGTGGCAGTCCCCGGTCCCCACCCCAGCATTGGCTGCGCGGGGCCTCGGGAAACACCGACTGAAAACTGAGGTCAGGGTGCACGCTTGTGACCACGGGCGCAGCTTCTGGTACTGGACGCGACGGGGCGTCGGGACCCATGAAGAGAGGCAGCGTCTCCTGACGCTGCGTCGACGGCTGCTGAATGGGCGCCGGACAAGGCGCTGCGGTGTCAGACTCCTTGGGGGTGCCCAAGGAAAGCGGCTGCAGGACAGGCTGCACAGCCACCGCTTGGGAAGGCGGCCCGGCTGAGGGGTCGACGTCCATCAGCTCCGAAGGCGGTGGCGACTGAAGAGGGACCGCAGGCACCGGAGCGACCACCTGGGCCGCTCCCGGATGAAGCTGCGCGGGAGGCATCAACGGGACGGGCTGTCGGCGTGGTAGCGGCGACGGCTGCTGCTGCTGCCCTGGGGGCGGCAGCGAAGTCGGAAGGCGTGGCTGGAACCCGCCGCGGACCAAATCTGTGGACAAAGAACGAGCGGCAGAATCCGGGCGGCCAGCGCGGCGCAACTGGTTCTGATGCCTCCTGTGCACCCCAGTAGCCCCTCGAACAGTATAAAAACCGCGACCCTGGACACTTATCACGGTACCACGTTCCCAACGACGGCGACTGTGATAAACTCTGAAGAAAACGGCGTCGTTGCGCTGAAAACGCGTGCGATGCTCAGAAGCGGCGGGTCGATCCGGGGGGTGCAACAACCGTAGTAGGGTGCGATGACGACGGCCGTGGAGAAGCTCCGCAGGCGAAGGGCCGTCGCGTGGTGTGGTCTGGTACGACGACCGGAACGTGATGAGGGCCTGCTGACGAGAGTGCGTAGCACGAAGGCGGTCCATATGATCCTTGAATGTGCGTACAAAACGTTCCGCTGCACCATTCGATTGAGGGTGGAACGGTGGAGTAAGAACATGGCGAATGCCATTGGCAGAACAAAAACTTTCAAATTCAGGAGAGGTAAATTGTGGACCATTGTCAGACACTAAAACTTCTGGAAGACCCTCAATACAAAAAATTGAAGTCAACGCCTGTATAGTTTGTGCAGACATTGTAGACGGCATGGGCACAACAAACGGAAAATTACTAAATGCATCTATCACGATGAGCCAACGAGAATTCCAATATGGACCAGCGAAATCAATATGTACTCGCTGCCAGGGACCGGCAGGGCGTGCCCACTCAAAATAGCGTTGAGGCTGAGCAGCTTGGTGTTCGGCACACGTCGAACAATCTGTATACATCTGCGTAATCTGCTTATCAATGCCGATCCATGTACAATGACGGCGGGCAAGCTGCTTGGTGTGGACCACTCCCCAATGACCTTGATGCAACAAGTCGAGGACCTTGGATTGGAGCACTTGGGGAACCACTACACGAAGCTGGTCATTCTCGGTGCGTAACAGCAAAACTCCGTGCGAAACAGACAACAGATGACGTTGCGGATAATAGCGACGAACCACAGGATCCGATATGTCCTTTGCCTTGGACGGGCAACCACGTTGAACAAAACGTAATAGTAAACTCAGATGAGGATCCGTAGCTGTCTCACGTGCCACCTGACGATAATCAATCGGAAAATCCCGGAGGGATTGATGCTCATCGGCGTCAATCTGATGGCAAGAGTCGTCAGAGGAATCGAAGACATCATCCGCAGCAATTGGCAATCTAGAAAGCGCGTCAGCGTTTGCATGCTGAGCTGTAGGGTGATACAGTATCTCATACTGGTATTGTGATAACAAAAGAGCCCAACGTTGTAGTCTCTGAGCTGTCTGCTGAGGAACTGGTTTAGACGGATGAAACAGTGATGTCAGGGGCTTGTGATCTGTTACTAAATAGAATGGTCTACCATAGAGGTAGTAATGGAATTTTGTGACACCGAACACAATAGCCAACGCTTCCTTGTCCAATTGGCTATAATTACACTGAGCTTTGTTTAGCAATTTAGATGCGAACGCAATAGGACGTTCGGTGTTACCGACTCGGTGAGACAACACAGCACCGAGGCCGAAAGAAGAGGCATCACAAGCTAACACCAGAGGCTTGTTAGGGTCGTAATGGACCAGACAACGATCATTCAATAAAGCCTCTTTAAGCTGCTGAAAGGCTGATTGGCAATCAGCTGACCACACAAACGGAACATTCTTACGGCGGAGACGATGCAACGGCGCAGCAATCTGTGATGCATTAGGTATAAACCTAATATAATATGTCAATTTGCCAAGAACTGCTTGCAACTCCTGCAGATTGCGAGGGGCGGGCAAATCACGAATAGCTGCTAAATGTGACTGGGAGGGATGAATGCCTTGAGCATTAATAACATGTCCCAGATACTCCATCTCCGTAAGGAAAAATGAACATTTATCGATGTTGCAACGTAGGCCTGCCTGAGACAACACTGTAAGCAAACACTCCAAATTACGGAAATGTTCAGCAGGCGTCCGACCGGACACAACAATATCGTCTAAATAGGTGCAACACGATGGCACATTAGCCAGAAGTTGTGACAAAAAACGCTGAAAAACAGCTGGAGCTGACACACAACCAAAAGGCAAACGCAGAAAACGGAACAACCCCAACGACGTGTTTATGACAAAATACTGTTGTCGAGGGGCAATTACAAATATGCTTCACGGAGATCAATTTTGGAAAAGAAACGAGCTTCCCCTAACTTATCCACCAGCTCATCCGGTCTAGGCAAAGGAAAAGAATCAATGACAGTCTGAGGATTAACTGTCGACTTAAAATCAGCACACAAGCGTAACTTGCCAGACGGTTTCTTTATAATAACTAAGGGAGAAGCCCACTGGCTCGCTGAAACGGGTTGAATAACACCGGTGTTTTGCCAACGACGAAGTTCATCTTCTACAGGTGCCCGGAGGGCGTGAGGCACTGGACGAGCACGACAAAATCGAGGCTGAGCATTATCTTTTAACGTAATATGAGCGGCAAAGTTCGCAACACAACCTAGTTCGTCTTTAAATATGTCACTGTATCGTTTACAAAAATCGGTTATGCTGTCTTGAGGAACAACAACAGAATTAATTTGCAACACATTGTCTTGGATAGACAGGCCAAACAAGTCAAAACAGTCTAATCCGAAAATGTTTACACTGTCTGTAGCGCGGAGCACTGTGAATGAAACTGTTTTTGTATTGCCACGGAATGTGGCTGGCACGCTACATACACCTAACACAGGAATTTGTTCTCCACTATAAGTAGCCAAAGAATGTTTTGCCGCTGAAAGTTTAGGGCGGCCGATAGCCGCATACGTAGCACTATTTATGAGAGTCACAGACGCACCAGTGTCTAATTGAAATTTGAAGGTCTTATCCTGGATGCGTAGCTTCACAAATAGTTTATTACACTGTCTCTGGATCGGTGCAGTGGAGGCGGAAGACACAAAATCAGCGCGTTTAGCGCGTGTTCGCTGCTTACGACAACTCGTGGGTTGGGCGGGTGGAACAACAACTCCTGCTTCATTTGCAGTCTGTACATTACTTTTTACAGCGTTTGAATTACGCTTGGGTCGCATAGCAGAGGGCTGGGTGGGTGGCTTATTGTGAACAAGTTTATTACGCACACGAACCGTGGAAGAGTCTTTAAACGCGACCTTCTGGGCGGGCTGGCTTTGAAGAACATGAATATCCATGGGCTGGGCAGCACTAGAATTGTTCTTGCGTTTACGCAAACAAACAGTCTGGATGTGTCCTTTCCTTTGACAAAAGTGACAAACCGCATTTCTTAACGGGCAACGTTCACGAGGATGAGCAAGAAGACACTTAGGGCAAGACTTAACTCTATCATTTTGCACACGCGGCTGACGAATGTGTTTAACATGACGCGGCCGGCTAGTGTTTACAGTCTGACTCTGCCGGTGGGGCCGCGGGCGTGACATAACTTGCTTAGCACAGGCAATTTGAGAAATACATGGCTGATCTAACTCACACTCAGCATAGTCAAAAGTATCTTGGGCTTCAATGATGTTTATTACAGTCTCTAATGACGGGTCAGGCAACTTTAAGATAGCAGCACGAATACGAGAATCTTCAATGTTTTGAGTAATAGCGTCTCGTAACATGACATCACTGTAGGAAGCTCCACACACACAATTAAATTGGCACTGACGGGTGAGGCCCCGTAAATCTGTTAACCACTGTTTATTAGATTGATGTGGCAGTTTCTTTAATCTGAAGAACTTGAATCTGGCTGCTGCCACATGAACTCGCGACTCGAAATACTCAGCAAGCTTGTTAACAACAACGTCATAGTCTAAAGCTTCTGGCTTGGATTCCGGGAACAACTTACAAAGTAGTCGATAGACTTCCACGCCTGCAGTGGAAATTAAATAAAGCTGCCGCTCAGTACCCGTGATTTTGTAGACTGTCATGTGCGCCTGCAACTGCGCGAAATATTCTCGCCATTCTTCTCTTGATGCATCAAAAGCACGGAAAGGTGGTGCTGCCTGTGCTTGTTCCTTTTGTGTTGGAGGATTAGCCGCTTGTTTGGCGATTGCTTCCACCAGACTTTGTATTTGCTGACTCTGTAACAAGATCAACTGTTGTAATTCGGCAGACATAGTGAACACAAATTAGACCAGCCCCCAAAATTTTATCACTATAATTAGTATAACCAGAAACAAGTTGAACCAGCCCTGCACACGAGTTCAGAAGTCCTCGTCGCCAGTTTTGTGGCGGTGTTCGTAGCGACAAGCAATTCGCTGTAGAAACGGCTTACGAAGTCACCGCCACACTTTTAATAGCGGGCAGACCGGTCCGCTGGAACAGTGAACAGAAAGATGAAAACCCAAACACTCTGATTAAATAAAAGTCGGTACTTATCTTTATTAACGAAGATACAGCAACACAGTAGTGAACTCCGTGTCTACAGAAATCTGTCTAGTTCGAGTCGGAGCGGCTAGGTCAGCGTCGGCTGACGACAAACAACAACTCTGCTGCGATGAACACACGACTGACTAGCAAGTACACAATTCGGTGGCGAGTATACAACTGAGCGGCGAATACAGAACTGTCCTAGCGCTCGCGACTCCAGCGCTTAAGAAGCCAGAAGCCAGAAGCCAGCGGTGGCGCGCGCAGACTTGCGGTGATTTCCTGTATCGCTGGCGCTGCTTATGCGGACGGCGTCCGGACTTTGATGCTGCCAACCTTTTGGCAGCGGGCTTGGTTGGCATTACTGGCTAGGATATAACATCTTCCATGGGGAAATGCTTGATAAGAAATAATAAGACCAGGTAATCAAGAACAAGGGGAAACTTTACTGAATGAAAAACAATACAGCTTCTCAGATACTAACAGGCGTACACCTGGAACACACAGTGAATAAATGTAGTGAGATGTGAATGCTATGCTACTGATAATCCCTAACAATTGAGATTGAGCATTATGTGTAGTTGGCGGACAGGTATGCCTCGGGATATTGCTGGAAAGTCGTAGGTTCCTCTACGGTGGCTTCCAACCAGGCTCTGACTGATAGGCTGCTAAGAGCCGGCACATAAATTGGCCCAGAGCTCCAGTGGAGCAGACTGCCACTATATTGACTTGTGCTGCCCTAAACAGCCAGGGCATGGAGGAATTCATGCCGATCCAACTCCACACACGTGACACAGTGGAGGAAATAGGTTCCTGGCACGGAGGACCCTTGGTGGCTCTTGTCCTGCCTTCTGCTGTCTGTCTTCCTTGTTGTGATCGATGCAGTTTGGGGAGGTAATGCCTCGTATGTATGCAACCCACGACACCGTAGTGTCTGACATGTTGCCAATCCCTTTAGGCGAATGATGGGTACATGGCAGACTAGATTGGAGAGACTAATATCTTACAAATGTGTTTTTTTTTTTTTTTTCTCTCTGTAAAATATGAGGTTAAGTTGATGTTTCCTTGTGAGGTGAGAGGTTGTGTAGATTACAGGTGATGAGCGGAGAGAGAAGGCAAGAAGGGGGAGAGGAGTGTAGAGGGAAGGGTGACTGACAGCTGGGAGAGAGGCAGAATAGGAATGTGGGACTGGGGAGCCTGCCCAGGGATAGGCAGGACCAGCAGTGTGTAGCACATAGTGAAGTGGAGGAGGGGACTGGGAGTGAGAGAAAGGGGTAGAACACACGAAGAGGGGGCGGGTGGGTGTAACACGAGTGAAACTTGTGGGCATGTAGGAAGATAAGAGTTGGGTGTGGGACAGACCTGCTGGTGGCTAAGGCCAGGAAGATCATGGGGTTGAAGTATGTGTTGTAAGGACATTCTCGTATATGCAAATCAGAGAAATGTGTTTTGAGGGAAATGGAGGGAGGAAGGGGCAGAGCTCAGGAGCCAGAGGGTGCAATTTGTAAAGCACCATTGGAGTCAAGTATACTGTGTTCAACAGCATGTCCTGCCACAGGATGATCTACTTCTATGTTGCTTAAGGTTTGGCAGCAACCATTGGTTTGAGAGTACAGCTGGTTGGTGGTCATGCCCACATAAAAGTCTGTGCAAGAGTTGCTGCGTAGGTGCTATATGACGTGACTACTTTCACAGGGACTCTATTTTTGGTAGTGTAAGCTACATCTTTGACATAACTGGAATAGAATGTGCCAGATATGTGCATAGGACAGGTTTTGCAACTGAGTCTTCCATGGAGATGTGTCTCATGTGACAAGGGGTTGGAAGTAGGTGTGGCATAAAGGTGGATCAGGATTTGTCATAAGTTGTGTGGGTGGCAAAGTAATGCTTTGAGAGGGGTAAGAAATATTTTTAGTAGGATGTTTCTCGTTTCAGGACATGACAATCTGTAATCGAATTTTTGGTGAAGGATGTTAAATTTTTCCACTCTGGAGTCATATTGGGTAGTGAAGGATGTGTTCTTTTGTAGCTACTTTATGGGGATTGTTGGAGTAAATAGGGGTGTGAATAGATATGGCATTAGAGATCTCATTTTGATCGGGTTTGGAGGGTAGTGCTTGTATGTGAAAGGCTTTGTAAGATCTTCAGCATACTGGACAATGAATTGCCCATCACCGCAGATGTGCCATCTGCAGGTGGTCAGGCTTATAGCAGAGACTTTTTTACATGCATAAGATGGAAAGCTATCAAACTGGAGTTACTGTTGATTGTGGGCTCATATGGAACCTCCGGCAAGATGGAGGTCAATGTCTAGAAAGGGGATGGTGAGAAAGTGTTGGGTCCGTGGAGGAAAAGATGTATTCTCTCTCTCTCTCTCTCTCTCTCTCTCTCTCTCTCTCTCTGTGTGTGTGTGTGTGTGTGTGTGTGTGTGTGTGTGTGTGTGTGTGTGTGTGTTGGTTGTGAAGAAGGACATTGCGTGAAAGCTCAAAAGCTGTCTTGTGTATGTGTATATCAAACACTCAAAATCCCCAACTGTACAGGAAGTTGATACTTTTACTCCATCTGATATATGTATTTCTTCTGGCACAGATAGTCACTAGGCTTTTATAATACAGTTATTTTATGTTTTCATGGGATGCTATTATATGACATGTCTTTTTTTGTTGCAGTACCAACAAGAAGGGATCGAATTTGCTCATATTCAGTTCACAGATAATACGTCTTGTTTGGAACTGATTGAGAAACCACCACGGTGCATACTTAAACTCCTAACTGAACAGTGTCATATGCCAAAGGTAAGCATACACCAAATCCAGTGATGTTCATTTAAAATTCTACATATTTGTGCTGGTGATGAAAATAACACTATTGAATCAGTGTTTGCAGACATGAAAACACTGCAGAATAATACAGTGTTTTAAAATTAAGTTTTGTTTGTTGACAAAAATTCAGTAAAACCGTTTTCATTTGTGCAGATTAATGTCTGACATTATGTTTTGAGGAGAGACAAACAATGTGCATTTAAGCAACAGAAGTAGAACAGTGTGTCCTCGGAGTCTTTAGAGACGGCATACATGAATAAAAAGTTCTCGGTTTTAAAGCCGCGTCAATTCGAATAAAATCCTCAAGCTTTCGATGACCATCTCTGCCATCATTGTAAGGAGTTCAGTGAACTCCTGATGACAATGGCGAAGATGGTCATCGAAAGCTCGAGGATTTTATTCGAAGTAGAGCAGTGGTTCTCAACTCAGGGGTAATAACCCTGTGAGGGATAAAATGAAATTTTTTGAGGAGTTAAAACAAAGGGGTTCAATTGTGTTTTGGTCATGAAACTGTATTATTTTTAAAAGATGATTACTGTTATCAGTAATTTGTAAAACTGTAATGCTAATTGTTTAAGTTACCAATAATTACTTTTCTTCTGATACTAACATTGTGTGTGACACAGTGTGGTGAAGGCTACAGCTTGTGATACGAATGTGTCAACATCAACTTCCACACATAGCTCACCTACAACACACATACATACTTCGTATTTTGTCCTGTGCATCTGTGACAGTAAAATTCAGACATATACATCACATATGTTTAAATATCTCTGAAAAATGCCTTATCCGAGTTGTAGTTAGTTCCGACAATACACCAAAAATTTCTTCATTATACACTTTGGAACCATAAATGAATAAACTGACAGCACAGCATAATGGTAATTATGTAATTGCTACTACACTGATGTATGGCATACACTCTGTTATTATTATTTTTATGCATTGTGGCCTCTTGTTTATGAAACTGAAGCCAGATTTCATGTATCACATAAGGATTTTACAGAATTTCATTTTAGATAGGTACTTAACCTCTAATGTGAGTATAGGAAATTAAGCACAGAAAGGTAACTATAACTATCTAAAAATGAAATCATTAAAGATAACTGTGTAATGATTACATTGTTTATCAACATATAACATTAGGTTTGGCACATGGAAAATCTAGGATGTACAATTAATGACTTAAAACTCACTTCCTTTTGCTGCAGAAGTGTGATCTTCGAGATTACCTTACGTGTTGAGATTCCACATTGTCCCTCATCATAGACAGCAATAGTCAGCTAAAAATGCAAAATTCCACTTGCCATGATGATGCCTTTGTACCTTTTATCATATTCTGGTGGAATTGGTCCCCTTCTTCTTCACTAAAATCTCCCAAGTTTTCAGGGAAAAAGTTGAAATGGCTGTGAAGGAAATGCAGCTTGGAGCTCATATTACAACCTAAATTTTTCATATCTTCCACAAATTTCTTGTAGCCTGGGTACTTCATCAAATTCTTGAATCCTACCCAAGCCATTCTTTCCTCATAAGTCATCATATCCTTAAATCATACATCTGTCATTACATTTCTTATCTGTCGTCCACAATGATTTCTTCTTTCAATTTAGCAACAGACAGAAAGGAGAATTTCTGATGGGTGTACTTAAGACTTTCACCATCTTTATTCAATTCCTTTGCAAATTGTTTCGTGATCCTGAGTGTAATGTGGAGGGGTGGAAGAATAATTTTCTCTCAATTCACCAAACTTGCTTTTATAACAGTTTTGTCTCCTGGATCCAGATTTGTTCTAGCTGCCCATTTCTTTCTAACCCAATGTAAATCAGATCCCTGACTATCCCATAGGCAGGGGAAGCATAGATATTTTGTGTAGCCTTTCTGTTGTCCATGAAGCATTCCTACAACCTTTACATCACCATACACCATCCATTCATGCTCTGAAGATAATAACAGTGCAGTGTTTTGTAGTGTTCCTTCAAGACATGAGAGTACACTACAGGTATCGAACCACAGTTATTGGTAATGTGTAGGAGTACAGCCTTGATATTTTTTTGGGTTCTGTCAATAAATAACCTCCATACTTTCTTGTTGTATGTGATTCTACATGTTGATACTACTCCTTCTATGTTATTACTATGAACAAGACAGCCATCTTCAGTGAAGTACTCATGAAACTCCTCATCTGTTGTCTGATACTGGGAGAGTGTTGTTCCAAGGGCTATCAGTCTTCCCTTCTTTAAATGAGAACCCAAAATTTGTGACAAATCCTTTGAGAAACCCAGATGTCTTACTAAGTTATTTAGTTCACCTTGTATAAGCAGCTCTGCTTTCAGCTCAGGTGGGTCAGTTTGGGGAATGCTGAGTCCATGTGGTGCGGGTGTGGTGGCTGATTTCAACTTTGTGTATACAATACCTTTAATATAGTGTCTTCTGCTTCCTCTGGATCTGTTTTCTTAATGACACCTATGTGGCACGAATATTTTATCTTGGTCTCCTAATTTGACACCAGAATAAGCGAGGTAAGTTTTTTAGATGAAGCAAAAAACATTGGAATTGCCTGCACACTTTCATTTTTAGGAGCTTGCTTTTATCACTACTGGCTGTTTTCGATTACTCTAATGTATTATGTTGACCGCTGTACATTGTGATACACCAATTTTAGCAGAAGCAGAATTACATAATTATATAAAAAACTGTGTGTGTTAAAGGAAATCTGATACCATATTTGTAAACAGCTCTAAGAAACAATTTAAAAACACCTATTTTCATGCAAAGTCCCAATGTGATGTTACCCAGTGTTATTACGGAACATGAGACACGAAACATTCACAGCCTGTGAAGCCTTAAATTTTAGCCATTTCTGAAGTAAGTAATTCAGCAATCATGTGAATGTACAAACTGTAATTTGTAGCACACAATTGCTGACTTGGTTGATTTTAAATAACGATGCAAGGATGGGCGAAGCAAGTGTCCTGGGGAGAGGAGTAGTGGAGGGGAAGCACGTTTTGTAACAAATGTCCACCCTCCTGTGGATAGTTAGCTTTCTTTTCTGAGAATGAGTTGTAGGTAACACTTGTGATGAACTGATAATTGCTTCATCATCTTATAAAAAAAAAAAAAAAATGGCGTTAAAAATAAGCAGCACCAGCTGTCTCATAGACTTTTTTAATAAAAACCTACAAAAAATAAATATCATATACCTTTTGTTGTTTTTAAAGTAAAAGTGTTAAAAAAAGTCTTTTTCATTCTAAAATTTAGTAAGGTGGTAATGTTGATGACAGAGGGGTGAGGAGGGTCTCTAGCTAAAATCTGTTTGCACTCAGTGGCACTGGTCTCAGGGAGGTTCAGAACCACTTAAGTAATGTGCATCATAATAGCTCAAATTAAAATTTGAGGATATTATTTTTGGTATAAATGTGAATGATTAGAGCTAAAGACAGGGAGAAATTTCATAGTGTTAGTGGAAATGAAAAGTTAATAACAACGAAAATTGGAAGTGGAGGGAGGAAAGGAAGAGAAAAGATTAGAGTAAGTCAGTGGAATGAAGACACCTTCGATGGAGACAAATATGTAGAATATTCTTTTACTTTAAGTTCTTTTTTCTGAATCTTTTTTATATATTCTTCAACATTTTTTTTTCAAACTGTAACCAATATTCTTAATGAATTTCTTGCTAGGGATCCGATCTGGCATATTTGACCAATCTTCATGCTGAATTTGAAAATCATCCAAATTACGTGAAAGGTGATGATAGAAGAAAATGGGAGAAGGAATTTGGTATTCACCATTATGCTGGTTGTGTGACATACTGTGTTGAAGGATTTGTTGACAAGAATCGTGATGTCCAGCAGGATGTTTTCTTTGACTTCATGAGTCGCTCGACAAATGACTTTGTACAGGAGATAACCAAATATCAGGTATAGTATGCATTATTTTATTCCTTGTACATAGAGATGACACTAATCAGACATTAGTAATTGAAGAAGGCTCAGTTTGATGATGGCAGGCCTTTAAAAATTTTGAATGTACATAGTGAAATATTTGTTTTAGTCATGAATCTTTACATGGAAAAAATATTTTCATCTTAGTAGCTTTTATAGCAGATGTGCTTTTGAACACCAAAAATCCTTAAATACTGTCTTACCAAAGAGGGCAAAAAGGAAGTAGAATTTAAAGCATTTTGTGATGTTCTGAGACAGTTACAGTAGGACAGACCACTTACCAGATTGTAACTTACTGTAAGATGAGAAAACTTTTCTACAGAGAATTTCTTTATTACTACCTTCATAATATAAGGTCCATCTCTGACATTAAATAAATAACTGTTTATTATTATTACTATTACTATTTTTAATATTTTACAGTGAAGTAATGCTGTAGATATGTTATTGTTACTGTAAAATGTAGGTATATAGCTGCAATATTTTAATTTTTCTGCAAGTTTATATAAAATTTTGCCAGCATATATGATGGTGCACCAGTTCTTGTCATTAATAACTGGTTCTTGTTAACCAGCAAGCATTTAAAGATTCTCAATTCTTTTAACAGGATTTAATGTGTTGTGCCACTAGAATGGGTACAATGTCATCTCGTGGTACAAGTAAGGGTAAACCAACAGTAAGTGACACATTTCGCCATCAGCTGCAGGCACTTGTTGATGTACTCCAAGCTACAAATCCATGGTGTGTAAATAATTGTCTTCCTATACTATTGTTTGGTCATTTAATGTTCTGTGTGTTGTCTAATTAATGTAGTGGCCAGGAAATATGAGAATTCTTTCTTTTGTTTCACTGTAACCACAGATAATAGGTGTCCTCATACAATCTTCTTCCTTTTCAATCATTATAGACATTTCTCTGTGTTTCATCAGAACAGAACATTAGTTTTTTTAGCATAATATTTTTCCATATACTCGTTATCTCCTAGTAAAGCAGCAGTTCTATAGTAGGCTACATGTATTAACTATTTACATTAAAAACAGATAGAAAACTGTAAAATATTTCAATGAGCAATATCAGATTCGGATGTGTATGGATTCTATTTTAACTTAATATGGGCATGTAAGACAAGAAATTATTGTAACTAGGATTAAACTGAATATTTAATTTTTCGGTCACAAGAAATAAATCATTCATACATTGATGAGTCAAAACATTAAAACCACTGCTCTCTGTGAGATAGAATGCTGCCTGGTGTATTTATGGACACAGGATATGGACAAAGGACTAATTTTTATGGCTTGGAACCTGTAATTGAGAAACTTTGGAATGGTGAAGCTGTTCCTGTGCTACTGTCATGAGCATCAATGGAAAGTGGTTGGAGGTCAGTGAAATTATGAGTAGGCGAAAAGGTGTTGGGCATCCAGATCATTACAGACTGTGGCAGTTGGTGGCTGCTCTACTGTTAAGCAGAAAAGGTGGCAATCTGTCACTATTCTGCTTAACAGTAGGGCAACCACCAACCGCCACATTCTGTGATGACAGCATACAATGCTGCTGCATTGCATATAATGTCTAAGTTTTTCAGAGCACAGTGTTCAGTGCACATCATTGAGCGTGGGACTCTGCAACGGACAACCCCTATGTGCTCCCATGTTGACCCAACAATATAGCCTATTAGAATTGCAGTGGTCATGGGATAATTGAGATTGCACCACGGATCAATGGAAATGTGTCACTTGGTCATAGCTGCTGCGCTAGCTTGGTGGTCGTGTCCGATATGCTGTCACCCAGGTGAAAGGTTGCTCGAAGCATGTACTGTGCCACAGATGCAGGCTGGTTGGAGCAGTATTGTGCTTTGGCGGCACATTCACCTGGGCTTCCAGAGGATCCTTGTTAGTAATTGAAGGCACCATGACAGCTGTGGATTACATAAATGTAATTGTGGATCACTTACATCTCTTCATGCTTGATTTCTTTCCCGATGGCAAGAGCATCTTCCAGCAGGACCATGACAGCATAAATATAATTTTAAACCACCTACATCTCTTAATGCTTGATTTTTTTCCCAATGGCTAGAGCATCTTCCAGCAGGATAACTGTTTGTGTCATGAGGCCAGGTGGTGTGAGGAGCATGGTAGTGAACTTACAATAATGTCTTGCCCACCAAATTCACCTGATCTTAACCGGATGGGTAACATCTGGGATGCCATCGGACAGGAGTTCTGCACCCGAAATCCACATACCCATAATTTACAGGAATTATGTGACTTGTAAGTAGACTTCTGGTGCCATGTACTTCCAGAAACCTACCTAGGACTTGCTGAATCCATACCATCCAGAACTGCTGCTGTGTTATGTTTCAAAAATGGATGAATACCCTATTACAAAGGTGGTTGTAATGTTTTGATTCACCAGATTATGTCACGATATACTACAGTACTAATGTTGCATATAATATCCAAAATGATAGAGGTAAAGGAAAAGTTTTATTGTCATAATTAAAAGCACTTTTTTTAGCAAAGGGAAATCTCTGTATCTGTAGGTCAAGGCCTTCAAGCTTCACCGAAACTCAACTGTATCCTTGATTGAATCATAACTGTAACTGATTGTTGATATGACGATTCCTGCTTCTTTTTATGTGACAGCCTTGGCATACTTTTGCTGATTATTTATCTAAAATTAGGTCCACTTAAGTCAACTTTAGAGTTACTGTAATACTTTCTATTTTATATATGAAAACGTGCAAAATGATCACAAGATGAAATACTTGCACCTGCTGAACTATCAAACGTGTTTCAAGCAAAGCTCGAAAGACTTATGCAGTGCACATAAACAGTGTACTCTTGTTTTGAAATTTATTGTCTCTCACTATAACTTAAAGCAGATAATATTTGTCAACATTTTTAATCTGAACAAACAAGAGCAACAGTCTTCACAGTTATGTTAAAAATAGTCATCTTTGATTGTCGAGAAATCCCTTACTGTTGGTGGGGTACACCTTGGACCATAACTGACTTCTTGTAGGTTCATTGTGTTGTTGCCTTCTGTTTCCGTCGTGTATTTTCCTGGCTTATCCAGGATTATACATGCTGTTAACATTATAACTTTACAAATGCAGAGTGGAAAACTAATTGATCTAAGTTCCAGAATTTTTTTTTTTTTTTCAGGAGACCAAAATGGACTTGTGGCAGTAAAAATTTTAACAGATTATTTAATTATTCTTTTGTTAAATGCTGAGAATGATAAGCATTTCCAGGTGCAGTAACAACTTTAATAAAACTGGATCAAACAGTTTTTTCTTAATTTCTTTTTTAAATATCATCAACAGTAAATAAACATGAAAGTTATGAATTACACAGTAGAAACACAAGCAGTTAAAAGAAATTGAAATGAGACCAAAAACAGTAACAAAATTGATGCAAAACTTGTTTGTTGGTGTGGGGTTAGAGTTCTACTTCCCACCAGTTCTTGAATCCTGTTCCATATTCCTTTTCTATTACTCTTTTCCATTTTCTGATAAACTGAAACCTTAGAGATCTACTTCACAAACACACAGATTTGAGTGGAACAGTGAACCGAAAAGGCAGCAAACTATATTACAGTAAGATATGGGTCCCATATCTTTGGCGTACAGTTACCTCCGGCCTTAGTGGTGGCACCAGCCATTGGCATTATAAATAACTACAAGGTGTAAGAGTTTCCACTTAAATCATACAGTTGTGCTTTAATGTCAGTGCATAAATTACTGTGAAAGACTAAATTGCCTTTTGCCCATTTAGCTTTTCCACTCTATAAATTATTACTCGAGTACTTTTTTTTCAGCTCCTTGATATTCCATCTTGCAAAATTTTTGTATTTTATTATTTTGTCCATCCCTTTCCAACACAGTGCTGTATGATGTCCATGCAAGCATCTTACATTTGAGAGAGGAGCTTCGCAAGCTTGGTACTAGAAATGGTGGCAGTACTTACCTACATTGCTTATTGTTCTAATGAATGTGTTCAGAACTATTCAAGTGTGTTTGATACACTTGGGAAGTCAGTTTTTGATCTCAGATTAAAAATTGCTACAAACCAATGAGAGATCATCAACTAGTGTTTAAAAATTAAAAAAAAGATTAGAAATAAAAACCATGTACAAATGAATCAATTGCAGCAAAAGATGGAAAATGCTGTTAGTAAAAAGGAAGTTGTAGACTGACTCAATCAATGATAAAACATATTATATTCACCTCTGTGGTCTGTTATATAATAATTGTTTCTTATTATACTCAAACTCTTCTCTTTTTATATAATACGTTAGTACTTACTTATTCATAACTGTGCAACGAAAATGAATATGCTATCAATGAAAATTGTGTTCTTTGTGGCAGGTATGTGCGATGTATTAAACCAAACATGCAGAAATCTCCTAATAACTATAACGAAAAGTTGGTGCTCGACCAACTTAAATATTTGGGCATGTTGGATATAATACGTATTCGCAAGGAGGGCTATCCAGTACACATGCCATTTGATGAGTTTATACAAAGATACAGGTGTCTCATTGGTTCGGCACAAAAACTACCATCTTGCCCCAAAGAAGCTGTTAAGTAAGTTGTTGCCACAATTGCACATCTCTTTTCTGCTCTAATAATTCACTCAAATTTAAAGTGAATAATTAGTAGAAGAGGAGTTTTTACTTGTGAGTTTAAAAAATGGAGGAAAAGATAAGGCAATCCACTTTGTGGGTCTGAAGAGATATGAGATCCAGGAAATAAAGCGTTTGGAGGGATTTTTCCTTTATTTTAGCAGAATTTCCAGTTTTCTTTTTCTTGCTGAACCAATGAAAGAAAATTCTGGAATCTCAAGATTCATCTGTGTTTTTAAACGTATGTGTGCCAGACCAGATTAGGTTTTTTCAGTTTCAGTGGTTGGAAACTCCTCTTCTGCAGCAGCAGTATTACCTGGTTTTGTTTGGATTTGCTTGTTTCCTTATATTTTGTATGGTACACTGCAATTTATATGCTAATTTGTATGAATGTGTTACACAAAGTGCGAAGTAAACCACTGTGGTAAGGAAATTGTTATAAAACTTCAGCGACTTTTTGCACTTCTACAGGACTTTTGTTGCACTTCTACAGGACATAATTCTTACTGTTATCATTCAGTAACTAGACAACAGAATTTGTTTTTCCTTTTCAAGTATTTACTTTCCACATAAGTGTGTGTGTATGTGTGTGTGTGTGTGTGTGTGTGTGAACCAAAATAAATAGTTGGAAGAAATGAAATCTATTTAGTGCTTAAACAGGCAAGTCCTCCTTCTCAGTGAGAAGGGGGAACCAGTTTTAAATTAACAACTGAGACAAAGATATGTGTTTATATAAAAAAATAAAATAAAAAAAATAAAAAAAAATTCAGAGTGTGGAAGGGGAGGAAGCTTTATAAAATGTAAGACCGAAACTGCAAACCCGAGTTACAAAAGAGAGAGACAAAGAGGCAGAAAACTGAATGTGGGAAAGGGGTTGGAAAGTTGATAATGGAAATTAGATAGGAAGAAAGAGAGTGGAAAGTAGATAAAAATAATCAGACAATTAGAATGTAGTTTGAAGTTGGATGGATGCAACAGGTCATGGATATGGTCTTGGAAACCGTAATTCAGTTTATGTAAACTTTTTATTGAGTCACTTAAAAGAGGATTTTATGGATTCCAGGAAGCAGCAAACCTTGGGGTCTGATACAGTGGTGGTATTCTCACTTTCTGAATCCATGGAAAAGTGGGCTGTTGAATCTCAATAGAAACCAAGGCTGAATTCCACAGCGCTGTTATTGTAAGGAGATGAGCACAGATAGTCATCCATCTGTCTTGCCTTTGGTTTTCAATTATTCCCTTGAATCACATGGCGAAAATGTTAAACCTTTGCTTCACTGATACAGCACAATCAATAAAATGTTGACAGAGGAAAAATAATTCCTTCCTGATACATGTCATAATTTATTTACTTTCATTTTCTACCCGCAGATCTCAATAAAATCTCTCAAATAATCAGCCTATTCATAAAGCTGGAAGTGCATTTGAAAATAAAGGTACTGTGTTTCACTGAGCTCCGATACTAATTGCAAAGTGAAGGAAGACAGACTGGATTTTGTGATGTTATTGTTCTATTTCCTTGTTGACACAAGGTAAGGACTGGATAAGAGGCAGAGAAAAAAATAGGAAACAGCAATGGACCTCTATATTTTACAAGTTCAGAAATAAAATTCATCAACCTGTCTAGTCAACAAATCTAGTAACATGCAGATTAAGTTACTGGTTTTATATATAGTGTATCAGCAGCAGATATTTAATTTCTGTTTAAGTATTCACGTGTCTACTTTGCCTCCAGTTTGGTTGGTATGATCATTATTACCATTTAATAATGACATATTTTGTCATACATATTTTATTATACTGTATCTCAAAATAGTTGTGAACTGGTATACATTCCTATATTGTGCACCTGCTGCCCCTCCCTCCCACTTTCTTATCCTATGAACCAATTTTCAGTCTTGTTTATTTGCCTTTTGACAACTCAGTACGCCTACTATTTGATGAGTTGATACTTTTCCTCTTAAACTATTTACATTCACCAGGACTTCCAATTACCATATTTATTTCTTCTTGTTCTATAATTTAAAAATACGCATCTTTTAATATTATTGCAGATCTATAATCAAACTACAGAAAGCAGAAAGTACAGAATGGCAAGTTGGTAAAAGCAAAGTATTCTTGCGGAATTGTGTACATGAACCCCTGGAAGATGCACGAGGTCAGATAGTGAGGTGCATGGCTACTCGTATTCAGACATGCTGGCGACGACATTGTTGTCAAAGGGGTGAGTATTACCATAGTGTAATGCTTTCTACTTCACAGAGTGTTCATTTCTAATTTGTGATTAAAATATTGCAGAAAACTTATAAAATAACCACTAAGGTTGTACGTCTTACACATTCAAACATTAGCCTTAGAAATATGAAGTCCAGTTTTTCGAATGCTAAATTTTTTCATGCTAAATTTGTATCAGTTTCAGTTACTGAGGTTTTCATTTAGTTTTGTAGAGAAAACTTATAGTTTGTTCCTTTTGCCTTTTGTAAATTTCTCAATTTTGTTTGCATTTCACATGTCTCTCCCCTTGACTAGGAACTATTATGATGGGATGAAAACTGAACTTATGAAGTCTCAGGAATTATACAATATCATCCATGTGATCTGGTAGAAAAGAAAATCTCTGCTAAGACAGGTACAAAAAGATAAAAAAGGTCAAATCTCAATTTGATCAAGGTGGAGGTCATGCAATAAAAATGACATTTATTAGTAAAGTTCAAAAATTACAATACTGAATCAGCAAGTCAAAGAACTAAAGACTTTTACAAAATAATGAAAGTGCAAATGGAAATTAATGAAGAATGCAACATAAGGAAGATTCACTCTGGCATTAAGATTACATTGGCGCATTACAAAGTGGCATATTGTAAATATAAGTTTACAAAGCTATGACAAATCAAAAAATAACTTATTGTTACTAGTGGTGGACACATGGTTCAAAATCATGTGTCCACTACTAGAAACAGTAAGTTATTTTTAGATTTGTCTTAGATGTGTCACATGTTCATCAACCTGTCAGTGGTTTATGACTGGAAGCAAACACATTCTTTTTGTGTGCATTGCCAAATACGAGAGCTTTGTTTGGACAAAGTGCAAGACATTCGGTTAAGGGAGTGTGAGACAAAACTGAAACAGAAGGCTGCCAAAATTTATCATATTGTCATGAAATGCCACTTAAGTTGAAATGTGTGTGTTTTTTTTTTTTCTTTTTGCTAATATAAGGAAATCTAATTCATGTTGAAATATTATATTTTCATTGTCTGCAACAGAGTACCTGAGGACACGAAAGGCTGCTCTCAGGATACAGCATGCATACCGTGGCTGGAGGCAACGTCTGCAATTTCTCAAGGAACGCCGCGCTGCAATTGTCATCCAGTCCCACTTACGAGGAGTTTTTGCACGGGAAGTATGTTCAGATCTTAACTGTATCAGTAAAATGTTGCAGAATTAGCTTTTAAGTACACTGTGTGTGTATATGTGTGTGGGGGAGGGGGGGTCATTGTCAACATGGTCAAGCACATTACATATTTTTGGGTTATTGTATCTTGATCATTGATATAACAAACATCATGGAGTAAAACCTTCTTAATTCATCAAACAATGTAGAAATCTCACCAAAAATGCAAAGAAAATATTGTAACAATATAATGAAAAGGATAGCTGCTACTCATCATAAAGCACAGATGCTGAGTCACAGAAAGGCACAACAGAAAGATTGTCAAAAAGTTAGCTTTCGGCCAACAAACCCTTTGTCAAAAATAAACAACATACACACACTCAGGCTAAAGCAACTCACACACACATGACCACAGTCCCTGGCAGCTACAGCTAGACTGCTAGCAGCAGGGAATTATGGGAGAGGCAACCAGGTGGGGTTAGGGAGGAGGCTGTGGTGGGGAGTGGGAGAGAGAGCAGGGTAGGGATCTGGGACGGTAAAGTGCTGCTGGGAGCATCCAGGGACAAAGCAGAGAGTGTAACAGTTAGGTGCAGTCAGGAGGTGGGGGTAGCAGAAAAGGAGAGGAGTAAAAAGACCAGGTGTGTTGGTGGAATAGAGGGCTGTGTAGTGCTGGAATGGGAACAGGAAAGGGGCTAGATGGATAAGGACAATGACTAATGAAGGTTAAGGCCAGGAGGGTTACGGGAACATAGGATGTATTGCAGGGAGAGTTCCCACATGCACAATTCAGAAAATCTGGTGTTGATGGATAAGATCCAGATGGCACAGGCTGTGAAGCAGTCATTGAAATGAAGGACATTGTATTGGGCAGTGTGCTCAACAACAGGATGGTCCATTTGTTTGCTGACCACAGTTTGTTGGTGGCCATTCCTGTGGAAAGACAGCTTGTTGGTTGTCATGCCTACATAGAATAAAGCACAGTGGTTGCAGGTTAGTTTGTAGATCACATGACTGGTATCACAGTTAGCCCTACCTTCTATGCGATAGATGATGTTTGTGACAGGCCTGGAGTAGGTGATGGTGGGAGGATGTATGGGACAGGTCTTGCGTTAGGTCTGTTATATGGATATGAGCCATGAGACAAGGGACTGGGAGCAGGGGTTGTGCAGGGATGGGCAATGATATAGTGTAGGTTTGGGTGGGTGGTGGAATACCACTGTGGGAGGAGTGGAAGGATAGTGGGTAGCACAATTCTCATTTCAGGGCACAATGAGAGGTAGTCAAAACCCTGGCAGAGAACATAATTTGGTTGCTCCAGCCCTGGGTGGTGCTGAGTCACGGGAGAAATGTTCTTCTCTGGCTGGACTGTGTAGCTTTTGGAGGTGGTGGGTGACTGGAAAGATAAGGCATGGGAGATCTGTTCTTGTACAAGGTTTGGAGGGTAATTATGATCTGTAAAAGCCTCAATGAGACCCTCAGTATATTTCGAGAGGGGGTACTCATCACTACAGGTGCAATGGCTGTGGGTGACTAGGCTGTATGGAAGGGACTTGTTGGTATGGAATGGCTGGCAGCTGTCGAAGTGGAGGTATTGCTGGTGGTTGGTGGGTTTGATATGGAAAGAGGTATGGATGTAACCATCTTTGAGGTGGAGGTCCAGGTGAAGCGAATGGGTGAGAAGGTGTTGAGGTTCTGGAGGAATGTGGTTAGGGAGTCCTCATCCTTGATCTAGATCACGAAGATGTCATCAGTGAATCTTAACCAGATGAGGAGTCGGGGATTCTGGGTGTTTAGGAAGGATTCCTCTAGATGACCCATGCATAGGGTGGCATAGGATAGTGCCATGTGAGTGCCCATAGCCATACTCCAGATTTGTTTGTAGGTAATTCCTTCAAAGGAGAAGTAATTGTGGGTGAGGATGTAGTTGGTCACGGTGACTAGGAAGAAGATAGTTGGCTTGGAATTTCTCATGCATTGGGACAGATAGTGTTGAATAGTGACAAGGCCATGGGGATTAGGATATGTTAGTGTAAAGGGAGGTGGCATCAATAGTGACAAGCAGGGAACCATGTGGTGCAGGAACAGGAACTATGGAGAGTCGGTGGAGGAAATGGGTGGTATCTTTTTTATAGGAGGGTAGGTTGCGGGTAATAGGCTGAAAGTGTTGTCTACAAGAGCAGAGATTCTCTCAGTGGGGGCACAGTGACCGGCCACAATGGGGCATACTTGGTGGTTGGGTTTATGGACTTTAGGAAGCACGTAGAAGGTAGGAGTGCGGGGAATGGTAGGGGTGAGGAGAGAAATGGGCTCTGGGAAGAGATTCTTGGACTGACCTAAGGAATTGAGGAGAGACTGGAGATCCTGCTGGAATGGGGTCACTGTGGCAGGGTTTGTAGATGGATGAGTCAGACAGCTGGTGGAGTCCTTCTGCCATGTAATTCTTGCAGTTAAAAACAACAGTGGTGGAGTCTTTGTCAGCAGTTACGATTGTAAGGTTGAGATCAGTTTTTAGGTGGTGGATTGTGAACCTTTGTGCATATGTAAAATTAGTTTGCATGTTGAGGGATTTGGGAAATGATGGTGAGGCAAGGTTCGAGGTTAAGAAATTCTGAGAAGTTAACAGGGAGTGATTTGGGGGTAGTGGGGGTGGATCACAGTTGAAAGGATAGGTGAACTGAGTTAGGCAGGGCTCAACATTGGTCTATGGTTGAGTCTGATTGGTAAGGGTTGGTGGCAAAAAAGTGTTTCCACTGTAGGAACCTGGATAAGGAGAGAAAGTCTTTAACAAGTCTTGCATGATTGATTTTTTTTGAGGGGGAAGGGGGGGGGGTTGTGACCGTGTTTCGTGTCTGTTTAAGTTCTGGATTCTGTGTGGTGTTGAGAGGGAGTTTGGGATGGTTGGGCAAATGTACTAGGTTTGCGAGAGAGAATTTGTCACCTATGAGGGGATGTGGGAGAGGTTTGGAGGTTGTTGTAGAGGTGGTGGTCAGTGTTAGTCCAAGGCAGGAGTAAGAAGCAAGCAGGTTGGAGAGTTTTTTGTGGTGGTGTTGTGCTTGTTGCTTTGGTTCTGGAGGGCAAGAGTTTCAGTGTGTGTTATGGGATTTGGGAATTTGTGATTGCATAGTAGGAGAATTTTACGGATATCAAGAAGGTAGTGTAAGGAGATTTGGGCCTGACTGATATGGTTTTGCAGGAGTATGTAGGTGAGTGCTAAGGATTAGCAGAATCTGAACAGAGGGAGGTCATTGTGGAAAGAAAGGTGGCAACTGGAAATGGGTAATTTGATAGTAAGGCAGTTTGGGGGATTCTATGAGACAAGCAACAATGCAGGAACAGTATGTGGGACCGGGTTCTGGCTAGGGATAAGGAAACTTTTCTGTATTGGCGCAGATGAAAGGAACAAGGATCTATGGTGGTGGAAAAAATATGTAAATAATGTAGAATTATGTGCAAAAAAATTCGCAAAAACACTCAGACACATGGGGAAAAATTACAAAAGGGAAGAAACAGATAAAATAGAAATAAGTTGAAATCTTAGGGGGGTACGCAGATAGTGAGAGGCGAGAACCAAATCAAATCAGGTCAAATCACAATTCTTTGGCCAGAGCAGTTCCCTGTTGTGTCTTGGTTGACCTATGAATTACACAAAAAGCAGCAGACAACAAAAGAGAATAAAATAGAGCACTGAGAAGGACTCTTAAATATAATACTAACATAAAGTTTCCTATTGCTATGCAATTCCTCCACCTGCTTACTACTTTACAAGTTCCATGATAATGAGGCAGAACAAAATATGTTGCCTGTTCCAGAAGGCACAAACTAACACATTTCTTATAGTTCTGAGAACCCCAAACTGCACACAAAAACACAATTGATTAACGTCAGGGAAGACTCAGTGACTGGCCATGACCCTTGTAGTAAAAAAGAAAAGTCGCTACACTCACCATACAACGTGCGCCGTGTGTTGCAGCTGCTGACATATGGGTGGCAGCAGTCACTTCTGTTGCCATTTTGACCCCTATGGTAGAGGGTGAATTGGGCTGCTGGTTTTTCAAGATGTATTGCAGTTCACTCACCAGGGTTTGTCTGTAGTTGTGGTAGTGACGGTGGTGGTGGTGGTGTTGGCGACGGCAGGTGTCAAGCAGTGGCCCATCAGATAAACATTTCTGGTTGAGAAAGTATTTTATCCAAAACAGTCACATTTATGGAATTGAAGGTGTGGAGGCAGTTGTTGGCCTCAGTGGTGTAGGTGACCACGGCTGCTGAAGCATGCCAGCATCAGCAGTTGTCCACCGGGAGTGCAGAGCGATGGTGACTGGTGGTGTCGTGCTGTGAACAGCACAGCAATGGAGTGCTGGTGTAGCTGAGTGGAAACTACAGGCAATGAGCAGCAGGAAGCAGCCTTAGCTGCTGGCCTGCTTTTGTAACTTGGCTGAAAGTAATCTGGGGCGGGCTGATGACGATGAACAGACAGGACGGTGGTTGCTGTGTAGCTGGATAGCCCAGTTTTGAAGCCATTGCAATTCTAAAGGGATCAGATTCATATCCCAGACAAGACCCCAATAGCAACAGTACCTAACAGTTGCTGCTTGTGTAATTGCTCTTTTAAAAACGTTCCATTCAAGCAAACCAGTTGTGTGTTTACCGGTCGTTACTTGCACTTTAGGTACTTGGACTATGCATGGCTCTGTTTAGATAGAATAGCTCGATGTAGTCATAGCACTGAGCTGCGCATATCTGCTTTCATACCTGGCAGATAGTTAGATAGGTTATGGCAGTTGTCATAATGGAGGTACTGTTGCTTGTTGGTGGGTTTGATGTGGACGGACGTGTGAAGCTGGCCATTGGACAGATGGAGGTCAACGTCAAGGAAAGTGACATGGGATTTGGAGTAGGACCAGGTGAATCTGATGGAACCAAAGGAGTTGAGGTTGGAGAGGAAATTCTGGAGTTCTTCTTCATCCACATCAAATGGTCCCTTCCCTACAGCCTAGGTCTTCGTGGCTAACGAATCTGCCCCAGTCCGGAATCCCTGAACCATTACACCAACAACCTGAAAACAGCTTTCGCATCCCGCAACTACCCTCCCGACCTGGTACAGAAGCAAATAACCAGAGCCACTTCCTCATCCCTTCAAACCCAGAACCTCCAACAGAAGAACCACAAAAGTGCCCCACTTGTGACAGGATACTTTCCGGGACTGGATCAGACTCTGAATGTGGCTCTCCAGCAGGGATATGACTTCCTCAAATCCTGCCCTGAAATGAGATCCATCCTTCATGGAATCCTCCCCACTCCACCAAGAGTGTCTTTCCGCCGTCCACCTAACCTTCGTAACCTCTTAGTTCATCCCTATGAAATCCCCAAACCACCTTCCCTACCCTCTGGCTCCTACCCTTGTAACTGCCGCCGGTGTAAAACCTGTCCCATGCACCCTCCCACCACCACCTACTCCAGTCCTGTAACCCGGAAGGTGTACACGATCAAAGGCAGAGCCAAGTGTGAAAGCACACACGTGATTTACCAACTAACCTGCCTACACTGTGAAGCTTTCTATGTGGGAATGACCAGCAACAAACTGTCCATTCACATGAATGGACACAGGCAGACAGTGTTTGTTGGTAATGAGGATCACCCTGTGGCTAAACATGCCTTGGTGCACGGCCAGCACATCTTGGCACAGTGTTACACCGTCCGGGTTATCTGGATACTTCCCACTAACACCAACCTGTCAGAACTCCGGAGATGGGAACTTGCCCTTCAGTATATCCTCTCTTCTCGCCAGGCCTCAACCTCCACTAATTTCAAGTTGCCACCGCTCATACCTCACCTGTCTTTCAACAACATCTTTGCCTCTTTACTTCCACCTCGACTGACATCTCTGCCCATACTCTTTGCCTTTACAAATGTTTGCTTGTGTCGGTGTATGTGCGGATGGATATATGTGTGTGTGTGTGTGTGTGTGTGTGTGTGTGTGTGTGTGTGTGTGTGTGTGTGCGAGTTTATAGCCGTCTAATCACAGCTCTGTCACATTTTGTAGTTCCAGTAATTCACCTGATGCAGGATATTTGAGTCTATATGCATTGAGGTGTGGACATTCAATGACGACAAATGGTCCATAGTGTATTTGGAGAAGCTTTTTTTTTATTTCTCCATCTGCTTCAGTAGATTTTTCTTTGGTTTTCACCAAGATGCGGTTCCCAGTCTTGTTTTTAATCATCTTAAAATGCCCATCATGTCACTTTTTTCTTTCATTTGCCATCTTCCCCATATGAGTCTCAACTGCTTCCTTTCTTTTGACTGTCAGATGGGTGTATTGATATCTTTATGTGTTTGATGGCTTGATTATTCATGAAGTCATTCCACATTTTAGTCGTAAATTGTGATCCATTGTCAGACAACAACCTCTCTGGTTTTATTAATTTAGTAAAGAAATCCTTTTCCAGTTTGGTGATCTGAGTTTTGCTATTAGCTTTCCGTGTAGGATACAACAATTTGATAAATTTGGAACATACTTCAACAACCACATTCTTCGTACTTCACATGCTTCATACTTCACATATTTCATACCACCAGTTATGAGTGGACTGAAATTGTCTACCGCCAATGGTTTGCCAACTTTTTTAGGTATGATACTTTCCATTTCCCCCTGGGGTGAGGTAGTGCAATGTTTCACCCTCTGGTATTTGTCACAAGAGGCCAGCTGAGCATGTACCCTTCTGACTAGATTGCTTGTGTGTGCACATCAATGACTTCTATACACTTTTGTGTCCTATAATGCACATAACTTAAGTGGGCATAGTCTATCAGCTGATCCACATACTTTTTCGGAAAGTGCTGCCGCCACTGCTTTGTTTTCTCATCTTTCCTACAAAACAAAACACCCTTCCTGCTAAAGTTTGTTTTTACATTTTTCAGTTCAGGGTCATCATTTTGTGCTTGTCGCATGTCCTTGCGGAACTCTTCATTTACTTCTTTCTCACCACTGCCCTCCTTCCCGACAAGTAGCTGTGGCAGTGCATCAGCTATCCATTTTTCGGTTCCATTTATACATTTTATGGTGTAGTTGAGTTGCTGCAACCAGCACATGAGACAGTCCTTTAGCAACCTACTACGCTGCAGAAAACTAAAAGCTTTATGATCAGATAGCACGTTTATCTTGCAGCCCTCCAGATACAGCCTGAAATTTTTGAACCTGTACACGAGTAACTCTTTTTCAAAAATGCTGTAGCGATGCTCACTATTATTTAACATTTGTCTGGAAAAAGCTATACTCTTGTCTTCTATCTCTCCTCTTACTAAATTTTCCTGGAACACATTCACCTGATGCTGTAATCTGAACTGTTCACAGCTAAACAAAATGGCAGTGACATGTCAGGTAGTATAACATTTTACTACTGCATAAGCTGTTCTTTATTGCTAAGAATTCCCTTTCACACTCATCGCTCCGTGCCCAAGTTGAGTTCGTATTTAACAGTTTGTAAAGGATTGGTGTATTCATCACCCCATTACCCAGAAATTTTCAGTAAAAACTGCACAATGCTAGGTATGATTTTTAATTGTTTTCTTGTTGTTCACCTTTTGCACTCTGAAATCACTGAAAGGTCACAGTTAAAGCAGGCTCAGACATGGTAATTGGATGTCTCTATAGACCCCCTGGCTCAGCAGCTGTTGTGGCTGAGCTCCTGAAGGATAATTTGGAAAATATTTTGAGTAGATTTCCCCACCATGGTATAGTTCTGGGTGGAGATTTTAATTTCCCAGATATAGACTGGGAAAGTCAAACGTTCCTAACGAGTGGCAGGGACAAAGAATCCAGTGAAATTTTTTTAAGTTCATCTGAAAACTACCTTGAGCAGCTCAACAGAGAACCGACTTGTGGCGATAACATATTAGACCTTCTGGTGACAAACACCCCCCATGAACCATAGACCTTACCATTGGTGAGGAGGCTTGCGTGCCTCAGCGATACAGATAGCAGTACCGTAGGTGCAACCACAATGGAGGGGTATCTGTTGAGAGGCCAGACAAACGTGTGGTTCCTGAAGAGGGGCAGCAGCCTTTTCAGTAGTTGCAGGGGCAACAGTCTGGATGATTGACTGATCTGGCCTTGTAACACTAACCAAAACGGCCTTGCTGTTGTGGTACTGCGAACGGCTGAAAGCAAGGGGAAGCTACAGCCGTAATTTTTCCCGAGGGCATGCAGCTTTACTGTATGGTTAAATGATGATGCCGTCCTCTTGGGTAGAATATTCCGGAGGTAAAATAGTCCCCCATTCGGATCTCTGGGCGGGGACTACTCAGGAGGACGTCGTTATCAGTAGAAAGAAAAGTGGCGTTCTGTGCATCAGAGCGTGGAATGTCAGATCCCTTAATCGGGCGGGTAGGTTAGAAAATTTAAAAATGGAAATGGATAGGTTAAAGTTGGATATAGTGGGAATTAGTGAAGTTCAGTGGCAGGAGGAACAAGACTTTTGGTCAGGTGAATACAGGGTTATAAATACAAAATCAAATAGGGGTAATGCAGGAGTAGGTTTAATAATGAATTTAAAAAATAGGAGTGTGGGTAAGCTACTACAAACAGCACAGTGAAGGCGTTGTTGTGGCCAAGATAGACACGAAGCCCACGCCTACTACAGTAGTACAAGTCTATATGCCAACTAGCTCTGCAGATGACGAAGAAATTGAAGAAATGTATGATGAAATAAAAGAAATTATTCAGATAGTGAAGGGAGACGAAAATTTAATAGTCATGGGTGACTGTAATTCGGTAGTAGGAAAAGGGAGAGAAGGAAATGTAGTAGGTGAATATGGATTGGGGGTAAGAAATGAAAGAGGAAGCCGCCTGGTAGAATTTTGCGCAGAGCATAACTTAATCATAGCTAACACTTGGTTCAAGAAACATCAAAGAAGGCTGTATACATGGAAGAACCCTGGAGATACTAAAAGGTATCAGATAGATTATATAATGGTAAGACAGAGATTTAGGAACTAGATTTTAAATTGTAAGACATTTCCAGGGGCAGATGTGGACTCTGACCACAATCTGTTGGTTATGAACTGTAGATTAAAACTGAAGAAACTGCAAAAAGGTGGGAATTTAAGGAGATGGGGCCTGGATAAACTGAAAGAACCAGAGGTTGTACAGAGTTTCAGGGAGAGCATAAGGGAACAATTGACAAGAATGGGGGAAAGAAATACAGTAGAAGAAGAATGGGTCGCTTTGAGGGATGAAGTAGTGAAGGCAGCAGAGGATCAAGTAGGTAAAAAGACGAGGGCTAATAGAAATCATTGGGTGACAGAAGAAATATTGAATTTAATTGACGAAAGGAGAAAATATAAAACTGCAGTAAATGAAGCAGGCAAAAAGGAATACAAACGTCTCAAAAATGAGATCGACAGGAAGTGCAAAATGGCTAAGCAGGCATGGCTAGAGGACAAATGTAAGGATATACCGGTAGAGGCTTATCTCACTAGAGGTAAGATAGATACTGCCTACAGGAAAATTAAAGAGACCTTTGGAGAAAAGAGAACAACTTGTATGAATATCAAGAGCTCAGATGGAAACCCAGTTCTAAGCAAAGAAGGGAAAGCAGAAAGGTGGAAAGAGTATATAGAGGGTCTATACAAGGGCGATGGACTTGAGGACAATATTATGGAAATAGAAGAGGATGTAGATGAAGATGAAATGGGAGATATGATACTGTGTGAAGAGTTTGACAGAGCACTGAAAGACCTGAGTCAAAACAAGGCCCCGGGAGTAGACAACATTCCATTAGAACTACTGACAGCCTTGGGAGAGCCAGTACTGACAAAACTCTACCATCTGGTGAGCAAAATGTATGGGACAGGCGAAATACCCTCAAACTTCAAGAAGAATATAATAATTCCAATCCCAAAGAAAGCAGGCGTTGACAGATGTGAAAATTACCGAACTATCAGTTTAATAAGTCACAGCTGCAAAATACTAATGTGAATTCTTTACAGACGAATGGAAAAACTGGTAGAAGCCGACCCTGGGGAAGATCAGTTTGGATTCTGTAGAAATATGGGGACACGTGAGGCAATACTGACCCTACGACTTATTTTAGAAGCTAGAGAAAAGGCAAACCTACGTTTCTAGTATTTGTAGACTTAGAGAAAGCTTTTGACAATGTTGACTGGAATACTCTCTTTCAAATTCTGAAGGTGGCAGGAGTAAAATACAGGGAGTGAAAGGCTATTTACAATTTGTACAGAAACCAGATGGCAGTTATGAGTCGAGGGACATGAAAGGGAAACAATGGTTGGGAACGGAGTGAGACACGGTTGTAGCCTCTCCCCGATGTTATTCAATCTGTATATTGAGCAAGCAGTACAGGAAACAAAATAAAAATTCAGAGTAGGTATTAAAATCCATGGAGAAGAAATAAAAACTTTGAGGTTCGCCGATGACATTGTAATTCTGTCAGAGACAGCAAAGGACTTGGAAGAGCAGTTGAACGGAATGGACAGTGTCTTGAAAGGAGGATATAAGATGAACATCAACAAAAGCAAAATGAGAGTATTGGAATGTAGTCGAATTAAGTCGGGTGATGCTGAGGGAATTAGATTAGGAAATGAGAGACTTAAAGCAGTAAAGGAGTTTTGCTATTTGGGGAGCAAAATAACTGATGCTGGTCGAAGTAGAGAGGATATAAAATGTAGACTGGCAATGGCAAGGAAAGCGTTTCTGAAGAAGAGAAATTTGTTAACATCGGGTATAGATTTAAGTGTCAGGAAGTCGTTTCTGAAAGTATATGTATGGAGTGTAGCCATGTATGGAAGTGAAACATGGACGATAAATATTTGGACAAGAAGAGAATAGAAGCTTTCAAAATGTGGTGCTACAGAAGAATCCTGAAGATTAGATGGGTAGATCACATAACGAATGAGGAGGTACTGAATAGGATTGGGGAGAAGAGGAGTTTGTGGCACAACTTGTCTAGAAGAAGGGATCGGTTGGTAGGACATGTTCTGAGGCATCAAGGGATCACAAATTTAGTATTGGAGGGCAGCGTGGAGGGTAAAAATCGTAGAGGGAGACCAAGAGATGAATACACTAAGCAGATTCAGAAGGATATAGTTTGCAGTAGGTACTGGGAGATGAAGAAGCTTGCACAGGATAGAGTAGCATGGAGAGCTGCATCAAACCAGTCTCAGGACTGAAGACCACAACAACAACAACAGCAACAACGTGACAAACAGACCCGAACTATTTGAAACAGTTAACGCAGAACAGGGAATCAGTGATCATAAAGTGGTTATTGCATCGATGATTTCAGCCATAAATAGAAGTATTAAAAAAGGCAGGAAGATTTTTCTGTTTAGCAAAAGTGACAAAAAGCAGATTTCAGAGTACGTGACGGCTCAACACAAAAGTTTTGTCTCAAGTACCGATAGTGTTGAGGATCAGTGGACAAAGTTCAAAACCATCGTACAATATGCGTTAGATGAGTATGTGCCAAGCAAGATCATAAGAGATGGAAAAGAGCCACTGTGGTACAACAACCGAGTTAGAAAACTGCTGCGGAAGCAAAGGGAACTTCAAAGCAAACATAAACATAGCCAAAGCCTTGCAGACAAACAAAAATTACGTAAAGTAGTGTGAGGAGGGCTATGCAAGAGGCATTCAATGAATTCGATAGTAAGGTTCTATGTACTGACTTGGCAGAAAATCTGAAGAAATTTTGGTCTTATGTCAAAGCTGTAGGTGGATCAAAACAAAATGTCCAGACACTCTGTGACCAAAATAGTACTGAAACAGAGGATGACAGGCTAAAGGCCAAAATACTAAATGTCTTTTTCCAAAGCTGTTTCACAGAAGAAGACTGCACTGTAGTTACTTCTCTAGACGACAGAGGGATAGAGAAACAATTAAAATCACTCAAAAGAGGAAAGGCTGCTGGACCTGATGGGATACCAGTTCGATTTTACATGGAGTACGTGAAGGAACTTGCCCCCCTTCTTGCAGCGGTGTACCATAGGTCTCTAGAAGAGCGTAGAGTTCCAAAGGATTGGAAAAGGGTACAGGTCATCCCCGTTTTCAGGAAGGGACGTCGAACAGATTTGCAGAACTATAGACCTATATCTCTAACGTCGATCAGTTGTAGAATTTTGGAACATGTATTATGTTCGAGTATAATGACTTTTCTGGAGACTAGAAATCTACTCTGTAGGAATCAGCATGGGTTTCAAAAAAGACGGTCGTGTGAAACCCAGCTTGCGCTATTCGTCCACGAGACTCAGAGGGCCATAGACACGGGTTCACAGGTAGATGCCGTGTTTCTTGACTTCCGCTAGGCATTCAATACAGTTCCCCACAGTCGTTTAATGAACAAAGTAAGAGCGTATGGACTGTCAGACCAATTGTGTGATTGGATTGAAGAGTTCCTAGATAACAGAACGCAGCCTGTCATTCTCAATGGAGAGAAGTCTTAAGAAGTAAGAGTGATTTCAGGTGTGCCGCAGGTGAGTGTTGTAGGACCGTTGCTGTTCACAATATATATATAAATGACCTTGTAGATAACATCGGAAGTTCACTGAGGCTTTTTGTGGATGATGCTGTGGTATGTCGAGGGGTTGTAACAATGGAAAATTGTACTGGAATGCAGGAGGATCTGCAGCAAATTGACGCATGGTGCATGGAATGGCAATTGAATCTCAATGTAGACAAGTGTAATGTGCTGCGAATACATAGAAAGATAGATCCCATATCATTTAGCTACAAAATAGCAGGTCAGCAACTGGAAGCAGTTAATTCCATAAATTATCTGAGAGTACGCATTAGGCGTGATTTAAAATGGAATGATCATATAAAGTTGATCGTCGGTAAAGCAGATGCCAGACTGAGATTCATTGGCAGAATCCTAAGGAAATGCAGTCCGAAAACAAAGGAAGTAGGTTACAGTACGCTTGTTCGCCCATTGCTTGAATACTGCTCAGCAGTGTGGGATCCGTACCTTGATAGAAGAGATAGAGAAGATCCAACGGAGAGCAGCGCGCTTCGTTACAGGATCATTTAGTAATCACGAAAGCGTTACAGAGATGATAGATAAACTGCAGTGGAAGACTCTGCAGGAGAGACGCTCAGTAGCTCGGTACGGGCTTTTGTTGAAGTTTCGAGAACATACCTTCACCGAAGAGTCAAGCAGTATATTGCTCCCTCCTATGTATATCTTGCGAAGAGACCATGAGGATAAAATCAGAGAGATTAGAGCCCACACAGAGGCATACCGACAATCCTTCTTTCCACGAACAATACGAGACTGGAATAGAAGGGAGAACCGATAGAGGTACTCAAGGTACCCTCCGCCACACACCATCGGGTGGCTTGCGGAGTGTGGATGTAGATGTAGATGAAGTTTCTCACTCCATGATAGAATACCTTTGGGTGAGAGTTTGTGACCTAAAAACTGAATTTCTGCTATAAAAAAATTCACACTTAAAGAGTTTTAAGGTCATTCTTCCCTTTCTTAGGGTCAAGAGCATTTCCTCCAACAACTCGCAATATTCTTGCCAAGATTCTGTGGAACTCAAAATATCGTCTTCATAGATGACAAGTTTGCGCCTTAATCAACCTCCTAGTATGTGACTTAGCACTCTCACTAAAACCACAACAGATATTGTTTATCAGAATGGCACCACTTTGAAGCAATAACTTCACCTATCCAACAGGAAAGTTGTATAGTAGTAGTAGCAGCAGCTTTATTCATCCATAGGTGTCTTTTTTTACAAGGATATAGGACATGCTCCTTTCAGCCGATGGAATCTGCCAAAAGCCAGAGGTCAGATCGATACTCGGCATCAGTTTTATATTACAAAAATTCAGTAGTAGTTCTTTCAAATTGCCTGGCTGAGCTCGTTCTCTTGTCTTACTATTGCCTTATTCAACTTGCGAGTGTCTAAAACTATTCTTTCTTTTCAACAATTACAATCAGTTCGCAGTAATAACTCTTACATTGTTCCACAATATCTCATTCTAGCATCTGCATTAGTCTAGCCCGCACTGCCTCCTGACCGGCAATAGCAATCACTTATGGTTTTGATCTGATAGGCTCGTGTGGCCTCACCTTAACTGAATTTAAAAGTTCATAAACATACCAGGCTTGTCTGAGAAAATATCTTCATACTGACTCAACAAATTACATAATTCCTCATTTGAAATATCTTGTTCCACTTCAGTAATCTGTATTATTCAGTCCCAACCTTCAGTAATTACTGGATGAACAATTTGTTGGTCTCCAGTTAACAGATTTTTGAACCTTATTTTCCTTTTCTTACCCTCCAATTCAAATTTAAGGTATTTCTCAACACAATTCAAAGAATTTTTATATTTACACAGGAAACCCTTACCCAGCATGATATCTTGAAATAAACTATTCACTATAAAACATCTTATACTAAAACAGTAATCACAACACATAAACTCTAAATGCATTTTATGTTTCATGGGTTTACTTAGGTCACCAACAGCACTCTTAATCTTAACACTGTTAACTGAAAAAATTTCATAGTTTCTATTCCTGTTTCTGTTTACAAATTGTTCTGATATGGCCAAGACATTACTACCAGAATCTAAAAGTGCACTTATGATTTCATTACCCACCTTGATTTCTAATAGAGGTTGCGCATTGATGATTTCATTATCACTATCAAACAATTCATTAAACACTTCCTTTGCCCCGATTTTGTCTTTCCTCCTTTCAAGATCTCTTGCTTCTTTATATTTCTCATGTGCCCACAAGTGAGGTAGTAATGACTTCAAAATTTTCCCATACCATTTCCAACCATTTATAGAGCAGTGACTTTCTTCCTTGTCGTGCTACTCAGTATTAACGTCATGTCTTAAACAAATACTTTCCCCTTTATCCACTTCTATGTTCTTCCGAACCACCTCCAGATCATCTGTAGCCCTTAAATTGTCCTCAGAATCCTTAGTTTCACTGTCCCCTTCCTCTGAAGTAATGATATCATTAGCTGCAACATTCTCACAACTAACCATGCAACTTAAAACTTCATCTTCCTTACACAACACCTCACTTATTTCTGCCAAATCACTACAAACTTTATCACAGGGAACTCCATTAACACTCGTTAACAACTCATAAGTTTCATTACTTAAAACATACATTACGTCCGTTGATACATTATAGAAACCACCAGCAATGAGGGGCTGATAATCTCAGATGTTAAGTCCCATAGTGCTTAAAGCCATTTGAACCATCACCAACAATAACTGTCAACGTACTCTGATACGCTACACAAATTGCTATTACTGCACTGTACCACATCATGATTCCACCACTGTCTCCATAACATTTTCTCTCCTCTCAGAATTGTCTAACACTTTGCATTCTGATCCACTACCTAACACATTAGTTTCACATTCATTCCTCAACATCTACTCATAAGCCATAAAAAGAAATTAATCCACAAACTCCTTCCTCTGAGGTATCTAAATCAGTAGCCCCCGTTTTTGCAACTTCAGCCTCTAAAATATCAACGTTGCTTCCCTGTAACAATAAATCACCCACTTCTGCTGATACATAATCAAGTTCATCACCAGTTAATGAGACTACTGCTATGCTGCCTTCACGAATTTCCTTCTCATTTTTCCATCAATATATTACAGAATTCATCTCTGTCTTTTGCTAACGCACGTGGCTCACCAGTAGCGGTCATGGCTGTCCGCCCAGCCATGATGCACTCTCTGCCCTCGGGCCGCACAGCTTTGCAAACAAATTCACATTACCTTCTAGGCGATTGGTTAGCTTGCCTAAATACACGTAATGTTACAATATAGAATCAGCTCAGGCAGAGGCCTGGAGCTATTAGCAGCAAAGTCTGATGTTTGTGGAAGTTTGCTTCTTGTGACTAGCAGCTGGTGTGGACTGTATTGATGGGCAAACTTTGTACAACTGAACACTATTAAGACTGTAGGTCTAAATTTGGTGGCATATATATGAGCCAGGCTGGCTAGTGTTTCTCAAACTGCAGCACTCCTGGCCTGTAAGCCACAAGCAGGGGCAGCCAGAAATAATTGTTGAGAAACTGCGACTTCGTTCGCCCTGGCTTTCCTGTGTGGTCAGCTGCTCCAAAAGCCTTGCTGGAGCTCTCAGGTGCCACAGCTTCTACTTCCAGAGATGCTGACTGGTGCCTTCTGAATAAGCATTCTTATGTACTGAAGATGCACTCTTATGCCATGACAGCTAGTTATCCAGCTGTCATGCACTTACAGGTGAAACCATTGTGCAACATAAGGCAATGTTATGGGGGATGAGAAACATGATTTTACTTCTGTGAAGAATTTACATGTCAGAGGCTTCATATAGCTTGTTTGTAACTTGTACTTCCATCTATAACAGCATCAGTCTTAGGTTTCCCCTAAATCACTCCAGGCAAATGCTGGGATGGTTTCTTTGAAAGGACATGGCTGACTTCCTTCCCTGTCCTTCCCTAATCCGATGAGACCAATGACCTCGCTGTCTGGTCTCCTCCACCACAACAACCCAGCCCAACTCAGAATCAGAAATAGATATTTATTTGGGTTTAAGTGTCATTGCCAAAAGTCAGTACTGTATTTTGTCCTGATGATAGCAGGTATCAGCTATTTATTTATATGCCTTTCCAGCAAATATCAGAGGGGGTGTTTTGGTGAGTGAACCAAGAAACTCTGTTTCATAAGATTAAGTTTGTAATATTGTTTCATTGAACTAGGTTGCTGCTGCTTTGCGTGAAATGCGCCGAGTAGAGGAGGAAATGAGAAAACGAGAACGCTTAGAGGAGGAACGAAGGCAGCGTCAAGAGGAGGTGGATCAGCAGCAGCAACAACAGCAAGAAATGGTGGAAAATCAGCAAGCATTAGAGGAAAGTGAAAGGTGAGTTTCTATTGTATAGTACTCTTGGCACTTAAGGTTGTATGGCAGCAAATAAGACATTTTGCAGTATGTATTACATTACATATCCACTCATATTTCCTACATAAGATCACATTTCATATTTGATTACATGAAACATCTAGTTTGCTCTGAAGGTTTGCGCAGGAGAGCTTCTGTAAAGTTTGGAAGGTAGGAGATGAGATACTGGCAGAAGTAAAGCTGTGAGGACCGGGCGTAAGTCGTGCTTTGGCAGCTCAGATGGTAGAGCACTTGCCCGCGAAAGGCAAAGGTCCCGAGTTCGAGTCTCGGTCAGTCACACAGTTTTAATCTGCCAGGAAGTTTCATATCAGTGCACACTCTGCTGCAGAGTGAAAATCTCATTCTGAAAATCACTCTGCACACTAAAACACATCTAACCTTTCTATTTGTCAAAAACAAAGTATCCTGAACACTTCAAACTGAACTTATGATCAGGACATGTGTACAAAAAAAAAAAAAAAAAAAGGATTGATAATTGAATGTACGTTGCCCGCACAATTTGAAAAGTCACTTTACTATTTGAACAACCCTTGTATATTAGGAGACAGATGTAGTTATGTTTGAATTTAAGCATATATGTGTGTACTTTTGTTAGTGCTGATAAATTACTTTGTCTGAAAAGTATGTGATTTTCAAATATGTGATTTTCTGCCATTTTTACAAGTCTGTTGCTTACAAATTTTAGATATAGTAAATGCTTTTTGCATTAAATTAATTAACATTAGTTAAATGAAATAAGTTCAAGAAACATAATTTGGTGGACAAATAAATTTATTGTATGGATTCGTGTTTTTTATCATTGATATGGTATTGTTTTTGTCTCATGCAGTTCTCTCATGTCTGTTATGTTTATGTTACAAGCAATCAGTATCATGGAATAGTTGGCATGGATAAAGGGTCAGTATGATATTATTAAGAACTATAACTAAGAGATCAAAATCACTGAACACGTAAAGAAGCAGACATATTAGATGTTTACTTCTGCATCTTTTAAAAATAATTTTATAATTGTGTTCTGGAGGTGTTATGTTTTGGTAATTTTCTTTTAGTACAGGAATGACTTCTGCATGAAACTTTTTTAATCTTTCAACAACTTCATAGTGGAGTGATTCTAACAGCAGAAATGAATGGTCTCATGGTTTCTCACCTGCTAACTTGGCACAAAAATATATAATGCTGTGTTTCAGTGGGATATACTCATATATGTGAGGGTACATAGCTGCACAGGAAATTGGAATGTATTGAGCAAGAGGCATGCACATAGGAAAGGAACCTTTTTTGTATGCCTGTTTGTTGGTCTGCACCTTCTTTATTTCAAGAGAAACAATGTATACTCATTTAAATAACTATTTTCCAATATGAGTATTTTATTCATTGAAACATGTCATTTCAAGCTGTATATTTGTCACCAGATGAATTTTCACTCTGCATTGGAGTGTGCACAGATTTGAAACTTTCTGGCAAATGAAAACTATGTAACAGACTGGGACTTGAATGTGGGATTTTGCCTATTATGGCATGTGCTGTAATCGCTGAGCTATCCAAGCACAACTTATGACCCTCCCTAATAGCTTTACTTCCACCAGTACTCCTCCTCTGTTCACAATGTATTTGAACAAACTGTACAAAGTTATCAATTATATCAACAAAATATAAAGCTCCAACTGGGTGAGCTCTTCAAAAAGGTATGAGTCTTTGGATGAATATCAATCTTACCATTTCTGATAAAGCATAAAGTTGGCATTTCTGTCTTTCTCATCTAAATGATGCATCCCATTGCAGCAGGGCAAGCTGTGGAAGAGGCTGTGTTTGAACATCTGTGTAATCTATCAGGCTCTGCCTCACCTCCTATCCACAAGTATTTTGGGCTCGTTCACTCAATGTATTGTTCATGGTATTGACACAGTGCATGACATCCTTCCTGTTTAATGAGACTAATGGTCCTACTGTCTATGTTCTCCTTATTAAACAATCCCAAATCCATTGGCCATGCCAAGCTTCCTAATATGTTCAAAATAATACACCAAGAGTATTTTTCTGAATCCAAGATGAGGGTTTTTCCAAAAATTATGTACTGAATAGAACCTTGAGCTTCCATTAAAATGTAACTACTCTCTGCCATGCCCACCGCTTTAACCTAAAACGCACATATGTGCTTTGAGCATTGTTGTATGACAGCAGTAGGTGTATGTTGTGACTATTTTTTTATCAGCTGTTGATTGGCTTTAGAGATACCATTTCTGAACTGTGTACTAAAATGCGTAATAGATTGTAGTTTGGAACAGCATGGCTCAGAATCCAATTATTCAACAGGCTGCAGGTGTTACTATGCAGCAAATGTCAGAATTATGGTTGTTTGGCATGCAGAAGCAACAAACAGCTGTGCAGCTTTGAGGAAGTATGGAGTTACAGAAGCCAATGTTCGTCAGTGGAAAGTGACTAATGACATCTGAAAAATGTGAAGCCAACTAGGAAAGCTTTCAGCGGCCCACCGGTTGGACATTTCAAAAATATTAAAGTGGAAGTAGTGGTGTCTGTGCACAAAAAACGAAAAAAAGAAATGGCATCTCCCATGATGTGATACCAAATAAAGCATTTCAGGTGGCACAGGAACATGATATCCTTTTTAAAGCCAGTTGCACGAGGTGTGCAATGATGATGTGATGCAATGTACTTGTGCTGCAACATTGAATATCCCTTGTTCAGCATCATATCTGGAGAAGTTGGTCAAGTATCAGGGACATATTATGAGACCAAGAAAGGAACATTCTTACCTCCTAGGTTAAATCAGAAATGCTGACAAGAATCCTGTTTACTTCTTCCGTACAGTCTGAGGGAGGAGGCTATGAACTCTTATAAAGAATCAAGGGATACTGATCCTTGATGCTTTAAAATTGTCATCTGACACCAACAGCGAAAGCAGAAATCTTGAAATTAAACACAGACATTACCATCACTCCGGAAGGCATGACTTCACAACTGCAAGTGTTAAATGGGATGTTGAATAAGCCATTTAAAGGCCACCTGAAGCAGCTGTACAGCAGTTCATTACTTCACAGTGGTTGAATCCTGACCCCTACTGGGAAGTTGATGAAGCCTAATTGCAGAATGGGTACAAACTGTTTGGACATGCTTATCCAGTGTATCATTTGTGTAATGTTTTAAGAAGTACTGTGCGATAAATGCATTAGATGGGAGTGAAGATGATCTGTGGGAAGAAATGCAACATAACCATGGCAGTGGCAGTGACACTTCAGAGTCTGTGGACCATTCCTATGAGGAGGACTAAGTGGCATTTGTATCTGACTAAGGAAGTCCTTTACCTGGTTTTATTTTGTGTGTACCAGTACTTTTATTATCTCCTTCAGTTCTCTGTAATAAGGTAACCATTTGTAAGTTTTCAAAATAAACCTAGTCTGTGTATACATGTTTTTCTGTAGTCCCTTGTTAAAAAATGGAGGGTCATCTTGGATTTGGAGATATACCATACTTTCATTTATGCTCCATTCATTGGTTGTCAACTTACACCCTTGTATGTGTGTTCATTTACTCACTGAAGAAGAAATCAGGCCTGCTGATTGAAATGTTGTCACAATAGATTCTTTACACCGTTAAGTGAATTCCTGAATTATGTGGATTTTTATGCAAAATCAACTATTATTCCAAGCTCTTCCCCCCATGGCTCACAGTGGGCAACCCCTCAGTAAGCTGCGTAAAAAGGGTGTGCATCAGAACTGGACCCCTCCCTGTGCACCAGCTTTTACCCAATTTGAAACTCTGCTGAAATCTGCACATTTCCTCGTGCCACTCTCTCCTGCTTGAACTTTGGCTGTGCTGTCCAATGCATCTGCCTTTGAAATCAGTGCAATCGTGGTCCACAGGAATGGGATTGACTCTGAACAGCCTGTAGCATATGCTTGTAAGACATTAATCCGTGCACAGTGAAACCATTCCCACATTGAAAAGGAGGCATTGCAGTAGTGTTTGCCATTAAAAAATCTGATGTCTATCTTTTTAGGACAAAGTTCTCTCTAATTACGTTGGCGGTATAACTTAAGCCTTGCTCCAGCCTCCCAGAGTGACCAGCCCAACACCTCAAGCACTGAATGTTATTCCTCCTCACATACAATTATACCATCTGGTATAAGCCCACAGCATAGCACTCAAATGCCAATGTGTTGTCACTTCCACCCACAGGCCTGGACTCTGATTTCTACCAACAGGAGGTCCTCTGCTTCCACATACATAGCACACAGAAACATTTGTTGGACGATTTCCCCATAATGCTCACGTCATCACCGCTTCCATGTGCTGGAACCACACCTTGGGGCACATGACTGATGGCTGATCAGCTTATGTCACCTGCCAACTGATGACCAAACTCAGTTCCTGGAAATATATTTCTCATAGGCTCTTGGTTGCAGATAATGTCTTTCAATGGACAGAGAGACTGACATGCATTGGGTGGTCATCCCAGCAGAACTGTGCCAATTGTATTGAGCATGCTGCACTAGGGACATGACATTGTTACCGCACTGACATATGTACTGTCCAGGAACCATCAGCAACATCAAAAGAAATGTGTGTCGCTGCATTGCATGCACCCAGTTCTGGGTGGCACCTCAACAATATTTGCCCCTTGGCCTACACCCGCCCCACCCCCACCTCCTCTGGGACCATATCCATCTTGATTTTGCATGCCTGTTTTTGGGATTGATGTGGTTACTCATTGTGGGAGCTTACTCAAAGTACCAACGTGTTGTACACCTGGCGTCCACCACAAACGATCCCACCCACATCTCCTTGGCCCAGATTTTGGACACCAAAGGCTGCCTCACACATTGGCCTTTGATAATGGGCCACAGTGCACTGCCTTCAAAGAAAAACATATGTACAGCTCTTCAATCCATTCTTCCTCCTATCCACATCCTCATCTGAGGATGACATGGCGGTCGGATGGTCCCAGTAGGCCACTTGTGGCCTGAAGACGGAGTGGTTTAGTCAGTATGGGTCCCAAGTACTTGAATTCTCTTACTCGTTTGAAGACATGCCTGTCAACAATAATGGAGAGGAGAGGAGCTTGATGTTGCAAGACAACGAGATATTTTGTTTTACTCTCATTCACTACCAGCCCTGTTTGTTTTGCGTTGCGGAGGAATCAAGAAGTGTCAGCACTTAATTGCTCCTGGATGTCGCCAAGGTTCACAACATTATCAGCAATGCCAGGACTGTATCTGTTCTCACCATCTCCATTTCTCTGTTTCGACCAGTGTCGCAGCTTACTTTTTCCAAGGCCAAGTTGAATAGTATTGGTGCCAAAAGATCTCTTTGTTGAAATCGATTTTGAATACTGAATGGTGATGATAGATGGCTGCTGAACCCTACTTGGCAAGTTGATTGGGAGTAGCAAGCTGTTATTAGTCAGATATATTTAGGTGGAATGTTGACATCTTCTAATGTTTTCCATAGCATGGAGCGGTCAATTCTGTCATACATTACACATATATCAATGAATAAACGGTTGAAAGCTTTTATCAGTTTTGTAATTTCTCAATATTTTTGAAAGACTATCACAGGAAACAAAATCAACTGGCAGCTGAAGTGTGCATATCTCAATCATTCATATACTTTTGTTTGCCATTCTGAACTGCTGAAAATTGTATAATTCTTTTTTCCTATACCTAGTGATAATGCTAACATGGAATGTGTCTTTTCTTTTGTGAACACACAGGAGACCAAAGATAAGAATAGCTTTAAAATAGAAAACATAAAAGATGTTGTGCGTGCCAGTACAATTTCAAATTCTTGAACTGCCTGTGCTTTTGTGGAGAGTTGTTGGGAAACAATAAACTGTAAACAGAGATTTTCTTCATCCTCCAAATATTCGAGGCATAAAAGTGATAAAGGCAATAATGAGATAATGGAGAGTAGTGATGATGAATAAACTGACAAGATACTGCATATTTAGTCTTAAAATAACTACAAAAACTCATTGTTTTAATTTAGAGTAGTTTTACTTAATTTATTTTTAAGTTGTAAAACACTTGATTTTACTGATAAGGTATGTTCTCTTTTTTATGTGCACTGTTCCCCTTTTTATTATGAACTTAAAACAAGGATGAATGGCCACTACCAAGTGGTGGCCAAGAGCAAAGTGCATCACCCTATGGCAAAACATTCAGTTGAATATAACGTGTTTGATTTCAATGGCTGCTTCACAACCCGGGCAATTTGGATCCTCTCCTCCACCACCAGCTTTTCTTAACTATGCAGATAGGAATTGTACTTACAACACATTCACCGCTCCTGAAATTATCCCGGCCTCAACCTATGGTCACCTGCTGTTCTCACACCCTCCATCCAACAGTTCTTGCCCTCTCCTATCACCTCCTCCCTAGTCAGGTCCCCTCACCCTCATTGCATCCTGCTGTCTGCGATTTCACACAACAATCTTTTCCCCTTCTCTGCTTCTCTCCTTTTCCACTCCCCATCCCTCCCCCCCCCCCCCCCCCCCTTTTGCCATCCTTCCCCCACAACCTCCCATTGCTGCACCCAGCATCCTTGTTCTGCCACCATCTAGTCCCTGCTTATTCTGCCAAACAGGCCAGACTTCTATCCTCCCACTCGTACCCTACTATCCCTCCCCATTTCCTACCCCACTCTGGAATGCTCTGTCCATTCAACACAACACAGTTGCATTATGGCCAGAATGGCCGGAGATAGCAGTCATGTACACATGAAGTGCACCTGCGTGAATCTGTGTGTTTTTTTGTTTTCCATTATGAAGAAGGCTTTGGCCGAAAGCTCAGTGTGTAACAGTCTTTTCATTGTGCCTGTCTGTAGCTGAACATGTCATCTCTATAGTGAGTAACAATTTATCCTTTTCATAATACTGTTAAAATGTTATCAGTAGCAATGATGTTGATTCCCATAACTCTTGCTGTGAACTGTATGAAGTTAGTTAAACTATATGAAAAACCAAGGGATTGATATGCTCAATTAAATTAAGATAAAATGTTAATTTTGAAAAAGATTACTATTAATCTACTTGGTACAGGCTTCTTCTCTCTTTCATTGTTTATGCAGCTGTTCTGTATAATTTATAATGGAAATTGCTAGTGACAATTAGCTTCACTGAGCAAAGTCTCTTATTTTGATCCTATATTTTAATCAGACACTGTGATTAAATATTTCATTTTCCTACATTACCTTCCTTAGTGACACTTTTCACAAAACTGAGCACCTGTATTATGCCTACAAATGCATTGTTTGTTCTCATTTTTTATTCTCCAATTAGGTGCTGTATCTTAAAACACTTTTAAGTATGCAGGGAGTTAATGTTTTGTAGATTGGTGAAAAGTTGGTGATACTACCCTCCATGTTGACAGAATTTCCGCTTAATATGTTGCTACTGCTGCTGTCAATTATGGGTTTAAGGAGCCTAAACATCTAAGGTCATAATTCTTCTATCCCCCCCTCCTGCTGTCCCCCAGTATGGAATAAGTGCATTCCATCTGTCTGCATGTAGAGGAAATTCTATGTGCAAGTGTGAGGAAGTTTTCTAAATGTTTGCATAGTGTGTGTCAGAGGCGAGACATTGGTACCAGCCTGCTATTCCTGTAGTGGGGCATGGAAAATAGCATAAAACACGTCCAAGTGGCCAAACATGTAGCCAATCATAACAAGGAAACCACTTGCTTTGCATATCATGCAATGGATTGTGTACAACTAGCTTAAGGCAACTTTTTTGTGGGCATCAGACATGTATTGACAGAAGCTGTTTCTGTTTGAAATGTGTTATGTTATTTTTCAAACAGATATAAAACTGCATATAGTTGAGAAGATTCATCTTTTTCAGGGCTGCCCAACAGGAGATTGCAGCTCTTTCACAAATGGCAGAACAAATTAACTCAAAACTTGCATCATCTGAACCATCAGGTGATTCTGTTGATTTGGACAATCTGTTTGCATTCTTGTCTGATGTGCAACCTCGTAGTAATAACATTATTGATGAAATTGGAGAACAAATGGATGAACTTGTGGAAGACTTGGATGTTGAGGTAATTCATTTTAAGATTAAATTGCCTTCTAATAACATATCAAAGATGGAAAGAGAACTTCTTTTGGCATACTGTGGATTGGCTCCAATTTATTTGCAGCTGGAGTCGGTGATGAAGGAAGCACCAGTACCACCCTCTAGTTTGGATCTGTCTCGTACATTGGGTCCACCCTCTCTGCCAGAACCTACTGGACCACCCCCACCTCCACCACCAACTAGCCCACCAGCTACTTCAGAGCCAATCTATGAATCAGTAAGCTTTTGTTTTGAAAATTCTTATATGTATATATAGTGTAAATACATACAGAGGTAAAGAAGGGGTGGGTATTGTTATTCTGAACAGTTATTTCCCAGCACAATTTACCATGCAACACCCTTACAAGCTTTTCAGACTGTTTCTGACCACTTTGTATATTCCAAAGTCTAATTAATTTATCAAACTGTATCTGCAATAGTATTACTTGTAAATTAATATTCAAGCTTGATTTTAAAGGACACAGATTGACACACATTTTCAGGTGTGGGTGAGCACTGTAGCTCAAAACTTTGTCTGTTAAGCCTGTTCTGCTTAAAATATATTGCAAAATGTAATTAATTTATCAAACTATATCTCCAATATGAAGTTGAGAATTTAGGTCTGACAGGAGGCGTGCTAGTGTAGTCCGTGCTATTGCAATGACCACCATGTCCAGATGGCTTAATGGTCAGTGTGTCTGCCCAGGAAGCAGGAGACAATTGTGTGTTCTGTCATTCTCTACCCTTTAAAATCAACCTTGAGACTTAATTTACTAGTAATACTTCCGGAGATACATATAAACAACTGAAATAATCAATTTTTGACAGTATAATGTAATTAGATAGATAAAAAGTCTACTCACCAAGCGGTGGCTGAACACATGTATAAAAAAGGTTTTACGTTTGCAAGCTTTCAGAGTCTGTGGCTCCTTCTTCCAGCAGAAGGGTTGAAGGGAAAGTATTGGAGGCATTTAGGAAGAGGGACAGAGTTTGGAAAAGTCGCCAAGAACCCTTATATCCCCTTTTCATTCTGTCAGGTTGGTCACCCTGGACTTGGGGTTCTGGGTGACTTTTCCAAACTCTGCCCCTTTTCATAAATTTCTCCAATCCTTCCCTTCATCCCTCTTCCTTCCCCTTCAATTCTTATGCCGGAAGAAGGAGCCATTGGCTCCAAAAACTTGCATACGTAAAACCTTTTTTTATATGTGTGTTCTCATGCCACTGCTTGGAGAGTAGATTTTTGTACCTATCCAATTAATTAGATTGTTAAAAAATTATTATTTCAGTTGTTTTTGTATATCTCCAGTAGTAGTAGTAGTAGCAGTAGTAAATTAAGATTCAAGCTCGATTTTAAAGGGTGGAAAATGACACATTTTCAGGTGTAGGTGAATACTGTAGCTCAAAACTGTATCTGTTAAGCCTTTTCTTCTTAAAATATATTGCAAAGTATAATTAATTTCAGACTACATCCCCAGTGGTATTGCTAATAAATTAAGATTTGAACTTGACTTTGGAGGTCACAGAATGCCACATATTTTCAGGTGTGAATGAGCACTATAGCTCAAAACTGTATTTGTTAAGCCTTTTCTATTTAAAATTTTGTTATTCATGGATTGTGTTCTGGATGACTGATTTGAGACGAGAGTATGTAAGACCAAGTGAGCAAGCAGGTAAAATAATAAGACTTTGGATACTAAATGGTTGGAACCTTTAATTATTTTGCAGTGTTTCAGTCACCATTTTCAGACTTAGAATTCTTTATGGCAGAAGACATGCAGAATGTATAAAATATCAGACTTTAACTTTTTCTCTGTACTGTAGTCCAGGGATTCGTTAAAATAATTTATCAAAGTTTTGGAAGACTGTTTTCTTCACCATGCAGGAAAATTGTGCATTTAAAATTTAATACTACCAGCGACAGAATACTAGATCTTTATAATTTTTCAGGGAGGCTCATATGCACGACTAAAATTATTCATGCATGTGGATGTGAGTGAGTACTGTAACATGTTTGCACTGGCCTTTAGTGACTTTGCATGATTCAGAACTGTGCCTGATATCAATCATGGTGCAAAGGGTAAGGATTCCCCTTAAATGTGCAGGCTAGGTGTTCATTGCGCGCAGAGTAGTGATTACTCTTAAATATGGAAGCCAGATGTTTCTGCCAATGTAATACAGTTTTCTTTATTTGTTCCTATCACAGTGATCAACATCTGGTGGTCTTCACGCCCCTTATATACCATATCAGGCCTGGCACGAACACTAAACATGAACAGCACTAATACACCCTGGTGGCTGTTCTACCTGTTACAGAGGATTGCCGCTCTAATCATTTACATGCCCACCGATGGTACATATGTGTATGAAGGTACATTGACATCCAACAATGTTTTCTGGATGCTTCACTTTTTTTTGGCAGGCAGTGTACTTTCATTGCTAGTATCATTCGTCAGTAAAACGATGTAATGATATGCATCACTCTCCTTGAGTGATGTGTATCACTAGAGAGCGCAAATAAAACTTATGGAAATAGCTGGGAAGTCATTGTATGGATGTTTCACTATTGACTTCATTTTAGATGGCTCTGAGCACTATGGGACTTAACATCTATGGTCATCAGTCCCATCATTTTAGATAGTACTGATTGAGGGCACTTACTGAAGTTTTTCCCACAGTAACATTCACAACTAGAATAGGACATAATGCAACAATGATCAATAATTTATTTTATAATCCAACTGTCTTTCACAAAATTGGTGTGAACCCCATGACCTTTGGTCTCACCATGATAGCCAAATGGCAGCAATATTCTTTTCAATAAAGTATAGCCAAGAATGGACATGAACAGTTTCACAGTGTCATAAATGTTAATTCAGTCATATTATTCAGGAAGTGTTTACTCACTGAGCAATGGGAAGATGATTATTGTAGTTGAGTTGGCATAAGTTGATCCCTGACAGTTGCAGGGTACTAGGTGTGGTAGCTTTGCACTCCTATCTCAGACAATAAAATAATGTGATTTTATGAACATCTCTGTGGTGATACCTCAGTGTTGTCATGGCTCTGTAACAGGTACTGTTTCTGCATGCAGTCATTAGTGCTTCACAGTTGAAACTGGCAACAGCACTGTGAGTGGTCTGGGATCTACGAGGTGCATTCAAGTTCTAAGGCCTCCGATTTTTTTTTCTAATTAACTACACACCCAAAATCGATGAAACTGGCGTTACTTCTCGACGTAATCGCCCTGCAGACGTACACATTTTTCACAACGCTGACGCCATGATTCCATGGCAGCGGCGAAGGCTTCTTTAGGAGTCTGTTTTGACCACTGGAAAACCGCTGAGGCAATAGCAGCACGGCTGGTGAATGTGCGGCCATGGAGTGTGTCTTTCATTGTTGGAAAAAGCCAAAAGTCACTAGGAGCCAGGTCAGGTGAGTAGGGAGCATGAGGAATCACTTCAAAGTTGTTATCACGAAGAAACTGTTGCGTAACGTTAGCTCGATGTGCGGGTGCGTTGTCTTGGTGAAACAGCACACGCGCAGCCCTTCCCGGACGTTTTTGTTGCAGTGCAAGAAGGAATTTGTTCTTCAAAACATTTTCGTAGGATGCAGTTGTTACCATAGTGCTCTTTGGAATGCAATGGGTAAGGATTATGCCCTCGCTGTCCCAGAACATGGACACCATCATTTTTTTCAGCACTGGCGGTTACCCGAAATTTTTTTGGCGGCGGTGAATCTGTGTTCTTCCATTGAGCTGACTGGCGCTTTGTTTCTGGATTGAAAAATGGCATCCACGTCTCATCCATTGTCACAACCGATGAAAAGAAAGTCCCATTCATGGTGTCGTTGCGCGTCAACATTGCTTGGCAACATGCCACACGGGCAGCCATGTGGTCGTCCGTCAGCATTCGTGGCACCCACCTGGATGACACTTTTCGCATTTTCACGTCGTCATGCAAGATTGTGTGCACAGAACCCACAGAAATGCCAACTCTGGAGGCGATCTGTTCAATAGTCATTCGGCGATCCCCCAAAACAATTCTCTCCACTTTCTCGATCATGTCGTCAGACTGGCTTGTGCGAGCCCGAGGTTGTTTCGGTTTGTTGTCACACAATGTTTTGCCTTCATTAAACTGTTGCACCCACGAACGCACTTTCGACACATCCATATCATTCTCGCCGCTTGTGGTAAAATTCCATCTGCCGTACGCTGCTCCCATCTCTGGTACATATTGACAATGAATGCGGCCTCCAGTCTGGAGAAAAAAAATCGGAGGCCTTAGAACTTGAATGCACCTCGTACTTACACCATTTTCACTACAGGACCCACAGTAGGTGAGCAATTTATTTGTTTCATCAAAAATATTCTTACAGTGCTATGAATTCAGTTTTCCTTTACAAAAGCTGTGGGTCAGTTATTGTGGGAGCTTAGGGTGGCGAGCACCAACCAGGAGCAAGTGAAATTAAAGTAGTAAGTTACCAAGAGAGAAGGAAATCAGCGTCTTCCAGTGGATGATACTCAACTAAAGGAGTAAATTTCTCCAGGAGTAAATTTTTCATTTACTTCCAAAGTAAATTTATTTACTCCATTATTGGTGGAGAGCACCATTGAAGAGTAACTTGAGGAAAAAAGGGCAAAATTTACTCCTAGGTAGTAGTAGGAGTAAAGTAGGAGAGTAAGGTGCGATCTGTGAGCTCTGTGTTTTAAGTGTCGAATTCCATGGATTACCTGGACTACAAAGAATATATGGAGATGGAGGAAGAGGTGAACGTCTCAAGAATGTGGGTTGCAATGGAAACAAGAGACCTATTTGTGATGTATAGCGACAGTGATTTCAAAGAGCAGTTTGGGTTTCGTAATGAATTCTTGGAGTTGATACTTGCTATGTTGGACCATTACTGCAGCATAATTCTGACAGGAACCATGCTTTGTCTCTTAGGCTGCAACATATTTGTGGACTGTGAATCTTTCGCACAGATACTTGTCAAATCATAGCAGGAGATCTCATTAATATCCATCATACTACTGCTGGAAGAGCTTTTAACAGTGTGATAAACAGTTTAATTGCCTTAAAGCCACTGCATATGTTCATTCCACAGAGCCAAGAATATATGTCAAAGAACAAAAGGAAAATCTATTGAACTGGCGGATTCGCAAATGCCGTAGGGGCCATAGACTGTGTACATATACCCATACTTTGCCCTTCTGGAACACAAGCAGACCTATACAGAAATCGCAAGAATTTATTTTCTATCAATACATAAATCATCTGTGATGTCAATATGAAGATTTTGAATGTGGTAAGTCGTTGGCCGGGTTCCACGGATGATGCATGCATTTGGAGCAATAGTAGAGTTGCTGCAGAATTTGAAACTGGACAGTATGATGGGTTGCTTGTTGGAGATAGTGAATATGTTGTCTCCAAACATTCCTGTGTTCCGAGCCCATACAGGAACCGAATGGCACTACAATAGAGCCCACATTGCTACCAGATGTGTAATAGAGCAAGTGTTCGGTTTTTGGAAGAAACTTTTCCAAATTCTCATAAAACAACGCGATCTAAACCAAACAAGTGTGAGAATGTTATTGTGGCTGCTGCAGTTCTACACAACTTTGGAATAGAAGTTAAAGATGTGTTTCATCCTGATATTGTGGAGGTGAATGACATCGAACAATATGCATTTCAGCCAGAAGCAGATGCTGCAGGCCAAGCTGTCAGAAGGTCTATTATACTTAATTACTTTAATGAGAATTGTACCTAGTTTGCTAGTAAAGTTAGAAGTTAGTGTAAAGACTTTCCCTTCTGAAATGAATAAATAAGCCACCAGATTGTCACTACTGTAGTGAAAAGTGACTCATTTAATTTATGTGTAATTTTATAGTTTTTTTCACTAGGGGATTAACATTCTCATTTTATTTCTTAACTGAGTATACAAAGTCATACAATGTTTCAATTATTTCTAAAATAAAATAGACTTCTTTTACAATATTGCAAATTCAGATAAATATTAGAATGTGGTATTAACAAAAATTAGCACCGATTCTGAAATGATAAACAAAAATACACTCCTGGAAATGGAAAAAAGAACACATTGACACCGGTGTGTCAGACCCACCATACTTGCTCCGGACACTGTGAGAGGGCTGTACAAGCAATGATCACACGCACGGCACAGCGGACACACCAGGAACCGCGGTGTTGGCCGTCGAATGGCGCTAGCTGCATAGCATTTGTGCACCGCCGCCGTCAGTGTCAGCCAGTTTGCCATGGCATACGGAGCTCCATCACAGTCTTTAACACTGGTAGCATGCTGCGACAGCGTGGACGTGAACCGTATGTGCAGTTGACGGACTTTGAGCGAGGGCGTATAGTGGGCACGCGGGAGGCCGGGTGGACGTACCGCCGAATTGCTCAACACGTGGGGCGTGAGGTCTCCACAGTACATCGATGTTGTCGCCAGTGGTCGGCGGAAGGTGCACGTGCCCGTCGACCTGGGACCGGACCGCAGCGACGCACGGATGCACGCCAAGACCGTAGGATCCTACGCAGTGCCGTAGGGGACCGCACCGCCACTTCCCAGCAAATTAGGGACACTGTTGCTCCTGGGGTATCGGCGAGGACCATTCGCAACCGTCTCCATGAAGCTGGGCTACGGTCCCGCACACCGTTAGGCCGTCTTCCGCTCACGCCCCAACATCGTGCAGCCCGCCTCCAGTGGTATCGCGACAGGCGTGAATGGAGGGACGAATGGAGACATGTCATCTTCAGCGATGAGAGTCACTTCTGCCTTGGTGCCAATGATGGTCGTATGCGTGTTTGGCGCCGTGCAGGTGAGCGCCACAATCAGGACTGCATACGACCGAGGCACACAGGGCCAACACCCGGCATCATGGTGTGGGGAGCGATCTCCTACACTGGCCGTACACCACTGGTGATCGTCGAGGGGACACTGAATAGTGCACGGTACATCCAAACCGTCATCGAACCCATCGTTCTACCATTCCTAGACCTGTTCCAACAGGACAATGCACGTCCGCATGTATCTCGTGCCACCCAACGTGCTCTAGAAGGTGTAAGTCAACTACCCTGGCCAGCAAGATCTCCGGATCTGTCCCCCATTGAGCATGTTTGGGACTGGATGAAGCGTCGTCTCACGCGGTCTGCACGTCCAGCACGAACGCTGGTCCAACTGAGGCGCCAGGTGGAAATGGCATGGCAAGCCATTCCACAGGACTACATCCAGCATCTCTACGATTGTCTCCATGGGAGAATAGCAGCCTGCATTGATGCGAAAGGTGGATATACACTGTACTAGTGCCGACATTGTGCATGCTCTGTTGCCTGTGTCTATGTGCCTGTGGTTCTGTCAGTGTGATCATGTGATGTATCTGACCCCAGGAATATGTCAATAAAGTTTCCCCTTCCTGGGACAATGAATTCACGGTGTTCTTATTTCAATTTCCAGGAGTGTATTATGCCATACAAGAAATAAGAACATATTAAGTATTTGAAAAAATGTCAGGAAATAAAAGTTGTTTTATACATATGAATATTTTCTTATTCATTCACAAAAACCCAAATTTCTAGAGCACATTGGCTGAAGAACTGGGACCTTAAGTTTGCTCCATTACATTCTTGAACTTATTCAAAATTTCCATTTTAAGGTTTCGTTCTTCTTCTATGATTTCTCTTTGTCTTTCTATTAATAAAATTTTTGCATTGTATTCCTCTCATATTAAACACATTTTTAAGGAATGAAGCTCGTCTGCTTTTTTCAACAACTCCCAGTTATTCACTGCAACTACATGTTCTCTCCCTCTTTTGCTTGGCGCATCTTTTGATAAGCTCCCACCAGAGAACGCAGGCCAAGGTTCATGACTATGGGATAAAGCTCAACCTTCATCAGTTTCAGTGCTACCTTGAGAGCAGTTATCATCATCAAAGTTGCTTGAAAGTATCACATTATCTTCAGATGTGTCATTGTTGTTAACTCCAGCTATACCCTCGAAAACTTGTGGGATTATATGAACAACCATTTGGCTTGTGTTGGCTATCTTTGTCTCAACTACTCCACCACCAGTTTGAAACTGTTCGCAATTACATTTAGCTTTCATTTTCTCTGCTTTCACTTTCATGTCCTTGCAAATTACTTTAAGCTGCTCTTGTTGTGTTTGTGTAAGAGCTTCTGCATTGTATTCAAAGTGTATTTTTTCCCAAACACCCTTTTTCCTTTTTAGCATGTTGATATCATGCTTTTTAGATTCAATAGTAGTTATGTACTTTTTCATTATTTCAGCAAACGGCTCTTTTTCATTTCCTGGTATGTTTTTTGAATGTTTCTTGGCTACCTCGATATTGCTGCTAGCTCGTTTCTCAAACTGACACTTAAATTAGTATGTGTCACCAACCAACAATGGACGTTATTAGCTGTAGACAGCGGGGTTACCAATAGATTCATCCATCAATAGCATGTTTCTTTTTCATAATTCACAGATCTTATCATTAATTAGTGTACTAGCATTTAGATTTTCCATTTTTAATAATTCAATTTAATAATCCTTTCTAGATCCTAAAACTATAGCGATGAACATAAATCACCAAAAGGTGATACAAGAATGTCTGCCGACAATCAATATTTTTCAAGAGGGAACATAATGTTGGTGCCAGCAGTGTGCAGAAAAGGCTTACTTCTTTAGTAAATAGGCATTACTACTTTAGTTACAACTAAAAAAGTAAACAGAAATTGAGCTCCCCAGCAGTTACTAAAAAAGTATATTACTGCAGAAGTAATTTACTAAAGTAGTCCAGACTAAAGAAGTTACTACAAGAGTAATTCATACTAGTTTGGTGCTCGTCACCCTTTGAGTAGGATTGGGAAAAAACTTTATTAACAGAATTAAAAGAACAAAGTAAGACAATTTGGAGAATTGTTAAATATGAAGTTAACAAAAGAGGTAAAGAAAATTATATTCAACTCCCTGATGACAACAGTGCTGAGACCGATGAAGTTAAATTCAAATAACTGACTGCTAAATGCAATGAATTCTTTTTAACAGTAGCAGAAATTGCAAGGAAAGACCAAAAAATATTTTGAGATACCTTCATAGTCAATCAGTGAGATTTAGTATACTTTTTTTTGGTTTGGTTTTGGTCCTTACTACCATCTCTGAAAGTTTGTTGGTGGAGTTATGTTCACCCTTAGAGAGAGAGAGAGAGAGAGAGAGAGAGAGAGAGAGAGAGAGAGAAAGGGTTTAAAGAGTGGGTGAGAGAGAGAGAGAGAGAGATATTCCCATAGTTATCGATATAAGTAGATGAGTACTAGTTGTAAATGGTTGTTAGTAAATTTTTCAGAAACAGCCTGCACTACCCACTTATGTCTTTTTAATGTACAAGTTGATTCATTACCCATCCCTGAAGTCTCTCCTTCACAATGGGATTTATAGAACACAATATGTGAATGAATTAATGGGTTTTCAGAATTGGCAAATGTCACTCTATAGCCAACTTCAAGAAAGCTGAAAAAATGCATTTAATGATTCTTGCTAGTACTCAATTGTAGTGTTGATTCCTCTTTTCATTCCTCTTACTCTTAATTCTGGACTGGTAGGGAGCTGTGATCTGGGAGTAGTAAGGTGCTGAGCAAAAATAAATAGTATTACAAGTAAAATCATTTATTCAATCATCCCTCAGGGAAATTTTTAATTGCCAGAGTAAGTAATATTTGATCACCACAGAGGCTAACTTTGAAAACAAATTGTTACATTCTGAGAAATACCCAAATTGTATCAAAATACGTATTCATATGTCCGTAAAGCAGACAGATACGGTGTAGACAATAACGTTAGAAAATACTAAAAATGTCAACTAGTTTACATACACAGCAAAAAGCTAAACAGGAAAGAATTATTGTTTCACTATTTTGGACTATAAGGGAAAGCAGAAATCTGAGTCGTGAAGCAGACTTGCACCAAGTGAAATCAAATGCCAGATGAGGAAATTAGTATTAAAGTTATAAAATTTTATAGAGTCGGTTGTGAAGCAGCCAAAAGGAATTGCTCTTTTGCTGGTAAACCTATAAAACAGTGTAGATGTCTGTAAAGCAGACTTTGTCATTTACAAACATCAATTATATAAAAATAGAATTTTAAAAAAATTTCACACAGACAAAAATTATAGCTTTACATACACAGGTGCAAAACAACCAAAGAGAATTATCTGTTTCACTAATATACATAATCATAGTAAACAGAGAAGTTAAACAAGTGTATGCATCTGTGAAGCAGGCTTTTGCTTTTTGGCTTTACATAAACTGCTGTGAATCAGCCTATTTCACTAATATACAAACCGTAAAAAGCAAAAAATTTGAAATGTACACATGGGTAAAGCAGACTGAGGAGTTTACCAAGTACTTTTATGAGCAGCAAAACCTCAGACAAGCAAAGAGCTCGAAGCATACAAATGAGACAAATAGAGAATGGCTCAGTTTTGACCGATCTCTGAGTCAGTTGCTCAGCAAATTATAAAACATCTGCTCAGAGTACAAATTAAATTTGAACAGCAATTGGATACAACTGAAACACAATGGTTTTCCACCGAGTCCATGTGGCCCACTAGTATCAAAAGAAGATAAATATGGAGACAACATGCCAAAATTTTAATTGAGAAATAATAATAATAATAATAAAAAAAAACACATACGCCTTCTGAAACTGACACTTTCTAATAACCAAATGAGTATTTGTCTCAGACAGATTCTTATTACCAGGGTGCTGATCCACAGAAAGGCATCAGCAAAACACGGCGAATAGAATGACCTGAATCAGTTTACTGTCAAAATAACAAATGATACTCTGAAGTGACTGCATAACGAAGGGGCATTTTCTCGTGAATCTTGACCAACACTCAAAAACAATTTTGCTCTCTGTCATTGTTGCATTATGCCAAAGCAAGTCATGGGCAGTGTATGAGGCCAAAACCACCAGCAAAGGCAAGAGGCACCTGTCGTATAACTGCAGAATATAGCCTGTCACTGCACAGACAGGGTAAAGTTGCAGTTGCCCAATAGGTGACAGCTCAGTCCGCGAAGTAAACAACAATCTTGCTGACTACCATGGCTTTGGGGTGCAAGACAGTATACTGTGTGAGATTCCATGCATACCCAAACCCCAGCTGATAATGAGTGAGTTATGCATGTGCCTGAATCCTTTGCAGGGCCACCCCAGGCCCCACCACTCGGGATGCAAAGAAACCCACTGCTAAGCAGTACTAACAAAGAGTTTACTCAAGCAAGGAACTGATGCAGGCCCACGCATGTCTCAAATTCGATACTTAATTCTCACTCTGTCCCTTCTATCACTTCCGAAGTGAACCTAGAAAAGTCCTTTACTTTGACCTATCCTATCTGACTGTTTCTCCTTCATCTTTATCTCCTCATTTTCTCTTGGAGTCTGAGTGACATACTCTTCCTTTCCAACCTTCCCCAGCCATGTCCTCTTTCCTCGTTGAGGAAGCAACATAAAAGGTCCAATGGCTAGTGTTTTCCATTGGTAATACTTCCAAATCTTATATCTAAAAGTAAAAATTTGTCCCACAACTCAGTGTCATGCCAACTTTTTTGTCACTTTTTATCAAGATCAACTTTTTTTATCTGTTCAATATATTAGAGATACCTTTTGTTTATTTGTTTTAGTCTGCAGTCTATATTCTATATTAAATATAAATTTAATTCTCTACCAGGTTCTTCCTCGGGATGACGACGATGATGATGTAACATCACCAACCAGCGTATCTGCTCCTGCAGCTCCACACAAGCTAGTACGACCAAAGAGTCCTGGAGTAGAACGTGTTCAGCAACACCGCGCACCAGGCTCTCCTCTTGCTGGCTCTCCACGACACAGCAGGCCAAGTTCACGTGGATCTACAGTATCGGGGGTCAGCTACTTTCATTTATTTGAGTCGTCATTTTTGTTTATGTATTTCAAACTGAACCAAACAGGAAACTTTAGTTATTAATGTAAATGTGCATAAAAACCATAGAGCATACCCATTTTCCTTGAACCATACATCGGCAGACTGCTTTCTACTTACTTCTGTTATAGGTTGCCTTTTTTTCACATAAACAGCAATGTACTACCTTTTGTTTTTCTGTTGTTTTCTTTTCTTTCTTTCTTCCTTTTTCTTTCTGTATTTACTGACGTTTATTCAGTCTTTGTCTGCCTCACCATTTCGCACCAAAATTTCACTAACTTGCACTGTTATTGTTTATATGACGATTTTACTGAATCCTTGAAATCAGGATGTGTAGTAGATACTTCTTGTTCAATAAATAAGACTGAAGACAGTAGCTGTGAATAAACTGGAAGTTGAAATTAATCTGTCACCATATGTTCTTGTCAAATAAAAGACAAGTATGACATAACATACTGAATTTTTGCAATACCATATCCCCTTTGACATGATTAGTCTCTCTCTCTCTCTCTCTTTCTCAAATACATCCTTAATTCTGAGTGAAGTAGTATAATGGCTAATGCCCTGAGCTCTCTTTTTGGAGAACCAAGTTTCAAGTCCTGTCTGGCTATGCTGATTAATATTTTCCATGAAAAGAACATAGCTGATTTCCTTCTTGATCTTTGTACTTTCTGAGCTTGAGCTCCATCTCTGATGTCCTTGTTGATTGGTCACCAAACCTGAATCTTCCTTCCTTTCCAACTCTCTTGGAACCTAGTTCTTCACTTTTACAGAATATGGGATGAGACAGGGGGAGGAGGGAGGAGGTGGAATGTTATTAAGTATTTGTTAGTAATGATTTTTTACTTCGGTTCAACAGGGTGTGCAATCCTCATACTCCTGGCGTTACAATGGTCGTGCTGAAGAAGATGCTGAGAGAGAACAACGTCGGAAGTTCAGAGTTGAAAAGAAACTTCAAGAACTTGAAGAGCAACAGGAAAAGGAGGTGCTGGATGATGCTTATCACGATATTGTGGAGTTTGCCCATAATTATTTCAACTCACATGAACGAACTCCTGAAGGTAAGTTTTTGTGTGCCAACTAAGAATCAAATCATCAATTCATTGCATTTCTTCTTCTGTAACTCCTATCCACCCTGTAGCTTGTCCAGGAGGCTTTCCAGCAGATTTGTGATTTTTAGTTATAGTTCTGAATTTTGTTCTGCCTTGAACAACTTCATATCTACCCATCTTTTTGATTTGCAGCTCCTTGTATTGGCCGTGTTTGCATAACTGGCAGACTTCACATCCAAAAATTCATATCTACCATTTCACTTCAGGATTTCATGAAATTCCATTGCCAGTTTTTGCAATTCTTCATTGATAAATTTTAGTTGAGAATTTTATTTGTGAGCCTATTATTCATTCTGTATATGTGGCCACAGCTGCCATTTTCTAATTGTATCTGTTTTTTTTTTAATTATAGATTTAATTTGATTTCTTCTTCATCTAAATTCCATTTGTACTGTACAATTATGTAACATGTTATGCTAATGTTTTGTAAGGTTTTTGAAGAACAGAAAACTCATTTGTAAAAATCAACATGCATTCTGCAAATAGGAACCTTGTGAAACTCAGCTTGCTCTGTTCATCCATGAGATCCAGAGCACCATAGACAGGAAGGCATTCAACAAAGTTCTGCACTGTCTTATGCTGAACAAAATATGAGCTTTCTGAGTATCTTGCTGTATTTGTGCCTGGCTTCAGGACATTCTTGCATAAAGAAATCAACACATCATTTGTAATGGCACAAAACTGACAGATGTAAAGGCAGAGATACATTGTGCATCATGGAGAGGTTTAATGTTGAAATTTTGAGAGTGTGCTTTCCAGAAAGAGTTGGGAAACATATTTCCTATCACTTTAATTTTTTGTCTGTGTCTTCAGCCTGCACATGAGTCTGGTGTCTACTTTCTTTCAACCATGATGTGCTTGCCAGATGTCTCTCCCCATTCCTTTATCCTTTCTGTCTTCAGATCACCTTCCCTGTACTATCACACTCTATCTGAAGTTCCATCAATCAGTATTAACAACAGCCTCAACCTGGAATTGGAGGAGAGTTTTCTTGTTTTTAAACCAGAGGTGATCCCTGCTCTTTTACTGGTGTCTGGCTACTGCTGTTGTTTTGTAATTAAAATATATTGTCTTGTCATTTTTCTGGAGTTATAACGTCTGACTGGACTTTTGATTATTGTTACAGTGTCAAAGAAGTAAAACTTCAATAAGCAAATGTTGACCTTACCTTATATTTAAGAAAAGTGATGCTGCAAATGTGTAATATGTTGAACAACCAATGTAATGGAAAGAAAGGGAATTTATCCTCAGTGACTAGACCACTGTACTGATGCCCAGTCTAGCTGTGCAACTAACAGAGCAGAGAAATGAAAAGAAAATGCAAGAATGTGAGGCACACATTGAAATGCAAACAAAGATGCTGCTTCACTGAGTGAATCTAAATGCCACAGCACTCAACTGCCAAGAAAAAGTACACATAAGTTGCTATGAGACTCATATGAATGTTCTGAAAAGTGTCAACACAACTTAAGGGACTGTTTACTTAATTATGAGCTGCAGAACTGTATTAAAAATTGTAGATGATACAAATGCACTCATATAGAGCATTAATGTTACACACACACAGGACTATCAACCATTTTCACATCAAGAGATATTGCAAACTTAAGCAGTCTGATCTTTCTGATAAACTCCTACTTACCTCTCTCAGTTTATATGTGATCAACATTGGGTTATGTTAGTCTCTCCCTCCCAACTGACTTACTTACTCAGTTCTCGATGGCCCTATTGTTCTACAGTTAAAAAGGATTCCAAACCATGATACATATTGGCATCCTTTCATATATACAAATCATTGCCAGAGGTGAAAGAAGCAATAAGTGACAGAAAAATGTCTAAATACTGATGATTTAACTATAAATATTTACGCACTAAGCCCATGGGCCTTGCTTATTATTTATGATCCTTAAGAAAAAATTGTGATTTTAGTCATAGCCATGTATCATTAAACGCGGCTTGAACAATAGCATTTATGCGATTCATGAATTCATTTGTTTCCTGTAATAACTTCAGACTTAATTTTTTGTATTTAATATCAAACATCACTTGAACATTTCAGGATACCATAACCAGTGTAGACAAAACAATGGTCTCTCTTCAGATTGTCTATGGTTAGAAAGAGGAGAGGCATTTTGTAGGTTCTACAATGATTCTCTGTCTTTTCTTGTTATCAATTATAGTCTGAAAATGACCACTGGCTAGTGAAAACTATTTAAGGTACTGTAAAATGCTCACGCATGTGATTGTGTTGTGCAAAATATAAAAAATATTTAAGGTACTGTAAAATGCTCACGCATGTGATTGTGTTGTACAAAATATAAAAAAAGTAAATGAAAAATTTTATGTGATGACAATAATTTAGCTTTTTCAACATTAGTTCCTTCTTCAAAGAGGAGAGAGGAATAGAATAGAGAAGTTTTAAAAAAGGAAAGGCAGGTCACTCAGAACCCAGAATGAAAGGAAGTTCCTATACTCATGTCTCTTCCCCCACCCCCCCTCCTCAAGGAAGGAATGAATAGTGAAAGCTAGAATAATGTCATCACTTTTACTTTTGTGTTTGTTTATTGTCATTTCACCTCCTGAAGGTAAATATTACCAAAGAATTATGTATATTTATTAAAGAACATAATCAATGACTTAATAACTTCAGAGTCTATTTAATGTCTTACATTTTGTTTGCTGAACTCATATCACAAAATGTGAAAGCATTGGACTCCACAGCTTCTGTCCATAGCCAAATACAAGTTACATCCACCCATTTATCTGCAAAATGACTACAATTTTCAACTTTTTTTGTTGTCATTCAGAGTTCACAAGTTTATATAAAACCCACACAACACTCATTTATGAAAGCATAGAACAGGTAGTCATGATAACATTAATGTCTTATGAGCCATATTCAATAGGTGACTTTTAATAAATGTCCGAATAGACACAGGCATTAGCATGTTGCTTCTGGGATCTGGGGAGGTGCACCAACCCCAGGTCGAATCTGCCTGGTGGATTAATGATGAGACCCAGTGTGCCAGCTAGACTGGATGTGTTTTTAGCTGGTTTCCCACACCTGACTAGGTTAATACTAGACTGGTACCTGCGAGCATCCTCAGTTATGCAATCCACGAAAATTTTGAAAATATTTCTCATTTTCACAAAGGGTAATGCTAGACACACAGAGGCTGGGTACACACATTTCATTGGGGAGTGGGGATGGCGGTTGGGGGAGGAGGTGGCAACAGGAAGGGCATCTAGCCATCCTCTACCACTCACATTGCCAAATCCAGAATAACATTATAATCCTATAATAACACCAGATGAGACCAGGAAGAAGAAGAAATATAAATAAATAGATGGTTAGGTATACACATCCTTAAGAAATCATTGTATACCATAAAAATGCATTATTTTTGCTTTAAATGCAGGTTTTTTCCATAGAGATGCCAGTTTTAGTTTTTCTTTTCCTTAGTTCTTTCTTATTGTAGCGTTAAACTCACCTGATTTCCCTGAAGCACTTAAGATGAATACCAGATTGGTTCATTTGCAAAGGCTGTGGTTGATTTCTTCCCCAATCCCAGGCCATTCTGACTTTGTGGTCTGTTGCTTCTGATATTGTTATCGACAAGACAGTAAACCCTAATCTTCCTTCCATTTCCACTTGTGTGCGTTCTCATCATTATATCCCTTATTTTGCTGTCTTGTTGTTGGCTGAAAGGACTTCTTGCAACCACTGTGTAGTATTTGATATAGGCACAAATAGAAATCAGCCATGGTCTAGGGTTAGCATCTTTTATTAGTAATGAAAATGTCATAGGTCTTGTATTTGAACCTGGCCACTCCTTACGTTTTGAACAAAAATGATTGGCAATGATGCTTGAAGCCTTCCAGTGTAAGAAGTCACCCTTGTTCTGCCAACAGTCTTGTCAAAGAGAGCAGAGGAGTGGACAGAGCTCAGGGCACTTCCTTGCACTTGGGATGGGAAACAGCCCATTAAAATGTTGAAGAATTGGTAATGATCAACAGCATGTGAATGCAGAAGGCAATGGAAACCACTGCCTTAACAGACACATAATGTGTATCCACAGGCATGTGGACTGTAATTGAAAACAATATAATGATGATCTCTCCATTGGCAAAAGATTCTAGGTTAGTCCCCCATTTGGATCTCCATAAACGAACTGCTGAACCCTGAGAAAAAATGGAATAACCAACAAAAGGATAACATTCTTAGAATTGGAGTGTGGAACGTTAGAAAATTGGATATGATAGGAAAGCTAAAAAACAGAAGAGGGAAATGCAAAGGCTCAACCTAGGTAAGTTTGGGGGGGGGGGGGGGGGGGGGCAGTGAATAGTGAATTGAAATGGGAAGAAGATAAGGATTTCTGGTTAGATGAATATTGGGTAATATCAAAAGCAGCAGACAATTGTATAATGGGAGTAGGATTTGTTATGAATAGGAAAGGTAGTGCAGGGAGTTAATTACTGTGACCAGTTCAGTGACAGGATTGTTCTCATCAGATTCAACAGCAAATCAGTGCTGACAATAGTTCAGATATACATGCAGATGTCGCAAGCAGAAGATGAAGAAATGGGGAAAGTATATGAGGATACTGAACTGTGTAATTCGGTATGTAAAGGAATGTGAAAATCTGAGAATCATGCAGACTGGAATGTGGTTGTAGGGGCAACTGTAAGAGAAAGGGTTACAGAAAAATATGGGTTTGGTAGTAGGATTGAGAGAGGAGAGAGACTAATTCAGTTTTGCAGTAAATTTCAGATAGTAAAAGTGAATGATCTGTTCAAGAATCACAAGAGGAGTAGATTTACTTGGAAAAGGCCCAGAGATGAGGGAAAATTTCAGCAGAGTTGCATCACAGTGATACAGAGATTTTGAAGTCAGATATTGGGTTGTGAGGCATAGCCATGGTCGGATATAGACCTGGATCACAATTTAGTAATGATAAAGAGTAGACTGAAATTTTAAGAGAATCATCCAGAAGAGTCAGTGTGGGAGGAAGTGGGGATATAGAAAAACCGAGGAATGTTGAGATGCGTTTGAAGTGTGCTAAATATGTGGATACTGTGGTAAGGAATACCTCAGTTGAAGAAGAATGGACATACCTAAGAATGGTAATCATAGACATTGGGGATAAAATCATAGAGAAAAGGATGTTACTGCAAAGAAATTGTAGGTAAAGAAGAAATCAACTGATCATCGTAAGAAGGAACTACAAAAATGTTCGGGGAGAGTCAGGAATACAGCAACACAGATTAGTTAGGAATGAAATAAGTGAGGAAGCCAAGACGAAATGGCTACAGGGAAAATGCGAAGAAACTGAAAAAGGAGTAATCATTTTAACTTAGCATATAGCGAAGTCAAAGCAACTTTCGGTGAAATTAAAACCAAGGGTGGCAACTTTAAAAGTGCAATGGGAATTCCATTGTTAAGTGCATGTGAGAGAGTAGATAGGTGGAAAGAGTACATTGAAGACCTCTATGAGGGAAAGTAATTGTCTGATGACATGAAAGAAGAAGGAACTTGATTGAATATGGAAGAGATAGGGGATCCAATATCACAATCAAAATTTAAAATAGCTTTGAAAAACTTGAAGTCACATAAGGTAGAAGAGGTAGATATCATTCCATCAGAATTTCTAAAATATCATTGGAGAAAGTGGCAACCAAAAGACTATTCAAGATGAGTGTCGAATCTGTAAGGGAGGTGACATACCGTCAGACTTTTGGAAAAATATCATCTACACAATTCTGAAGATACCAAAAGCAGGTACGTCTGAGAATTATGACACAATCAGCATAACAGCTCATGCAGCCAAGTTGCTGACAAGAATGATATACAGAAGAATGGAAAATAAAATAAAAGCTCTGTTAGATGAGAGTCAGTTTGGTTTTAGGAAAGGTAAAGGCACCAGAGAGGCAGTCTTGATGGGCTTGATAATGGAAATAAGACTGAAGAGAAATCAAGACATGTTCATAGCATTTGTTGTCCTGGAGAAGATTCAGTAATGTAAAATGGTGTATGATGTTTGAATTGAAAGAAAAATATGCATAACCTATAGGAACACACAGGGAATATACAATATAAGCCTTAATTTGAGGAAGAAATTTCTGAGAATGTACATATGGAGCACAGCGGTGTATGATAGTGAATCGTAGATGATGGGAAAACCAGGAAGAATTGAGGCCTTTGAGCTTTGGTGCTACAAAAGAATGTTGAAAGTTAGGTGGATTGAAAAGGTAAGGATTGAGGAGGTTCTGTATGGGAAAAACTGACAAGAAGAAGGGACAGGATGATAGGACATGTGTTAAAATATCAGGAAATAATTTCATTGGTACTAGAGAGAACTGTAGATTGGAATACATTCATCAAACAATTAAGAACACAGGGTGCAAGTTCTACTCAGAGATGAAGAGGTTGTCACAGGAGAGGAATCCACGGCAGGTCATTTCAAACAAGTCTGAAGACTGGTGATCAGAAAAAAATGTAAAGTCCAGGATGGAATAACAATATGATATGGATGTATTGCTACTCACTACATATAGGAGCCACTGAACAACATACAGGCACGTTTAAAAGTAGGTTGTTGGATATTCATATTGATAGACACAAGTAGAAAACTATATAAATACCTGATTTTGGAACTTGGGGCTCTTTCATCTGGTAAAAGGTAGAAAAAGAATTGTGGATGAAACAGGCAAGTCTTTGTAAGACTCCCCATTTTAGAACAAGAGTGGGGCAACATGAGGGAGAATCCATAATAATGATTTTGTGTGTGTGTGTGTGTGTGTGTGTGTGTGTGTGTGTGTGTGTGTGTGTGTGTGTGTGTCTACTTTAAAATTTAGAAGTGATGACTGAGAATCTCATAAAAACCAAAGCATGAAATATTCTGTTTAGTGCATTGTCATTGATTCCAGTCTCTCTCATGCACATTGTAATTTATCTGAAATGTTTGTGATCTTGTAGATTATTTATTATTACAGCCTTCTGAGAGACACTTTTGTGTTTGTCCTGGTTTTACATAGAACTAAAATGGTCAAAATATCAAATATTTGTTACAAACTTATTTTTAATGGTACTGCTTCTGATACTAAATAATTTCTATTTGTGTTGTTGGAATGTACGTAACATTATCTTTCTGTGGGTGGTTGATGGTAGCTATGTATCATTTTCACAGGTACAATTATGGCAACACTTACTCGCAAAAATAAACCTGTTGAGGTGATGCCAAAATATGAGATGGTGACGTATTATCGTGGCTCCAGCATTCCTAACTCACACATACATATGTATGATCCAGACAATGTCAGTGTTGCGTGTGTAATTTTTCGGGTAAGTGCTTATATTTTTGCATATTACAAATGAAAGTAATATCACAAGTGATTGCATATTATGTAAGATGTTTGTATTTAGAGTGATGAATAACCTTGCTTTAATTGTTATTGAAAAATTACTGTGTTGCGACAGTTCAAATGTTACCATTGTGATGGGTTAGAAGCTATCTTCAAAAGTGTTAGGAAATAAGCTCTCTGTTGTTTTTTAGTGAAGATATCAATAGTAACAAGAAATTATGGTGTCTGATATCTAAGATGTCTCATATCTGTGGTATTTAATATCTAAGGTATCAAATGTAGTTGGTGAATTTACATTTTTTGTGGGAGAGATTATGATAAAAAGTGATTCAGCTTTGTGCAATTTGTGAACAATAAATAATATTTCAGCAAAAAATTTATGATTTTAATTTGAATTACCATTGTAAAATGTGTTACTAGCTGTACAGTTACATTCCTGCTATTCACAAATGTCAAAATGAGTAAACATATTACATTATGCCTCCTCCCATGAACCATGGACGTTGCCGTTGGTGGGGAGGCTTGCGTGCCTCAGTGATAGGTGCAACCACAATGGAGGGGTATCTGTTGCGAGGCCAGACAAACTTGTGGTTCCTGAAGAGGGGCAGCAGCCTTTCAGTAGTTGCAGGGGCAACAGTCTGGATGATTGACTGATCTGACCTTGTAACATTAACCAAAACGGCCTTGCTATGCTGGTACTGCAAACAGCTGAAAGCAAGGGGAAACTATAGCCATAATTTTTCCTGGCTGCATGCAGCTGTACTGTATGGTTAAATGATGATGATGTCCTCTTGGGTAAAATATTCTGGAGGTAAAATAATCCCCCGTTCAGGTCCCCGAGTGGGGACTACTCAGGAGGATGTCGTTATCAGGAGAAAGAAAACTGGCGTTCTACAGATCGGAGCGTGGAATGTCAGCTCCCTTAATCAGGCAGATAGGTTAGAAATTTAAAAATAGAAATGGATAGGTTAAAGCTAGATATAGTGGGAATTAGTGAAGTACAGTGGTGGGAGGAACAAGACTGCTGGTCAGGTGAACACAGGGTTATAAATACGAAATAAAATCGGGGTAATGCAGGAGTTGGTTGAATAATGAATAATAAAAATAGAAGTGCAGGTAAGCTTCTACGAACAGCATAATGAATGCACTACTGTAGTCAAGATAGACATGAAGCCCACACCTACCACCGTTGTACAAGTTTATATGCCTGCTAGCTCTGCAGATGACGAAGAGATTGAAGAAACGTATGATGAGATAAAAGAAATTATTCAGATAGTGAAGAGAGATGAAAATTCAATAGTCATGGGGGACTGGAATTCAATAGTAGGAAAAGGGAGAGAAGGAAAAGTAGTAGGTGAACATGGAATGTGGGTAGGAAATGTAAGAGGAAGCCATCTGGTAGAATTTTGCACAGAACATAACTTAATCATAGCTAACACTTGGTTTAAGAATCGTGAAAGAAGGTTGTATACATTGAAGAGGCCTGGAGACACTGGAAGGTTTCAGATAGATTATATAATTGTAAGATAGAGATTAAGGAACCAGGTTTCAAATTGTAAGACTTTCAAGGAGCAGATGTGGGCTCGACCACAATCTATTGGTTATGAATTGTGTATCAAAACTGAAGAAACTGCAAAAAGGTGGAAATTTAAGGAGATGGGACCTGGATAAACTGAAAGAACCAAAGGTTGTAGAGTGTTTCAGAGAGAGCGTTATGGAATGATTGACAAGGATGGGGGAAAGAAATACAGTAGAAGAAGAATGAGTAGCTTTGAGAGATGAAATAGTGAAGGCAGCAGAGCATCATGTGGGTAAAAGGACAAGAGCTAGTAGAAATCCTTGAGTAACAGAAGAGATATTGAGTTTAATTGATGAAAGGAGAAAATATAAAAATGCAGTAAATAAAGCAGGCAAAATGGAATACAAATGTCTCAAAAATGAGATCGAAAGGAAGTGCAAAATGGCTAAGCAGGGATGGTTAGATGACAAATGTAAGTATGTAGAGTCATATATTGCTAGGGGTAAGATAGATACTGCTTACAGAAAAATTAAAGAGACCTTTGGAGAAAAGAGATCCACTTCTATGAATAGCAACAGCTCAGATGGAAAATCAGTTGTAAGCAAATAAGGGAAGGCAGAAAGGTGGAAGGAGTTCATAGAGGGTCTATACAAGGGCAATGTACTTGAGGGCAATAATAGTGAAATGGAAAAGGATGTAGATGATGATGAGATTCGAGATATGATACTGCGTGAAGAATTTGACAGAGCACTGAAAGACATAAGTTGAAACAAGGCCTCGGAAGTAGACAACATTCCATTAGAATTACTGATAACCTGGGAGAGACAGCCATGACAACTCTATCACCTGGTGAGCAAGATGTATGAGACAGGTGAAATACTGTCAGACTTCAAGAAGAATATATTAATTCCAATCCCAATGAAAGCAAGTATTGACAGGTGTGAAAAGTACTGAACTATCAGTTTAATAAATCATGGCTGTAAAATACTAACACTAATTCCTTACAGACAGATGGAAAAACTGGTAGAAGCTGACCTCAGGAAAAATCAGTTTGGATTTCATGGAAATGTTGGAACACGTGAAGCAATACTGACTCCGTGACTTATCTTAGAAGATAGATTAAGCAAAGGCAAACCTATGTTTCTAGCATTTGTAGACTTAGAGAAAGCTTTTGACAATGTTGGCTGGAATACTGGGAGTGAAAGGCTATTTACAATTTGTACAGAATCCAGGTGACAGTTATAAGAGTCAAGGGGCACAAAAGGGAAGCAGTGGTTCAGAAGGGTTATAGCCAATCTCCGATGTTATTCAATCTGTATATTGAGCAAGCAGAGAAGGAAACAAAATCAAAACAAAAAATTGGAGTAGGAATTAAAATCCATGAAGAAGAAAAAAAAAAACTTTGAGGTTTGTAATTCTGTCAGAGACAGCGAAGGATCTGGAAGAGCAGTTGAATGAAATGGACTGTGTCTTGAAAGGAGGATATAGGATGAACATCAACAAAAGCGAAACGAGCATAATGGAATGTAGTCGAATTAAATCAGGTGATGCTGAGGGAATTAGATTAGGAAATGAGACACTTAAAGAAGTAGCTATTTGGGGAGCAAAGTAACTGATGATGGTTGAAGTAGAGAGGATATAAAATGTGGACTGTCAATGGCAAGGAAAGTGTTTCTGAAGAAGAGTATTTTGTTAACATCGAGTTTAGATTTAAGTGTCAGAAGTATTTTCTGAAAGTATTTGTATGGAGTGTAGCCATGTATGGATGTGAAACATGGACGATAAATAGTTCGGACAAGAAGAGAATAGAAGCTTTCGAAATGTGGTGCTACAGAAGAATGCTGAAGATAAGATGAGTAGATCATGTAACTAATGGGGAGGTACTGAATAGAATTGGAGAGAAGAGGAAGATGTGGCACAACTTGACTAGAAGAAGGGATCAGTTGGTAGGACACGTTCTGAGGCATCAAGGGATCATCAATTTAGTATTGGAGGGAAGTGCGGAGGGTAAAAGTCGTAGATTGAGACTAAGGCATGAGTACACTAAACAGATTCAGAGGGATGTAGATTGCAGTAGTTACTCGGAGATGAAGAACTTTGCACAGGATAGAGTAACGTGAAGAGCTGCATCAGACCAGTCTCTGGACTGAAGCCCACAACAACAATAACATTACATTACACATTTTGGTTAACACATTATTTGCAATAGATATTTGTAGATCAAGTAGCTTTGCTTAGCTGCTATCTGGTATGCATAATATTCATAATGAATCCTACTTCTGTTATACCATTTTCTGCTGCTGTTGGTATTACCCTAAATTCATCTGACTAGAAACCCTTATCTTGTTTCCATTTCACTTCACTGACCTTGACTGTATCTAGCTGAGCCTTTTCATTTCCGTTTTTATAGCTCCCCAATCATGTTCAAACTGGACATTCCACCCTCTGAACTGTTGACTGTTATCTTTCACTGACTATACAATCTCTTTCTCGTGGTTAAATCTTGGCAGTCTTCTCCTGGGGAGGAAGGCATTGTCAGAGAGAGGTAGCTATCATCAAGATACTGTCTTCAATTGCAAGACACATGTGCTGTGGATACACATTATGTATCTTTAATGCAGGGGTTTCCACTCCCTTGTACATCCTTGTGCCATTGATCATTGCTAATTCCTCTGCTTTTAGGAACAATTTCTAACCCCAATGGCAAGAGATTGACCTGAACCTCTGTCCACTCCTCTGCCTTCTTTGACAAGGCAGTAGGCAGAATGTCTCCTTATACCAGAAGTCTTCGGCCGCCATTGCAGACGATTTTTATATAAAATTTAAGCAGTGTCTGTGTTTGAACCCAAGAAATTTTGATTGCTAGTCAAAAACACTCCCACTAGACCACATACTATTATTACTGAAGGGATATAGTTCTTCTCACAGTAAAGATAAGATATTAAGTTGCAGACAGGCACAGTGAAAAGACTGTTACATATAAGCTTTTGGTCAAAGTCTTCTTCTTTTCTGAAGAAGGCTTTGGCCAAAAGCTTATATGTAATAGTCTTTTCATTGTGCCTGTCTGCAATTCAGTGTGTCATCTTCATGTTGAGTAGCAATCTATCCTTTTTATAATATTGTTGATATTCCAACCTGAGCTTTCTACTGTTCATTTTTACTATTATTGCAGTCATTTCCATTTTATAATTGTTAACTTAGTGGTGTCTTGAAATAATTTTATTCAGATGGACAATTAACTAAATGAACTTTGTCCATGATAGCTACAAATGGGGGGAAATTAGCATTGCCAGGTTGCAACTAATACACTATGGGACAAATTTAGGTTCTTAGTGCGTGCCCTCTCTTATTCACACTTTTCTGCAACTTCACTGGTATCGACAAGTGAGATCCAAACTGGCACACATTTTCAACAGTTATTAAACAACAAAGATATAATTTCCCATATACTGTTATTCATTAAACATTATTGTTGAACACGGAAGTTTCAAGTTTCATTCTTACATCTATCAAATTGTCTGACTTAAGTTAAACCAGTAAAATATTTTTACTGGTGTAATTGTTAATCAGAAAGTCATCCTGTTGGGCTGTATGTAACAGATAATTTTCTCTTTTTCTAAGGACCTGTGCAAATACATTCGTGGAGAACTGAAAGCTGATGCTGAGCTGCAGACAATACAATCTATTGTTGGCTATGGTATTGAACGTGAAGAGCTTCGGGATGAGATATTTGTCCAGTGTATTCGCCAAGCTACAAATAATCCAAATTCTGAATCAACTGAACGGGTGTGGCTCTTGCTGTGTTTATGTATTGTGTCCTTTCCTCCAAGTAAACTTCTTTTCAAGGTACTAAGTAACATATGCTATTTCAGATTATTTTTATCAAACACATTATTTACAATAAAGGCTTTTCATTTATGGACTGCGTGGTTGTTACTTTATTTTTGCCTTCACTGGATCTGAATGCACGATAGTAACTAATGTTCAAATTATTTACTTTCAGTATTTTGTATGCTTCCTAAAGAAAAATCTTGCCTTAGAAGGGAAACTTCGCCAATATGTTCAGTGGTGCTTAGATAACTGCAAGAATACAAAAGTGTCATGTCGTCAATATCCACCATCTGCAGTGGAAATAGCTGTAAGTAGCTTCTACTAACTGAAGTAATAACCTTTTGAATTATCTTGTTATTCATAAGTCTGAATAATATTTATGTTTCTCTTTTCATCTTAAAAATCTCTAACATTGACAAGTAAGAGTTATCGGTTTGTATTTGTTCATAACAGAAAGTGAAAAATATGATTATGCCTTAAAAAATTGTGTATAGGAAACCACTTACCCACTGAAGAAAAATAGATACCAAATAGACATACATACAAAGGTTAGTTAATATATAGCTACTAGCCTTTTACTCGCGCCCCTCCCTCTGACCATCACCTCATTCCCCTCTCTCTGATGATCCCCTCCTCCCTCTCCCTCTCATAATCCCCTCCTCCCCTTCTATGACCATCTCCTCCTCCCCCTCTCTCTGTCCACTCCTTCCTCCACTCCCTCTCTGCCCATCTCCTACTCCTGACTCTCTGTCTTTGCATCTGCTCCTCCCCCTCCCACTTTCCCAGTGCATCTCATCCACTCTCTTTCACTGTTCATCTCATCCACACTCTTTCACTGTCCATCTCCTCCTCCCCTCTCTCTCTGCCTGAGTGTGCCCATCTGCACCTTGCCACTTGTGCAGGGCATTCTAGATGCTGGGGGTTACCAATCATTTCACCCCCATTCACACCACTATGGGTACCAGGTGGTTCTTACTCCCGCAGAACTTCTTCCCAAATAATAAGTAGTTTGTGTACCAAATTTGCTTCAAATCAATCCAGTGATTTAGGAGAAGATATGGAACATACATGCTTTCATACATTTTTATATATGTGTGTGATAGTGTATCATCTCATTTTTGTAGCTGCCCACAAACCAGACATTCTTCTCTGCAGCTGTTCATATAATTGTTTATATACTTACACAGGACGAAAAGCTACTAACATCCATAAATTAGAGTTTCTTTGATATTTGTAGATGTGCTTTGCACAAATCATGTTTTTTTTAGGTAAGAAGTAGCATGTCATTTTTTGTGTGTTGTTTCACACTTGTGGTTGCTAATGTATGACTGATGATATAGCTTTATACCTGATGCAATACTCAACGAGTAACAGAATGTTCTGCCCAGTTGTGCAAAGTATGTTATGCTTCCTTGTGCTTAGAGCTTTCAGTGTTTACATTAAGCATTGAGTTTCTATAATTGTTTGCAGATATTGCAACAATTTCTTACAATACCATGCCATTTACTTATTTCCTGCCTAAAAACCTATTCATTTTTACACTCTAAACATATTATGTATGCAGTCAGGGACACACATGTGCACCTCTTGCAGAACACCATGATTGTCCCACAGTTGTTTGAGATTTGTGACAGTGGAATTGTTCTGAAGAAGAGTAATTGTGTTGCGTAAGTATAGTGACTGCAAGTATTAAGTGATATGGAGGTTCTCCATTTCTTTTATATGGTTTACAGTCCAATATCATGTCAGTACACGGTTCCTCAATGAAATTGTTCATTGCACCATAATAAAGGCACTGTGGATAGAATCATCTGGTGGAATCAAATACAGTAGAGACATCACTCTTAGTGAAGTTGGTTTTGGGCCTTTTCAATATTTTGTATATCTGTTTAGCATCAAAAACATGTTGTTGATTGCTAGAAACATGACAGAGAATACTGCAGAGATTTTTTATGTCTGAAATGATTATCTTGTGTTATTAAAAGGTGGTGTATTGCCTTGAGTATTGGAAATGTAATTGTCTCTTCTTTTGAACGTGCAAAACATTTTTCAAACCTTGGACTTCTCAGCTTAAGGTTAAGCCTCATATCTACATTTAATTGTTCTGGATTCTTCAAGGGACAAAAATTTTGCATTTTTAAACATTCAGGATATTTTTTGATGTGTATGTCCAGTACTTTTATTCAAATTCTTACTATGCATCTCTCCATTTGAACCTCTATTTCAACATCTGCAGGAGGCACCAGCCTTTAACACCAACATAAAATGCACGAAACTTCCTGCAGATTAAAACTGTGTGCCGGACTGGGACTCAAACCTGGGATCTTTACCTTTTGTGGGCAAGTGCACTACCAACGAGCTATCCAAACACAACTTACGAAATGCCCATATGGTACTTTCACCAGTACCTTATCCCCTGTCTTCCAGACCTCACAGAAGTTCTGCATAACTTTCAGGACCAGCACTCGTGGAATTTATAACAACATGTTTGAATATTATATGCCAATTTAAATAAGTTTGCCCATTAAGTAAATGAAAGATACGTAATAATATTACAATTGTATACATGATTATGACATAGTTATGTTGTTTCTAATGAGTATTGCAGTTCATATAGTCCACCTTTCACTGGCAACATGAAGAGAACATTCAATCTGAAATTTCTGAACAGAACTTTGTTTCATTGTTCTCTCTTGTGCTGCCAAATGCAGAACCTCCAGCAATAATGGAATCTTTGTGACAGCAAGTTTGTGCATCAGATTCTCCTTCTATGTGATATCACTTGAGGAATTTTACATCTGCTGACATTCATAATGTCTGTTTCTCTCTCTCTTTTCTCTTTTTCAGAGTGTCGTTTATCATTTTTCATATGTTGATTGTATCTCATGATATTATGTATGGATTTACAATACATATTATCATAATAATTTATGCTAACATTTAAAATGATTTTTATGTTTAAAAAAGTGATAAGCTGAGAATTTTTTCTACAGGCAATGCGTCGACTTGGAACAATAGTATGTAGGTTTTTCTTCTTGGATGGGCGTACAAAAGCAATTGATGTTCATCCAACTGACACAGCAAGTGATGCAGCAGCAAAGCTAGCAGAAAAGCTTGGTCTGAGAAACCTGGAAGGTTGGGCCATCTATCAGAGTAGACCAGATGGAGAGGAACATGTCCGTGCCCATGACTTCCTCTATGATGTCATTGCCGCTTGGGAGATGTTAGTAATTTTTTCCCCTACCAGAAGTTAATATTTGAAACTGTAATTCTGTTTAGAATATAAATTATAGTATGACAACCAGTTATCCTACAGCTGAATGTTGAGCAGTAAATAAGCAGACATAAATGAGAAATTAATGTTGAACTTAAGATTACAAACTTGCATTCTTCTCCAGATTACTGACACAGATTTGTCTCATAGCTGTTGTTTTCAAACTTCCATTCATTTTTGTTTATCCCTTTTCTTTCACAAACTCTATATGGTTTAAAATGAGAGTATGTGTAAGTTATTGTGACCGAAAGACAGCTTTGTTACAGAAAGCTCATTTTATGTCTGTATACTTGTTTTATTTCAGGAAACAGAGTAAAGGTGGAAGTTTTGCTACTCTGAGTCGGCGAGGCAACAGTACTACACTTGGAAGTGGAGAGAATCGTTTTGTTTTCAAGAGACGGTTGTTCAGAACAACTCGTGAACTATCACAAGACCCTGTGGAGTTGAATATGCTTTATGCGCAAGCTGTCTACAGTGTTGTTAAGGTCAGAGACTTTTTTAATGCAATTAACAAAGAAGGTAGCATCATAGAAAACAATATAATTATAATAATGATATTATGAAAAGGGTAGATCGCTACTCATCACATAGAAAAGATGTTGACTTGCAGACAGATACAACAAAAAGATTGCTTAACAAGTAAGCTTTTGACCAAAAGGCCTTTGTCGAAAGTGTACACACACACACACACACACACACACACACACACACACACACACACACACACACACACCAGATATTCATGCAAGTACAATTCACACACGCGTGAACAGTGTCTCAGGCGGCCTAGGCTGGCCTGCAAGCAACCACGCATGATGGGAGAAAGAATCTGTGTGGTGGGGGCAAGGAGGAGGATGTGACAAGGAAAGGGGGGGGGGCAGTAAAGTGCTGTTTGTGGGAGCATACAGGAATATGATGGAGACGGGGTAGGGCAGCTAGGAGCAGTTTATTAGGCAGGACGTGGGGGTAGGGGGGAGTGGTGGTAAAGGAGAGAAGTTACTGTGGGTGCACTGGTGGAATAGAAGGCTGTGTAATGCTGGAATGGAAGGAGGAATAGGGATAGACAGGTGAAGGACAATGGGGGAAAAAAAGGTCGAGGAGGACAGGGGAAGTTACGGGAATGTAGTGGTGGGAGGATGTATGGAACAAGTCTTGCATCTAGGTCTATTGCAGGGATATGAGCCGTGAGGCAATGGGTTGGGGGCAGGGGTGGAGTAGGGATGTATGAGGATATTGTGTAGGTTCAGTGGGTGGTGGAATACTACTGTGAGAAGGGTGGGAAAGATAGTGTGTAGACTATTCCTCACTTCAGATCACGACAGGAGATAGTCAAAACCCTGACAGAGAATGTGATTCAGTTGCTCAAGTCCTGGTTGTTGCTGAGTCATGGGAGAATGCTTCTTTGTAGCCAGATGTTGGGACTTTGGGAGGTGATGGGGAACTGGAGAGATAAGACATGGGAGACTGTTTCTCTACAAGGTTGGAAGGGAAATTTCAGTCTGTGAAGGATTTCATGAGACCCTTGGTATATTTTGAGAGGGACTGCTTGTTATTACAGATGCAATGGCTATGCATGTCTAGGCTGTATGGAAGGGACATCTTAATAAGGAATGGGTGGCAGCCTCAGGTCTCATCTTTTCTCCATACTTAATCCATTCTGACCTTTTTGTGATTTTCTCGTGTATGTTTTTGAGTGTTTTTGTAGGCATTTATATGTTGCTTTGGTATTTTTACACATTTTTATCCTCCACTATGGATCCTTGTGCCTTCCATCTGTGCCATTACAGAAAAGTTTCCTCATCCCTAGCCAGAATCTAGTCCCACATACTGCTGCTGCATTGTTGCCTGGCTCATTGAATCCCCCCAAATGGCCTTATCACCAAATTGCCCACTTCCAGCTTCAACCCCTCCTTCCACAATGGCCTCCAGCTGGTTAGATTCTGCCAATTGTTAATCTTCATCCATAAAATTATTTTGCTCTTAAATCCCAAATTCCTGTATCCCATCTCTCATTATGATATTCTTGCCTTCCAAGAACTAGAGCAGCAAGACAGTCACCTCAAAAAACTCTCCAACCTGTTAACCACCTACTCTGCCTTGGACTACCACTAGCCACCACCTCTAGAAGAGCCTCCAGACCTCACCCACACCCCAGAAACCCTACCTTGCAGATCTACTACATTTACTGTACTCTTCAATATTCCGTGTCACCATCACACAGAATCAAGTAAACAGATCTTGAACACAGTAATGAACCATTCCTAAAAAAGCCTTAGTCCCACGGAAGTATCAGTCCTCTCCAAGAACCTTTCCTTCTGTCCCTCTCCCAAATTCAATCATGCTGGACTTGTTAAAGACCTTCTCTTCTACTCCCAGTCCCTAAAGTGGAAACACTTTTTTGCCACCAACCGTACAAATCACACTCAACTCAATACCAATGTTGAACCCCTGCCTGACTCAATTCACTCCTCCGTCTAACCATGTTCCATCCCCACTGCTCATCCCCCCAAATCACCCTCTGTTAACATTCCAGAATTTCTTAACCTCAAACTCTGCCTCACCATCATTCCCCAGATCTCTCAACATTCAAGTTAACTTTACATCCACAGAAAGAACTACAATCCACCACCTAAAAACGGATCCCCACTTTAAAATCCTACCTGCTTACAAAGACACTACCACTGTGGTTTTGAACTGCAAGGATTGCCTGGTGGAAAGAATCTGCCAGTTGTCAGATTTGTCCACCTAAAAACCCTGCCACAGTGACCCCATTCCAGAAATCCGACAGGATCTCCAACTCTCCTCAAATCCTTAGGCTCACCCCCAAACTTCTCCCCTGAGTCTCTCTCTCTCCTCCCCCCTAACACTCCTCTCACCTCTACCCACATCCCCCCCCCCCCCTTCCGCTACATACTTCCTGTCCCACTGAGAGAATCTCTACTCTTGTAGCCCAACACCTTCAGTTTGTTATTCAAAACCTACCCTCCTATATAAAAGACACTAACCACTTCCTCCACTGACTCCACAGTTCCTGTACCTTTACCGCATGGTGCCCTGCTCATCACTATTGATGCTGCTCCCTTTACATTCCTAATGCCCATGGCCTTGCCACTATGGAACACTACCTTTCCCAATGCCCAATTGGTTCCTGACCTACATCCTCCTTCCTGGTCACCATGACCAACTATATCATCATGCACAATTACTTCACCATTGAAGTCATCGCATACAAACAAATCCCTGATATGGCAATGGGCATCCCCATGACACCATTGTATGTCAATCTATTTGTGGGCCATCTAGACGAACCCTTCCTACCCACCCAGAATCCCAAACCTCTCACCTGGCTCAGACTGATTGATAACATCTTCGTGTCCTGGACTGAATGCCAGGACGCCTTATCCACATTCCTCTGGGACCTCAACGCCTTCTCCCCCATTCACTTCACCTGGTCCTCCTGAACCCAACAAGCCACTTCCCTTGATGTTGACCTCCACCCCAATGATGGCTTCATCAGTACGTCCATCCATATCAAACTTATCAATCACCAGCAATACTCCGCTTTGACAGCCGCCATCCATTCCCTACAAAGAAGTCCCTCCCATAAAGCCCAACCACCCATGGCTGTTGCGTCTGTAGTGACAAGGATTCCCTCTTGAAATAAATCAGGGATCTGACTGAAGCATTCAAAGACCGAAATTACCCTCCCAACCTTGTACAGAAACAGATATTCTGTGCCTTATCTTTCCATTCACCCACAACTTCCCAAAGTCTAAATGTCTTGGCACAAAGGAGCATTCTTTTCATGACTCAGTACCATCCAGGACTAAAGCAACTGAATCACATTCTCTGCCATGGTTTCTACTACCTCTCATCATGCTCTGAAATGAGGAATATCCTACCCACTATCCTTCCCACCTCTCCTACAATGGTATACAACTTCCTACTGAACTTACACAATATCCTCATCAATCCTTGCTCCACCCCTGCTACCAACCTCTTGCCTCATGACCCATATCTCTGCAATAGACCTAGTTGCAAGACCTGTCCATTCATATTTCCACCACCACCTACTCCAGTCCCGTCACAAGCATTACCTATCCCATCAAAGGTGGGGCTACTGTGAAAGCAGTCATGTGATCTGCAAGCTAAGCTGCAACCACTGTGCTACATTTGTGGGCGTGACAACCAACAAGCTTTATGTCAGCGTGAATGACCACCAACAAACCTGGCCAAGAAACAGCTGGTCCATCCAGTTGCTGAGCACACTACCCAAAGCAACATTCTTCACTTCAATGACTGCTTCACAACCTACTCCATCTAGACCCTTTCTAGCAGCACCAGCATTTGTGAATTACGCGGGTGGGTACTCTGCCTGCAATACATCCTATGTTCCCATAACCCCGTGGCCTCAACCTTCGGTAGACACTGTCTTCCACCCAACTATCCCCTTCCCTGCTCCCACTCCATTACTACACAGCCTTCTATTTCATCAATGCACCCACTGTATTCTTACCTCTCTCCTCACCGCCCCTCCCCCCACCATTTATCTAATCTCCTGACTGCACCTAACCATACCGTCTCTCCACCATGTGCCTGTGTGCTCCTATGAGCAGCACTTTAGTGTCCCCCATCCCTACACTACCATCCCTCCCCTTCCCTGCTGCAGCCTCATCCTTAACCCCACCACCCAGATGCTAATCCCATCAGGGGCAGCTGCTCGCAGTGTGGCCTCAGTGATCAGAGGCAGCAGTCGTGTATGTGAGTTGTGCTTGCATGAATCTCTCTCTCTCTCTCTCTCTCTCTGTGTGTGTGTGTGTGTGTGTTTTTTTTTTTTTTTTTTTTTTTTTTTTTTTTTTTTTTTTTTTTTTTTGTCTACTTCAGAAGAAGGCCTTTTGGCTGAAAGCTTACTTGTTTAGCAGTTTTTTTGTTGTGTCTGTCTGTGACTCAACATCTCCGCCGTATCACTGTATGGAGGGTAGCAATCTATACTTTTCAGAATATTGTGGCATTCCATCCTGGATTTTCCATTGTTTAACATAATTGTCTGGCTATACATATTGTCATGTGATTTGTCCTTATCACCTAAGAGCATCTAATACCAAATTATCTTTTCAGTGCACGTTGGAAGTCTGTCTTGCATTACAAGTCTGCAGTGTAGTGTTTCAAACAGCTCATTTCATGTTATCAGTTTGTACTACAACCCAGTATCCAAGGAAATAAACAGAATCTACTCATGAATGTAATTACTTGATGCACCTCCTCCTTCCTCCAGTTGTAATAATTGGATCTAAGTCCTTACCAATTTTCAACACTTTCCAAGTGGAACATCGTCAACAAGTCAGTGTGATTAAAATGTGTGCTGTTAAGTTTTTTTTTTTTTTTACCTCTCAGATGCCATGTGGCATTCCTTCATCCTAGCTAAGAGGTTACTTTTCTTCAGGGAGTCGTACCATGTCGTAGTAAAGATATGATTGCACATAAAATGCTGATGAAAATCGAACAACCCACCAATGGCTTTGAGCTACCTCTCCTCCTGTAGGCTCTCGAGCTATTCAGTAGATCTGTAATGATGCCACTCTATTTGAATACAAGTAACAAAAAATTTAATGAGTTGTTAAGAAACTCAAAAGTCCCAACACATTTTCTAGCAGCTGATAGTGTTTGTCTCACAAGGGAGTTGGTATTAGTATATTGGTGATGATCCACAGAAGCTCACCAATGAGCATGTGGTATATGGCTCTAACAAATTAGCACACTTAATCATTAAGGCCAAATTGTACAGTGAAGCTGTAGCAACATAGGCCATAGCACAGGAAGGCCATGTAGTTTCAGCACTTGAGCCAATGGCAAGTTTTGGTAACCACGTGTGGTTTCCGCCAAAGTTCAATAGATGGCACCTCTGAATTTCTGCAATAAGTTTTCAATGTTAAGAGAGCAGTCACTCTTTCTTACACCATTTTGTTCAGGTTGGGTGGATATAGTATCAAACTGACATTGTGATGCTACTGGACTGTTACAGACATTTACAGTGCATTTTGTTAATCCACCAAATGCATTTACTGTATTTCCCCTTGTGGGGTTTGTTATTGTGAAACTTTTATTTGATAAGGTGTGTTAGAAAATCTTTGTTGAGATTTAATCATGAAGTAAAATAAAAAAACCTTATCTGCTTCTTATAGTTTGAAAATACACACCATTGCTTGATCAGCACGTTTTTGAATTCTTTGCTTCTCTGATGTATCTAGGGAGTAATGCTTGCTATGTCCATAGTATCTTATAAACCATACATACTTCCTGGATTTTGCCAAATGATGAGCTACTCATGCATATCAAACTGACTGTATTTCTGGTTGTTAGTGAACCTGAAGCTCCTGAGCAGGGGACTGGGTCAACACTGATGGCAGTTTTCTGTAACCATAAGTTCTGTGCATGATTCAGTGACCACCATTCAGTGCACCAGTAGAACATTTTGTGTTATTGGGAATGGGGATTTGTGGTTAACCAACTGGATCACTATAGCAGTGCAAAATTCAATGGAGAAAAACTTCAACTTCAAGGTGTACTATTTGCTGATGGGGCAGATTGCTGTTGAGGCAAAACAGTTCTTAGTGGCAACCTCTACGGTCATGTTGCAGCACTTTTGGATGAGTTTATTTCAAATAAAATAAGAATCCAGGTAGCTTGACCTTTATTTCACTATCTGCTCATGAGAACAACAAGGTTTGTAGTTCTTCACCAATGGACCCCCAATGAGATGGGTGGTACCATCTGGGAGCAGAGATTCAGCTCGGAAAGAAACTCTGAGGAGCAACAGGGCACTTTAAGTGTCTCAGAAAGTGTACTAACTTTTTATGCATAGTAAAGTTCTCAATGCACAGTGAGATTTTCACTCTGCAGCGGAGTTTGCGCTGATATGAAACTTCCTGGCAGATTAAAACCGTATGCCGGACAAAGACTCGAACTCAGGACCTTTACCTTTTGCGGGCAAGTGCTCTACCCTCTGAGCTACCTAAGCACAACTCACACCCTGTCCTCACAATTTCACTTCTGCCAGTACCTCGTTTCCTACCTTCTAGAGCACTTGCCCGCAAAAGGCAAAGGTCTCGAGTTCGAGTCAGTCCGGCACACAGTTTTAATCTGCCAGGAAGTTTGAAGCTCTCAATGCTCTCTTAAAATCTGTGAGGTACTTGAGGAATGGCATATGTTTGATGGAAACAGCTATTTCACATTGAGCTAAAGATAAACATAAGACAAAGGTGCTTAATGAGTGCCCAATTGCGACAATTACACAGCAGCATCAATTCTAATAAGGGGTTCCATGTTGTGTAGGGATCTAGTGCATTTGGATATCCAGAAACTGGAACAAGGATTATGATGGTGACATGACAAGAGTCGAAAACACCAAGAAATGAATGAAGACTAGACTAGACAGGACAACTACATTTGTACTGATCTTCTGCTCTCCAACATTTGTCAGGGACAATACAGCTGCATTTGTACTGATCTTCAGGTCTCCAACATTGGCAGGGTGTATAACAGTTGGGTTCAACTTGAAGGTGACACCATACAATCCTAACCCAGTGTACTGTTTGTAGTCATCGCTACCTCCAATGATGAAGAGTTAAGAAAGGAAAAAAAAGGCTCAGGTAATTACAGTGAGGGGCGAATACTTATTCAGAAGAAGAATTTGTCTGAAACCCGGAACAACATTCTCAGTCTTGTTTACGTGCCTATCGACAACTCATCACTTCAGTTACATAGCAAGTTGTTACAGATACTCCTACCATTATTTACAATCAACCCAGGGGTATGATATCAAAATGAAACTACAAATGAAATGAAAATTTAAATGTTCCTGTAGGAATCAGAAAGTCCCTCCAACAACACCCCTTCTGTCATAATGTCCACACGTTGCTGGAGAGATAGGAGCACACGTTGCTGGAGAGATAGGAGCACAGAAAATATGAAACTTCTCTTGTGCTGAGGGATTATAATCTCCACAGAAAGAACAACCTTGATTGAGAGAGAGAGAAGGGGGGGGGGGGGGGGGGGGGGAGATCTGAAGGAGAAATAGCTTTATATATAGGTGATGCAGGCTACTCCTTAATCTCCCTATAAACACCAGTTGACAAATGTGCTGGTTACAGTGTATGTACATCAGTACATCATAGGGCTGCTTCATGTTCTCTTTTATCTTCCACTCTTCACATGAACTATAGTCCTTGCTAAGGTTCCTGTTAGAAAAAGGATACCAACAGTTGTAATTCTTCCTGACAGTTGTCAGATAAGTTTGGGTTCAGGAGCAATGCAGAAACAAGTGAGGTGATACTGACCATATTACTTATCTTAGAAGGTACTTTAAAGAAAGGAAAAACTACATTTATGGTATTTTTAGATTTAGAGAAAACTTTTGACATTGTTAACTAGAATAAACTCTTTGAAAATCTAAAGACAGCATGGATAAAATACTGGGAGCAGAAGGTTATCTATAACTTGTGCAGAAACCATACTGCAGTTATAATAGTCAAAGTGGTGAAACACAACAAACGTAAAACAAGAATAATGGAATATAGTCAGATTAAATCAGCTCAAGCTGAAGGAATTATATTAGGAATCTTGCCATTTGGGTAGCAAAATGACTGATTATGGCTGAAATAGAGAGAATATAAAATGGAGACTGGCTATAGTAAGAAAATCATTTCTGAAAAGGAGAATTTTTTATCTACTAATACAAATGGAAGTGTAAAGAAGTCTGTTTTGAAGATATCTGCCTGGAGTGTAACCTTTTCTGGCAATAACATGTATGTGATGGACAGCTCAGACAAAGAGAGAACAGAAGCTTTTGAAATGTTTTTCTGTAGGAGAATGCTGAAGGTTAGATGAGTGGATTGAATAAGCTAATGAGGAAGTACTGAAACACATTGGATAAAAAGAAATTTATTGTGCAACTTAACTAAAAGAAGGTAGCAGTTGATAGGTCACATCATACAGATACTGAGGTATGAAGGAATTATTAGTTTGGTAATGAAGATGAAGTAACTTGTGTGTGTGGGGGGGGGGGGGGGGGATGAGGTGGCTAAAAATTGTAGATGGAGCAAGGGATGAACACATTAAGCAGATTAAAATGGCTGTAGGTTGCAGAAGTTATTCAGAGATGAAGAGACTTGCACAGGACAGAGTGGCATGGAGACCTGCATAAAACCAGTCTTCAGACTGAAGAGCACATTAACATTCCACTGTCAGTCCCCCTCCCCCATGAACTAGCTGACCAAGAGGCTTTCGCTAAACATGTCACACAATATGGTCTCTCTTTCTTCTCTGTGGGAATTTTACTGCACACTATTTGCACTGGAGGCTCTGCTACCACCTGGCCTCAGAGTCAAGTTGTTGAGAGCCTTGTGCTGAAAGAGGTCTATCTACTGAACATGAGATGGGCCATATGCTACTGGTCTACAACAGGGACCTCATGAAGAGCTGACAAGAAGTGGGTGTCATTCTTATATTTCTGGAAACTTTATGACACCTGTTTTGTTATTTTCTTTATCCTTACTAGCGTATGTTTTGAAATTGTACCAGTAACCATTATTTGAAGAGCACACTATGTACAGGATGCTTCTTGATGTGTACAAAAAAATCAAGTAATGCTGAAAGGAACATAAAAATTGTACACTATTTTTCATGCAAACCCATATTGACAAAGCTGTTGCTACTTTCCATCTTTCATGGACAAGAAATTAGAAAAACATAAAACTAACTAATTCATACACAAAATAATCACTTTAAAAAGATTTTATGGAAATGCTTTATTTAAATGAAGCACAGTGGCCACAAAATGTGTAAGAAGTTTCAATAGTGACAAAGTGAAAGAGGATTATTACCATACTTCCTCCGGGTTTGGCCTGCAGAGTTACTCTGCAAGAGTCGTTGAGTGAATATGACATACTTTTCCGTTGTCAATATGAACCACAATGTCTCCTGCACAGATGCTTGTTCCGACATCTGTATGCAGCTGCAGCTTCTGAAGGTTGTTCCTGTAAACGAAAAGCTTTGGCTTTACTTATTGACTCTACTTCTCTAAGCAGATTACCTGCACTTCTTGCAGGTGACATTTCTGTGTGCACTGTGAGGTCACCCTGTGTATATTGATTCCAGATTTGGATTTATTTGGTGGATTATGTTGGACATGTGATAGTGTGCCCTAAATTTCATAAGGTTTTCATCAGTGCAGATAATTTTGGATTGAACATGTAGTCCTTGAAACCTATCAAGCAGTTGTCCCCAGTTTATCACTGTTGTGTTCGTGAAGATTCAGTAGCAAACCACAAGTACCTGGAGACATGAATCATCTCAATGGCATTATTTCAGTGAAAATGGTGTCTCAGTTATTTTTCTTTGCAAGCAGTTATTTTGAATGGAAAATTTTCATGACTGCATTGAGCACAGTATACTTTCAGCTCACCAAAAGTTACAACAAAAAATACTATTGCATTGTTTGAATCGGTGGAATCCTCAGTTAATATTTGACCGCATAAGAATACATTTTTTTTGTAGTTCAGTCAAATGCTATCACTATGAGAAATTTCCTAGCAACATGGAGTTATTTAGGATTCTGTGACAGGTATCATAGAACAACAAAATATATTTCAGATAAGATGCTGAAGTGTGACTGTTAAGATTGTTAGTTACAGATACAGTTGCATAGTCAAGAAATAATCTTGAACATCACTTTGCATAGTCAGCCACACATTATGGTGCAGCATCAGCATGTTTTGTAACATGTCATTTCCTGGCTGTGCCTCTTACCTCCCCTCCGCTCCTGAAAATGATTGGCCACTCTCTCCCAAATCCCCATAAATGGGTTGTGGTCAGAGCCAGCTAGGCTGATTTTAAGGGTGAGAAATTTTCCTATGACACCAAGTGTTTTTTAATCCCATTGCAGACAAACTTGTGAAAGCCCTGTCAGGAAGCAACACCTTACAGAAGTGCTGCAAGTGAGAGAAGAAAATGACTGTGAAATGCATCTATTCTGCACCTGACTGTAATTGACTGGAAAACGTAAAAATCAAATAATCTTGTGAAATGCTTAGAGCTCCTGAACTTGAGAAAACTCAAATGCACTTCTCATGGAGAGTAGAAGTATTGTACTTTCTGGGGTGGAAGTTGTTTTTTCATAGTGTATTACAGAAGTCAGGAGATATGAATTCTTCGTGGTCACCTGAGTTGTTTCTTCCAGAAAGGAAACTTGATAGATTTTGAAAATGTGTTCCCACGTGGGGGTTATAGCTCTCACGTTGAACTATTTTGGTATTCTAGCCAAAATTTACTATTAACGAGTATGCAGACACTAAATATGCAGAGACCTCAAATTACATTGTGGGGACAAGTAACTAGATAGACAGCAGTGTTTTGTGAATGAGATGGAGTTGCCAAGGTTTTCATTGAAGCCAATAAATTATGTTTGTTTGGAATTTTTACTGGGCTGTTTTTGAGTGACTTTTTTCCTATTGACTTTGAACTGTATCCCTGTTTTGTTGCTGTGAAGGTTATAGACAGTAGTTGCTAGAAACCAGATGGAGGCAGTGTATGGACTTTTAGAGCTATACACATTCCTGTCCAGTGATCAGATCTTGCGATCTTTCGTAAAGTGACTTGACTGCTACAGGGAGAATTAACTATTGGCTGTGGAGTACCGGGAAGTTAACTCCGTCTCACAGCTTAAAGCATGGCTGGCAACACGTATTTTGACTGTGTAGTATGGCAGTGCAGAGAATTAGTCTGGGTCCACCAGTAAACATCTCTGACTACATCTGCAGAGCAGTATGTCACGTAATTTGTATTGTGTACTGCTGATCACCTAGAGTGCACGGATTCTGGCTGTGGCCATGAGCGTTATTTTGTGCAACACCATGGAAACTCTAAAGACAAGTGAAAGAAACATTTCAGCTTGTTATGTTATCATATTTTGTTGTGAGCCACATTTCAGTTACATAACATCTAAAATTTTACTATGTTCAACACTTTCTGAACAATGACTAAAATTATTTTCACTGCTTTCATTGCCATTTCAATCAGTAAATATACTTTCCTTTAAAAATGGTCAAATTTTTTCAGTTTCCTATTTGGGTCAGACATTAGGTTCTTTTGAGGCCACACAGCAGACTAAAACTGGATGCTTGGTTTGTGGAATCCATTCTTTAAACTTGCATCATGAGCCATTTATCAGTGCAACTCCAGTACAACAACAAAGCCTATCAGTAAAGTAGTGTGCTAACCCTGGATGTAAATAAATGTGATGTATTACACTTAAGCAGGAGGAGAGATCCATTAATATTTTATTACAATATTGGAAATTAATCACTGGAAACAGCAACAACTGTAGAACTTTGATTAACTGTCTGGAGTGACCTACAGGAGAAAGACCACATAAATCTAGTTGTAGGAAAATGTGATTCATCCTTGACAGAAGTAGTGATTTGTAATAAAAGAGATTTTAATCAAAAATTGTGGTTTATCGTTCCATCAATGTCAATGGGGAATCAGCACGTGCCTTGTTTGTACAAGGATGGTGAAGGAAAGCAACTGTGTCTTTTTCAAAGAAATAAATACTCAATTCACTTTAAGCAGCTGAAGGAAACTACAGAACATGTAAATCTGGATGACTGGATAACCACTTAAACCAACTGATTTTTAAATGCAAATCACTCAATTATTTCTATTTAAATATAACTAGGGAGAAGGAGTGACATTATGAGACAATCCAAGTATGTTTTGAAAATTGGAAATTCACTGTGACTTCATTTTTCTTTCAGTGTGATGACTTTCCAGTCAGTGAAAAAGTAGCTCTGCAGCTGGCAGGACTTCAGGCACAGGTTGCTCTGGGAGAACCTAAAGAACAAAACAAATTGGATTACTATTCTGATGTAGATAGTTATTTACCAGCTCGCATTAGCAGAATACGAACAGATGACCAGTGGGTAAGTAGTTCATCTATATTCTCCAAAAAGCTTGCTGTCTGATCAAGTACTTTTAAGAAATATAACTCCAGTGATTGGATGTTCAGTAAATCAAAAGAACATTCAGATAGAGTTATTCATCTGCTGGTGCCAGCAACTTGTTTGCCCCATTATATGATAAAGCAAACATAAACAAAGGCTAAGTATTATTTTGCTCATTATATTTCAGAGGTCTTAACAAAATAATATGTCGTCAGTTTTACCGAGTCATCCAAAGTCACTAAAATAACTTCAGCAGTTACCTGAAAGAATGATGGCAGATTTGGTTGAGATTCATAGTTGGGAGACAGTACACCATTCTTTCCTTTTTTACAAGGAGTGATATATCTATGTTTGTTTATCCTAAATTTCAAATGTATATAATGTGTGTCCTGCAGATGCTAACATGATCAAGTTTATTTTCATACATGGTGCAGTTCATAAGTTTGTTGAGTGATTTTTTTGCACCCTGCCCACTTTGTAAGTTGAAACTTGTGTAAATGTTTGCTGGTAATAATATAATATAGTGTGTGTTTGTGTGCGTGTATGAGACAGAGAGAGAGAGAGAAATAACTCAGGAGATGGGGATTAGGAGGATTAATATTAAGTAACAACTGAAGTTTACCACAGAGCCACTTTTCAAATGACATTTGAACTCTTTCAGTAGCTGTACCTATATCTATGTACATACTTCACAAGCCACCATAATGTGTATTAGGCCAAGAGTACCTCGTACCACTATTAGTCATTTCCTTTCCTGTTCTGCTCACAAATGGAGTAAGGGAAAAAGAGTGTCTATATACCTCAGTAGGAGCCCTAATTACTCTTATTTCTCATTGTGGTCCTTACACAAAATGTACAGTGGCAGCAGTATAATCATTCTGCATTCAGTTGCAAATGCTGTTCCTCCAAGTTTTCTCAGTATTGTGTCTCAAAGAGAACAATACATTCCCTCCAGGGATTCCCATTTGAGTTCATGAAGTATCTCCATAGTATTCACATGTTGATGGAACCTGTCAGTAACAAATCCAGCAGTGCACCTCTAAATTGCTTCAATGTCTTCCTTTCATACAACCTCACTGGATTCCAACCACTTCAGCAGTACACAAGAACAGGTCACAGCAGTGTTCTACATGTGGTCTCCTTTATAGGTGAGTTACACTTTCCTAAAATACTACAAATAAACTGAAACCTAGTAACAACCTTACATGCTCACTCTATCTCATATTTTTTTGCAATGTTATGCATAGATGTTTAATTGATGTGACTGTGTCAAGCAACACATCACTCATACTTCATTCAAACATTATTACATAACTGTTTCTCCTACTCCTCTATATTAACTTAAATTTTTCTGCATTTAGAGGAAGCTGTCATCTTACATTTTTCTGCATTTAGAGGAAGCTGCCATACATCACACCAAAGAGAAGTTCTGTCAAAGTCATCCTGAAGATTTTTTTTGGACACTAAAGCATAATCAGCAACCAGTTGCATATTTCTGATCACCATATTCATTAAATCATTTATGTGTATAGAGAACAAGAGCCGTACTTGGTTCTATTACTTATAAAAGTCTTTAAGCCATTCACATATCTGGGAACTTATTCCATGTGCTTGGAGCTTTGTTAACAGTCTGCAGTTGGGTACTGTGTCAAATGCTTTCCAGAAATCTGGAAATGTGGAATCTGACTACAGCCAGTGCTTTCTAAATCCATTCTGATTTATGGACAAAATCTGTCATATGTCAAAGGAATGTATTATTTTTGAATTTAGAATATGCTCAAGAATTCTTCAGCAAATCAATGTTAACGATATGGGTATATAACCTCTCGTCTCTGTTCTTTTACCCTTCTTGTATATAAGAATCACCTGTGGTTTTTTCCAGTCACTTGGGACTTTCTTATAAAGGAGAGATTCAGATAAATAAGAGCTAAGTAAGGGGCCAGTGCTGAAGAATACTCTCTGTAAAACTGAATTGGGGATACCATATCCCATCTGGATGTGGTGACTTATTTGTTTTCAATGCTAAGTTGCTTCTGAACACAAGGGATGACTATTTCTATATCCTCCATGCAGGAGTCTGTATGATGGTCAAGCAATTATAATACAATATAATTAAACAAAGGCATGTATGTACGATTCTCCTGCATGAAAATTTTTTTAAATGTGAAATTTAAAACTTCAGCTTTTGTTTTGCTGTCTTCTGTTGCCACACCAGACTGGTCAGTGAGTGAGTAGATGGAAGACTTTGACTCACATAGTGATTTTATGTGGTCTCCGAACTTTCTTGGGTTCTTGGCAAAATCTTTTATTAACGTACGAGAGAGGAAGTTGTATGGTTCACATGTCACTTGTCACGAATTTCTATTAACTTTTGCATGTTAGCATTCGTGCATTCTCTTTTGAACCATGAGTGCAAAAATCTCTGTTTCCTCAGCATTTTCCAAATTTTGTTACTAAACGATGCGTCTTTTCTGTCCTTAATCCACTCACTCATCACATACCTTTCCATTTCAAATTTCACATTTGGTTCAAACCTTGTCCATAATATCTTTATGTAATCACAGTGGAACTAAATGATGTTCACTCATTGTCTAAGAAAGATGCTAACATCTACTTATCTACTCTCTATAAAAATAGCCTTCTTGATGGATTTATTAACTTTAGTAACCAATAAAGTCAGCATTGTTTGTAATTACAGAGTATAAAATACTTCCGTTGCATGAACGTTGTCAAACTAGCTGCTCAAGACAGTCTTTGTAAAATGCGTATGGAACTACTTCACAAGACTGTCTGTCCATACCACCTAAATGGAGTCCATAGATGTCTCAAACTATGCTTGGTTGGTTAAAGTTGCCTCCAACTAATATTGCATGATTGGGTTACTTCTGCAGTACTGAGCGTAGACTTTCTTTGAATGGTTGTACACTATTACTGGGAATTCAGGTGACTGGCAGAACATCCAATGATTAGCTGTAGTTCATTTTGGTCAGTCACTCAAGTCCAGATAACTTTGCAGTCAGGCTCAATTTTGACCTCAATAGACTCAATATTTTTGTCTTTGTCAATAAACACTCCCCCTCCTGTGGCATCTAACCTGTCTTTTTTATATCCTTTCCAAGCCTCATTAAATAGTTTGAAGTTTTCTACTTCACTTTTAATCCAGCTCTTGGTTCCAAGTTTATTTTGAACATGACAGTTTTCCTGGAGTTCGGAAAATTCAGGAACTTTGTTATGAATGCATCAGCAATTTACTGTTAAAATTTTGACATTCAAAGTGTCTTTAATATGCACATGATCTGATTTTGTTTTATGTGTACCGACTGGTGAGCATTCATTTGAGGACTTGAAGCCATCACCTGGCCAAGGGAGGCTGGGGACCATTGTGAACTCCACAAGTACAGTGGAACCTTGCATAGCAAGCATAATTCATTTCAGAATTGTACTTGTAGTGCAAAACATTCGTTAAGTGAAATAGTTTATCCCATAGAAATTAATGTAAAATATGATAATGTGTTCATGCAGAAAAGATACTAAAAGTTTTATCTTATTCATGCCATTTATTCAAAGGAAATTATACATACAGTATTATCTACATTATTATTCATGAGACATAAGTAATTCTTTTTCCTAGGATGCTATCTATAGTTATTTGTTTCTGCCAGCACTTCAACACTTAGCAAAAGTGCAACATTATCGTCAAATAAATTTGTAGCGTGCATAGCCACCGTTTTAATGGGGTGATGATTTTTAATGTGCAATGCAACTGATTCCCATGCTTTTAGCATTTCTCTTATTGTGTCAGAAGATTGCTGTTACCACCTCGTCCTCCTCTGAAAGATTCCTTTACACAACTTCCTGCTGTGAAACTCACTGCAACTCCATAAGCTCTTTGGCAGTTATTTCTTTGTTGTGATCTTCCACAAGCTCATTGATATCTTTGTTATCTACTTCTAGTCCTATGCTGTTGGCCAAAGACACAATCTCGCTGAGTACAGGCTCCACAGGTGCTGACTCAAAGGCCTCAGAGTCACATTCAACAATGCACTCTGGCCAAAGCTTCTTCCAAGCAGAAGTGAAAATTCTTTTGGTAACCCCTTCCCATGCCTTTCGATCATCTTGATGCAGTCGATGATGTTGAAGTGATATTTCCAAAACTCTCTGAGAATGAGATTGGTAGCATCAGTCAACTGAAAGCAATGCTTGAAGAGTGCTTTAGTGTAGAGCTTCTTAAAGTTAGAAATAATCTGCTGGTCCACGGGAGTCTCAAATTGGATCTTGATAAATTGAAATTCGTCATGGAGGTTGTCCTGTAGGCCTTCAGAATGGGCAGAAGCGCTGTCCATAACAAGCAAGACATGGAGTGGCAGATTCATCTCAAGCAAATAGTTTTTTCACCGAAGGATGAATGACTTCATTGATCCACTCACAAACAAGGTCGGGTGTCACCCAAGCCTTGTTGCTGGACCTCCACATCACATTTAACCTGCTCTTGTGGACTTAAAATTCTTGAAACCTCGTGGAGTTTCTGAATGGTAAACAAGCAGTGGTTTGATTTTCAAATTGTCACTTGCATTGGCACAGAATAGCAGTGTGAGATGATCTTTCATTGGTATGCGACTGGGCAGTTCATTCTCCTCTGCTGTTATAAAGGTATGCTTGAGCATCTTTTTCCTGAATAGACCTGTCTCGTCACAATTAAAAACCTGTAGTGGCAGATAACCCTCATAAACTACGAGCATCTTGAAGTTGCTGATGAAGTTCTTTGCTGCCTCGTTGTTGGAGCTTGCTGCTTTGCCATACCTCACAAAGCTTTGGATGCTGATTCTTATCTTAAACTTCTCAAACCACCCACAGCTTCCTGTAAACATTTCTTCAGCCGCTGGTGATCATTGCGTCTTCTTAACGATGTCATTGAAAATCATTCTCGCCTTCTCACAAATGATGTTCTTGTTAATAGTATCACCTTGCAATTGCTTTTCATTTATCTATAGAAGGAGCAACCTATCAACATCATCCAGAATACAAAACTGTTGTTTATTTAATTGGATGGATAAAAAAATCTACTCACCAAGCGGTGGCAGAACACAAACATAAGAGACTGTTGTGATTGGCTAGCTTTCAGAGCCAGTGGCTCCTTCTTCAGGCAGAAGGGTTGAAGGGGAAGGAAGAAGGGTGATAGAAAATGACTGGAGAGGTCTAGGGAAAGGATAGATTTCAAGAAAGTCACCCAGAACAGTGGGTCAGGGAGACACCGTATGGGATGAGAAGAAAAGACTGATTGCTTCGGACTGCATTGGACGAGATTTGAAAACCTGCGAGTTTACATGTTGAAGCCAGGCTAATAAGCAAGACAGAGGTTACTACTAAACCATCGTGCACAAGTTAATAAGAATGAAAATCTGTATGCATTGTACATAACAGAGGTGGGAGGGGGGGCAGTGAAAAATAGATGCGAAAGATAATGAAAGATGTAGGAAACTGAAATGGAGTGAAGCAAAGAGTAGTTAAAGTGAAGAAAAGCTGAGACAGAACAAATTAACATAAACTAAGGCCAGGTGGGTGGTGAGAACCAGGGACATGTTGTAGTGCTAGTTCCCACCTGCGGAGTTTTGAGAAACTGATGTCTGGGGAAGAATCCAGATGGCTCGTGTGGTAAAAGTGGCACTGAGGTCACGAATGTCATGCTGTAGAACATGCTCTACAACAGGATATTGTGAGATGCCAGTGTACACCCTCTGCCTATGCCATTCATCCAATTGATAATTTGGTGGTAGTCATGCCAATGTAGAAGGCTGAAAAGTGTTTCCATAATAGCTGGTATATGACGTGTCATTCCGCAGGTGACTTTCCCTTTGATAGTATATGTGTCATCAGTTATAGGGCTATTGTAGGTGGTGGTAGGTGGGTGCATGGGGCAAGTCATGCAGGGGGGTGGTCACAGGGGTACGAGCCATAGGGTAGGGAGATGGGTGCAGAAGGAACATAGGGTCTGACAAGAATATTGGGAGGGTGACGGAAAGCGATTCTAGGTGTGGTGGGCAAAATTTCAGACAGAATGGATCTCATTTCAGGGAATGATTTTAGGGTGGCCTTGTCAAAATAGCTGATTGACACATTCCAAACCAGGATAATACTGAGTCACCAGTGATGCGCTCTACCTTATGTACTTATCCATTTGTTTATTTATTTATCTGTATCACGAAGGTTAATCAATATTTTGTCCCTACATCTTTTATAGTACTGATTTCCATGCTCGTAGATGGATCTGTTTTCATTTGCATATAAGAATTCCATTGTTATATATGAATTTGCATATCACAATTTATGGTTCATTACACTGCATGGCCTTTTCCCGATCATCTTTCGCCGATTTATTCGCAAATTTGCAGCTATTTTCTTTTCCACTATCCACTTATCTTTTTTATACGTAATTCTTTCATTTTTTTTTTCATTTGTTTTTTGGCAAACCACTCTGGTTGACTTTTATTGCCATCTCTTATGACACTTTAACTGCCAAGCTAAATAGTTTGCATTTTCTCCCACGACTTTCACTTTCTGTTTACCCAGTTTCTATGGATTATTCTTGGTTTTGGAGGCAGTGGTGAAGGCTGTGGGATGTTAAGGAGATTGGCCAGACTCAGTTTGTAGGAGAGGAGTGGTGGTTGATGGTGTGGCCATTTAGGGAGTTGCAGAGGTACAGGAAGGGAAATACCACTGTTCAGGTAGTTTATGAGAAGGTGGGATAGCTTTTTGAGGTGAAGTCTGGCATGTTGTTGCAGTTTGAAGTTGGCTTAGCAGGTGATACCATTCAGGGAATCATGAGGGGCAGATAACTGCAGGATTTTGTAGAAGGAGAGAAGTCTGGTAGAGTGGAAATCTGCTGATGAGGCATATAGGTCACAGATTAGATGGGTAAGAGCAAGAGATTGCTGTATTTGAAACTGTAAAAGAGCCTGGTGTAGGGTAGGATTGCATCCAGAAACAGGGATTTTCAATGTTAAGCCCTTTGGAGTAGCCCCAAGGGACAAGCAGGTTTCAAGAAACAGAATGTGGGACCTTAGTTTTGATAGTGCATAGGCACATTTTCGAAAAGCACAGATGTAATATGAGATGGGATGCATCATGGTAACAGAGGGCAGTTTGGAGAGTTAGAAATCGTGAGAGTGGCAAAAAACTAACTAAGCAGAGGGTGGAAAAGAAAAAAAGGAAAAATGTCAGAACAATTAGAAAAATTCGTATGGAAATTGTTAATAAGAGGTAATGAGTGGGCAATCTATGTTGACACTAAAAATGATAAAAGAAAAAAGTCAACTGGGAAAGTCATGAAAACAGATGAAATGTTAGAAACTGGGTAAACAGAAACTGAAAGTCATAGGAGAAAATGCAAACTACTTAGCCTGGCAAATTAAAGTGTCATAAGACATGGCAATAAAAGTCGATCAGAGCAGTTTGCCAAGAAACAAATGCACAAATACATGAAAGGGTTACGTATAAACATGATAAGTGGATGATGGAAAAGAAACTAGTTGTCAAATTTGTGAGTAAATCAGCAAAAGATGATCAAGAGAAGGCAAAGCAGTCTAATGAACTGTAAATTGTGGTATGCAAATTCGTAAATAACAATGGAATTGTTGTATGCAAATAAAAACGGAAATGGACCCATCTACGAGCATGTGAATCAATATTAGAAAAGGTGTACGAGATGGAATCCAAAATTTTTGGGACTGGTGCTGCCATCTGGAAAATAAGAGTAGTAGATCTTTGCACCACTAGGTGGTGAGAGCTGCATATCTGATGAGTCAGTGTGCGGAGTGGAAGTCAGCTGGGAGGATGTTTTGCATGTCCACAGTGATTTCCTTAATACTCTGTGTTTGGTGTGTGGCGATTTTACGATGGATCCGCGAACAGAATAGCATGTGTGCATCAAATTGTGTGCGAATCGTGGAAAAAGTGCTACGGAGGCCCTTGCAATGATACAACAAGTGTTTGGGGGACAGGGGATGAGCCGCATGTGTGTGTTTGAGTGGCATGCTCAGTTCAGTGCCGGCCATACAGATGTTGAAGAAATTTGTGCCAAGGATCTTGACTGCCAATCAGAAGGCACAGCATGTTGAAGTGTGCACAGACCTTCGTCAGACCACATCTGATGATCAAACCTTCTTGTCACGGGTTATCACTGCCGACGAGAGCTGGATTTATGGTTATGACCCAGAGACAAAGCAACAATCGATCCAGTGGAAGAGCCCGGGCTCTCCAAGACCCAAAAATGCGAGACAGGTGAAGAGCAAAGTGAAGAGCAAAGTGAAGAGCATGATCATCATTTTCTTTGATACCAAGGGAACTGTGCACGAAGAATTCATCCCAGTCAACCAAACGGTGAATTCCATGTACTACTGTGATGTTTTGTAATGGCTCCGTGAAAATGTGCGGCAATGGCAGCCTGATCATTGGTGTCAAGGGAACTGGCTGCTGCATCACAACAACATGCCCTGTCACATGTCCTTGCTCACCAGGACCTTTTTGGCAAAAAACAACATTGTGGTTATATCCCACCCACCATACTCACCAGATTTGGCACCTTGTGACTTCACGCTATTCCCAAAACTGAAACTCAAGTTGAAACGCCATCTGTTCGACACTCTAGAGAGGATTCAGGAAGCATCGCTGGTGGTGGTAAACACCCTCAAAGAACAGGACTTCCAGAAAATGTTTGACCAGTGGCAGAAGTGCTTGGACCGGTGTGTACGTGCGGATTGGAATTACTTCGAGGGTGGTCGTGACCATTAGTCCAAAGGTAAGGTTTTCAACAGATGGCACCACCAGTCTCAAAAATTTTGGATAGCACCTCGTAGGGGCAAAGTGTTGATTAATCTTGTTGATACAAATAAATAAACAATAAATAAATAAACAAATGGATTAGCACGTAAGGTAGAGCACACCGTTGGTGACTCAGTTTTATCCTGGTCTGGAATGTGTCAGTCAACTAGTTTGACAAGGCCGTGGCTTACAAAAATCATGCCCTGAAATGAGATCCATTCTGTCTGAAATTTTGCCCACCACACCTAGAATAGCTGTCCGTCGCCCTCCCAATTTTCTTGTCAGACCCTATGCTTCTTCTGCACCCATCTTCCTACCCTGTGGCTCGTACCCCTGTGACCACCCCGCTGCATGACTTGCCCCATGCACCCACCTACCACCACCTACAATAGCCCTATAACTGATGAAACCTATGCTATCAAAGGGAAATCCACCAAGCCACCAACAGAACGACACACGTCATATACCAGCTACTAAGGAAACACTGTTCAGCCTTCTAAATCGGCATGACTACCACCAAATTATCAATTGGATGAATGGGCATAGGCAGAGGGTGCATACTGGCAACTCGCAATATCCAGTTGCAGAGCGTGCTCTACAACATGACATTCATGACCTTGTTTTACCACATGTACCATCTCAATTCTTTCCCCAGACACCAGTTTCTCAGAACTCCACAAGTGGGAACTAGCACTACAACATGTCCTTGGTTCTCGCCACCCACTGGCCTTAATTTACACAATCTTCCATCTCAGATTTTCTTCATTGTAACTACTCTTTGCTTCACTCCATTTTGGTTTTCTACATCTTTCATTGTCTTTCTCTCCCACCTCTCTTACATACAAACATACAATGCACTTAACTTTTCACTCTTATTAACTTGTGCATATGATGTTTTAGTAGGAACCTCTGTTTTGCATATTAGCTGGTCTTCCAGCCGTAAGCTCTCAGGTTTTAAAATGTCATCCGATGCAGTCTCAAACAATCAGTCTTTCCTTCTCATCCCATACAGTAAGTCTCGCTGACTCACAGTTCAGTGTGACTTTCCCAAAATCTACCCCTTTTCCTAGACCTCTCCAGTCTTTTTCCTTCACCCTTCACCCTTCTTCCTTTCCTTTCAACCCTTCTGCATGAAGAAGGAGCCACTGGTTTCCAAAAGCTTGCCAATCACAGCAGTCTTTTATGTATGTGTTCTGCCACCACTTGGTTAGAAGATTTTTTCATACATCCAATTAAATAATTTTATCAATAATTGATTTAAACCATTGTTTACATACTCTTGTCTCTCCCTTTGAATCATCTATGTCCTTAATCTTGTCCTTGTTCTTGAGGATAGTGCAAACAGTGGATGTAGACTGATCATATGTGCGTGCTAATCCAGCAACACTCGCACCATGCTATCATTTTTCAATGATGTTACATTTCATTTCTAAGGTCATATTCTTCCTTTTCTTGTAGCTTTATGTTCAAGAACATGTCTACAAAGGTTATTAATATTTGCACACAATAAGACACTGTGTGAAGACAAGTTTGGAATAATGTTTGATCATAAACTGGACTTAGATTGTTGCAGAAAGAGTGCTAAACCCAGATTGCAGTACGTACTAAAGACTTATTCATATGCCGTTGCAGACAATGAAAAGTGTTCATATTGTTGAACGTTTCACCCACCATTTGCAAGTGACTTGTGATAATGAGTCATTTTTATTACACTTTGTTTTGCTCATTATGCAAATTATGCATTATGGGAGGTGCTCGTTAAGCAAGGTTCCACTGTACTCTGCTACCCAAGTAGCTGCTTCCTCTGCCTGGTAAGTCAGCAGTGAATTCGAGGTTTGCTTTTGTTGTTGTTGTTGTTGTTGTGGTCTTCAGTCCTGAGACTGGTTTGATGCAGCTCTCCATGCTACTCTATCCTGTGCAAGCTTCTTCATCTCCCAGTACCTACTGCAGCCTACATCCTTCTGAATCTGCTTAGTGTATTCATCTCTTGGTCTCCCTCTACGATTTTTACCCTCCACACTTCCCTTGAATACTAAATTGGTGATCCCTTGATGCCTCAGAACATGTCCTACCAACCGATCCCTTCTTTTAGTCAAGTTGTGCCACAAGCTCCTCTTCTCCCCAATTCTATTCAATACCTCCTCATTAGTTATGTGATCAACCCATCTAATCTTCAGCATTCTTCTGTAGCACCACATTTCGAAAGCTTCTATTCTCTTCTTGTCTAAGCTATTTATCGTCCATGTTTCAATTCCATACATGGCCACACTCCATACAAATACTTTCAGAAACGACTTCCTGACATTTAAATCTATACTCGATGTTAACAAATTTTTCTTCTTCAGAAACGCTTTCCTTGCCATTGCCAGTCTACATTTTATATCTTCTCTACTTCGACCATCATCAGTTATTTTGCTCCCCAAATAGCAAAGCTTCTTTACTGCTTTAAGTGTCTCATTTCCTAATCTAATTCCCTCAGCATGACCCGACTTAATTCGACTACATTCCATTAGTCTTGTTTTGCTTTTGTTGATGTTCATCTTATAACCTCCTTTCAAGACACTGTCCATTCCGTTCAACTGCTCTTCCAAGTCCTTTGCTGTCTCTGACAGAATTACAATGTCATCGGTGAACCTCAAAGTTTTTATTTCTTCTCCATGGATTTTAATACCTACTCCGAACTTTTCTTTTGTTTCCTTTATTGCTTGCTCAATATACAGATTGAATAACATCAGGCATAGGCTACAACCCTGTCTCACTCCCTTCCCAACCACTGCTTCCCTTTCATACCCCTCGACTCTTATAAGTGCCATCTGGTTTCTGTACAAATTGTAAATAGCCTTTCGCTCTCTGTATTTTACCCCTGCCACTTTCAGAATTTGAAAGAGAGTATTCCAATCTACATTGTCAAAAGCTTTCTCTAAGTCTACAAATGCTAGAAACGTAGGTTTGCCTTTCCTTAATCTTTCTTCTTAGATAAGTCGTAGGGTCAGTATTGCCTCACGTGTTCCAACATTTCTACCGAATGCAAACTGATCTTCCCCGAGGTCGGCTTCTATCAGTTTTTCCATTTGTCTGTAAAGAATTTGCGTCAGTATTTTGCAGCTGTGACTTATTAAACTGATAGTTTGGCAATTTTCACATCTGTCAACACCTGCTTTCTTTGGGATTGGGATTATTATATTCTTCTTGAAGTCTGTGGGTATTTCGCCTGTCTCATACATCTTGCTCACCAGATGGTAGAGTTTTGTCAGGACTGGCTCTCCCAAGGTTGTCAGTAGTTCTAATGGACTGCTGTCTACTCCGGGGGCCTTGTTTCGACTCAGGTCTTTCAGTGCTCTGTCAAACTCTTCACGCAATATCGTATCTCCCATTTCATCTTCATCTACATCCTCTTCCATTTCCATAATATTGTCATCAAGTATATCACCCTTGTATAGGCCCTCTATATACTCCTTCCACCCTTCTGCTTTCCCTTCTTTGCTTAGAACTGGGTTTCCATCAAAGCTCTTGATATTCATGCAAGTGGTTCTCCTTTCTCCAAAGGTCTCTTTAATTTTCCTGTAGGCGGTATCTATCTTACCCCTAGTGAGATAAGCCTCTACATCCTTACATTTGTCCTCTAGCCATCCCTGCTTAGCCAATTTGCATTTCCTGTCGATATCATTTTTGAGACGTTTGTATTCCTTTTTGCCTGCTTCATTTATTGCATTTTTATATTTTCTCCTTTCATCAATTAAATTCAATATTTCTTCTGTTACCCAAGGGTTTCTACTAGCCCTCATCTTTTTACCTATTTGATCCTCTGCTGCCTTCACTATTTCATCCCTCAAAGCTACCCATTCTTCTTCTACTGTATTTCTATCCCCCATTCCTGTCAATTGTTCCCTAATGCTCTCCCTGAGTAGTCCCCGCCTGGAGATCCGAATGGGGGACTATTTTACCTCCAGAATATTTTACCCAAGAGGACGCCATCATCATTTAATCATACAGTAAAGCTGCATGCCCTCGGAAAAAATTACGGCTGTAGTTTCCCCTTGCTTTCAGCCGTTCGCAGTACCAGAACAGCAAGGCCATTTTGGTTAGTGTTACAAGGCCAGATCAGTCAATCATCCAGACTGTTTGTTGCCCCTGCAACTACTGAAAAGGCTGCTGCCCCTCTTCAGGAACCACACATTTGTCTGGCCTCTCAACAGATACCCCTCCATTGTGGTTGCAGCTACGGTACGGCTGCCTGTATCGTTGAGGCACGCAAGCCTCCCCACCAGCGGCAAGGTCCATGGTTCATGGGAGGGTTTGCTTTTAAGCAACAAAATCCATGAATGTTGGAAAACAATTAATAAGACAAACACTCCGGTTACCCACCAAAACTCCTACAGAAATATTACTGTTGTCATTGAATTGATTGAAGAAGTTTGGAGAGTAACATCTCAAAGGGTAGAAGAAATGTTAAGCGTTACTAAAAATTTGTTGTACAGACTTGAACAAATGGAATCTGGAGCAATTGGACAATTTAGCTGAGATTTATCAAGACTTCTTGTCCATGAGTGACTATGTCAGGAACTGGTTAGGCAAGATTATTGCTGGACTTCTTGCCAAGGACTTTCTATGGCCCGAACTGCTTAGGCGAGATTATTGTTGACAATGGGATTTGGTGTTTTTCCAGTGATCCTGAGATTAAAATGTCAGAATTCTGAATTTATCGCCCGCATCTCGTGGTCGTGCGGTAGCGTTCTCGCTTCCCACGCCCGGGTTCCCGGGTTCGATTCCCGGCGGGGTCAGGGATTTTCTCTGCCTCGTGATGGCTGGGTGTTGTGTGATGTCCTTAGGTTAGTTAGGTTTAAGTAGTTCTAAGTTCTAGGGGACTGATGACCATAGATGTTAAGTCCCATAGTGCTCAGAGCCATTCTGAATTTATCAGCAAAACAACTCAAAGACTGAAAAAAATGCACTTTATATTTACTTGGGGAGGTGTCATCTGTGATGTGGAAAGGGTCTGCCAGTGGTTGTGGAGTGGAGTACACGGGGTGTAGGTCATTTGTATATTGTGGCAGGTGTCAGTATGAATTATGTCTGCCATCTCAGTCCTGAGGATATTATTGGTTCCTTTAGACAGGAGGCTGAAGTTGTGAAGACAGCTCACCTTGCATTCAGAGTGGCAGCACAGAATGTGATTTGTGGTTTTGTTACGAGAATCAGTTGTGGCCCTTCGACATGGAGCCAGTTTGTATGATATTAATCAAGTGCATCCATGATTAAGTTCCATAAGTTGTCTCACTTATTAACAGTAATAATACTTGCTTAGCACAATGCTGGCTAAAACCAGAAGTGAATAGCAGAAAAATCTTAAATTCTGACTGGGATATAATTTGCAAGCATAGACTGGATGCTGTTGATGGCAACATATGTATTATTGTGAAGAAATGGGTCATATACACGTAGGTTAATTACAGATACCAAATATGAAATATTTGAGTGAAGATAAGCATCAAATGTAGTTCAAATATGGTAATCAGCTATGTTTATTAATCACTTGTCTCAGGAGCCATAGTGGTAGAATGCTCCAGGGAAATTTTAAGAATGTTGCGAGTAAATTTTCTGATAATGCTGTGGCAATAGAGAAGGTTTCAACTTACCTTCTGTAACTTTTAAGACACAAACAATCAAAATAGCTGACAGTGATGAGGATGTGTGTGTTATTGTAAGAGGGGTGTACATAAAATAAGGTTCCCAATTTTTTGTTTAACCATGGTAGTTACGTCCTATCCCTCACAACCTTTCTTGACATATACAACATGTTGTGTAACACTTCTGAACTTATGTTTATTTCATGAATGCGTAAATTTTTGGAAAGTTCAGACTTTAACCTATTTTTCTACATAGTCGTCACTGAGCTCAATACATTTTTGCATGTGGTGCACGAGCTTTTGAATGCCCAAGTAAAAAAAATCTTCTGCCAAGCCACGCAGATACGTGAGAACCGCTTCTTCCAGCTCTCCTCTGTCACCAAAATGCATACCACCCAGGTTTTTCTTCATGTCAGGGAAGAGATGGTGGTCACTTGGGGCTAAGTCCAGGCTGTAGGGTGGGTGTTTGACAATACCCCATCCAAATTTTGTGATGAGCTCATTGGTGGGTTTAGTGGTGTACGGTTGAGCGTTATCCTGATGCAAATGCACCCCCTTGGACAGCATACCCCTCCTTTTGTTTTGAACTGCACGGCACAATTGTTTTAGTGTCTCGCAGTACCCGGCAGTGTTGATTGTTGTACCGGTGGGCAAGAACTCGCACTACAATAAACCCTTCCTGTCCCAAAACTCTGCTGCCATCACTTTGCCATCACTTTGCCAACACCTTGCGTTTGTTTGAATTTTCGCAATCTCGGCGACTCTGGGTGCTTCCATTGTTTGGACTGTTCTTTGGTTTCGGGTGTGCGGTAGTGCACCCAAGTGTCGTCTCCAGTGATGGTGGAGCTGAGGTATTCCTCGCCGTGAGTTCCATGATCTTGAAGTAGTTCTTGGGCTGCTTCAATGCGTTGATGTTTGTGGTCTTTGGTCAACATTCTTGGCACCCACCTCACGCAAACCTTAGCATACCCTAGATGCTCCATCAAAATCTTGTCAATACAGGTTTTGCTGACATCAGTGATCATTTCGGAGAGCTCACGAACTGTCACTCTTCAGTCTGAGAGCACTGCTGCCTCCACTCTTGTGATTGTTTTGTCAGAAACAGATAGCTGTCCGGAACGCTCCTCATCATGGACATCAGTACACTCGTTCTTGAACTCTCTGCACCATTTGCGCCCATGTTGTATGCTCATACCGTATTTACTCGAATCTAAGCCGCACTTCTTTTCCGGTTTTTGTAATACAAAAAACCACCTGCGGCTTAGAATCGAGTGCAAAGTAAATGGAAGTTCTGAAAAATGTTGGTAGGTGCCGCCAGAACTAACTTCTGCAGTCGAATATATGTAGCGCTACACAGGTATGCTTTGCAGGCACAAAGATAACTACTGGCGCCAAAACCTCTGCGTCAGTAAATAAATTTTTTTTTAAAAAAAGGTGTAAGACGAGCTTTTTTCTCCGACCCGAGTTTCGACCACTGCATTTTCATACATTATCCAATGAAGTAAATACAAATTCCATGTTGTTCATCTTCAAATGTAGCAGCATTTCAATGTACTACAAAAATCCGACTGGCAAGACTATTTGGGATGTTTGTCAATATGGCCAACTCTACATTCTGAATTTTTTCCTACCTGTGAGAAGAGATGGTTGCTAATATGAACTTTTATGAATTGCGAATCACATGCAGTATTTTCTTCAACATAAGAATAATACGGATATAAACATTTTGCCATGTATTCTTTCGTGTTTGCTGCTATCTCATTTAAATCCTGTCTACCTAATAACCTACGAAACTAGTGTGAGACAGCAGCAAATGCGGAAGAATATACATATCATGTCATGTTTATATTCATATTATTCTGATGCCTAGTAGTGGTACAATCAGAAATGAAGCACGGCAATCGACTAGATTTTTAAATCTAAGATGACTAATTTCTGTGCAGAATGTAATGTACAAAAGAGGCGTCTGCAAAGATTTTCAAACGGAGAAAAATTTTAGCTAAACTGTCGTTCAGAACATCTATCATACGCAGTCTATTATTTGGTTCTTTTTGATCATTATCAAAGAAAGCAGCAGTATAATTAACAACAAATAGCAGTCTCTTGCCATTGTTTCGCTAATGAGACAATTCCTTTCTTTTTTTTATTGTGAGCGGCAGTAGCGCGCACGTAAGCAAGCCATGCCGCGAGCGGCGACAGGTCGTAAACACTTACTATCAGAATGCGACAAACAATACATGACACAGTACAATAATGCATTTTCAGCCTAGAGTGACGTAAACACCTATAACAAAGAGAATGGCACTTATCAGATCAAAGAAAAATAAGCAACCCATTCAAACCAGACGAAGCACGCCTGACGCATAGCAATGGCTACCTGGTAAAGCTTAACTGCTAAGCTTATGACTCGAACCAAACTACTGTAGCTATATCGTCATTTATTCTACCTAAATTGTGTCTCATATTACAATAGACCAACTTTGTTTCAATTTGGAGGTGCGGCCTAAAACTTTTCTCTCCCCTTGAATTTCGAGTCTCAAATTTCAGGTGCGGCTTAGGTTTGGGAATTTTTTTTTTTTTTCCCTTGATTTCGAGTCTCATTTTTCAGGTGCGGCTTCGATTCGAGTGCGGCTTACATTCGAGTAAATATGGTACACTTGTCTCCATAGATTTCAAATAACTGGAAATGGATTTCTGCCAGCGCAATGTTTTTTGCAGACAGGAAACGGATGACCGAGCGCAGCTCACACCTGGTGGGCGAAGCATGGGGGAGATGCATCATGTATGGCTGCCAAGCCAAGACTGAGCTCCGCAGGCAGCTTGCTAGGGAGGGGATTTGGAGTGGGGGAACCAAGGTACACTACAGAATCGCGGGATCCACTGTAGCAGTGCTTTTCAGGACTGCAGCGCCATAGGAACCTTATTTTACGGACAACCCTCATACTAAATCCTTGTCTGGAAATTACTTCAGAGCTAGAGAAAAAACTCATGAGGGTAATGTCGTAGGTCTCCTACTGACAAAAGGACACAAACTTCACAATTCAGTTAAAGTAAAGAATTGAACTAGTGGATATAAGGCTATAATGATATCAGTGACAGCAGATGTTGAAAAGAACATTAAAAAAGGCAGGAAAACTGGTATGCTTAACAAGTCTAACGATAAACACCATGTATATATTATTTTCAGCTCCAGAGATGAATGTTTAAAACTATGACATATTAGTGGACGAAGTTCAGGAGTGTACACAACATGTTGTAGACAGGTACATGTTAAGAAAGGTTGTGAGGGATGGGACGTAACTACCATGGTTCAGGATACAATTTTGAAAGTTAATATGAAACCAGTGCATCCATTCTCGGAGTTGAATGGACCCAAAGCCTTCTTTACAAAGAATTGCTTAATGAAACTAAACTGTGAGTAAGAAGAGCAATGAAAAAACAGTCTGTGAAATAGAAAGTAAAATTTTTGGGTATCAATCGTAAGAAGAATCCAAAGAAGTTGAAATGTAACTGCTTCTTAAAAATCATTAGGAGTGAGATGATATGAACTTGCTGCAAATAAGCCTCATCAAAATTATACAGCTCAGGTGGGCAGTGTAAAGCAGATACTTCTCGTTATTTGATATCTTGGTGATCTGGACAAAAACTGAAATGGTAGAATGACCATCAGTGTAGAGTGTGACTTGTGACTTGAAATAACAGGTACATATTAATAAGTTTTTTTTCCCCCCAAAGTGACACTAGTGGTCCATCGCAAAGAACAGGTCAACAGTGAACCTCAAACTTCCCAAAACCTATCCTTATATACACTTTCAAACAATTATGATTTTGTTGATTTTATAGTTTCCAGTAATTACAATTGAAAAGTATTTCATCAGTTCAATTTGATATACATACAGAAAGAGTTTAAACATTGCTATTTGTTTTGCACATACAAATTAGCCAGAAAACCATGATGACATTTGAATTTACATCAGATATGTGGAATAAACGATGACTTTGACAATTTCATCAATTAGATAAGGACAAAATTAAATAATGTGTTCCTACCACATTTTCGATATAGAAAAGTATCTTTTGATGATTTGTTTACAGTTGTTGGTTTTTGTTATTTCGTTACACTCACATAATTACTGTAAATATCAGTAAACTTTGAACATACATTGCTTATAAAGATGGATAATGGTTTTTGTTATTTCATTACACTCACATAATTACTGTAAATATCAGTAAGCTTTGAACATACATTGCTTATAAAGATGGATAATAGCAGTTTGTATAATATTCTGAACACTGCTTTATGTGTTCCTCCCAGGGGGCTCACCACTCTTTGGTGAGTATGTGCTTGGCTACCATGAGGCCCCAGCCTTTGCAATAATACTTCCTCTTTCTGTGCTACAAACCTACATCCCAACTATCTCTTACTTCCTATGACTTCCTGTCGGATATTCCTTTTGGTGCAGACCCTGCCCGGATCTGGTTCATGATCTTGGCACTAACTTCACCTTCCGTCAGCAGTTATATGGTCCCCATTATTGGGTTTGACCTACCATCTTTTCCATATTTTACTGAAGTGTGTGTAGTGCTGGGGAGGTCACCCACTGTGGTGTATGCTATGCCTCTGTACCCTTCCACCCTGGCACCCTTCCTTCCTGTTGCCATAATACATCCAAAACCCGGCACAGTAGCCACCCCCTTGTTGGGGTGGTCATCAAGTACCTGTTCAATGGTAGCCCCCCGGCCACACAAGGATCACTCTGTTGGGGCCTATGCTGCACACTCCCCATGTATGCCATGGCCTATGTGCCCATCATGACTGGGTACAGGGACTCCTAGAAATGAATTACTGGCCAGGTAGCAGTTGCTGCCGCTGGCTGGCACCCATGGGGAGAGTCACTCTTCAGAGTGGGTGACACCACGGTGGATAGTTCGCACATGAAGCGATTTCAACTTTCTCCCACTAGTGGTGACATGGCCCCAGCAGTCTCTTCAAATGGAAAGACCTTGTATGATGCTACAAAGTATGATCCCAACACGATCCCTTCACTGGCTGGGCTGTGGGATGAATGAGGGCTAGATGACAAGGGCCAAACTTCTCCACACAATAATGGTCTGTACCTGGACCAGTGGGGACATCCATTTGGCCATAAGACCTTTATATGTTGTGGAACATGTTTTAGGCAAATACGGAGAAGTTGCAGCCATCTCTGAGTTGAACAATGGTTCCCCCCTGATTAAAGCGACACCTCCTGCCCAGTCACAGGCACTGCTCTGTTGTGAAAGACTGGATAACATTCCCATGACTGTCACTCCCCACAAGAGTCTCAGTATGGTCAAGGGCATCATCTTTCACCACAGTCTTCTTTGGCAATCTGACAATGAGTTGTGGGCTAACTTAGAGCAACAGGGTGTGCTTTTCATCTGTTGTGTCCATAGGGGACCAAGGGAAAACAGTGTTGCTACCGGAACCTGCATCTTGGCTTTCAAGGGTGATGTTGCATGAGAAGGTCAGGATGATGGCCTACTGGTGTGATGTGAAACGCTATGTTACTTCTCCTGTGAAATGCTTTAGGTGTATGAAGTTTGGACATATATCTTCCTGTTGCACTGTTACCCCTCTCTGCAGGGATTGTGGATGGCCACTGCACATGAATGTTCCTTGTGTCTGCCCCCATCTGTGTAAACTCTTGCGAGCTCCATTCCCCCTGCTCACCAGATTGCTGTGTTTTTAAGCATGAGGAAAAAATCCAGGAGCAGAACACCCTGAACCAGCTCATACATCAAGAGGCCAGAAAAAAGTATGAGCATTGTAATTCCATACAAATGGACATAATCTTATACTACAGTTGCAACATTGTCACCTTCTCTGTCGACGGTGCCTTTACGGTTGCAACATTGTCACCTTCTCTGTCGACGATGCCTTCCTCTGTTGTGTCTTTCACAATAGAGCCACCTGCTGGTACCTGCCCCCCCCTCCCCCCCCCCCCCCCCCCCCAGGCAATTGGGGGCCCTCCTGGTACTTCCACCACACCCACGTTTTGAGCATTGGCCCCCCATCTGCTAGGGAAACCAGTCTCCATCCTCCAGACTAGACACGAGCCAGTGCTGAAAGAACCACAGGCTGCTGGCTGTCAGACTTCTCATTTTTCCTCTGCCCCCGAAACCAATTCAGGGACACTGTCTCAGTCCTCTTCTTATAAGGAGAAGAAGGACAAGGAGAAGTCCTCTAAGGTGAAGGAAACTCCATTGGCCTCCATGACATCAGACTTTGCTTGTACTCCTTCTGTGCCCAAAGTGGAGATCCCATTGGCCCCTGGGACACCAGATCTCCCCAGGCAATGTGCTACAGAACCTATATCAGAGGATCCCCTGATGTCTCGACTGGTGCCAACACATGACCCTGGGTCATAACCTGCTCCGCATCCCCCCCTTCCAGTCACATCATGCCCCCCAGTGTATTCACACAGTCTGATCCTCCAGTGGAATTGTAACAGATTCTTCTACCACCTGGCTGAGCTACAGCAGCTTTTAAGCACTTACCTTGCATTCTGTATTGCCATCCAGGAAACAAGATTTCTGGAAACTCAAACCCTTGCCTTTTGTGGCTACCAAAGTTATTTTAAGAATTGTACAGACTACGATAGGGTATCGGGTGGAGTTTGTACGTATGCGCTGGACTCAGTATACAGTGGCCTTGTGCCTCTTGCTATGCCTCTGGAGGCTGTGGCTGTTCAGGTAAGTGCTGGATTTTACAATCTGTAATGTTTACCACCGTCCCGATGATGTCCTGTCCCAGGATGTACTGTCGGGATTGCTCTCTCAGCTCCCCTCACGTTTCCTAGACTTGAGCGACTTCAAAACCCATAATGCTTTGTGGTGTGGTACAGTGATCACTGGCCATGGTAAAGACATCAAAACTGTACTGGCATGGCTCAATCTTTGCCTCTTGGACTCTGGTGCTCCCACACACTTCAGCGTGGCACACAGAACTTTTTTGGCCATTAATCTCTCCTTGTGCAGGCCTGATGTTGTACCATCTATCCTCTGGAAGGTCCACGATGACCTGTGTGGTAGTGACTACTTCCTAACCTTCCTGTCCCTCCTTCAGCCTTGCTTCCCTGGACACCCAAGCAGATGGGTTCTCAGTAATGCTGACTAGAATGGGTTCACGACTACTGTCATCCTTAGCTCCCTATCGAAAGGCAGTATTGATGCAGCTGTTCGGCATACAATGGCAGCCATTCTTTAGGCAACAAACCAACCAAGCCATCCCCTCTTCCTAGGGATCCCCCAGTCAGAAGACAGTACCCTGGTGGACCTCAGAGATCACTGCAGCCGTTAGAAATCATAGGCGGGTTAGCTTGTAGATCACGGTTGCTTTCACAGGTAGCCATGTCTTTGTTGGGATAGGTAATGTTTGTGACCAGACTGCAGTAGGTGATGTGGGAGTGTGTATGGGACAGGCCTTTCATCTAGGTCTATCACAGGCCTATGACCCATGAGACAATGGGTTGGGAGCAGGGGTTGTGTAGGGATGGATGAGGGTATTGTGTAGGTTCGGTGGGTGGCAGATATCACTGTGGGAGGGGTGGGAAGGATAGTGGGTAGGAAATTCCTAATTTAAGGGCGCAACAAGAGGAGTCGAAACCATGATGCAGAATTTGATTCAGTTGCTCCAGTCCTGGGTGGTACTGAATCATGAGGGGAATGCTCCTCTGTGGCCAGACGGTGGGACTTAGGGAGGTGGTGAGAGATAACGCAAAGGAGATCTGCTTTTGTATATGGTTGTGTCTGTCTGTAACTCAACATCTCCACTAAACGATGAGTAGAAATCTGTCCTTTTCATAATATTGTCATTATTCTGGCCTAGATTTTCCGTTGTTTGATTTTGTCAATGTTTCATGAAGCAGTTTTTCTTTCAGGTTCCCATATTGGCACAAGCTCATCGGCAGTATGGGGCTGGACGCTCTGAACTGACTGCCAAAGCTCTGTATCTTTCATGTGTCATGCAGTATCCTCTTTATGGTACAACAATGTTCCATGTTACATATCGTGGCTACTGGTCATATGGTAAGTGACAACTTTGTTTCATTCTTGCTTTCAATTCTATATGAGTAAACCATTTTATAACTTTAAACTCACAATTTAAACCAATAAAGAAAGATGTAATAGAAGGCTATAAACATATTGAGGGTGAACTGTTGTCTGATTCTTTGATTATTGTTGCTGTTAATGAGAAAAAAAAATGTAAGAAAAATATAGAAGAAAGCAAGAAAGTCAGTGGTATATCATTCCGAATCACAATTCTTATAGCAAAGTAAAGCCACTGAAGTAATTAGGTATTCTCCTTGGCCTTAAACTACTGCCTGAGTTCCCTCAATCTATTATTCCTAATATTCTTTCACCTGGGTCAGAATACAAGGTGGACACCCCACCACCCACCACCCAAAAAAAAAAAAAATAAATAAATAAATAAATAAATGGGAAATTTGTCCCAATGTCTGTATTTCTTAATATTTTTACACCAAATTTTGATCACCTTCAGAATATTCTCCATTGACCACAATGCACTTCTTCTAATGATCCTTCCATTGTTCAAAACAGTTTCGAAAGTCACTTATCAGGATGGTCTTTATGCCGTCCAGCAATTTTTGTTTTACCTCCTTCACAGTGCCAAAAAGCATAAAAAGAAATCACGGGGGAAGGGGGGGCGGCGTAGATCTGATGAGGAGGGGGGGGGGGGGGGACAATCGGTGTCATGCCGTTTTTGGTCAAAAACAGCTTTATGGAGAGGGCGGTGTGGGCCGGCACGTTGTCATGCTGGAAGAACGAGTTGCTTGTGCACCAAAGATCCGCCCTTTTCATCCGGGTATTCTCCCTCAAACCTTTCAAAACCTCCAAGTAGAACTTCTGGTTAACAGTTTGACCCAGTGGAATGAACTCCGCATGCACAACACCTCTGCAATCGAAGAAATAAATGAGCATTGTCTTGATGTTTGACTTTACTTAGTGAGCTTTTTTGAGATGAGGAGAGACATTTGTCTTCCACTAACTTTAGTGCTGCTTGGTTTCGAGGTCGTATCCATAGTACCACTACTCATCACAGTAATCACTTTGGAAAAAAATTCAAGGTCCTATTTGAGCTAATTTTTAAGCTCAAAACATGCCTTAAGTCAATGCTCCCTTTGCTCGTCTGTGAGAAGGCGAGGGACAAATTTGGCTGCAACCCTTCTTGTGTGCAAATCTTTGGATAAAACCCTCTGAATTGAACTCCATGATATTCCAGGCATCTCACAGAGTTCATCAATGGTTTGGCAACAGCCTTCACAAATGAGGGTATTGATTTTGTTGACATTTTTGTCACTTCTTGATGTTGATGGATGTCCTGAAGGGGGTTGGTCTTCAATTGACATTTCTCCATTTTTAAAATGTGAAAACCACTGTTAGACTCTGGTTTCCATCCCCATGAGCAGTCTTAAGCATTACAGTAGTTTCCATGGCCAATTTCCCCAACAGGAAACAAAATTTCACAGCCGCACATTGCTCTCAAAAATCTGCCATCATGTTTTCGCCAAAATGGAAAAAGTTGTTTTACTAAAAAAAAAAACTCTCATGGGTGAACCAATGCACTCACCGTGACACAACTTCATGCACTGAATCAGGTGGCATGACTGTAACGGACACATGGTAGAACAGTGGGTTCTCCCACTCTCCCTCCCCAAAGCACCCCAGTTCCCATTACTTTTGAGTCCCCCCCTCGTACAAGGAATTTGTGCATTGTGGTAGTGCCTCAGACAATTCTGCCCATGGTTCACTGGCTTGTCAGGGCCCAAAGATTCCAGTGCAACAGCAGAGCTTGATTAACAGCAGTCTCATCCCAGACCTGAGCCTTCTGAATTTTGGAGCCACTGTTGAAGACAGTCAGTTTGTATACTGATCACAAAATTTCAGAACCCTAAAATTTCCAGTTGATATCATAATTTGACAATTACTCGGTCTTTATGTCACTCCATACATTTAGTTGAGAATGTAGTAGACTTTGACTACCACACTGTCTGGTATGTATGTTTGTGAGCACCTCATCCATATTTTTTCTTCATAAGGCAATCCATACCTGTTCATTCATTGACCCCATTGAAAAGAACACTCAGGGATGTGGAATGAGCCAAAGTAAGTATTAACAAAAGACCAGCAAACCATAAAAATTGTATCTGGACACTGCATTAACAATATTCTGTTACTATATTGCATAATGCTATTCATGCTTATGCCAGCCAAATTTAACCAAGTAAATTAGAAGGCTAACTGCTGTTTTGAAAAAAAAAAAAAAAAAAAAAAAAAAAAAAAAAAAAAGTCTAATGTTTCCTTGCTTATATTATATTGTGCTGTTTATCTACTATAGGTTGCTTAGTATTTGCCTCATTGTTTGCTTAATATTTACTCTGTTTCACTAGTGGTTTTCAAAGAAAATAGCCCTGTTTACAATATATTACTATTATTAAGTAAGTTTTTAATTTTCTTTTGAACTGGTTGATATTACCTATTTAGTGCTTTGTGTTGGATGGGAGCTTGTAGTTTGTACCAGTATACATAACCACTTTATGGACCCTAGTCAATGAGACAAAGCCCACATGAAAATTATTTTTGTGTCTTGTGTGTGACTGGTTAAATCACAGGTCAACTGAAGATTATTTTCATTATCAGCAATGAAAACCATCACTTAGCAAATGAACTGAGAAGCCAAGAGCTAAATAGCGCGAATGTGTGAATTAGGTGTCAAGATTTACCCTGGTGGTTCCCCAACAGTTTCTAGTAGACGCGCCTTGATGTCTTTGTACTTCCATTTTAAGTTCCCCTGGCTTACCAGGGTAAAATCTAGAAAAATTCCTAAGTTTTTTGTTGTAATGACAGTATGATGAAACGGATAGAGTGCTACTCATCATATAGCAGGATGATGAGTCACAGAGAGGCACAACAAAAAGATTGTAGACAAGTAAGCTTCCGACCAGAAGGCCTTCTTCCAAATTAGATAACATGCTCACACATACTCATGTAAACTCAACTCACACACACGTGCCCACTGTCTCAGAGATAGTGGTCATCTACAGCTGTTGTCCCTGATATGATAAGTTGCGGATAGTCTCAGATTTTCATTGTTGGAGCTCAAATCTGAGGACTGCAATGCAAACCAGAGTTGTGATTGCTTCTGAAAGATCACTGTGTTGAAATGATTACAGCTTTATCCTCTGAGATGTGAGAATTATCATAGGGTTAATTAAGATGACAAGGAAACACAAAACCTGATTTTCTAGTGTCCGCATGTAGCTGTTTAGATTTGATGTTCTTGCCATTTTCATTAAATTGCCCAATTAGATGTAAATGAAATATTGCCAGGGCACAAAGCATCCTCCAGCTCACATCACCCCTTGCACACTATCCTCTACAACACTTCGTGAGACCTACGAAGCACACGTCAAATTACATGGCTCACATAAAAGTGGAAATATGTTTCATCTGACCAGGAAACATATTTCTTGTTCTTCACAATTTACTACTGGTGCCCAGGAATCCGCTGTAACTTAGAAACTTTGTGATAAGGTGTGTAACCTTGCTTAAGACAGGGTTAACCTGTTTTGATATTCTTTGTCAGTTTATGTTCTGAGGACCTATGTGATTGATCACAAACTGGAACACATGTCCATTGTCAGAATTCATTGGAGACTTAATTGTCTGCCAATGCTGGTAAAGCTATAGAAAAATGTGTGGTGTTGACCTCTTGCAACCTCTCACAGGTTCACATATCTCCCCCCCCCCCCCCCCCCCCTAAACCAATGACTCCCATCTAATTCTCTATCACATAGGTCCTCTGCCCTTGTTAATCACAGTGGATTATTAAGAAACCTTTGTCAATACTTTGGGCACTAGTAGACCTATACACTCCCCAGCAGCACCTGCTGCTCCTCCTTATTCTTGCACCACTGAGCAAATTCTGAAGAACGAGAAGATACTCATTTTTAAATAGTCTCTCTCTCCTCACTCTCACTTCTTTGTTAACAAAATATTGTAGATAAGAACAGTTTATTATTAATGGAGTATTGCTTTATTATAGTGCTGTGTTTATTTATGACTAATGTTAAATTTTCAGGCAACAACCTGATCCTTGGTGTGAATTGTGATGGCTTGATGCTGATAAAACCTGACGATAAATTTGTTTTATACGAGTTTCGGTATCCAGATATAGAATCTATTTTTCTGGATCCTAGTGACAGTTTCATCACAATTAATCTGATGCGACAACAACAAGACAACGCACATAGATGTTTTGTCTTTGAGACAACTCAGAAATCAGAAATTGGTTCACTGATAGTGAGTTATTGGCCTGGTCTTGCCTCTTGGATCACAGAAAGTGAGGCTCCCATCAAGAAGGTATGTTGTTTGATTGGATGGTAATGACATTTTCATGCAAAACAAAGAAATAATTTTGATCGCTATTAAACAACAAGAAAAAGATAGTGTGTGCCATTTCAGAAGCTACAGGAACAATGTTTACTTCATTCACCACATTTAGTGCAAAGTAGGTTTAAAAATTGGAGGAGGGCATTTTAAATATGAAAATAAAAAATTGTTTTCAACTGTGTTTGTTATAGAAGTGACTACTTACAAGATGCTGAAACAAAGCCAATCAGCACAAAGCACATTTTTTTGTCCAATCCTCTTACGTGATTTGATGTTGGTCACTTTAGCATTGTTAAATACACACCCATTTACTAAGTTCATTAACTTTAATGTAGAACTCACAAAAATGACAATCAAGTATGATCCTGCAGATGTATAGTTGGTGGCACATTGACATGTAACCTATCAGAGAATCCCACTTGTTCTTCCCCTTTTTCTTGTATGAGTACATAATCTCACTCTTACAGGCACTTACATTCACACCTCTGAGGCCACAGACATTCTAACTGCTTACAAGCAGATGCCCAGACAGACTGATGGGAGGGTGGGAGAAGAAAAGATTGGAGCTGAAAGAGTAGTGAAGTATTGTGATGCAAGTAGGGGGCTATAGGTCATGATCAACAGTAACAGTAAAATGCTAGAAGTATTTAAGCAGCTTTTGAAACCATAAGTTTGATTGTGAGCAGCGTGCTTAACAGCTGGCTATTAAGTTGGTGGTTGTCCACAGACTAGCAATGGCCATTCATGTGGGTAGACTCATGGTTAGTTGTTATACCCACATGCGCACTCATTGCAGTGCAACTGATATATGATATGACTGTTTACACATGAGACAGTCTTCTCGCTGAATAGGAAGTGCCTTTGACTAGACTGCAGGAGGAGGTGGTGGGTGGGTGTCTGGAACAGGTTTTACACCTGTGTAGTATGTAGAGTAATAACGTGTGGGGTGGAGGATTTGGAGCAGGGATGTAAAAGGATGGACTAATTTACTGCACTGCATGAGTGGGTGACAGAAAATCAATTTAATGAATGAGGATAAGATATTGTGTGGGGTTCTCTTCAGTTCAAAGTGTCCTTTAAGGCAGTTGAAGACCTGGTGAGACTAGCTAAGCAGAGTTTTGTCAATCTATAGCTACTTTGCCTGTAGGTGAATGATTGTTATTGCTCATTTCTGTCTGTTACCTACATCCTGGATTTTCTGTTATCATAATATTGAACTGCATGATACCTGATAAGCATGTCAACTACCATCCTCCTGTCAGCCTGCAAATGAATCTTTGTGATCTCATACTGCTTCTTTAGCATGATTGTACACTGGCCATGGTTTTTCTTACAACATAAAATGTTTAATTCCTGAAAACTTTTGTTAATTTTATGACTATTCAGAATTTGAAGCATTAATTAAAGAAACCCAGAGCACGAATAGCTTCACAGTCCTGTAGCTCCGAAGTTTTCGCTATAGATAACAAACATATTCAGACAACAAAATCTAAATTTGAGCTTAGTGTTGACAACGAATAATATTTATCAGAGAGATTAAGGCAGCATATAAAAAATTAAACACGAGACTACAGAATTGGAAATGAATAAAAATCTTTTGATTCTATCAGCCTATTACTATCTGGTAGGCAGTTCTACAAGAGATGCAATGAGCATTAAAAACTTATGACAGCACTGATGTTCAGTTGCTCTAATTCACACATGGTGGACAGAAGCTATATATACTAACTGAAAAACAGGTCTTTATTGATTGCACAAACTGTACCGTGAAAACAAAATCAATTTGTATGAAGATGTAGAGTTTATCTATATGTCCATGAAGATGACTGTTTATTAGGGGGAGGGGGAGAAGTGAAGCTGTAGCTCTCTTTAAGTAAAAAATTTACCCACCAAGTGGTGGCAGGAGAACACCCACATAAAGTTATTAAAACATGCAAACTTTTCGAGCCAGTGTCTCCCTCTTCTGATAGAAAGATTGAAGAGGGAGGAAGAGAGGTGAAGGAAAAGGACTGCTGAGGTTTAGGAAATGGGGAGAAATCAGAAAAGTCACCCAAAACCTCAGGTCAGGGGGAACCTACTGGATGGGATAAGAAGGAAAGACTGATTGTTGGGGACTGCACCAGGCAAGATTTGGAAACCTAAGAGCTAAAAGATGGAAGATGAGTAATATGCAAGACCACCAAGTTATCCATTAAGATGGATGGGCATAGGCAGAGGGTGTACACTGGTAACACACAATATCCTATTGCAGAGCATACTCTGCAACATATGCCCATTTCACCACATGTGCCACATAAATTCTTCCCCCACACACCAGTTTCTCAGGACTTTGCAGATTGGAACTGGTGTTACAACATGTCCTTGCTTCTCACCATCCTCTGGCCTAAATTTACGTTAATGTCTTCTATCTCAGCATTTCTTCACAGTAACTATTATTTTCTTCATTCCCTTTAAGTTTTCTATATCTTTAATTTTCTGACCTGTCTATTTCCCCCCTCCTACCTCTATCACCTGCAATGCACTTATCCTCCCAATCTTTGTATCTCAAAGGATGTTTTGGCAGTAAATTCTATATTGTGTATTACCCTGCATTCAGCCTTTAAGCTCTCATATTTTCAAACCTTGTCCATTGTAGACCCCAACAATCAGTCTTTCTTTCTCATCCCATTCAGTTAGTCTCCAATGACATAGGATTCTGGGCGACTTTTCTGAACTTCTCCATTTCCTAAACCTCACCAATCCTTTTCCATTACCCCTCTTCCTTCCCCTTCAATCCTTCTGCCAGAGGAAGGAACCACTGGCTTTGAAAGCTTGCATATTTTAATAACTTTATACGGGTGTTCTCCTGCCGCTGCTTGGTGAGTAGATTTTTTTATCCATCCAATTTCATTATGTTTTCAAACATTGATTATTTTTGTTGATATGTAGCCCTCTTTAGATGTTTCCAAAAAATATAATTTGATCTCTAAAATCTTTGTCTCTAAATTCTAAATTAAATGCTGTCACTCAGTTATTTATTGCAGTTACAGTCATGACCCAGTAATACTTAAATTTCTTAAACACAAATTAACAAAAAATATCTCCATTTGAGGATGGAAATGCCTTGGAAACACATCTCTGCGAAATTTATATTAGTGACCTGACCTGGTTTTGCACTTGTAGCACAAAGTATCTACAGACGGACATTTTGTCTGGCATAGCTGTTGTAAATTATACATGACAGACCTTTCTCATGAATCAGTCTATCTGTTAATGAAAATTGTGTCAAAATCCCCACAGTTGTTTCTGAAATTAGCCTTCACATACAAACAGAAAGATGCAGCAGGTAATGTGTATAGATGTAGAAGATATGTGTAGATTCTGCTCAGCTTTTCTGTTCTCTGGAGATGTGGTGGCTGTTTACTTTAATGTTTCTCCTACCAGATACTGCATCCTCTGTAGCTGACCAGCTCATAGCTCCCATCATTGTAACAAGATTTCGCTCCAAACACCACTTAAATATGAGACAGATAACAATACATATATTACACACTCATCATTACTGCATATAATTATAAATTATATACATAAAGCTTCCTCATGAAAATCATTTCAGAATCCTACGGTAGTTTCTGAGATTAGCTTTCATATACAGACAGAAAAATGCATTGGGGATTTCAAAATATATAACTGTATAAATGAATGACAGCAAATTTTCAGTGGCATAGTATGAAATGCTCATCTGTGGTGAATGTTGCCCTAATCTGTGATTCAAAATGTCTTGAGACTATTATTTCCATTTTGCCTTCTGATGCAATGAAATTAACATACTGAAATATTCAACTTGAGTCCATCTAAATTACCAAGCTATGTTGGTAAGTACTGTATATGTGTTTCAGACCCTGGTCATTTTGGTCCTGTGGTTATTATTAGTATCATCATCCTCATCAATTGATTTCTTTGTGGTCATGCCTCAAAAAACATCTTTGCGAATGAATTTTACAGAGATTATATATTTTTAGCCTTTAGCAGAGTATTTTCCGTTATGCTACGCAGCAATTTGCACCTGTATCCCTGTTTTTTGCAGACTGAATATGTTGTAATTTGGACATGCGTCACAACTAAAAATGTTAATACAACTTTATTAAACTGTAACATGTATGCCAATCACCATAACATCCACGGAACACAATAAGATAAGGCAAATGTATCCAAGCAGTAATAACATGATAACTGAACGTGAGTGTAGTGTGGCAGGATTTAAATAGGCAACCATCTGTAGCAGGCTCTATCAGAAGTTCTCAATATTGCTCTTTCATGGTGCACCCTCACAGATGACAACACACTGCTAATGCACATGGCCTTCAAGTGTGCGTACATTACTTCGTTCCTCTTCCCTTGGGGTACTGTTTGGATTCGTGAGATGTCCGTGGCTGAGATGATGTGCTGATACTGTGGCGTATGGTTGGAAGTACTTTGGGTGTTGGTAGTGCCACAATCCACCTTCTCCTGTCAACCTATATGGCAGGGTGGGTGATGTTGGTGTGAGCTCCAAGTCCACATCAGGTACAGGGCCTGGTGATGTTGGTACCCCACCAGTTGGTGGCAGAGGTGGAGGAGATAGCTCCGGTGTGGACGGCAGCTGCATTGGTTTAATGGTATTGGAGAAGCTGTGCCATATTTGTCCATCAGTGATGGGAGACCCCATGTGTTTGTCATGGCAGGGACCTGCCACATCAGGTGATCTGTCGAGTGACGCAGACTGGCATGGTGATGTTGGTGTCCTGGCCGAGGTTGTCTGGTCGTCCACACCCAGGTGCAGCTGGTCGTAATGACAAGTACAGAGGCCCTTCTCTGTGTGGATGCCACAGAGACAGTGGCCACAACATCTGTAGATGATGGTGGGAATCCATTTTGGGTGATGATCAAACTCACGTGCTCAGACAGCCAACTCAGGCCAAAAACGGGACGACGGCTGCACAGGTCAGCATTCTTGGCTGATGTGCAGGAGATGCAGGAGCATCTGAGGTGATGCCAGTGAAGCAGTTTGGCGGAACTTTTGTCATTGAATGGCATGAACTGATAGGAAGATGGAAATTGATCCAAGGCAATGTTGGACAGTGACTGAATCATGTACTTTTTCATTTGCATTTTGAATATTGTAACTAATCTTTCAGCCTCACTGTTGGACTGTTGGTGGAAGGGCAGGCGAAAATGTGGCAAACCCCTTGGGCGTTGCAGAAGGAGGCTAACTCCTGCAACACAAACCGAGGGCCATTATCAGAGATTGACACGGCTGGAAGTCCTTCGATGGAAAAAATTCTCGATGGGGCTGCCACAGTCGCAGAGGCTAAAGTTGATGGGTAATGAACAACATATGGAAACTGAAAGAATGCCTCAATTACTATCAGCCAGTATGCATTAAGGAAAGGGCCAGTGAAATCAATGAGGAGTTGATCCTATGCTTGCGAAGGTTGTGGCCATGTAGAGAATGTTTCCTGCAGTTTCAGCTTACTACGATGCGCATTCAGAACATGCTGTAACCAAATGAGTGATGTCACCATCCAAACGAGGCCAGGAAACATGATGGTGGGCTAATACCTTGGGGCGTGACAGCCCCCAGTGATCAGCATAAAGCAATTCCAGGATCTCCGAACAGAGTGCTGAGAGAACCACTATACAAGGAGCTGAATAGTCCATATCAAGGAGCAGTACACCATCAGTGACAGAGAAATGATGCTGAAACACATAGTAGCTACAGAGGGGGTCAGATGCCCATGTTGGAGGCATGTAGTACACAATGTATCACTTTCCATAAAATTGAATCGGTAGTGCTAGCTTGCTCAACCTGAGCACTGGTGATTAGAAAATGATTGACAGTTTGTTGAACACATTCACAAACGTGGAAACAGAGTAACTCCTCCTGATCAGAAACTGGATCCATACTGGTTGGAAAATGGAAGAACGCATCAGCGTTCACATGTTTAGCTATGGATCGAAAGTGAATCTCATAGGTGTATTGAGAGAGGAACAGTGCCCAACATTGAAGGTAATGCACTGCTTTGTCTGGCAGTGACTCTGAGGGTTTAAACGTTTAAACAGTGAAACTACCGGCTTGTGATCCTTGATGAGGTGGAATTTTACACCATACAGGAAAACATGAAATTTCTTTAATGCATAAACAATGGTGAGTGCTTCTTTCTCTGGTGGTGAATATCTAGTCCGAGCCAAATTAAGCGTCTTCGATGCATATGCAACAGGCCACTCAGAAACATCAGAGTATTTATGAGCTAACAACGTGCCCAGCCCATGCTAGGATGCGTCTTTTGCTAACACTAATGAGTGACCTTTTGGTAGGTTACAAGGCAAGATGCAGATTGTAACATAGACTTCAGTTTGGAAAATGCCATTCACATGCGTGTGGACAGCCGAAGTAATCCCCTTATGCAGCGAGACCTGTAACAGTTGTGCAACCAGCTGATGATAATAAGCAATCTTACCTAAAAAAAAACCTGGAGTTCCTTAACTGACAGAGGACGCGGAAGAGCTACCATGCCAGAGACATTCTGATGAAGGGGTTTGATATCAGTGCTAGACAACAGAAGGCTGAAAGAAACAGCATTTTTCAAAATTGCATTTTAACCCAGTGGCCTACAACACCAAAAAGAGCTTATGTAAGTTGTTTGAGATGCTCGGCTGTGGAGCAGCCAGAGACCACAATATCATCAAGATAGCTGACATAGCCAGGCATAGACATCATGAGTTCTTCGAGAAACTGTTGAAAAATTGCCAGGGAGCTGGCCACACCAAATGGTAACCACAAATACTGATACAAGCCAAAAGGTATGTTAATGACCAAGAGCCACTGAGGGTCAGGATCAACGGGAAACTGCAAATACGTATCGGAGCAGTCAATCTTGGGAAACACTGACCACCAGCAAGCTTAGCAAAATGTTTGACAGGGCACGGCAAGTGACGCATATCAATGATAGACTGATCATTGACAGAAACTTTGAAAGCACTGCAAAGGCATTACTTACTGTTGGTTTCTTGACAATGACTAAGGGGATAGCCCATTCACTGAATGTGATTAGTTGGACAACTCCAGAGGCTGTGAGGTGGTCAAGCTCTGCATTGACTTGGTCACAGACTCCAGCGCACTGGCCCATGAGCCCAAAAGAAACGAAGTCTGGCTGAAGGTTTCATGATGATGTGGGCTTTGAAATTATTCGCACAGCTTGAACCCACAGGAAACAGGGCGGAGAATTCAGAGCATAAAGAGTTGAACTGTATATAAGGCACTTGATCAGAGACAAGATTAAACTTAATCAGAAATAGTAAACCTGAAAAGGTTAAAGGTGTCCACACCAAATAATTTTTTGGTGCATACATTGTCCAGCACTAGAAAAATCAGCAGACAAACCACAGATATACATGTGACTGGGCCCAAGAAACTACCTGATATTGGAATGCTTTGTTTATTATAGGTGACTAATGTATGTGACACTGACACTAAGACCATGTTTGTTTGCAAGATGAGTAATGTCACAGCAGCACCAGTGTCGACTTGCAAGAATGGTTCAAATTGCCCTGAGCACTATGGGACTTAACTTCTGAGGTCATCAGTCCCCTAGAACTTAGAACTACTTAAACCTAACTAACCTAAGGACATCACAGACATCCATGCCTGAGGCAAGATTCGAACCTGCAACCGTAGTGGTCTCGTGGTTCCTGACTGTAACGCCTAGAACCCCTCGGCCACTCCGGCCGGTTGTCGACTTGCATGTGCAAAACATTCTGATAAACCTTGACATCAATGAAAAGCTTATTGGATGCAATGGACATCCATGTCAGCAACTGCAATAGGTTGTTGGAATTTTGCATTACACAAACAGGAGTGATGTGACCCATTTTGTTGCGCTGGCGGCAAACGACCCTCCATGTATGACAATTAGGCCTATCATGAGTGACAAAACGTGACGGACAAGAGGAAAGCAAAGTATTTGATACATCCGAGGGGATAACCAAGACAAAAAGAAAGCACAGCATAAGGTAACAGCAGTCAGCCCAAACGCATGAAAATGTTGCAGCAACCGATTTTCATAGACTGCCCAGTCGTTGACGGACTCATCATAAGCCAAGAATGGCAAGGGATAAGCAGCTTATGTCCATGAATCAGAATGGTTTTAGAAAGAATCACTCATGTGAAACTCAGCTTGTCCTTTTCTCACATGATATACTGAGAACTATGGATGAAGAGGAACAGACAGATTCCATATTTCTAGATTTCCAGAAAGCATTTGACATGGTGCCTCATTGCAGGCTAGAACTCAGTACGTTGTCCTTGATGGCGAGTGTTCATCAGAGACAAGGGCATTGTCAGGAGTGCCCCAGAGAAGTGTGATATGACAGCTGTTGTTCTCTACACATAAATGATTTGGCAGACAGAGTGGCCAGCAGTCTGCAGTTGTTTGCTGATGATGCCGTGGTGTACAGAAAGATGTCGAACCTGAGTAACTTTAGGAAGATACAAGATGACTTAGACATGATTTCTAGTTGGTGTGATGAATGGCAGCTATCCCTAAATATTAAAAGATGTAAGTTAATGTGGATGAGTATGAAGATCAAACCTGTAATGTTCAGATACAGTATTACTAATGTCCAGCTTGATACAGTCATGTCATTTAAATATCTGGGCGTAATGTTGCAAAGTGATGTGAGGTCGAACAAGCATGTGAAATCTGTGGTAGGGAAGGCAGATGGTCAACTTCAGTTTATTGGGAGAATTTTTGGATAGAGTGGTTCCCCTGTAAAGAAGACTGCATATAGGACGCTGGTTGACTTATTCTTGAGTACTGCTTGAGTGTCTAGGATCCATACCAGGTCAGATGGAAGGAAGACATTGAAGGAATTCAGCGGAGGGTTGCTTAGATTTGTTATTGGTAGGTTTGAACAAAATGTAAGTGTTACAGGGATGTTACAGGATCTCAAATGAGAATCCCTGGAGGGAAGGCAGCATTCTTTTTGGGAAACACTATTAAAAAAAGTTTAGAGAACCGGCATTTGAAGCTAACTGCTGAATGGTTCTGCTCCTGCCAACATACATCATGCATAAGGACCACAAAGATGTTGTTGTTGTGGTCTTCAGTCCTGAGACTGGTTTGATGCAGCTCTCCATGCTACTCTATCCTGTGCAAGCTTCTTCATCTCCCAGTACCTACTGCAACCTACATCCTTCTGAATCTGTTTAGTGTATTCATCTCTTGGTCTCCCTCTATGATTTTTACCCTCCACGCTGCCCTCCAATACTAAATTGGTGATACCTTGATGCTTCAGAACATGTCCTACCAATCGATCCCTTTTTCTAGTCAAGTTGTGCCACAAACTCCTCTTCTCCCCTATCCTATTCAATACCTCCTCGTTAGTTATGTACCACAAAGATAAGATCAAGAAATTACAGCTCATATGGAGGCGTACAGGTAGTCTTATTTCTCTCGCTCTAATTGCGAGTGGAACAAGAGGAGGAATGACAAGTAGTGGTACAGAGTACCCTCCACCACACACTTGATGGTGGCTGAAGAAGTATCTATGTAGATGTATATTTAGATTTAGACCAGGGTAGTGACAGGCAAAACAGGAGATGCAAGGGGTAACGTGGCAGGTGGTGTAGATTGAGATGGATCCAAACTGACCAAAACAGTCTCCTCTTCATTGCCACTTGTGTTGTAACTTGGACACATAACACAACCAAGAATGTTAGTACAACTTTATTTAACTGTGGCAAGTACACCAATCATCATAACATACACTGAACACAATAAGGTAAGGCAAATGTATGCACACAGTAATAACATGATAACTGAATGCAAGCATAGTGCAGCAGGGTTTAAATAGGCAGCTGCCCAAGGCAGGCTTTATCAGAAGTTCACAGTATTGCTCTTTTGAGGCACAATCTCGTGGATGAAAACACACTGCTAATGCATGCAGCTTTCAAGTCTGTGCACATTACTTCAGAGTACTGTTAAATGTGCTATCTAAAAGTGCTTCCTGGACTGATGTAAAGTGCAGAATAAATCATCTGAGTAAAATACAAATGGTTGTGATTCAATCAACTCTCTGCTATATCAATAATTAACACTTACAGTGCTGAACTTGTATGCAGCTTCCATTTCCTGTGGACTGGCTGAAATTTATGTTTTTTTTGGAAGTTACAGCTCATGTGTTCAAATATGTAGCTGTAATTTCAAAACTTTTTACATTTACTGGACTTCCTTCATTAAATAGACATGTTTTGGTGTTGCTAGAGTTAAATCTGAACATACAGATGAAACTTCAATTTAATGGTATTTATTGCAGAAAAAATTGAAAATGAAGTCTGTTATGCAAACTAATGCATGATCTCCATGTTTAGGTATCTTTTACATTTTGTTTACATCACAGAGAAACACACAGGATCAAAGCAAAATTTAACATTTGTAGTTGAGTACGGTGCAGTACACCTCGAAATACAGAATCCAACATTACATTTGCTGCAATCATGTGCTCGGATTTATTTTCTGATTTATGTACAGGAGAATCGTGCATACCAACGCAATCTGCAAGAAAATAAGATGAACATATGCAGCAACCCAACTTCAAGAAAATCTAGAAGTTGTACTATTTTCAGATGACATGTAATCTGAACTGTCATCAGATACTTTATTTTCTTCATCTGTAGATTAGTCGAGGATTTTGTAAATCATTTGCCCCAACTATGTCTCCTCTTCACTGAATATTTTTCACTGCATATTTTGAATGCAAAAACTCACAGAATGCATGAAACAGAGGGAACTCAGATGTCTGCTAATGCCTATGAAGCAAAAGACAGTATTAAAGTTTACAAAAATGGCAAGTTTTTACGTTGTTGCAGTCACAGTGCAAACTGTGACGTCTGCAGACCTCTCAAGCATTTTCAGGAGTCATAAATATATATTTGACACCTCAGAAAATCATTGTAACTGGCAATTTCTGCAGTTATCACAATATTACATTAGCCACATGCGAAATGTTAATGATGGGAACAAAGGTAACCAACTCACTACATAACTGAGGCATTGAGTGATCAATTGGCACGTGACAAAGACCAAAAACATTGCTAAGCGAAAGTAGTTGGGGAAGGAGGGAAGGTTTGGAGGGGATGATTGTGAGAGGGAAAGGTGGCAGGATTGTTGTTTACCAATGAGCTTGCCCTGGCACATGCATCAGGAGTTGCATATAGCACTCAATGACTTGGAGGAGTAGATTAGGAGGAGGAGACAGGACAGAGTACAGAGGAAGAAGGGAGACAACAGGGGGGAAGGCATGAATGCAAAATAAATGAAGTGATTGGTTTGGGAATAGGAGTAAAGGTGGATGTGGAACAGGGGTTAGTGCAGGTTGAGGCTTGGAGGATTGTGGAACCTAAGGATGGATTGTAAGAAAAATTCCCATTTATCAAACAATGGAAAATCCAGTATGGAATCTAACAATATTATGAGAAGGAAAGTTGCCCCTCACCATATAGCGGAGATGCTGAGTCACAGATAGGCACAACAAAAAGATTTTCACACTTAAGCTTTCGGCCAATGGCATTTGTCAACAATAGACACACATATGCACACAGACACACTCATGCAAGTGGAACTCACACACATGACTCCAGTCTCAAGCAACTGCAACCACACTGCGAGCACACACACTCACACAAATGCAACTCACACACACAACTGCAGTCTCAGGCAACTGCAACCACACTGTGAGCAGCAGCACTGGTGCATGATGGGAGTGGTGACTGGATGGGGGAAAGGAGGCTGGGGCAAGGAGGGGGATGGATAGTATGGTGGGGATGGTGGACAGTGAGGTGCTCCAGGTTGGGCGGCAGGCAGGGGAGAGATGGGGAGGGGAGGAAGTAGCGGAATAGGAGAGAAATAAAGAGAAATAAATAAAAACAAAAAAAACTTTTATTTATTAATTTATTTATTTCTCTCCTTTTCCGCTGTAAAAATTACTTTTATTTTTATTTATGTCTCTCTATTTCTCACCTTTTCTGCTACTTCCCCACACCCCGCCCCCTCCCCACCTCTTCCCTGCCTGCCGCCAAACCTACAGCACTTCACTGTCCGCCATCCCCACCATACTATCTCTCCCACCTCCCCTCCCCAGCCTCCTCCTTTCCCCCACCCAGTCGCCACTCCCATCATGCACCAGTGCTGCTGCTCACAGTGCGGTTGCAGTTGCCTGAGACTGCAGTTGTGTGTGTGAGTTGCATTTGTGTGAGTGTGTGTGTGCATATGTGTGTCTGCTGGCAAAGGCCATTGGCTGAAAGCTTTAAGTGTGAAAATCTTTTTGTTGCACCTATCTGCGACTCAGCATCTCTGCTGCGTGATGAGTGGCAACTTTCCTTCTCATAATATTATTAAATTCCCGTTTATATAATTCACAGAAGCTAGTAAGCACATGACAGTAGTAGGGAAGGTGAATGGTTGAATTTGATTTGTTTGGAGAATTTTAGGAAAGTGTAGCTAATCTATAAAGGGTACAGTGTATGGAACACTAGAGTGACCTATTCTTGAATGCTGTTCAAGTGTTTGAGTTCCCCACCAGGTCAGATAAAAGGAAGACATGGAACCAATTCAGAAGCATATTGCTAGATTTGCTACCAGTAGATTCAACCTGCATGCGAGTATTACAGAGATGAAACTTCCTGGCAGATTAAAACTGTGTGCCCGACCGAGACTCAAACTCGGGACCTTTGCCTTTCGCGGGCAAGTGCTCTACCATCTGAGCTACCGAAGCACGGCTCACGCCCAGTCCTCACAGCTTTACTTCTGCCAGTATCTTGTCTCCTACCTTCCAAACTTTACAGAAGCTCTCCTGCGAACCTTGCAGAACTAGCACTCCTGAAAGAAAGGATACTGCGGAGACATGGCTTAGCCACAGCCTGGGGGAGGTTTCTTGAATGAGATTTTCACTCTGCAGCGGAGTGTGCGCTGATATGAAACTTCCTGGCAGATTAAAACTGTGTGCCCGACCGAGACTCGAACTCGGGACCTTTGCCTTTCGCGGTGAGTTCGAGTCTCGGTCGGGCACACAGTTTTAATCTGCCAGGAAGTTTCATATCAGTGCACACTCTGCTGCAGAGTGAAAATCTCATTCTGGAAACCTCCCCCAGGCTGCGGCTAAGCCATGTGTCTGCAGTATCCTTTCTTTCAGGAGTGCTAGTTCTGCAAGGTTCGCAGGAGAGCTTCTGTAAAGTTTGGAAGTTAGGAGATGAGATACTGGCAGAAGTAAAGCTGTGAGGTCCGGGCGTGAGTCGTGCTTTGGTAGCTCAGATGGTAGAGCACTTGCCCGCGAAAGGCAAAGGTCCCGAGTTCGAGTCTCGGTTGGGCACACAGTTTTAATCTGCCAGGAAGTTTCATATCAGCGCACACTCCGCTGCAGAGTGAAAATCTCATTATGGATTACAGAGATGCTTTGGGAACTCAAAAGGGAATCCCTTGAGGGAAGCTAAAGTCCTTTTTGTGAAACAGTATTGAGACAATGTAGAGAACAATATTTGAAACTGACTGCTGAGGCATTCTATTGCCGGCAGCACAAGTTTTGTGTAATTTAGAGAACAAGCTTTTGAAGTTGATGGCTGAATTATTCTACTGCCTGAAGTGTACATTTTGTGTAAGGACCATAAGGATAAGATAAGAGAAATTAAGGATCATATGAAGGAACTGAGAAGACGATAACTAGTAGTGGTACAAGGTACCCACATGCATCATATGGTGGCCTGCTGAGTATGTACGTAGAAGTAGATCGGGGAAAAGCTCTTGGGATATATTCTCCTCAGTGTGCCAGAGTCACAGCATCATGAGAGAATATCTGTGGAGCTTGTAAGATATGGAGGGAAAGTAGTGAAATGTTGAAGCTGCAAGGGATATTCAGATACTGCACTTAGCAGCTTACAGCCTGTGAAAACTGGAACACAAGTTTGATTCATGTTATGGTACATAGTTTTAACTTGTCACAAAATATTTGTTTCTCTTATATTTTTCAGTCTTTCTATTTCCTATTCTTTTTTTCTCACTACTGATCTAACCATTGCCAGCTCAACCAGTCCCAGTGTCAGTAGGTGTTTCTGCACACTACCCTTACTTGTTTTGAAATTCCATTCGTGAATTGTTAGAACGTAACTGCCCGATTAATTATTGGCATCTTTTTCCTCATAGAGAATTAAAATCACTTATATACACTCCTGGAAATGGAAAAAAGAACACATTGACACCGGTGTGTCAGACCCACCATACTTGCTCCGGACACTGCGAGAGGGCTGTACAAGCAATGATCACACGCACGGCACAGCGGACACACCAGGAACCGCAGTGTTGGCCGTCGAATGGCGCTAGCTGCGCAGCATTTGTGCACCGCCGCCGTCAGTGTCAGCCAGTTTGCCGTGGCATACGGAGCTCCATCGCAGTCTTTAACACTGGTAGCATGCCGCGACAGCGTGGACGTGAACCGTATGTGGAGTTGACGGACTTTGAGCGAGGGCGTATAGTGGGCATGCGGGAGGCCGGGTGGACGTACCGCCGAATTGCTCAACACGTGGGGCGTGAGGTCTCCACAGTACATCGATGTTGTCGCCAGTGGTCGGCGGAAGGTGCACGTGCCCGTCGACCTGGGACCGGACTGCAGCGACGCACGGATGCACGCCAAGACCGTAGGATCCTACGCAGTGCCGTAGGGGACCGCACCGCCACTTCCCAGCAAATTAGGGACACTGTTGCTCCTGGGGTATCGGCGAGGACCATTCGCAACCGCCTCCATGAAGCTGGGCTACAGTCCCGCACACCGTTAGGCCGTCTTCCGCTCACGCCCCAACATCGTGCAGCCCGCCTCCAGTGGTGTCGCGACAGGCATGAATGGAGGGACGAATGGAGACGTGTCGTCTTCAGCGATGAGACTCGCTTCTGCCTTGGTGCCAATGATGGTCGTATGCGTGTTTGGCGCCGTGCAGGTGAGCGCCACAATCAGGACTGCATACAACCGAGGCGCACAGGGCCAACACCCGGCATCATGGTGTGGGGAGCGATCTCCTACACTGGCCGTACACCACTGGTGATCGTCGAGGGGACACTGAATAGTGCACGGTACATCCAAACCGTCATCGAACCCATCGTTCTACCATTCCTAGACCGGCAAGGGAACTTGCTGTTCCAACAGGACAATGCACGTCCGCATGTATCCCGTGCCACCCAACGTGCTCTAGAAGGTGTAAGTCAACTACCCTGGCCAGCAAGATCTCCGGATCTGTCCCCCATTGAGCATGTTTGGGACTGGATGAAGCGTCGTCTCACGCGGTCTGCACGTCCAGCACGAACGCTGGTCCAACTGAGGCGCCAGGTGGAAATGGCATGGCAAGCCGTTCCACAGGACTACATCCAGCATCTCTACGATCGGCTCCACGGGAGAATAGCAGCCTGCATTGCTGCGAAAGGTGGATATACACTGTACTAGTGCCGACATTGTGCATGCTCTGTTGCCTGTGTCTATGTGCCTGTGGTTCTGTCAGTGTGATCATGTGATGTATCTGACCCCAGGAATGTGTCAATAAAGTTTCCCCTTCCTGGGACAATGAATTCACGGTGTTCTTATTTCAATTTCCAGGAGTGTATATTTAATTATTGAGAGGCCAATCCAGTTGTTGATAGATACTTCCGTTAAGCCCATGGCCAGTTTTGGCCTTCACATCTGGGCCACATCCAAGTGAATCTGAAAGCTGTGCCATTCTAGGGCTATGTCAAATGATCATTTGATTATCTGATGTTGCATCATAACAGCACAGTTTTCAGATTCACTTAATAATGGCCTGGATGTGAAGGTAAAAACTGGTCTTGAACATGAATAAAGTATCTATCAGCAAATGAAGTGGCCTTGGATTAGTTGAATATACAATTGCAGAACAACAACAGTCTTTGAACGTGGAGAACCTAATACATGCATGTTTACTCATAAGACTTGTTACTCATATAACATGCTTTAATAATAAAATAAAAATATTATATACCAAATGCAATTCATCACAAATAAATGTCATTACTTATGCTTAAATTAAATGAAAAAAGAAACCTTATTCTTCTTTCACAAACACTGCTTTCACTGTACTGTAGATCTAAAAAAGGTAACTACAAAATCAAAGTATAGTGCTCTGTGTGTGTGTGTGTGTGTGTGTGTGTGTGTGTGTGTGTGTGTGTGCGCGCGCGCGCGCAGGGGGGGGAGGATTAGAATTTTGTGTGCTGTTGCCTCCTGTAAACTATTGTTATGTTTGTGCTGTGTTCCCCCTTATTCCTCGTCTTTGTGACCTCTTGAAGCTAGAACTTTCACTTCCTTTAGCTCAGAATACTGCTCTGACCTATTATATTTATCATTATTTTGAAATCCTTTGCATTTATTATACTTGAAATTTTCTACACCCTTAGAATAGGAAATGAGAGTGCTGCATGCTAAAAGTTTAACCATTAAATTTAAAAGCTCATTATGTGTAAACTGTTTTTAAAATTAAATGTAATTTTTTTATTTCAGAATTTTATCTTAATTATAAAACCATCCAATGTGTATCTTCATTGTTGTATTTGGTACTGTTAATTTTTCAATAATATTACATTATAGTACAGTAAAACATCGATAACCTTTGTATTGCAGGTGAAACCAATAACTAATGAAGATCGTATTAGACTCTATCAGAATTTAGTCAACTGCCGGCGAAACCTCATAGACAGTGAGATATTAAGGAAGCCCCAAGATACTGGAGGTAGTTTCCTTCGGAACACACTTAGAAGGTTTGTTTGTATGCATTTTCCAATGAAAAATTTCTCTTTTTCAGGGTTCTGAAAGGATGTTTCACTCTGTTGTTGGGCTCTCAAAATGCTTTATCCTGTTAGTCAAAAATTATTTTCCATTACTGTCAATTAATGCATAGATCTGCGAAATATTATTTACACTGTGAAATAATTCTATCATCCAAAATATCTCTCATTTATTCTTCAGTCTCAGTTGGACATTTTTAATTATATGACATGTTTTCATCTCCCTGGATCACCTTCAGATCTGAAACAAAGTGAAACTAAATATGTACCATCTAATATTTTACAAGAAGCAGAAAAAAATTGCACAAGACTGTAGAATTTACCTAAGCAGTTGTGTCAGCAGTTTGTCTTGTCTGTGTAAGAACCTCATATCAAGGGACTGTTTTTTGCAATTTCAATCAGTGTTTCAAATTTTTATCTAGTGGAGGTAGGGTAGAGGGGAAGGGGAATGCTGGCCGGGGTGGCAGAGCGGTTCTAGGCACTACAGTCTGGAACCGCGCGACCACTACGGTCGCAGGTTCGAAACCTGCCTCGGGCATGGATGTGTGTGATGTCCTTAGGTTAGTTAGGTTTAAGTAGTTCTAAGTTATAGGGGCTGATGACCTTAGAAGTTAAGTCCCATAGTGCTCAGAGCCATTTGAACCATTTTTTTTGGGGGGGGGGGGGGGGGGGGGAGGAGAATGGGGAATGGGGAATATGGAGGGACAGTGAGTAGAAGAGGCAAAGGAAGCAGGGAGTGGGAGTGGTGGGGATGTCTTGAATTTAACAAAAGAAGGTCTTATGCTAAAATTATAAAAAATACAATAATGTAGAAATTGCCAGTCAGATATAAATAGTTTGGAACAGTAGTTGTGTAAACTATAAACAGCACAAACTAGTAACATTATAGAATCGACTGAAGGGGGCTGAGAACACAAGACACACTATCCTCATTCCTTCACAACCTCAAGACCTTTTCTCCCATCCACTTCAGCTGGTCCTTCTCAACCCAGTGTGCCATCTTTCTGGACGTTGACCACTTTTTCTTTGAGAATCCTATCCACACCTCTGTGCGCATTAAACTCACCAACCACCAGTAGTACATCCATTTTGACAGCTGCCATCCCTTCCCCACCAAAACAACCTTCCCATATAGCGTGACCACACAGGGACAGCATATCTGCAGTGACAAGAATTCCCTTGCCCAATATGCTGACAGTCTAACACAAAGGCCTTCACATTCAGGCACTGTCCCCAAGATCTAGTCCACAAACAGATTTTCCATGCCATATAACCACACACTGCCAGTCCTCCCACCACCTCCAACAACCAGCTAAGAAGGAGCACCCCCTTTGTCACCCAATACTACTGTGGCTGGAACAACTGAACCACATTCTTTGTCATGGCTTTGATTGTCTATCATCGTGTCCTGGAATGAGGGACATCCTACCCAAGATCCTCCCCAATGCTCCTAAAGTGGTGTTCTGTCACCCACCTAACCTCCACTACATCCTAGTCCATCCTTATGCCACTTCTGATCTCAACCCCTTCCCACAGGGATCATATCCCTGTGGAAGACCAAGGTGTGAGATCTGACCAATACACCCACTCAGCACTTCCTATTCCAGTCCTGTCACAGGCTTATCCTACTCCATCTACATCTACATCTACATTTATACTCCGCAAGCCACCCAACGGTGTGTAGCGGAGGGCACTTTACGTGCCACTGTCATTACCTCCCTTTCCTGTTCCAGTCGCGTATGGTTCGCGGGAAGAACGACTGTCTGAAAGCCTCCATGCGCGCTCGAATCTCTCTAATTTTACATTAGTGATCTCCTCGGGAGGTATAAGTAGGGGGAAGCAATATATTCGATACCTCACCCAGAAACGCACCCTCTCGAAACCTGGCGAGCAAGCTACACCGCAATGCAGAGCGCCTCTCTTGCAGAGTCTGCCACTTGAGTTTGTTAAACATCTCCGTAACGCTATTACGGTTACCAAATAACCCTGTGACGAAACGCGCCGCTCTTCTTTGGATCTTCTCTATTTCCTCCGTCAACCCGATCTGGTACGGATCCCATACTGATGAGCAATACTCAAGTATAGATCGAACGAGTGTTTTGTAAGCCACCTCCTTTGTTGATGGACCACATTTTCTAAGGACTCTCCCAATGAATCTCAATCTGGTACCCGCCTTACCAACAATTAATTTTATATGATCATTCCACTTCAAATCGTTCCGCACGCATACTCCCAGATATTATACAGAAGTAACTGCTACCAGTGTTTGTTCTGCTATCATATAATCATACAATAAAGGATCCTTCTTTCTATGTATTCGCAATACATTACATTTGTCTATGTTAAGGGTCAGTTGCCACTCCCTGCACCAAGTGCCTATCTGCTGCAGATCTTCCTGCATTTCGCTACAATTTTCTAATGCTGCAACTTCTCTGTATACTACTGCATCATCCGCGAAAAGCCGCATGGAACTTCCGACACTATCTACTAGGTCATTTATATATATTGTGAAAAGCAATGGTCCCATAACACTCCCCTGTGGCATGCCAGAGGTTACTTTAACGTCTGTAGACGTCTCTCCATTGATAACAACATGCTGTGTTCTGTTTGCTAAAAACTCTTCAATCCAGCCACACAGCTGGTCTGATATTCCGTAGGCTCTTACTTTGTTTATCAGGCGACAGTGCGGAACTGTAGCGAACGCCTTCTGGAAGTCAAGAAAAATAGCATCTACCTGGGAGCCTGTATCTAATATTTTCTGGGTCTCATGAACAAATAAAGCGAGTTGGGTCTCACACGATCGCTGTTTCCGGAATCCATGTTGATTCCTACATAGTAGATTCTGGGTTTCCAAAAACAACATGATACTCGAGCAAAAAACATGTTCTAAAATTCTACAACAGATCGACGTCAGAGATATAGGTCTATAGTTTTGCGCATCTGCTCGACGACCCTTTTTGAAGACTGAGACTACCTGTGCTCTTTTCCAATCATTTGGAACCTTCCGTTCCTCTAGAGACTTGCGGTACACAGCTGTTAGAAGGGGGGCAAGTTCTTTCGCGTACTCTGTGTAGAATTGAATTGAATTGGTATCCCGTCAGGTCCAGTGGACTTTCCTCTGTTGAGTGATTCCAGTTGCTTTTCTATTCCTTGGACACTTATTTCGATGTCAGCCATTTTTTCGTTTGTGCGAGGATTTAGAGAAGGGACTGCAGTGCGGTCTTCCTCTGTGAAACAGCTTTGGAAAAAGGTGTTTAGTATTTCAGCTTTATGCGTGTCATCCTCTGTTTCAATGCCATCATCATCCCGGAGTGTCTGGATATCCTGTTTCGAGCCACTTACTGATTTAACATAAGACCAGAACTTCCTAGGATTTTCTGTCAATTCGGTACATAGAATTTTACTTTCGAATTCACTGAACGCTTCACGCATAGCCCTCCTTACGCTAACTTTGACATCGTTTAGCTTCTGTTTGTCTGAGAGGTTTTGGCTGCGTTTAAACTTGGAGTGAAGCTCTCTTTGCTTTCGCAGTAGTTTCCTAACTTTGTTGTTGTACCACGGTGGGTTTTTCCTGTCCCTCACAGTTTTACTCGGCACGTACCTATCTAAAACGCATTTTACGATTGCCTTGAACTTTTTCCATAAACACTCAACATTGTCAGTGTCAGAACAGAAATTTTCTTTTTGATCTGTTAGGTAGTCTGAAATCTGCCTTCTATTGCTCTTGCTAAACAGATAAACCTTCCTCCCTTTTTTTATATTCCTATTAACTTCCATATTCAGGGATGCTGCAATGGTCTTATGATCACTGATTCCCTGTTCTGCACATACAGAGTCGAAAAGTTCGAGTGTGTTTGTTATCAGTAGGTCCAAGATGTTATCTCCATGAGTCGGTTCTCTGTTTAATTGCTCGAGGTAATTTCCGGATAGTGCACTCAGTATAATGTCACTTGATGCTCTGTCCCTACCACCCGTCCTAAACATCTGAGTGTCCCAGTCTATATCTGGTAAATTGAAATCTCCACCTAAAACTATAACATGCTGAGAAAATTTATGTGAAATGTATTCCAAGTTTTCTCTCAGTTGTTCTGCCACTAATGCTGCTGAGTCGGGAGGTCGGTAAAAGGAGCCACTTATTAACCTAGCTCGGTTGTTGAGTGTAACCTCCACCCATAATAATTCACAGGAACTATCCACTTCTACTTCACTACAGGATAAACTACTACTAACAGCGACGAACACTCCACCACTGGTTGCATGCAATCTATCCTTTCTAAATACCGTCTGTACCTTTGTAAAAATTTCGGCAGAATTTATCTCTGGCTTCAGCCAGCTTTCTGTACCTATAACGATTTCAGCTTCGGTGCTTTCTATCAGCGCTTGAAGTTCCGGTACTTTACCAATGCAGCTTACAATTACAATACCGATTGCTGCTTGGTCCCCGCATGTCCTGACTTTGCCCCGCACCCTTTGAGGCTGTTGCCCTTTCTGTATTTGCCCGAGGCCATGTAACCTAAAAACTGCCCAGTCCATGCAACACAACCCCTGCTACCCGTGTAGCCGCTTGTTGCATGTAGTGGACTCCTGACCTATCCAGCGGAACCCGAAACCCCACCACCCTATGGCGCAAGTCGAGGTATCTGCAGCCCAGACAGTCGCAGAACCATCTCGGCCTCTGATTCAGACCCTCCCCTCGGCTCTGTACCAAAGGTCCACAGTCAGTCCTGTCAACGATGCTGCAGATGGTGAGCTCTGCTTTTATCCTGCTAGCGAGACTGGCAGTCTTCACCAAATCAGATAGCCGCCGGAAGCCAGAGAGGATTTCCTCCAATCCATAGCGACACACATCATTGGTGCCGACATGAGCGACCACCTGCAGATGGGTGCACCCTGTACCCTTCATGGGATCCGGAAGGACGCTTTCCACATCTGGAATGACTCCCCCCGGTATGCACACGGAGTGCACATTGGTTTTCTTCCCCTCTCTTCCTGCCATATCCCTAAGGGGCCCCATTACGCACCTGACATTGGAGCTCCCAACTACCAGTAAGCCCACCCTCTGCGACTGCCTGGATCTTGCAGACTGAGGGGCAACCTCTGGAACAGGACAAGCAGCCATGTCAGGCCGAAGATCAGTATCAGCCTGAGACAGAGCCTGAAACCGGTTTGTCAGAAAAACTGGAGAGGCCTTCCGTTCAGCCCTCTGGAATGTCTTTCGCCCCCTGCCACACCTTGAGATGACCTCCCACTCTACCACAGGTGAGGGATCAGCCTCAATGCGGGCAGTATCCCGGGCAACCACAGTCGTAGTCCGATCGGGGGATGCGTGGGACGAGCTGGCCGTCCCCGACAAACCCCCATCCGGACCCCCACAGTGATGCCCATTGGCAACAGCCTCAAGCTGTGTGACCGAAGCCAACACTGCCTGAAGCTGGGAGCGAAGGGATGCCAACTCATCCTGCATCCGAACACAGCAGTTGCAGTCCCTATCCATGCTAAAAACTGTTGTGCAAAGAACGTCTGAACTAATCTACAGAGAGCGCAAACAAATCGACACAAAATTTAAATGGTTATTAAAATACAAGATTGCCTAGTAAATGCAGTAATGCTGCTACTTGCACACTGCTGACACACTGCTCGGCGGTGGAAGGAGACTACGTGATTTTACACTATTCAGGTACTAAAACGCGATGCTACAACTCTCAAATACTATATTACGCCTGAACTTTATGGATTAAACAGTGCAAGTACCAAAAACACGCAAAGAAATTAAGAATTAAACTATGTAACAAATGAGTGAGCTAGGAGTATACGACTTGCTGCTGCAGCTGCTTATCCAATGGCGGCAGGGAGCACACTCTCAGAGGCAAGGCCACCTGTGAAAGCAGCCATGTCATATACCAGGCTCTGCTGCAATCATAGCACAACTTTTATGTAGGCATGACTACTAACCAGCTTAGACCAGGCTGAGCAGACATCACCAGAGTGTGGCCAAGAGTATTGAAGACCTCCCTTGGCACAACATGCAGCTGACCATAACATTAATTGCTGCTTCACAACCTGGGCCATCTGGATCTTCCCCTCCACCACCAGCTTTTCTGAACTGTGCAGATGGAAGTTGTTCTTACAATACTTTGTCCGCACCCAAAATTATCTTGACCTCAGACTATGATAGCCTACTATTCCCACATCCTCCATCCAACAGTTTCTGCCTCTTCTGTCGTATCACCTCCTACTAATTCCTGTCCGCTCATCCTCATTGTGCACTTCTCTCTGCCAACACACCCACCAGTCCTTTTTCCCATTCTCTGCTTCTCTCCTTTTCACTCGATTCTCCCCCCCCCCCCCCCCCCCCCCCCTGCCCCCTCACTCTCCCACAGCCTTCTGACACTGTGCCTGGCAGCCTTGTAGTCCCTGCACACTCCACTAGACGGCACTCTTCTCTAAACCCACCCATACCCTGCTATCCTTCTCCCTTCCCTGTCCCTCTCCAGAGTGCTGCTTTCGTTCAACATGACATTTGTGTTCCAGCCATAGCAAGCAGAGCTAGTGGTCATGTGTGCTTGAGATGTGCTTGCTTGTGTGAATGTGTGTGTGTTCTTTTCTGAAAAAGGATTTGTCTTAAATCAAAATGTGAAAGTCTTTTTGTTATGGCTGTCTGCAACTCAATTCATCAGCTCTACGGTGTAGCAATTTATCCTTTTCATAATATTGTTTGTACACATTTTGATTTTTATCTAGGAATAAATACTTTTGACAAAATTATTTAATTGGATAGATAAAAAATGTACTCGCCAAGCGAATCAGTCTTTCCTTCTCATCCCGTGCAGTAAGTCTTCCCTGACCCATGGTTCTAGGTGACTTTCCCAAAATCTACCCCTTTTCCTAGACCTCTTCAGTTCTTTTCCTTCACCATTCTTCGTTTCCCTTCAACCTTTCTGCCTGAAGAAGGAGCCACTAGCTCTCAAAGCCTGCTAATCACAACAGTCTTTTATGTTGTGTTCATCCACCCCTTGGTGAGTAGATTTTTTATCCATCCAATTAAGTAATAAATACTTTTGGGATGAGATGCACCTATCACTGCTGTTTTTGGGTATAGGAATGCAAAAGTGGTGAAATATAAGCATCTGAAACACAAGGAGTGAATTCGATGACATGTGGTGCTTACGTATGGCATATGGTATATGAAAATTATACTTACAGGGTAAAGCCTGCCTGGTGAGCTTAGAGGTACAGTGGAGGTGTGACAAGTAAACAATACCAAAAGCAAGTTATATGATTGTCAGATTCGTAGTTTGTGGTTGCTAGGCTGTTTGGTGACTGCCCTAGTGACATTTAACCTCCCAGAATTAATAGTGGTGATACTAAGGCATGGCATATAAAGCATAACTGTAAATAGTTGGAGTAATTTTAGCCAAATATTATTTTACTCAGTGTTAAATCCTGAGCTTTCTGGTGTTGTGGCTCATGACATCATGCCACAGTTACACGTAGTGCTGCCACTAGGTGTCATATTGAGTGAGTCGTCTTTAGAGAGGTAGTGGCCAACACCCCTACTGTATGGCAGCCATGTTTCTGCTTAACTGCAGTGGCACATACAAATGAACACTAGCTGATAACAAACTTCACTGTTACACCTCTGACACTGAGGCAAAAACGTGAGGGAATTGTGGAAAATACACTAGTAAACATGTTTTGAATTGTATGCATACTGGACCAATTATACGCGTGTGTAATACTGTTTAGTCTAAAAGTATATGGAGATCAATACAGTGAATGTAAAATATATTTATGCAGCTACATATTTCTGCTTTGAAGCATGTTCAGGTGTCAAATCACTGAACTAACAAGAACATAGACTACAAATTTAGGTGCTTTAAGATTTGTTTTCTATGTCAAGTGCAAGAAGTTTAACATGAAACACACATTATGCCAGATAAGATAAAATCCCACAATAAATATTAAAGTCTTATTTTAGACAGTAAACCTACATGTGTGCTATGTCATGAGACTACAAACTTGGTAGTCTAAAGTATTATCAATCTGATTTATTCAGCAAAATATCTTCAAATGGATGCTTATTTACAGTAAACTGTGCTACAACAACTATCTCAACTTCACAATTTTAGTCATGTAGTGAACTGTAGTACACAAAAATTCTAAAGGCGGGACTGAATCTGCAGGAAGATTAGCTGGTCAACTGCAAATGCATTTTTTTCCTGGATATTCAGTATCTCATCTATTTACTGCTAATGACACTAATTTGTTCTTTCTCAATTCAGCAGTGGAACGAGCTTACAATATGAACCAGTATTATCGATGAAACTTCCTTGCAGGTTAATCTGCAAGGAAATTTCATTCCAGTGCTCACTCCGCTGCTGAGTGAAAATTTATTCTGGATTATTTTTGATATACATAAGTCATTTCACATGTCTCTCTCAAATTTTAATTTGTTTCATCTAACCCGTAATTGAAAATAATATGATGTTATTTTCAATAGAAAATTATAGTTCAGTATTTGTTTATTATAATTTCTACTTGAGAGAAAATATTGAGTTTTTCAATAAAAGTTAAAAAAAAGAAAAGATATTTTCCATGTAGGAGATCTGAACGTGAGACTCTCTGATTACCAGACTGCAGTGCTACTCGTTCAGCTACAAGCATGAGTTTGACTTGAGTGAACTGTTTTGTACATAACAGAGCTAGAAATCATCTCCTTTTTAGAGGTAACTTTTTCAATTTTTACTTCTTTAAAATGGTGTGGCACTGCTTTAGGAAACTGATTACCAATAAATATACATAAAGAAAATTGCTTATGGTCAATCCATAAGGTTCCTTTGTCAGGTGAAAGCTCATTACACGCTCATAAGCACAAAATCTATACAGGCTGCTGTCTGACTGGAGTGCAAACACATACAGCGTGCGTAATGGATCTGTTCGTAACTCGAATACATTGCAGTGATTTTCAAAAGTCTGGAAAAGAATGACTAACCTGACATATACTGGCAGACCTAGGTACTGGGTGGTGTGATGGCACATACCTCAACACCAGAAAGCTCATAATTTAATGTCAAGTGTATTTTTCTTTGGGGGAAGGGGGGGGGGGGGGGGTAGGGGGAGATACAGTGGGACTAGGATGCCCTGACAGTACTAGGGATACAGTAATAATTGGAGGGTAGGGTAGGGGGATGACAGAGGGTGAGGAGGGAAGGGAGCAACGTGGAAGCATAACTCTGGATTCATGGAGGAATTTCAATCAAACATAGAACACAAATGGCTTATTATCTAGAAGTAAACTGTGGGGGCTGAGGGGTTAAGACACACCTATTTATGGGAATGGTTGTGAGAAAGTGGTAATATGTAAACAGCTTCTGGAAACACATTTGGGGAGAGGATGGGGTGGGGAGGGGGTTATTAGCCTTTTAGCCATCAATACATTCTTGTGAAGCGATGTTAAAAAAGTAAATAAATAGAATATGACAAACACCAAGATGTGTTGGAACATTTCTTTTATAAACCATGATTTTAAATTTACACAGAACAGTGCACTTACGGCAAATGAAAACTATGGGTGTAATACAAATACTAGTGAAACAGATAGCTGGTGTAATTATGGTATTATCTATATTTAATGGCAAGCCATGTGTGTATATAATATTTCTCACAAATATTTTACCTTTACTTGAGTTCCTGGTTGATTAGTGCAGCTAAGTAATGAGTATTAATATGTTATTATGAAAACATTTCCCATTGTGGCATATGTTGAGTGTAATTGATTTTAGCTTGATTTTGTTAATTTGAATTCCATTTGTCTCAACAGGTTAAGTAAACATCGTCTTGAAAAATTACGACAGGAACATGGTTCAACTGCAGAACATGGAGAAACCTACAAAGGTTTTCCTTATGCATATTGGGCATTTAGTCGTCAGCCCATACCTCAGAGCCTGAGCAAGATGCCTGAATCTGAAGAGACAGTAGCAATCCAGATATTTAATCTTATATTAGCCTATGCAGGGCTAAGTCAGAATGGTAAAGATAGTTTTCATACATGTATTAATAAATACAACTGTAAAATGTATGAAACCACACATTTTATTTTTAACGCACATATTACATAGTGTGCACCATACAAACAATAAATTAAACATATTATTGAACATTTTGCTGGGTTATAAACTATGATGAAATAATGGAAATTCCTGGAGGGAACAATATGTAAAATAAGGGGAAGGCAATCAGTCACCAATATCAGACTTTTGTGCGTTGTGTAGACATTCATAACAGAAGACTATGTTCCGAACTGTGACCCTTTTTTAAGTAGAAAGTACACACATTTACACACTAAACCACACTGACCCCCAAATGCACACTAACGTGGCCATAGTGACACTGATTATCGATTATCAATTATTAAGAGCAGTTGCTAGGGTTGATGGATGTGGGGATGAGGTAGGGAAGGACACACAAGGCAAGAAGGAGGTAATGGAGTAGTGTGAGACAGGAGGAGGAAAAACAGATAACTAAGCTGCTGCACAACAAAACGAAAGGAATGCTGTGGGGATAGAACATATAAGAGATATAGAAAGGGGGGGGGGGCAAAAGAGAGGAAGGTGGAGATGGAGAGGGAGAAGGGGAGGGGGAGATGTGGAAAGGGGGAAGGGGAGAAGAGAGATAGATAGAAAATACTTGCATTGGTGAGTGGAGGATGGAAAACTGGTGGGAGAAGGCAGTACATGATATGATTGATTGATTGATTGATTTTGTTATTGGTCCATTTTATCATAAATTGTACAACGGATGGGGAAGGAATAGCACGGACAATGACAGAAGAGATAAGAAAAAAGGGAAAGTGAGATCAGTGGGAAACAGATTAGTCGAAGCTTAGGCCAGGGGGATTGTGAGAATCCAGGATATGGAGTGAGAATCCCCATCTGTGTAGTTCAGAGAAACTTGTGCTGGAAGAGAGTATCCAAATGTCACATGCAGCTCTTAAAGTCATTTGTGTTATGATGTGCAGTATGTTCGGCCACTGGATGGTCAAGTTTGTGACTGATCATAGTTTTGTAGTGGCAGTTCATGCTAGTGGACAGTTGGTTACCTGTCACGCCCTCATAGAATGCTACACAGTAATTGCAGCATAGCTTGTGTATAACATGGCTTCTTTCACACCTGACTTTACCTTGTATAGGGTAGGACAAACTTGTGACTGGACTGCAGTCCATGATATGGCACATCTCTTGCACCTGGGTTGTCTACAAGGGAATAACCCATAACATGCTGGTTTGGGTGCAGGATAGAACAGGGATGATCAAGGTTGGTCTGTAGGATGGATGGGCAGTGGAACTCTACTTTGGGTGATGTGAGTGGGATTTTGGGTAGGATATCCCTCATCTCGGCACACCGAGAGTTAGACGAAGCTCAGGTGAAGGATGTGTTGGACATTTGCAAGGCCAGGGTGATACTGGGTGATTAGAAGAGTGCTGTTCAGTGGTTGATTAGCAGGTTTACTAGTCTCAGAGAAGGGAACGATACGGGGTATTTGTTTATGGGTGAGCAGGATGGGTTATTGTCTGTCATTAAGGGCCTGGTATGGTTATTGTTATATTTCGACAATTCCTGCTTTCGACTACAGATGCGGCATCTGTGCTTGGCGAAGCTTAAGGCATAGGCTTTTTGACATGGAACAAGTGACAGCTGTCAAACTGGAGGTACTGTTGGTGATTGGTGCTCTTGATATGAGCAAACATATTTATGGAGCCGTCTGAATAGCCTGTAAATACACCTGTTCATATCAAGTGCACCAACCATCAACAGTACCTCCACTCTAAAGCTGTCATCCATTCCTGGTCATTGTGTGTCCATTGCATCTGCAGTGGAGAACAGGAATTGTCAAAATATACCAGTAATACTACCAGAGCCTTTATACAGACAATGTCTTATCCAACTCATCCATAAATAGACCTACCAAGCCATGTCTTCCTCTGACATTGTGTGTGAAAGCAGCCATGTTATATATCAACTGTACTGTGGTTAACTACCTGTTGGGTTCTGTCTCAGGTTCTTCGGCCAGTGCTGGTGGTGGACTGGAGCCAAGCTCACAACTGCAGATTATATGTACCTGGCACGCCAATGTCAGAGGGCTTCTCAGTGATCATTTCCAGTGTAGTTCTCCTCTTGCTGTTGTTCGCTGCAGCACGGGAATCCAGGATCCACTTACCTTGAGACTTTCTTCTTTCTTGTTGAACAAGTGGGTGTGATAACTCTTCTCTACAGCCAGAATGTCCATGTCGGTGAATTTTACTATGTGGTCGGCCTCACACAGCGTGTGCTCTGCCACGGCTGATTTCTCCACCTGCCCCAACCTGCAATGTTGCTTATGTTCTGTGATCCTGGTGTTGATTGATCGTCTGGTCATTCCAACACAACTTTCCTGCATGTACGTGGTATGTGGTATATTTCCGACATTGCAAGTGGGTCTCTTTTTTCCTTTGCAATCTGATACACTCGTTGATCTTCGTTGTCAGTTTGTAAATAGTCTTTGTGCAATATATGGCTCATTCTGTCCATCATTCTGGGAATGTATGGCAGAAATGCCATACCCAATATTTATTTTTCTGGTGTGTCACTTTGCCGAGTGTTTGATTGTGTTATACTTCTAATATAACTGGTGGAATACCTGTTGCTCCTCAGAACGCTTTCCAAGTGTCGTATTTCACACCTAAAGTGCTGCAGCTCACATATTCATCTTACTCATGTTAAGATCATATTAATCATGCCTCTTTTCTGGCTCGGGTGGTGATTTGACAGTTTGTGCAGCTATTGGTCCATGTGTGTCAGTTTTTGATACACACTGTGTCCCAGGTTTTCACCATCCCTTGTGACCATCACATCTAGAAATGTTAGTTGTTTGACCTTTTCTACTTCCAAGATCAATTTTATGTTGACATGGAGGCTGTTCAAGTGTCTTAGCAAGTCACCGAGCTGCTTCTCACCATGGCTCCACATAACACAGATATCATCGGCATATCTATACCACACATTAGGTTTACAAGGTGTCAAGTCCAATGCCTGTGCTTCAGAATGTTCCATGAAGAAGTTGGCTACCACTGGACTAAGAGACTACCCATGGCAACACCGTCCAGCTGTTCATAGAAGCTACCCTTCCATGTGAAATAGCTCATGGTGAGTCATGCATGAGAGAGCTTGGTTATATCTTGCAGGAAAATGGAACTGATGTGCTCTAGAGATTCTCAGCACTCCTGGCTCACTGATGTATAAACTGGCAAAACTCTTGGTCTCTCTGCTCCAGCTGCACGTGGGAAGGACTGACACGTATCTAAAGCATTCAGTACATTTCACTGAGAAGCTGAAGAAAGTAAAAATTGCACCAAATGACATCCTGGTCAGCTTTGATGTTGTTTCTTTGTTTAGCAAAGTGCCACTCAGTGACTCTCTGGCGAAATGGACTGATGTTCTCCAGAGATTGTTAGCACTCCTGGCTCGCCGACATATAAACTACCGAAACACTTGGTCCAGCCACGTGTGGGGAAGACTGACATGCACCTAAAGGACTCAGAACATTTCAATGAGAAGCTGAAAAAACTAAAACTTGCACCAAACAACATCCTGGTCAGCTTTGATGTTGTTTCTTTGTCTACTAAAATGCTACTCAGTGACTCTCTAGAGCACATCGGGTACAATTTCCAGAAGACATCACCAAGCTCTTTCTCACAAGTCTCACCACAAGCTAATTCACTTCGAATGGCAACTTCTACGAACAGCTGGAAGGCATTCTCTTAGCCCAGTAGTGGCCAACTTCTTCATGGAACATTTTGAAGCACAGGCACTGGACTTGGCACCTTGTAAACCTAAAGTGTGGTACAGATATGTCGATGATATCTGTGTTGTGTGGAGCCATGGTGAGGAACAGCTCGGTGACTTGCTAAGACACTTGAACAGCCTCCATGCCAACATAAAATTGACAATTGAAGTAGAAAAGGTCAAAAAACTACCATTTCTAGATGTAATGGTCAAACCGGATGGTGAAAACCTGGGACACAATGTCTATCGATAACTGACACACATGGTCCGATACCCACACAGACTGTTAAATCACCGTCTGAGCCAGAAAAGAGGCATGATTAATGTGGTTGTAACATGAGCAAGGTCAATAAGTGAGTCACAGCACCACAATTGTGAAATACAATGCCTGGAAAGTGTTCTGAAGAGCAATGGGTATTCCACCAGTTATATTAGAATTATAACAGAGTCAAACAGTCAGTGAAGTGCAACATCAGAAAAAGAAATGTAGGGTACAGCCTTTCTGCCATACATTCCCAGAGTGATGGACAGAATCAGCCATATATTGCACAAAGAGAGAGTAAAGACTATTTACAAACTGACAAAGAAGATCAAAGAGTGTCTCAGATTGCAAAGGAGAAAAGGTACGCACTTGCAAATGTTGGAAATACACCACGTACCATGCACATCCAGAAAAGTTATGTTGGAATGAGTAGATGATCTATCAACACCAGGATCACAGAACATAAGCAACATTGCAGGTTGGGGCAGGTGGAAAAATAGGCCGTGGCAGAGCACACGCTGTGTGAGACCAACCACATAGTATAATTTGCCAACACAGACGTTCTGTCTGTAGAGAAGATCTAACACACCCACTTGTTCAGAGAAGCTATAGAAGTACACAAACATGAGGATAGCTTCAACAAGAGAGAAGAAAGCCTTGAGATAAACTGATCCTGGATTTCTGTGCTGTAGAAAACAATTATTGCAGGTAGAAAGAGGAGAACTACACTGGAAATGACCATGGAAAAGTCCTTGGGAAGTGGTGCACCAAGTACATATAATCTGCAGCCATGAGGTTGGCTACAGTCCACCACCCTCAATGGAGGGTAAAGATTTGACAATGCCAGTGACTTGTGCTAACAAAATGTCAGAATAATCATCAGACAAGCATCGGCCGAAGAACCTGAGACAGAAGCCAACAGGCAGTTTGTCAACAAGTGCCCATGAAAGTGTTAACAGTTCTGTATACTGTTATTATTGAGCAGCATTCTATGTGGGCATAATAGGTAACCAACTGTCTACTTTCATGAACAGCCACTGCCAAACTGTGGCCACATACCACAACACAGATGACTTCAAAGCTACTTCACTAAGCATGCTATCTGCATATTCCCTTCCAGCAAAAGTATCTCTGGACTATGCATGTGGGAATTCTCTCTACAGCACATAGTGCATTCTCACAATCTCCTGGCATAAAACTCTGCTAAGCTTGTCTTTTATGTTTGGTGCTCTGCAGCCTGTAGAAATTGTAAATATGTCATAGCAGTAATTAACTGTTCGACAGAAGCTGCTTGTTGGTAGTATTTTATTTTACTCAACTAAAAAATTCTTATACTGGTTATATGTGTTTGTATATATGATTTATGGATTCATATCACTACATGAATATTGCAAAATATTGTCATTGGTACATGCTAGAGAACATGAAGATACCATTGACAATGGGCAATGTCCGAAACCATTTCAGTAAAATAAAATGCTACCAACAAGCAGGTTGTGTTGAACAATTAATTACTATTGTAACATAATTTCTCTGCTAAGCTGTTTCCCACTGCATCATCTTATCTCTTCCCGTTCCTTATCTATGGTCATACACACCGCTTCGTCTCTCTTCCCTCCCTGTCTTCCTCTCTGTTTCCACCTTCCTTTCTTTTTCCCTCTCCCTTTTTCTATATCTCTTATATTCTCTACCCCCTCAGAACTCCTTCCATCCTTTTGTACAACTGCTGAGTCATCTGTCTTTCCCATTCCTGCCTCACAATACACTGCCCCCCCCCCCCCCCCCTCCTTGCCTCGTGTGTCCTTTGTACACCTTCGCTTCATCTGTTAGTCCAGGCAACAATAATCAATAATCAGTATTGTCATGGCTGCAGTAGCATGTGTTTGGTTGTCTCTGTTTGTGAATGTGTGTTCTTTCTACTAGAAAAAGACCAAGAGCTACAAAACCAGTGAACACGGTTGTCTGTTACGTGTGTCTATGCACAACGCGTCAGCCTGCTCTAATCAAGCAGTTGCCTGTTGCCTTTCCTTTATTTACATATGATAAAAACTGTTATGGTTTGAAACTTCTGTCTTGTTTGCTTGATGAGGGCACTGGCACACTGGACAAAAATATTTATGTTAAACATTTATCATTTATTTCTGTCTCAGCTGTACATTAATTTTTGTGATGACTAGTTTCAATCAGTATTTAATCATTTTCAGATCTAAATATTAAAATGATGTAAAGAACAAAATACCTATTTGCCATTGCTTTGCAATAGGTAGATAATTATTACAGATAAGTATCGCATTTTTCTAGGTAGTTGTGTAATTAACCTGTCACTTCCATACAGAACTACACATCTAAATACTGTTGTTTGCAACAGTGGACTGCAGTAACTGAGGGGGGGATGTGGGATAGGGAGAGAATGCAGGGAAAAGGAATGGGATGGATGACATGGAAAAGAAATGGTATGCATGACATAAGTGTAATGGATTTACATTCAGTAACAATTATGTTACTATGTAAACTACAGGCTGCTACCCACGATACAGAGAAGACATTGAGTTGCAAATAAGCACAATGAAAAGACTGCTAAACATTTAAGCTTTTGGTCAAAATGCCTTTTTCCGAAGTAGAAAACAGACACACACATTCACACAAGCACAACTGACACACATATGACCTCTGTCTCTGGCCAATATGTTTCTTACGTCAAAAGAATGCTTTTTTGCCAAAAGCAGTTTTTTCATTGCACCTGTCTGTAACTCTGTGTCTCCACTATATAGTGAATGGTAGTCTATCCTTTTCATAACATTGTCATCACTCCATCCAAAACTTTCCAGTGTTTGATATTAGTATGTAATTTGTGTAAGAGAGATAGACTTACAGTAAATTTATAAAATGGAGAAGTTATGTAAATGCAATTAATGCTACAATATTAAAAGTGTAAACAACGGAAGTGCAAAATTTAAAACTTATCAAACAGTAAAATTGTATAAGTGAAATTATATGAAGTAACAAAAATTACAGAAAACAGCAATCATATTTTGAGTTAATTACATTCGCTTCTGCTCAGTGGTGTAGAGCAAACAGGTTTTGTGATGTTTTGGAAGCCAGTCTGTTTCTGGATGGTTGCTAGGATTGAGCATGAGCAGACACACCACCAATATCTTCTCTCAATAAGTGAGGCTTTTATTGATAAAGGGACTGGGTCAAGGTAGAGGGCTGAAAGAAGCCTTCAAAGTCTGACTGAGAGAAGACAGCAGTGATGTGTTGGCTCATGCTCCATTCTAGTTGCAGGCCAGCATTAAGACTGGCTTCCATGCACACTGAAAAACCTGCTTGCTGAGCAGTGCCAGCATGAGGATGTAAATGGAATCAACTATATATGTCACATGCTGCTTTCTGCAATTTTAGTCACTTCACATAACTCCACTTCTATAATTTTACTGTTTTATATATTTTACAATTTTATACTTTATTGATTTACACTTTTCATATATCAACTTGATTTCCATCTTTTATAATTTCATTGTAAGCCTATCTCTTATATAAATCTGTTACACAGATGTCATCCACTTCTACTACTTACTGTGTTCTCTTCCCTAGCCTACGCCACATTGTCACATTCTTTCCCCACTCCTCACTCTTCACCCCTACCCACTCTCATTATGTATTTAAACTATTTTTCACAGTTGCAAACCAGTAGTGTTCTACATAGTTAAAAGGAAAAATTATCAGTGATACTTTTCTCTTTATTAGAAAGTAGGTATTTAGTTTTATTCATAGATTTGAAGATAGTAAAATACTTATCAGAACCAGTCACCCTAAAAAAGCATGCAACTGGGCTGGTGAAATAAAGGAAGGTTGTTGAATTTCTACGTTTACATCTACATACATGCTCTGCAAGTCACTGTACGGTGTATGGTGTAGGGAACCGTGTAGCACTACATTTCCCTCCTGTTCCATTCACAAATGGAACGAGGGAAAAACAAATGCCTGTATGCCTCTGTACAAGCCCTAATATCTCTTATCTTATATTTTTGGTTCTTAGGCAAAGTGTATGTTGGCAGCAGCAGAATTGTTTTGCAGTCAGCCTCATTGCTGGTTCTGTAAATTTTCTCAACAGTGCATCGTCAAAAGAATATCATCTTCTATCCAGGGATTTCCATTTGAATTCACGAAGCATCTCCGCAGTACTTGCATGCTGGATACAAATCTAGCAGCACGCCATTGAATTGTTTCAATGTCTTCCTCTAATCTGACCTGGTCGGAATCCCACACCCTCGAGCAGTAATCAAGATTGTGTTCTGTATGCTGTCTCCTTATAGGTGAACTAAACTTTCCTAAAATTCTCCCAAACACTGAAGCCAACCATTCACGTTCCATACTGTCATCCTTATATGCTCATTCCATTTTATATCTCCCATGACAAATATGTTAGCATTAGTGTAATGATACACGTATGTGCTTCCACAGTGACTGATATTTTTTCTTATTTCTCACATTTATGAACCAAATTGTTACCATTTCATGTGTTTGATGTAGTTAGTTCATTAGTTAATTAGTTCTATGGGTAATTTGTATGATTTATTGCAGAGGAATGGAGTGAGTCATCTTACATTCATGTGTGAGTACAGCTACAAGCTGACCATTTACAACTTGGATCATTGGATAGATGATCAAAAAATTTTTTGCTTCTTTGTGCACGCCTTTTTGTGCCAAAGTCAACCTTAATACATCACTATTCCTTTTGAACTGTATTGGGTTATGGGGAAATGTACCACATAAACAATATTTAAAAAAAAAAAAAAAAAAAAAAGAATTCACTCAAGAAAATTATAAAATTAAGAGCCAGAATTTCTGGTCATAACTTAACTTCAGGACATTAAACTTCAGTAGTGCTAATAGTCACATATAAAAATACAACAGTATACTGGCTTTCAGAAGTGATGAGAAAAGGTGTACAGGTTGGGGAAGGTTGAAAAGGAAGGGTAGGTCAGTCAGACCACAGGACGAGTGGGCCAACCGGTTGTGAGGTCAAGGGGAGGGACTGTTGAAACCTGGTGAAGGTTGGTTGAAAATTCATATATCCCACAGTGAAGCTTTACATTAAAAGGATGCATTAGAATAATTTACCAAGTTTTTGTGTACACTGCCTTTGGGGAGTGGTCAGCATGTCTGACTGCCAAACAGGTCACCAAATGTGGCATCAACTGAAAAGATTTGCAACTCAGTGGCTGAAATTCCAAAAGGGAGGACTCACGGCCATTAATGCCATACAGTTGTTTTACTTAATTTCACCAATTTTTGGTTGTGAACTTGATAACTGAGTTTATTAATTATGCCTGAAGCCAAAATTCTCACTGCCTTTGGTATTATGTTGAGCTCAATGAAATATGTTGTGGAACATGTTGCTTTTTTTTAAGTTTGTTGCTAGAACGGTTTTGCTCTATCTTCCTTTGTCACCAAATGTCACTGGATGCCCTCCGGATATGTATTAGTATTCTTCATGTTTGCTGATCTAATTTATGCAAAACATACTGTAGTTTTCTTACAAGAAAACAGCCTGGTTGAGCCATACTTACAATCAGTAGGTGCAATTTCAAGTGCTGCCAATAGATACATTAAAAAGTTGAAAATATCAATCTCTTGCACACATTAGTTCCTTCCTCAGAGAGGAAAGAGGAATATATTGGGTAAGATTGGAAAGACGGGGCAGGTGACTCAGACTCCAGCTGAGTCCTTCTCTTGCAGTCATCCATTCATTCAATCAGTACATCATTCGTTCTTTCTCAACTCAATGAGCCACCTACCTAGATGCTGATATCCACCTCTCAGGTTGCTCCATAAGTACATCTGTTCACATCAAGCACACCAGCTAGCAACAGTGCCTCCACTTTGACAGCTGTCACTAAAATCCATGTTCACATTAAATGTATAAAAATAATTATAAATGTGGTACAGAGCAGAGTGACAAGTTTTATAAAAATTTCTGAGAAATACATAGGAATGTTCAAATGTGTGTGAATTCCTAAGGGACAAAACTGCTGAGGGCATCAGTTCCTCATAGAAACCCCCAACAGTTGCAGGGCAACTTGAGACAATGTAACACAACACATTACTGACCAAACTCAACAAAAATTCAGACTGATGCAGAGAACCTAAATAAATACTTAACTACTTCAGTACATTAACTGAGACAATTTTTTTTCAGTCAGACACATGTGCAACTGTTAAACAGATTCCTTGAATGCAAAAGAATTCCATTGGGATCTCGTTACACACACAGACAGTTTAAAAGCTGTATCAAAATTCTCAAATTCTGAAAGTTGGCTATCTGACTACATAATAGAAAGGAGATTATACACTGAAGCGCCAAAGAAAGTGGTATAGGCATGCATATTCAAATACAGAATATGGTGCTGCAGTCAGCAGTGTCTATATAAGACAACAAGTGTCTGGTGCAGTTGTTACATTGATTACTGCTGCTGCAATGGCAGGTTATCAAGACTTTTGTGAGTTTGAACATGGTGCTATAGTCGGCCCATGATTGATGGGTCACAGCATCTCTGAAGTAGCGATGAAGTGGTAATTTTCCTGTACGATTATTTCACAAATGTACTGTGAATATCAGGAATCTGGTAAAACATCAAATCTCCTACACTGCTGTGGCCAGAAAAAGATCATGCAAGAACAGGACCAACAGTGACTGAAGAGAATCATACAGTGTGATAGAAGTGCAACCCTTCTGCAAATTGCTGCAGATTTCAATGCCAGGCCATCAACAAGTGTCAGCGTGCAAACTATTCAATGAAACACCATCGATATGAGCTTCCGGAGCTGGAGGCCCACTCGTGTACTCTTAATGACTGCATGACACAAAGCTTTATGCCCTGCCTGGGCCCGTCAGCACTGACATTGAACTGTTGGTGACTGGAAACATGTTCCCTGGTCGGATGAGTCTCGTTTCAAATTTTATTGAGCAGATGGACATGTACGGGTATGGAGACAACCTCATGAGTCCAGAGACCCTGCATGTCAGCAAGGGACTATTCAAGCTGGTGGAGGCTCTGTAATGGTGTGGGGCATGTGCAGTTACAGTGATGTGGGACCCCTGATTCGTCTCGATACAACTCTGACAGGTGACGTGTATGCAAGCGCCCTGTCTGATCACCTGTGTCCATGCATGCCCATTGTGCATTCTGACGGACTTGGGAAATTCCAGCAGGTCAGTGTGACACCTCACACATCCAGAATTGCTACAGAGTGGCTCCAGGAACACACTTCTAAGTTTAAACACTTCCGCTGGCCACCAAACTCCCTAGACATCCCTGTCTGGGATGCTGTGCAATGTGCTGTTCAGGAGAGATCTCTGCCCCCTCGTACTCTTATGGATTCATGGACAACCCTGTGGGATTCATGATGTCAGTTCCCACCAGCACTACTTCAGACATCTGTGGAGTCCAAGCCTCATCGCGTTGTGGCACTTCTGCATGCTCGTGGGGGCCCTACACAATATTAGGCAGGTGTACCAGTTTCTTAGGCTCTTCAGTGTATATTATTTGCAAACCACTCACTTTCATCATTAATAAATGCTTAGAATTTGGACTTCTACAGGATCACCTCAAAATTTCAAAAGTTGTATCAGTATTCAAAAATGGTGAGAAGCAGTTCCCCCAAAACTACCGTTCATTATCTGTTGTTCCTATATATTAAAACATGCCTTCTCTGCAATAGACAACATGGTTTATGAGAAGGGAAAGATACTACCTCCGCTGTCATTGAAATTTTAGATCAGACATTAACAGCATTTGAAATACAGAATACAGTGTCGCTCACATTGTGTGACTTAAATAAGCCTTTTGATTGTATTTCTTTTGACATTTTATATGCTAAACTGCAGTTTTATGGAATAAATAACTCACCATTAGAAATAATTAACTTTTATTTAAAAAATAGGAGACATTTTGTGTTAGTTAAAGATTGGCATTTTTTTCTAAAGGAAGTCACACCTGGTGTACTCGAGGTTCTTTCCTTTCACCATTCCTCTTCATTGTAGCAGTTAATGGTTTTCTACATTTTGTTGGGACTCATTCAGTTATTTTTTGTGACATTACTAACTACAGATCAAGAAGTATCAGATTTACATCAGAATATGCATAATGCCTTTTGCATTAGCTGTCAGTTGGTTTCTACCTAACAGACTAGTGTGTAGTCCAGAGAAAACCCAACACTTTATTCTTAGGCTGTCTAAAGAAGTTGAATCAAACTCTGTAAAAGTTGTAGAAATATGTATCAACTTGAAACTGAACTGGGAACCCCACATCAACTGTGTCTGCAAATACATCTCATGCAGAAATTTAGTTATATAGTTAGCAAGGAATATCTAAGAATAGCTTACTTTAGAATTTTTCAGTCATAAATACCTTAGAGAATGTTGTTGTTTGGACACTCTTGTCTTATCAGAAATGCTCTACTTATACAGAAAAAGGTACTATGAATAATTTATAAGGTTGGCCCCAAAGAGCATTGCTGTCCTGTGTTTACTAAGGTCAAAATATTGACAGTTTTAAATCGTTATACCCATTTCTTGTTAATCCACATTGTAAAAAATAACAGATTTTGGTACTAGAGAGAAATTCATTATTGTGACACCAGAGGCAAATTGAGTATTAACGTATCTGGGGAAAGACTGACAAAGACGAGAAAGTGAATTGTTTGAAGACATATAATAAATTATCACATTCTGCTCTGACCACAACTTTAAACAGTCTCAAAATAAACTCTTTAACTGGCTGGCTGACAATCCATTCTGGAGTATAAAAGAATTCTTTGATACTTTTAATGTTGAAATTAATTTTTAAGATTCTAATTTTAAAGCTATATAACTGGTTATTATACAATATTTAATTTGTACGTGTAATTTTTGATATTTTCACTTACACTTGTAACATGCTATCACTTATAAACACTATTCCACAGTACATGGTCAATGGTGAATTAAGAATTTGAGCGGGAAGTTGAACATCTTTCTTTCCGTCTTTCCCCAAACTGTCCCTTGTTCCTCTTTGACGTAGGAACTAACAGTTCTGAGAGCTGTTATCTACTTTTTAATGTGTATATTGACAGGTTTTGGAAATTCAGCTTATACTGGCAAGTATTGTCCAATCATTCTGTCCACTTGTAATTTTTTGGTTTTATCAACTGAATTTTTATTTGATGCAAATAGCAAAGTTTTTGAGTTGATACTGTAATAAACATACCAAGAACTTAACTATTTTTGACTTCTCAGGTGATGCAGTTCGGAATATGGAAGATGACCACATCAGGCAAATGCAGGTGGTGATGGAACGATGTATGCGTAAAGATAGTTTACTTGTAGAACTGTACTTGCAGTTGATCAAGCAAACTACAGACCATCCTGATCCTAACTCAAGGGTTAATTTACGACACTGGGCACTGCTTTCACTTGCTTGTTCAGTTATTCTTCCACCAAGCAAACCAGTACGCAAATATCTTGCTGCTCATCTCCGTAGATGTGCATCTGATTATATCACAGAGGAAGGGAAGTATGCACGATTTGCTGAAAAGGTGAGCTTAATTAAAAAAAGTACTGAGTTTTAGATGATTTTATTTTTTCACAGGAGATTTTACTGTGTTGTGTGTATATGAGATTAAAACTATTGTGTTTTGCCCTCAGAATATTTCAAAAGCTTTAAACGAGGTAATTTTATTGTGTGCACTTCAGTCTGTGTGATTCTTATTGGATTGTACAGTTTTTTAGTCAGACCGGTGGAACCAACTGACTTCGTCAACCCCTGTTTGAAAAACTGGGCTGATTTAAAGAGCACTTGTAGCATTTGAAAAATCTCTTCTAACGTTAAGCTCTAATACTGAAGGTAGTGCTACTCAATACACTTAACAAAGTAGTATTGTTTCTTAAGTTAATGATTTGGATAAAACACTGCTCAATAGAAATGTTAAATTCACGTAAAGAAAGATGGCCAAAGAGAAGTAACAAAACTACTAAATAATTAAATTAAAAAGGACTTTGTTCCTTTTGTTTCTTGTTAGCCTTGTTCTGTGCAGTTCATTGTTTCTTCTTAACCTTGTTTCTGAATAAACTGCTGCTTCCAACAAACTTCTTTATTTATTCTCAAAGCTATAGTTTATAAAATTGAAGTACTATATTATGTATTTTTAAGCTGTTCTAGAAACAAGTGTTTCTTGAAAGTAAGTACTAACAATTCCCTCTTTCTTTGTGTGAATTTAACATTTCTAGATTGGGTTCTCTGGACACATGGCACTACAGAGGTTTGAGTGTGACGTTGATGCAAATCTTATTTTCTGTGGTATAAACTGTGTATGGCAATATTATAATTTTGTGAAATTATGTGGTCTTTCTGTTCCCAGTGTCTCCATAAAACCCAAGGAACACGTCGTCGCCAGTGGCCACCTTCTCGAGAAGAAGTACTGTGTACAATTAACCGGAGGCCCATATATGCACGTTTTCATTTTATGGATGGCCAATACCATGCAGTTGAATTTCACCCCTCTGCCACTGCAAGGGATGTCATGGAAATTGTTAAAAATAAAATTGGCCTTCGAGAAACAGCAATGGGTGAGTTTTGGTTCTAATTGTGTGTCATCTTCACATTAAAAGTCTATAATTTTTGTGATTAATATTTCACACCCTCTTAGTCCTGCAACTACTGTATCATCCTTTTATGACAGAAGTAAAGTAAGAAAATTGATGTTTGTAGGAACAAAACACCTGCCAATAATTTTAGAATGACACTATGTGCTATTACAGATAAGTCAAAAGCTAAAAATTGACATATGGTCAGACAGTTCAGGGAACACTTTGGCTAACTTGATCAAAGGCTAGATACTTTCTGCTCAAATCTGAGATTTTCAGAGACCACCATATGTTTGTCATAATTTAAAAAAAAAAAAAAAATCTTGTTAGAAGATTAGATGTGTTTTCTGAGGCATTCTGAAACTCCAGAAAAGCTTTTTTTGTTTTGAACCAGTACACAGAAATTTCTTTCATTTCAGGATATGCCATATATGAAGTACTTGGTTCATCAGAACGGAGCCTCATGCCGGAAGAAAAAGTAGCAGATGTTATGTCAAAATGGGAACGATACAGAACAGCAAATGCAGCAGCAAGTCAGGTAGCATCTGGCACAGGTAGCATGAAAGGTGCTCGGCGTCCACAACAACACTTGTTCCTATTCAAAAAACACCTGTTTCTTGATGAATACATGGACTTGGATGATCCTGTTGAAAAAGAGTTGCTGTACCATCAAGTTCTACACAGTCTTCGTGCTGATCGATTTCCAGTCACAGAGAAAGAAGCTGTAAGTCTGCTACTCCTTGCCTTGTGGAAAACAATGCCCCTTGTGTGCTGATCATGAGAATGTTAAGGAGTCACCTTGTGCATTGGGTGCAGTGATATTACATATTCCAAACACTTGTTCAATGTTCCTTAAGTATATAATTTATTTTTGTGTAACTATAGAAAGCAGTTGCTTTAAATGACATCTATTTTTGCAGTCACCAGTTTTAAATGTCAAAGCTCATCATCAGATGCTGTGATTTTATGTTCATGATTGAGAATCTTCTTGTTAGAGGACATCTCTATTTCACTTACATGTGGGCTAAATACACTGAAGAGCCAGAGAAACTTGTACATCTGCCTAATATTGTGTAGGGTCCCCGCGAGCACATAGAAGTGCCATAACACAACATGGCAGGGATTTGACTAATGTCTGAAATAGTGGTAGAGGGAATTGACACCACGAATCTTGCAGGGCTGTCCATAAATCCGTAAGAGTACAAGAGGGTGGAGATCTCTTCTGAACAGCACATTGCAAGACAGCCCAGATATGCCTGATAATTTTCAAGTCTGGGGAGTTTGGTGGCCAGCGGAAGTATTTAAATTCAGAAGAGCATTCCTGATGCCACTCTGTAGCAATTCTGGATGTGTGGGGTGTTGCATTGTCCTAATGAAATTGCCCAAGTCAGTCAAAATGCACAGTGGACATGAATGGATGTATGTGATCAGAGAGGATGCTTACATACATTCATGTGTGAGAGTCATATCTAGACATATCAGCGATCCCACATCACTCCAACTGCACGTGCCCCACACCATTACAGACCCTCCACCAGCTTGAACAGCCCCCTTCTGATGCAATGTCCATGGATTCATGAGGTTGTCTCCATACCCGTACACATCTATCCACTCTATACAATTTGAAACAAGATTCGTTTGACCATGCAACAGGTTTCCAGTCATCGACAGTTCAACGTCCATGTTGACGGGTCCAGGCGAGGTGTAAAGCTTTGTGTCAAGCAGCCATCAAGGGTACACGAGTGGGCCTTTGGCTCCGAAAGCCCATATCGATCATGTTTCTTTGAATGGTTCGTTCACTGACACTTGTTGATGGTCCAGCATTGAAATCTGCAGCAGTTTGCTGAAGGGTAGAACTCCTGTTACATTGAAGAATTCTCTTCATTCATCATTGGTCCCATTCTTGCAGGAACTTTTTGCAGTCACAGCAACATCAGAGATTTGATGTTTTACACTACTGGCCATTAAAATTGCTACACCATGAAGATGATGTGCTACAGATGTGAAATTTAACCAACAGGAAGAAGATGCTGTGATATGCAAATGATTAGCTTTTCAGAGCATTCAAACAAGGTTGGCACCGGTGGCTACACCTACAACATGCTGACATGAGGAAAGTTTCCAACTGATTTCTCATACACAAACAGCAGTTGACCGGCGTTGCCTGGTGAAACGTTGTTGTGATGCCTCGTGTAAGGAGGAGAAATGCGTACCATCACGTTTCCGACTTTGATAAAGGTCAGATTGTAGCCTATCGCGATTGCGGTTTATCATATCACGACATTGCTGCTCACATTAATCGAGATCCAATGACTGTTAGCAGAATATAGAATCGATGGGTTCAGGAGGGTAATACGGAACACCATGCTGGATCCCAACAGCCTTGTATCACTTGCAGTCGAGATGACAGGCATCTTATCCGTATGGCTGTAATGGATCATGCAGCCATGTCTCGATCTCTGAGTCAACAGATGGGGACATTTGCAAGACAACAACCATCTGCATGAAAAGTTAGACGATGTTTGCAGCAGCATGAACTATCAGCTTGGAGACCATGGTTGCGGTTACCCTTGACACTGCATCACAGACAGGAGCGCCGGCGATGGTGTGCTCAATGACGAACCTGGGTGCATGAATGGCAAAACATCATTTTTTTGGATGAATCCAGGTTCTGTTTACAGCATCATGATGGTCGCATCCGTGTTTGGCGACATCATGGTGAATGCACATTGGAAGCATGTATTCGTCATCGCCATACTGGCGTATCACCCGGTGTCATGGTATGGGGTGCCATTGGCTACACGTCTCGGTCACTTCTTGTTCACATTGACGGCACTTTGAACAGTGGATGTTACATTTCGATCCCTGCGAAACCCTACATTTCAGCAGGATAATTCACGACCACATGTTGCAGGTCCTGTACGGGCCTTTCCGGATACAGAAAATGTTCGACTGCTGCCCTGGCCAGCACATTTTCCAGATCTCTCACCAATTGAAAACGTCTGGTCAATGGTGGCCAAGCAACTGGCTTGTCACAATATGCCAGTCACTATTCTTGATGAATTGTGGTATGGTGTTGAAGCTGCATGGGCAGCTGTACCTGTACCTGCCATCCAAGCTCTGTTTGACTCAATGCCCAGGCGTATCAAGGTCGTTATTACAGCCAGAGGTGGTCGTTCTGGGTACTGATTTCTCAGGATCTAGGCACCCAAATTGCGTGAAAATGTAATCACATGTCAGTTCTAGTATAATATATTTCTCCAATGAATACCCGTTTATCATCTGCATTTCTGCTTGGTGTAGCAATTTTAGTGGCCAGTAGTGTACTGCGGGAATATCCTCACCTCATCACTACCTTCGAGATGCTGTGTCCCATTGCTTGTGCACCGACTATAACACCACCTTCAAACTCACTTAAATCTTGATAACCTGCCATTGTAGCAGCAGTAACCAATCTAACAACTGCGCCAGACCCTAGTTGTCTTATAGAGGCATTGCCAAACACACTGTCGTATTCTTCCTGTTTATATATCTCTTTATTTGAATACACATGCCAATATCTGTTTCTTTGGTACTCCAGTATAATTAAATCCACATTTATATTCTTCATCACAAAGGATGTGCCAGGTACACTAAACATTCACTTGACAATACAGCAGGACTTGGTTATCTAACCAGCTGCTACTGTAGCCCTATGTAGTGAAATAAATACATTAATTCTATGTCAGATCTGGAGAGAGAACAACAAATTATTCTCTGCTCAGATTAAATTAACTTTTTGCTTGATGTTTCAGTGAGTTGCGTTGTAGAAGCCGATTGCAGATCAGTTGTAATTCTTCCTCAAGTGCCAGAGCTCACTGTGTTGCCTATTTTGAAGGTACATGTAGACCTGTCAAATTGCCCCCCCTCCCCCCTTACCCCACACCTCCTCCACTGCAGCCTGTTAATCATGAAATTATATTTTTCAAGCCATGAACACGGAAGTCCCATCACCTATATGTTGAGCTTTGCCATTCGAGAAGGTGATGGCTTTAATGGATGTTATTTATTCATTCAGTAGCTGCTGTGTTAACTCACTTTTCCGTTATTTACTACATTCAAGTAGTTTCATGAAATATTAATTAATAAAATTACAAACTTATAAAAGCAGATTGTTAAGAAAGCAGATTGTTAAGCCTATTAGCTCCTGCATATTCCTTGTTGTAAACACACATTGCTACAGTCGCTGAGTAACATGATAGTTCCAATTGCAGTTTAGAAGTGGGACACATGAGCCCAGAACACATTTTTTGGTTGATTTTCACTTTTACTGTGGTTACATTAGACCTTACATTGTTGCTTAAATGTGTTTTAAAAATAAAATTAATAATGCTATGAGTTGGGTTCCATTCCTGAATTATCTGTAACTGCTTTGATGAGATGCTTCTCTTGTCAGGTGAGCCATGGGCAAGCTATATTCAACAGGACAGTGTTTAGTACAGACTTGTGATCAAATTATCCCAAAGGTTGACTGTTCTACTTGTTAGAGCAGCAACCTGATGATGATAACTCCTTGTTCATTTTGATGTACGAACATCTGCCTTTACATGGGAAAGGAATTAACCTTTAAAATTATGATATAGAATTGTTGACCAGTACTTTCAAAAGCCAAGAGTCCAACACTGTCAATACACACATATAAAAGTATGTATACTGTCCTATGTTTCAGAGAGATAGGTTCAGAATGTTAAAAAGGAAGAGCAGATTACTCAGATGAGAGATACCCGTTGTGAGGATGAGGGGAGAGTAACATGTATTAATCTTCCCGACAAGTAAAACTTGTATGCTTGATGGCAAAATCATGTACTGGAATGGGACCTTACCTTTTGTGGGCTGAGTTTTACCAATAAAGTAATATAATGCACAAGTTGAAATGAAATTTTGTTATTACCATACTTCACACACACTTTTCCAAGATCTTTTAAAGTCTGCAGAATTAGTTTTATATGGAAAAACATGACAGACTAGCTCAGCTTACAAAATCTAGTTCTGTTGTCTGTTTTGATATCGCTGCATATATTTTGATGGCTAATCTTTAATAGACATCTTCTGTTTGAAATATGTATGTTGTAGGTTATGCTGACAGCACTCCAAGCACAACTGGAGATGGGGGATTGTGGAGATACGGTGATGGACTATAGACACACGGCATCCCACTGTTTGCCACCACGCTTTGTGCCTAACATACCATGCGAGGCAGTGGCACAGCATCACCAGAGCTTACATGGAATGGGACCAGCAGAAGCCAAGAAGGCTTTCCTGAACCTTATACAAAGTTGGCCATTGCACAGAGCTACTATTTTTAATGTTATGGTATGTTCTTTTCTCATTTTGGCTGTGTTACGGCATTATCAGCTCAGCAAAGTGGCCCATACCCTTTTAACAACTCAGTAGTATAATAACTGGTAGAAACTTTTAGTTAATTGTTATCTGTATTTGGCACAACAAATGGGTATAATCAATCAAATCTGCTTAAAAATTAACATATTAAGTTAAAAAATTGATTACTTAATGTGCCAGATTATCCACTGATTTAAGAACATATGTTCATGGTAAGAAGTGTATTACTCTCTGGGAAGTGGGGATCAATTAATGGTACCAGAAGCATCCTCCACCACACAATTAGTGGCTTGTAGAGAATGGGAAATCACTTACTTGCAGGTGACATTCCTCCAGAACCTCAGCAAATTCTCCCCCATTCACTTCACCTGGTCCCACTCAACCCAACAGGCCACCTTCCCAAATGTTGACCTCCACCCCAAAGATGGTTGCATCCATATCAAACCCACTATTGACCAGCAATACCTCCACTTCGACAGCTTCCACCCGTTCCATACCAAGAAGTCTCTTCCATACAGCCTAGGCACCCACGGCCATTGCATCTGCAGTGAGGAGCGGTTATACTCTTAAAATATACTGAGGGTCTCTCTGAGCTCTTTACAGACCGTAATTACCCTCCCAGCCTTGTTCAAAAACAAATCTCTTGGGCCTTATCTTTCCAGTCACCCACCACCTCCCAAAGAGTCACCTTCTGATGACAGAGGAGCATTCCCCTCCTAACGCAGTACCACACAGATTTGAGCAAATGAATTACATTCTCTGCCAGGGTTCTGACTACCTCTCATCGTGCCCTGAAATGGAAATTGTCATGCCCACTATCCTTCCCATCCCATCCACAGTGGTGTCCTGCTGTCCACCCAACATAAACAATATACTCTTCCATCGCTACACAACCCCTGCTCCCAAACTCGTACCTCTTGGTCCGTATCCCTGTAATAGACCTAGATGTAAGAACTGTTCCATACATCCTCCTACCACCTACTCCAGTCCGGTCACAAAAATTACCTATCTCATCAAAGGCAGGGCTGCCTGTGAAATCAGTCACATGATCTACAAGCTAAGCTGCAACCAATGTGCTGCATTCTATGTGGGCGTGACAACCAACATGCTTTTGTGTCCACATGAGTGGCTGCTGACAAACTGTGGCCAAGAAACAACTGGACTACCCTGTTGCTGAACATGTGGCCCAACACGACATTCTTCATTTCATTGACTGCTTCACTGCCTGTGCCATGTGGAGCCTTCCCAATACAAGCTTTTCTGAATTGTGCAGGTGGAAACTCTCCCTGCGATACATCCTACATTCCCATTACCTTCTTGTTACAGTGAGTAGCAACTACCCCTTTCATATTGTTGTTACATTCCATCCTGGAATTTTCATTGTTTGATGATACCTGAAATAGAATTATGTATAGTATACCATAACAAATTTCCACTCTATATGTTGCACTAATGTACCTAATAAATAAATTAAATATTCCATGATTAAAAACTGGTCAGTTGGATGATACTCTGACCTGCAAAATCCTGACGTAACTCACCAATCTACAAAAATTTGTAGAAAAGATAGATGTACAAAAGAAATGACAATAGTAAACCAGTAAGTAAACCAAAGAAATATGCATCTATGTGCAAGCAGTCCATGCAAAAGAACAGCATCAACACTATCTGAGCATGTCAGAATGACATGTCAAAGCTATGAAATGCTGAGGTGCAAACCAAAGAGGGTTATACTTACATCATATTCATAAATTGAGTGTCCAAAATGTATCAAAAGACCAAATGTAGGAAACCACCTATGTCATAACATACACAGAATTTATGAAAAACCCACACAAGATACTATTTGGGTGAACAACATTCATGTATGAATGCATCCACATATTGTTTACTGCCCTAAAACAAATATCAAACAAGCACTACTATCTAACTCGCATAAATGTCAGGAACTAATAGTATGTATCCACATAACATGTATTATCCATAGATCATAAGATAAGCTATCAGTTATAGCAAAGGTGAAAAAACTTCATCTCTATCCAACACTGTACCAAGGAATTAGATACCGATGCAAATCATATTATATCTAATAATGTGTATTTAATCCCCTAATTCTACCCAGACAAAGCAGTCAACAACTGCAAAACACAACAACCACAAAACAGCACAAAAATATATCACACCTATCCATATATCCTGTATTGAATAGAGTCAATTATGGACTGGACATGTGAAGATAATACTTACACTGAACTGACAAAGTTCATAGGAGACCCCCTAATATCATGTCTGACCTCCTTTCGCTTGTGTAGTGCAGCAAGTCAATGTGACATGGACTCAACAAGTTGTTGGAAATCCCCTGCAGAAATATTGACCCACGCTGCCTCTATAGCTATCCACAACTGCGAAAGTGTTGCTGGAGCAAGATTTTGTGCACAAACTGACCTCCCATTATGTTCCATAAATGCTCGTGGGATTCACGTCGTGTGATCTGCCAGGCCAAATCATTCGCTTGAATTGTCCAGAACATTCTTCAAACCAATCGCGAACAGTTGTGGCTGGATGACATGGTGTACTGTCATTGATAAAAATGCCATCATTGTTTGCGAACATGAAGTCCATGAATGGCTGCACATGGTCTCCAGGTAACCACACATAAGCAGTGGACCCAGTCCATTGCATGTAAATACAGCCCACACCATCATGGAGACACCATCAGCTTGCACAGTGCCTTGTTGACAACCTAGGTCCATGGTGTCATGGGGTATGTGCCACACTAGAACCTACCAACAGCTCCTGTTAACTGAAATTGGGACTCATCTGATCAAGCCCCATTTTTCCAGTTCTCTAGGTTTCATCTGTTATGGTCACTAGCCTAGGAGAGGCATTGCAGATGATGTCATACTGTTAGCTAAGGCACATGTGTCAGTCTTCTGCTGCCTTAACCCATTAATATCAAATTTTGCCTCGCTGTCCTAATGGATGCATTTGTCACACACCCCACATTGATTTCTGCAGTTATTTCATGCAGTGTTGGTTGTCTGTCAGCACTGTCAACTCTATGCAAATGCTGCAGCTCTCAGTTGTTAAGTGAAGGCCTTGGGCCACTGCTTTGTCAGTGGTGTGAGGTAATGCATGAAATTTGGTATTCTTGGCACACTCTTGACACCATGAATCTCGGAATATTGAATTTCCTAACAGTTTATGAAATGGAATGTCCCATACGTCTAGGTCCAACTACTATTCCATGTTCAAAGTCTGTTAATTCCCATGTTGCAGCCATAATCATGTCAGAAATCATTTCACATGAATCACCTGAGTACAAATGACGGTTCCGCCAATGTGCTACCTTTTTATGTCTTGTGTACGCAATACTTCCACTATGTGTAAATGTGTGTATTGCCGTTCCATGACTTTTGTCACCTCAGTGTATGTCATGCAGCAAAACATGCAATATCGGTATGGAACTAACATGAAATGCTGTGTAATGCCACAAAAGGTTGTAACAGTATAAGACAAGAACATGCACCAACCTCTGTGCACTTTGTGAAGCCAGTTAAAAACCCAGCCAGTAATATAATATAATGTCAGCAAATGTCACAGACATTAAGGTTGCAAAGTCAACTAGGGGACAGAGAAACAAATGTTAGGGTCGCTACAATGTACTGACCTTCCCCTTTAAAAGGCACACCCAGATCATATAACATGTCATACCATACCAAAAAGATACACTATGTCATCAAAAGTATCAGGACACCTGGCTGAAAATGACTTACAAGTTCGTGGTGCCCTCCATTGGTAATACTCGAATTCAGTATGGTGTTGGCCCACCCTTAGCCTTCATGACAGCTGCCACTCTCGCAGGCATACATTCAATCAGGTGCTGGAAGGTTTCTTGGGGAATGGCAACCCATTCTTTACGGAGTGCCACCCTGAGGAGAAGTATTGATATTGATAGTGAGGCCTGGTACGAAGTTGGCATTCCAAAACATCCCAAAGGTGTTCTATAGGATTCAGGTCAGGACTCTGTGCAGGCCAGTTCATTACAGGGATGTTATTGTCGTGTAACCACTCCACCACAGGCTGTGCATTATGAACAGGTGCTTGATAACGTTGAAAGGTGCAATCGCCATCCCCAAATAGCTCTTCAACAGTGGGAAGCAAGAAGTTGCTTAAAACAACAATGTAGACCTGTGCTGTGATAGTGCCACACAAAACAATAAGGGGTGCAAGCCCACTCCATGAGAAACATGAGCACACCGTAACATCACCACCTCCAAATTTTACTGTTGCCACTACACACGCTGGCAGATGACGTTCACTAGACCTTGGCCATACCCACACCTTGGCATCGGATCTCCACATTGTGTACCGTGATTTGTCACTGCACACAACAATTTTCCACTGTTCAATCGTCCAATGTTTACACTTCTCACACCAAGCAATGCATCGTTTGGCATTAACTGGCATGATGTGTGGCTTATGAGCAGTCGTTCGACCATGAAATCCAAGATTTCTCACCTCCTGCCTAACTGTCATAGTACTTGCAGTGGATCCTGATGCAGTTTGGAATTCCTGTGTGATGGTCTGGACAGATGTCTGCCTATTGCACATTATGAGCCTTTTCAACTGTCGGCTGTCTCTGTCAGTCAACAGACAAGCTCGGCCTGCACGTTTTTGTGCTGTACGTGTCCCTTCATGTTTCCACTTCACTATAACATCGGAAACAGTGGACCTAGGGATGTTTATGAGTTTGGTAATTTTGGGTACAGGCGTATGACACAAGTGACACCCAATCACCTTATCACGTTCAAAGTCTGTGAGTTCCATGGAGCACCCCATTCTGCTCTCTCATGATGTCTATGACTACTGAGGTCACTGATATGCAGTATCTGGCAGTAGGTAGCAGCACAATGCACCTAATACGAAAAATGTATGTTTTTGGGGGTGTCCGGATACTTTTGATTACATAGTGTAGGTGCAAGTCTGCGAAGATGCAGTACAACATAAAGGATAGCTCAACAGCAGACAAAAAATAAATAAATAAATAAATATGACCTATCCACATATCCTGTACTGAGTATGGTCAGATATGGTCTAGGCATGTGAAGAAAATATTTGCATCTTTATATTAATTAATCCATGCTTAAAGTTAAGAGACAGTGTCATGTGTCAATATTACTATATGATGTGCCTTGACATATTGCACAGATACCTGAGTACAGCACATAGCAAACAGATACCATCGTTCTTCTGCCCAGGTTAATACAATTGGGCTATCTATATTGGACATTTAACTCTTTGAGCACTGCAGTCGTGAAATCCTGCTGCACTTTACTTTTCCATATGGGCTGCGGATGTCATTAACCGCTGCAGTGGTATTTCCTGTGGGCGCTGTGGACAGTTTTACCCTTGCAGCCTCGCCAGTACCTGAGTCCTAATGATGGCGTTTACCATCAGCCGGTTCCACTACCTGTGGTCCTGCAGACATCTATAGCCAATCAGCTGCTGTTCAACATTCATACTAGCTGGTTCATGTGATCATCTGCATTCTGCTTCTCTGGTGTCGTTTAGCTTTCTGCCTATTCATCAGAGTTTTTAGAGTGCTATCACTTTTGAGTTCCACAAACAATAGCACATCAGTGTGGTTGCACTGATGAAGAGATGCTGGAGATACTCGCCACGAGTGACAGTGAGCGAGGCCTCTTCAGTGACTGTAGTGATGATGATGATTCTTCAGAAGAGTCTCGTATTAATACCCATCCATGTACTTTACCAGTAGAACTCACAACGCTAGCTCTTCTTCTGTGTCTGAAAGTGAAGATGAAACAATCCATAAAAGGCCACGCCTTAGTGACAAATATGATTGGCAAAAGTGTGATTTCAGTCCAGCACTGCATGCATTTGATGGCTCACCTTCAAGACATAGTTGCCAACTAGCACCTGATTCAAGTATTCTATCCTTTTTCATGCTGTTTCAATCGGAAAGTCTGATGAAATTTATAGTGCTTGAAACAAAAGAACTGTATTACTTCACTGGTATTTGGCTTCTCGTGGCCCCTGTTAAAAAGTTGAGAATAAGGGAATTTGGTTCAGAGATGTACTTCTGAGCACTCCAATTTTTGGCAAAGTTATGTCCTGTGATCATTTTATGTTACTTTTGAGAATGATACATTTTAGTGACAACTCTGCTAATCGTGGAGATGACAGTTTGTTTGAAATTAGGAAAATAATTGATACAGTTCGTATGGCATTCCACAGTCTGTTTAATCCATACAAAAAGTTCTGTATTGATAAACACCTATTATTGCTCTAAGGTCGCTTATCTTTTAAACAATTCATTCCTCCAAAATGAAGTATATTTGGAATCAAAACATTTGTGTTGTACTGCTGTAAAACTGGATACATCTTGGATTTCATTGTATACACAGGCAAACAACAGAAATTGAAGTCCATAATTTGGCGAAATCTGACAATATAGTGGCAACACTAATCAAACCATACTGTGAATGTGGACATACCCTGTGTGTTGACAATTGATATACAAGTCCAGTCTTGTTCTTCTGGCTTGACGACCATAGAACACCAGCATGCGGTACTGTGCAGAGCAACAGCCACAATTTGCCGAAGCTACAAAAGAAATTGAAACAAGGAAAGGTGACTTCATGTCAACTGATCTAGTACTTGCCATCAAATGACGTGACAAGAGAGAAGTGTTGATGTTGACTACCTGTAACACCATAAAAATGCGTGACATGAGAAAGACAAACAGGAAGACTGGCGAGAAAGTAATGAAGCCGCAATGCGTTGTCAACTACAATGCAAGTATGGGTGTAGTAGACTGCTCTGACATGTTATTAATCTCAGTTGGACCTGTGCATAAATCTGTTAAATGGTACAAAAAGTTTTTTTTTTTCATGTTGTGGACCTTTGTGTTTTGAATCCTCACACTCTTCACAGATCGGGGACAGGGAGAAAAATACAATTAGCAGATTTTCATTTATGCCTGGTATGAGAACTTGTGGAAAAATTTGCTACCAAAATGGAGAAGAGATAGGAAAGGAAGACACTCTGATGATGAGAATCCTCTGCACTTTACTGGAAGGCATGTTCCAAACATCATTCCAAATGACCAGTCCAAGAAACACAGACTATGACATAGATGTGCAGCCTGCTCGATACAGATTGTGTGCCGAGAAATGAAATGTGAATGCGAAACAGGCAACGTACCCTTGTGTGTTGTACTGTGTTTTGAAACATACACATAAAGAACATTTAGCGAAGTTGCTACATCTGGAAGATGATATTAAGCCCTTACTTCTGAAAAAATTATTTAAAAATTAAAAATAAGTACAAAAATTAAAAAAAAAAATACCAGTCCAAAGCCCGGATGAGAAATACAGATGGGTGATATAATAGTGGAAAAAAAAGAGAGGAAAGAAATAAAAATAAAAGTAAATAAATAAAAACACAGAATTATCTGAGCTTGAAAAGCCTCTCCAGATGAATTACTTTGCTGACAAACACCTTTTGTCAAACATGTGAAACATCCACTCTGTACTGACAAACACAGACTAGATGCTTGAAGTCCAAGACCATAATGAACAAACAAAAAAAAAGAATTACTCATATCGATTGTTTCAATCGTGAATAAATCATATTAAAAAAATCTCTTTCAGTATGTCCAAAATTTTTCGATTGTCTAGGCAACTTTTCAAAACTTTTCTTCCATACAAACCTTGCCTTAACAATTACAAACACAAGAAATAAACCATCTGATTCGGTAAAGCCATTTTTGAGTTTTAGTGAGACATACATATAAAAATGAAGGTTAACTTCATTGGACAATGGTCAGTTGCACGCGCTTGAACTCGACCATTTCTGAAGCACAAAAGGTCATTAGGAGAATGAAAGGTGACATTTAATTAGGCAATATAGAATCTTTAGTATTTCCTTATCCCTTATCAAATTCTTAAACAAAATCATAATTTATTTCTACTGTATAATAAAAATTGCTTCTCATTTAAAAAGAATTCAGAATCATTGACTTTTTGGTTTTTAAGTGTCTCTGAGGATAAGTTATTGGGTTAATGAGCTCAAAATATAGTGATTAGCTTTGAAAGTGTGTCTCTGCATCCAGAGGCTTGCCTTGGAAGTTGTTTGCAGAGAAATTATTACGCTAGTGCAGACAAACATCAGCCATGGTTGTTACGGATTCTCCAAAGATTACATCATAAGTTACATGCTAAAACCTGATGATTAAGTATCAATATGTCAAATAAAACTCAGATGTAAACAGAGATCTTATGATGATTCGCAAGAACTAATTGCAAATGAAAGAAAGCCCTTGATGGGGAGTTACATGTTAGCAGCAAAGCAGTTTCAGTGTACATTATGCCTGTCGAGCAATTCACCTCCAGATTCAAAGTTATTGAATAAGCATCCAGGTACACTGTGTATATTTGTAACGCCAGTAATCACACTCGAACTGCCAGACATTCGCGACCGTCCTGGCTCTGAAAATACTCAGCACAGGGTGAGGTTGGCTGAGCAGAGAGCTCAGGCAAAGACAGCAGTCCACGGAGGTGGCTATTAGTGCAGGTAAACGGCTTAGGTAACCTCAAGAGTGCACTCGGCATCTAGCTGCAGCAGCCAAAAGGTTAAATACCGAGGTCAATGCTATGTTCATTTCTGATTCTTCAAACTTTTGTTGACGTAATGGTAATATGAGCTGGCACAATCATGCTAGTTGCTTCCAGGAAGACCTTCCATTTATATCACATTTTCCTTTTGGCTCCTTCTTGCCAAGCAAGATAGGATATAATGACTAAGACACTGGACTTGTGTCATGGAGCACAGTATTGAAATTCCCGTAGCCATTTCAATATAGATCATCAGTGGTTTGCCTGTATGATTTCTTCTAAAGGCCATGCAGATTTCCTTCATCATCCCCATCCAACTGAGATGGCATTCTATTTCTAGTGGCCTTAACACTGAGAGTTAAACTCTAGCATATATGCTTAGCCCCTAGAAGCTGTGGTTCTCTGCAATTACAGTGTTTTAAAAGCACTTTTGTCCTCATTTCTTTTGGTTTCTATACCTTCCTAAATATTGAATTATAATTACAGTGTCATGAAAATGTCCTTTTAAATTTTTCACATCACTTGATAGTTGGAAAAACCAATGAGCATTTGCTGCTCAAGCTTCTTCATTTCTCTCAAAACTTGGCTTTCTCTTACATTGCATTCACATGGCTGATTCAATGTAAATGCATTGTCTTTCATTTCCATCTCTTTTTGTATTAATCCAGTTGTATTTTCATTTTTTCTCCCTTCCTTCAGCCTTGGAAGGCTGCCTTCCATCTGCCATGATGAATTTAAATCATATTGCATTGTTTCTTCATTTATGATTACTACAGATTTGCAATCCTATGTAAATTGCTCTGGAATCTAACCTTGAGCAGAGTAGTGCATATCCAGTCATTAGGAAAGAAAAATATTTAAACAACTGGTACAAATGTTTGTTATACTCTTAATATTTGCTATACACATACTGTCCAACATAATAAGTGCAGAAGCTGCTGTGGTGGTGTTTTATTTTTATTTTTTACTTATTTATTTTTTTATTTTTATTTTTTTCCACTTAATAGATCCCATCAACTGTGGAGAAAGCTCTTTCTTTCAGCCATTATTCTATTGTCTTTCTGAACTTATTTTCAACTGCCTCATCCCACTTGCTAATTTCTTAATGTAATGTTTTCCTCCATGCGGAAGGTTTTCATTTTTTAAATTTTTTTAGTCCAGGGAATATTCAGAGTTACTGCTCTTCATTCTTTAACAGTTGATATGTGACCTTGTATTATACTCATCCTAACTGATCTTAGTGTGCACAAAGATGTGAAATATTTATAGAATCTGAATAATCTGTATTTAAATTTAATAAAATGTTCTGTTCACACAATCGAAGTAAATGTAGTGGCCAAGAATGTCATGCCTGCAGAACTAATCACCAACCAAATGACCAGGAAGGCCTAAGATTTGTGTACATGGGCAGTGAACTGCTATCCAGATGAAAAAAAAATTGGCAACAAAATTACTAAAAAGAGATCCAAATATTCTAGAATTTATAACCACCTTACTTGATAAACAGCATACTTATTTTGTTTTTTCAAACATTAATACTGCAAATTTGTGTTTTCTTTGTGTATTTCAGCAATCTTTCACTTCTAACTGGCCCCGTGTACTATGGCTTGCTGTTGATCAAGTAGGATTACATCTTTTGGAGCACCGGTCTCGCAATGCTCTCTGCACATACGAATATGACAGCATACTTAGTTACAGCCCAGCTCTCAATTGCCTTATGATAATCACAGGAAGTGAGAAGAAACAAAGCAAGATCATCCTCACTACATCTCAGGTTAGTTACAATGAAATTTTTATTCTCTCTACAACCTATATTAAGGATTCAAAGGAAACAAGGAAACATGAAATATTTTATTCTCTCTGCAGTCTGTATGAAGGATTCAAAAAGAAACCGAGAACATATGAGGTGCTGAAAACCATAAAGTTCCAAATGCACTGTCATCAATTTTTAGATTGCAGCTTGTATGCATGCTTCTGACATTTGTTGATCTTACTGTGAACAAGCTTTAAAATATGTGCCGACTAAGTTCACACTCGGCACAGTGACTGATGGGAGCATTTATAAATGAGAATGCCTTTACAGTCACTCTCACAACCACTGTGCTGAGTATCAACTTAGCTTGTGCCTATAGGATCTATATCTGCAGCCCTATAGTGCACATATGAACATTCATTAAAAGCTGTCTCACCAATTTCTCAGATATTCATTTCCATATGGGCCCAAAGCACAAAACATAATTTTGGTGGTCTATGCTGCTCAATTGTTATCAAGGCTTGACAACATAATTTAATGTCTACATCATGTATGTAGTAGTAATAGTTCATAATCGGATGTTTATCAGCAGTTTTATATGTTTATAAGCAGTTTTATCTGAACCTCAAGCCACAGAATGTGCATAACTAAAATGATAATGTTGAAGACCATGAAGTCTTTAAATAGGCCATAAATGTGCATGTGGCGCATTTACTATCTGTTTTTTATGTTCTGGTTCTAGTTTTGCATTAATTATAGAGTTTACAACTGTCAAAAGACACCATTGTCATTAGCCTATATACAAATTTTTGTGAATTAACATAAATAATGAATATGGTCCTAAATAAACATAAAGTGGGCACATTATTTTTTTCATAGGAAATATAGGATGTTGAGACTTGGTTGAAAAACAATACAGACCTGTTTTCTGCAAACATCTATTTTTTCTCAAAACATTGTCCCTGTGTTTTGGGCTCTTATGTTCCTCAGTGCATCAGATATTTCCAGCTGGTGAATGTGGGCTCTCATCTCTTACAGTGGAGTACAACAAAAGTAGTGACTATATTAAGCAACCTTTGAGTGAAAATATAATTACAAAAAATGTACAAAATCAATGCAATAGCTCACAGCAATGCTGTTGGTGAATATTATAAAATACAGCTAATATTTTGACAAGCAACTCCCCAGTCATTCTCCAAACAAGAACTGCAGCATGACTGACTTGTGTTGGGTAAATCAAACCCACAGTTGGCAAGATTCCACCATTGCAGTCAGTATAACAGTACATATGTGAATGCAACGAGATATTGCAGTCACTTAGGACATTAGCCAAAAGGGGATAGCTTCTACTAAAATGACAGTCATAGTAAACACTAATATTCTGAGGAAAGAGTGATGCTTATTCACACTCTCTTTTGCTTCAGGTGTTAATTTAATCTCCATAGACTCATAGGTTACCTGTGAATACTATCCCAGTAGATACACCAGAAAACTAGTATGAAAACTTTAACCATCATATCTAGCTATTGGTCATGATGCATTTCATGTCTTTAGAATGAGTGCCTGTCAAAATATCAACTGTATTTGATGATTTTATTTGGCTGCATTCTCATGAGCTAGTTTGGCAATCTATGTGATGTGATAGGCTTAGAGTTCACTAACCAAAATTGTTTACGTAGTAAACAGACTGGAGCTTTTTATCAAATATTTGAGCAGAGCAAAAACAAGACTCCTCGTAAATTACACAAAGAGTTCTTTTCCAGATTTTCATAGCCAAAAAAAAAGTGGAAAATTGACAAATGGGGTATTGAACTGACCAATGTGAGGCCTGGTTTTGCAAAAACATATTAAATTTCTTGAAATTAATCAGGGTAAATAAGAAAAACATATTGGTGATTTGAGGGAAAATTGACATATTTCACAAACAGCTACTGTTAGCTATGTAAATGAAGTGTAAAAAATTCCTCTCTTCAAGGCCTAGCAACTCTGTACATAAAAATTTGGAAAGGTGGGATATTTAACTGTCAAAAATACTTCCATCAAATCAAGAACTAAATTCAGGACGTTCTAAAGCAGAAGACACTAGGAAAGCAAATGATGTATCTAAAAAATCTTGCTTTCTAACAAAATTTTGAAATTAAAAACAATGGAAAAGTGGATGAGTGTTTAGTAAAAGATTTGGCTTAAAGTAAGAAATGAAGTAGATTGGAGGTTCATTTGATATGCCTTTGAATGATGCTGAAAATCATGTACAGCAGCTGAGGTGTCAATTGAAAATTTAGAAGTTCCATTTTTGTCTTAAGAGTCCTAGAATTTTAAAGAGTGGTAGGTAATATTTGTCTGGTGGGTTAGGTAGACTGTGCAATGTGATGTTGTGTGGCCTTGGTGGCATATTGTTATCATATTTGGCCGAAGGTGTAAAAAAAATTCCAAAAATTTTTCAGTCTCAGAAATTTTCAATAGAGAATCCTTCAGGTATCAGAAAGAGAGTGAGCATTTTCAGTTTTCTGTATGTGATTTTGAGCATCATTCAAAGGTGCATCAAATGTTTCCCTAACCTATTTTTAATTAATTAATTAATGCGAAACTAGAACCAGAACATAAAGAACAGATAGTAAATGCACCACATGCACATTTATAAAAAAGAATAGATAATAGGACCATTAAAAACATGTAGTTACCAATTTATAGGAGATGGTGGAAATGGTAGCAATGGACATCTAAACATTGCTGACTTCATGTGATGATATTACCAGCAACACACTGTGATTCTGCAGGTGCAATGTTCTTAATTTCTGTAGTAGTGTTCTGTTTAAGATCGTCTGTTGTGTGATGATTGTCAGCATACACTTTGCTTTTTAGTGTGCTCCATAAATAAAAATTACATGATGTTAAGTCTGGGGACTTTGGGAGCCAGAGGCCTCTACTGACAAGTCTGCCTTCAGGGAACACATTGGTGATGTGGGCCATACTTAGCTTGGATGTGTGAACGATTGCTCCACCTTGTTGGAAGATTGCGTACAGCTTTCCTGCATCTCTTAATTGTGCACAGAAAGAGTCAAAGATCTCTAGATATCTGGCACTGTTTAAGGTGTAATTGAAAAATGTGGGGTGAATAATGTGCATGCCGGACAATACACACCAAACATCTATCTTCTCTGAACAGAGAGATTCTTCATTCAGAATATGTGGGTTGTCCTGCGACCAGTATTTGCAAATCTGAGAGTTTATGTAACCAGACAAATGACACCACTAGACCTCACCTGAGATGAAGTAAAGGAAGGGGTCCAAGTAACCATTAACAATTGCTGTTAATAACCAGTTACAATAATTAACTCTTGTTTCTTGATCCCCACATTTCAATTCTTGCACCACTCTCGCATGATAGGCTTTTAATTTTATATCTTTTAGTACACAATGGCACAGTGTACGAGGTACGCCTACGCCAACCTGCTGTGATAACCTCTTTACCAACTTGCAGGTACATATCATATAATGTCCATGTGAATTCTATCTAGAGTTTCAGTGGTTCTCACTGTCAGTTGTGTATTCCTCTGCAGATTCTGAATGGATCCTACAGCCCTCTATTTCTTGTACTGATCTTGAATAGTGCTGATTGAGGGGAGATTACCACCAGCACACTTCGCTTGAAAGACTTCTTTACATTCCTTGACTAGAGCCTGTCTTTATGTAACACTCCACAATATCAGTACACTGTTCTAATGCAAACTGCCCCATTTCTGTACAATTCAACAATTGCGCTAAACTTTACAATAAAGTGCAGTGTATCCAACTTTTAAGACTGTATTGCCACTTCACAAGCAATTCAACTAGGGATGATTAACCGGAAGGTGAGGCATACCAATTTTGTGTGGGACACACTGTATACTGCACCATAGCTATAAATTTCTGTTTTTGTGAGTGACAGAAAAAAAATTATTTTGTTTCATCACCTGCATACTACACTGTGCAATACAATTAAAGGCTCTCTTTTTTTTTAACCCTACAATTGTCTCCCATTGCAATGTAGAAGTTTGAAACTTGGCTTAAAGGTGCCTGCAACCTTCCTCTGTAATGGTGCAAAAGCATTGTGCTCTGAGACTTGGTTGGTGATGCTTCAGACAGCAAGGTGTCAACACTTGTGAAAAAAAAAAAGGCCAAGTTAAAGAGTTCATGTGAGGTGTAAGGTCAGCTAATGATGTCATATTAGCTCCTCAGTTCTGCTCAGTGCCACTGTGGACATGTCATATGATGGGAAGATCATTAACCCCATCATACATTTCACCCCTTCTTCTGAAGTCTCTGCGATGGACCTCAGAACTGCAACGTACAGTGCTGAAATCAAGTGGTTTTATTATGCTAAGGAAAATCTTTCAAACAAACCATCACTCAGAATCAACATGAAATTACTTCAGAAGATGGCATAAAGGGTGACAATGAAACTACTCCTCCCTTGGGGCATTCATTCCCACAGATTCTGTGATCAAAAACAACAGCTCACAGTGCGATGAGCAGCACCAAAATGTTCTTGACAATATTCAACTCTGCTAACAACCCCTGGATGATTCAACCCTTCTCTAGGGACACTGTGGGGCTGCAGCCCCACTGAACATGATCTGACACCTTTGAGGTTCTGTCTTTGCTCTGGTATACATGGTGGAACCACTAGTGATCATTCAAAACCATTTGATAATCTCTGAATGTGATCTGAAGCAATACAGGTTGTTCGTGCTTTTTCAGTCCTCCTGTTTCACACCCACCTGTGGTACAACAGCAGAGGCCTGCAACACTGACACGTGTGAATAAAACAGCAAATGGTCCCTCTCAGAACCATCCACACATCTTTGTTGAGCACTTTACAAATGTACCTCACAGAGACTTCAACACCTATTCAGGTTGCTGTTGCGCTTGCGTCTGCTTATGGACATGCGGAATCTAAGCCATGTCGAATGGGTTGTATGCCCCCAGGTGCTAGAGCAGCAGCAGAGCATCACTCTGTACATGTACATTTCTAAGTGCTCAGCAAATATAGGTGGTTGGTACTGAGAGTGTTGACAAACTGATGGTCCTACAGTGACACTTTGCTGTTTTGTGCACACATGTCAATATTGTGTGTCTCTCTGATCAAGCTAAAGGAGTGCTGAGAAACCATAAACACCTTTTGCTGTTTCGGATCACATTCAGATTTTGTCAAATGATTTTGAACAGTCCCTAGTGGTTCCAGTCTGCACACGAGAGCAAAAATTGTGGTCATGCTGCAATCCAAGCAGGTCGGATCATGTTCAGTAGGGCTGCAGCCCACAATTTCCTTAAAAAAGCAATTAATTGACTGGGAGGGAAAATCGCACGCTGTCAAGATCATCATCCTGTTGGTCAACACATTGTGAACTATCATTTTGACTGCAAAATGTGTGGAAATCAATGTCCCAAGGGAAGGGGTGATTTCATTGACACCTTTTATGCCACCTCTTGAGGCCTTTTTGCATCGTTTCTGAGTGTTGGTGTGTCTGAAATGTTATCCTTGGCCACCCATAATTAAACTGCATGATTTCAGGGGCGAAATGTGGGTGAGACAGGGTGTGATGACCTTCACATCGTTTCACACATCCACGGTGGCGCTGCACACGATTACGGGGTTTCAAAAAAGTGGCCCTTAAATTGTGTTGCACATTGTACATATCTTTGCATCTGTATCTCTCCTCAGCGCATCCAGTTATTCAATTCAATAAACATAATATTTCAAACAGTTTGAGTCTTTTAACCTTGAGAATATTCATTCATCAATTATCATACATTGTTTCTTTTTTGCTTTCAGGCATTCCAAATAGCAAATCTCATACGGGAGTACACTGAGGTCTTGCATTCTCCACAGGAGGTTCAACTACGTGGTGAAAATGTTAACCGCAAATCAAGAGTCTCAAGCCGGCCTGTCAGCATTCTACATAAATCTGTCCCCAGTATAGATGCTGTTGTTTCGTAGTATGTCAACAAGAAGTATAACATGCACTTCACAGCCAGATAATGGCTGCAAATAAATAAATGCTAGAAATTCCATAATGTGCCCTGTCAGTACTGATGTTCTGCTGAGTTATTCCATGTTTGCTTTATTCCTTTTCTTCTTTTCATCTACTGAGCATTCCAAGAACAGTCTGCAATGCTGTTTTCAACAAAGCTGTTGTTTTTATGTTGTTTAAATTTGTAGTAATTTATTATTTTTGTAAGTGAACTGACACGTAATTTTATTACCTTTTGATGTGCTGCATATACAAAATCAAACTGTTTTCATATTTGGCTTTTTATTGTTGTGAGATCAGTAGATGGTGCACTCAGAAGTACTGTGCATCATACTCTTCTGACTGTCTTCTCACAGTTTGTTTTCACAATGAAAATTGGTTACTAAAATCAAATAAAGTTTTCAAGCTCTACAATGTGTACTGAAAAGATAATATATATCAAGCAACAATGAAGTGCAAATAGAATACAAGAATTGTTTATCAGTATTGGCAGCAGTTGAATTCCTTACTGCAAAGGAGAAAAGAAGACTTGTGTAATTACTTTAAACCTTTGTCCCTTTAATGACATTAATTTTTGTGTGTTCCATAAACTATCCATGTATTACACACCATACTATCGCAATACTTAAACTGAGAATAGGTGCTAAGTTAATTTCAGTATTTCTTTTAATTACATGGAAGTTCTGTTGCTGACAAGTGTTCTTTGGACTTTGAGATAATAGCTCCCAAGCTTTATCTGGAAGTGATATTTTGTAATAACATAACATTCATATTGTGAAGTGTTGCAGGAATGTATATAGCTCTGACAAGGTGACAAATGTACAAAGTCCTAACAAATGAGAATTTATAACAAGTTTTGTTTTTATGTTGTATTTGAGTTTAGTGCGTACTAGACAACCCTGTTATAAATTATTTGTATAGTTGCAGAATATGTAAATAGCTGGATGGTCCTTATGAATGAATATTTTAAATCTTCACATACCTGAGAAAACTTCAGTGTGTACCATTTACATACAGTATAGCTAATACCAATGGTTCTGAAGTGTACAATATGAAATTAATAATCACACTATCATGTATTCAGACTCTTTTTCAATATATTGAAATGTCATAAACTTGATTTTAAAGGAGCGGATATAATTATGTTGTTCTGAGGCATTAAACAATTAATTCCTATTGAAAATGTAATATTTTATAATGTTCTTGGTGAAGACTGAATATGTGGCCCAATGGGGACGACTGTACAGTAACATTAAAATTATGTAACAGTATTATTAGTGTTATTATTTTAATATGAAGGTACAAGCTCAGATATAATTGGATTAACACTCCTATAATGTATGATTCATTGACTGTGTCCATGGGAAGATGGGAAGTTTCATCAGCATATAACTGCATAAATGTGCTAGTCTAGTCCTTACATGCTGTACATGGTAAGAAAAAAGTTAATATATTGTGCATCCCTAGCTTAAGTATTTATTTTTAAATACTTTCTTATCAGTAGATGTAAAATTTTATAAAGTGTGTTATTCATGACAACATTTTTTCTTTTATATTTAGTTGAGTACAGTACAGTGTACTGATAGTAACTAAACAAAGGCAAGACATATTGTTTAACTTGTTTTAAAGGACTAGTGGTGATATTGTAACTTTCATTTTCTGTTAGACACTTATTGACATTAGTGTACTGTATCCTCATTCATTTCCACAATCTGTGGAAGATCATTGAAAGAGACTGGTTAGCTGATCAAGTTTTATATAAGGATGTGGATCACATTTGAAATCAACAATCATTAGTACTTGCCTTCCAGTCTTTCAGTAAACATGGACCAATGTTGTGTTTTATTGCTGCAGTATGTAGACTTAAAATGATAAGTTTATTTAACTACTTGTAATGTATTTCATCAGTGCTCCTATACAGTTCTTGTACATCTTTAGTGTTTGTAATAGAGTTTAAGGTTACATCTTGTGAGACAATTAAGTCACATCTGAAAGTTTGGCCTTATAACTGTGTGTTGGAAATTATGCACAAATCAGTATTAATTTTGTGAACTGATCTTTCACAATTTTTACACAGGGGGAAAACTATAGGTACATTGACAGTACAAATTACAGGACTGTTTGAAGCACTGATATGGTAAATTACAATAACGATTTTCTTCATTGCGAGAACAGTTTTACCAGTTCAGTTATGGAGACACGCCTAAATTGCCATGAAAAATGTTCTTGAACTGTGCCTTAAATTTATTATTGCTTTCACTGTTACAAATTCTTCAGCTTGTCTAATGCTGTCTCCACCTTCCTGTCTTTATCAAATTTTGTGGTTGAATTTCCTCACTGTTTATTTGCTTCTTGAAAATCCAGATAAAATAGGAACAATAAAGATTGTGGGCATCTGACTGGTTTTTAGTTTGTGAATAATTAACGGAGATCAAGTACTCAATTATTAGAATATCAGTCTGTTTCATGTAACTACAACAATGATGCATTTTTCTTCCTCTTCCTTAATCCTTGTTCTTAAATTTAAAACAAAATTATTTGTCATGTGCTTTTGCTACAACAATATGTAGTTCATATTTTTATGTAAATATAATTTGGTTTGTAATTTAGATGCATGAGGAAGTAACAAACATAGTATGGCTGAGGTAGCATACTCGCTTGTTAATTACGGGTTAACCAGCGCATTTCATAAAATTTTCTAGGGTGAAATTATTACAGATTATGTGGATCAGCTTGAAGAGCTAAAGAATAACTAACTATCAATTGTTCATATTCCATTTTTGATTGTGGAGCTCCTATAGTATTGCAAAATCAGTATACAGTATCGCTCTTCTGCCGCCCTGCCCCCCCCCCCCCCCCCCCCCCACTCCTTTGTCCCCACTATCAGTTTATTTCTTCTTCCTTTTACAACATACACCCTTTTTTTCAACTGAGAACAAAGTTGTAATTATCAGAACAATTATTTTTAGGTTCAGCTATCAAATTTTACAGTGAAAATTCCTTTCAGTGAAATTCTGCTATTCTGTTTTAAAAATCATTTCAGACTTTTTTAATTAGGTTTTCTTCAAGTATACTGTGTTTGTTGCCAAATAAAACTGTACATTGTTTAAGGTACTGGGAGGACTGGGGTACAATTCCTTTCTCAATTCAGGCTTATAATCCATCTCTAATTAGCTCATCATCGACAGGATGTTAAATTTCAATCTCCATTTTAATTTTATTTTGAAGATGTGTGGACGTGCACATCAGAGAACGTACCAAACCTTTGATGATATCAACAACTGTTGTACGAGACATCATCAAAGTCTGCAAAAAAAAATTTAAAAATCCATTCAATTCATATATTACACGTCCATTACGTAAATAAAATACTCTGCTTGCCTCTTGACTGTTTCTACCCTACAGCTTGTTGGATGAAACTGAATGTAAAAATCACAGGCCAGTAAGGCAGTTACCCAATTTCCCCAGCAACTGTATTTTACACAAATCTCATTTGCTTCCCCAGTCCCCCTTGGTATTTTATTTTGATATGTAGCTGTAGTTTAAATGTTAGACTGAAAATTTGCAGCAAAATATGTCCTCTCTGGCACCTGCTTTCCTTCCATGTACTCAAGGTTTTTTTTTTTTTTTTTTTTTTTTTTAAAGGCTCCGTAAAATTACAAAATAAATGGAACAGTTCATAATTGAGTAACATTCTACTCTTTGACATCCTTGACCAATCTAGTAAACTTTACATTCTTTTACTGGAGGTGCCCAAATATGCATGAGAATTGAGAACACTTTCCTGTCTTGATCAACTTTGTTGACGCATTATTTCTCATCTTTCTTTCATTAATCATGTGTCTTATTGATTCATTTTGCTGTTGAGCTTTTCCTTCAATTCACTTTGAGCTGCATACACAATCAAGTTCCATATACAGTGAAAACATACTTTATTTTCAGGATTTAAAATATGCAGAGAAATGTATTCTTTTTTATCAAGGAAATCAACTGGAACAGTTAAAATTATATGAAGTGCCTTTCATATCATTTTACTTTATTAGCAAGGTACCAATCAACAGTAGCACATGATAGCTTTTTGACATTTCTAGTTACATACCATGTGCAAGATGAATAAGATGAATTTCTTACACACACAACCTGCAGATAAGACTTCTTAGATTAGCTATTTTTATATCATAACAGTAAAACAAACAGGTACAAATTTTCTGCATCTCTTGTAAAAACTGTCATTTCTGAAAAAAGCACGTAATGGTTGTAGGCTTGGAAAACTGTCACACCCTGGAAATCCTTATCTCAGTTCATTTTCTTTGAGTGGTAGAAAATATATTTTATATTTATTTCTACTCATAGCTACAAATATTTCTTACATAGCATTCCATGGGATTGTAATTGTATAATTATTTAGAAAATGATAGTACCACGATTGTTGAACACAGGTTATGGAGTCACTGAACTGGAAACTGATTCTCTGCATCTTTGTGTGTATCATACGTTAATTATTATTTCAGTAATGTCGTAAAAATGCCACTCCATACCTTAGTTTCAAGGGATGCTTTACCACCATAGCACGTAGCACAATGTCACATGCTGATTTTTGTACTAGATATCTGTATTTTTCTTTGCTTGTAAGAAAAATAGCTCCAGTTTCATTACTATCTGTAATCACAATTTTTGTTTGTTAAAACAGAAAAGGAAAATTGACGAACCATGTATAGATCTGACACTATTCTGTGTGGAGTGGTGACGCTATAGGTGCTACTATGCGTAATAATTTTAATGTATTGCACATTGAAGATTTTACTATTGACTCACTTAGCTTTGTACATGTGTATAATACATTTGTGTGTGAGAGAGGATGACTATGTTCTTGTTATTTTAGAACTGTTATCTGTTGCCATCTGAGCATACGTGGACATTGTTATTTTGCCTCAATTCTCTTGAAGCACAAGCTTAAGTCTGTGATTTGTAAATGTAGGTGGCTGTAAGAAGAATGTTGGATCAGATCAATTTGTAACATTTATATGATGGTCGTTTTATGATACCAATTTTATTTGTATTTATAAATAAATAATTTGTGCATATAAACATTGGAATTTATGACTCCAGACATTGCTTCTGGTTCCTTCCATTGCCTACTGAAGTATACTACACTTTGTAAAGATTAGGGGAAATTTTTGGCTAAAATGGGTATGGTATAGAAGTTACTTGTTTTGCTCAATTTATTGATCTGAACAAGACTATGATCAACAGCAACAAGAAAGAACTACGTATGGGGTTGTTATTCAAGATCTGATTGTATCAGTTTGTTGTTGTGGTCTTCAGTCCAGAGACTGATTTGGTGCAGCTCTCCATGTTACTCTATCCTACCACAAGCTTCTTCATCCCCGAGTAACTGATGCAACCTACATCCTTCTGAACCTGCTTTTCATCTCTTGGTCTCCCTCTATGATTTTTACTCTCCAATACTAAATTGGTGATCCTTTGATGCCTCAGAAGGTGTCTTTGTGTTTATCATACTTTGATTATTATTTCAGTAATGTCGTAAAAATGCCACTCCATACCTTAGTTTCAAGGGATGTGTTACACCATAGCAAGTAGCACAATGTCACATGCTAATTTTTCTAGTAGATATTCTGTATTTTTCTTTGCTTGTGAGCAAGTCAGGTTGTGCCACAAATTCCTCTTCTCCCCAATTCTGTTCAGCACCTCGTCATTAGTTATGTGCTCTACCCATCTAATCTTCAGCATTCTTCTGTAGCATCTCATTTCGAAAGCTTCTATTCTCTTCTTGTCTAAACTATTTATTGTTCGTGTTTTGCTTCCATACATGGCCACACTCCATACAAATACTTTCAGAAAAGACTTCCTGACACTTAAATCTATACTTGTTCATTTCAGTTTATACTGCTATTAAATTCTGTAGGAGTGAAGGAGACCCCTCACAAACAACAACTTAGCTAGCTTTTGGAAGAAATCCTTTAACAATATGAAGTAGGAACACACGCACTCTCATCCTCTCTCTCTCTCTCTCTCTCTCTCTGTACAACGAGTGTGATGAATGTGTCCATAAGTATTTTTACTCTAGCTCATTAAAGGTTTTCTTCCAAAAGCTAGCAAAGAGTTTTCTTTGCTTTTTGTGCACCTGTCAGCAACTCATTGCCTCTGCTATTCACTCCTATAAGTAAAATGTATACATTCTACCAGAACTTTCCTTACTATATCTAATTGTTACTAGCCTTTTACCCACAGCTTCACCTGTGTAAGTATATGTTACATATACTGCACACATCTCCTCTTTCTCACTCTGTCCACCTTCTATGTCTCCCCATCACAGTGGGAGGCAGGTGGTTCTTACACCTACAGTACTTCTTTCCAGTCAGTAAAGTGTTGATGAGTACAAAGTTTAGTTTAATTGATCCAGTGGTTTAAGAGGTGTGGAACATACACACCTACACCCATTTTTATAATATACTAGCGTTTTCCGCAAGGAATCACCCACAGATGCTTTTGAAACATATATTGAATACACCTCTTCCTCCTCCTATGTATCCCCTCCTCCCCACTCCCTCTGTCTCTTCATCTCCTCCACCACTCTCTCTGTCCATTTACTCCTCCTCGTCCCTCTTTCCATCTGTGCCTCTCTCTCTTTCTTTTCTATCTGTCCACCACCCCTCTATACCTCGCACCTGCCTCATGCATCTCTCTCTCTCCTCTCCTCCCTCTGCCATTTCCCCCTACCCCTCAAACTGTTGACCCTCTCTATCCGTCCCCAGCCATAATCCTCAGCTTGTGTAAAAAAAATGAAATGAGTGAGTGGCATCGTTGGCCAGCAGGCCCATATTCAGGGAAGTTCAGCCGCCAAGTGCAAGTCTTATTTCATTCAACATCACATTGGGTGACTTGCGCACCACTGATGAGGATGAAATAATGAGGAGGACAACAAAACACCCAGTCCCCGAGCGGAAAATATCTCCAACCCGGCTGGGAATCGCACCTAGACTCGCTTGCATGGGAGGTGAGCAGGTTACCACCCAGCTAAGCAGGTGGACCAGTATGTGTAGTCCCTGCAATACAGTTCAATAAAGTAGACTAATACTACTCACACAACACACCTGTCATACAGGACAGGCTGTCCAGCAGGGGCTTGAAAATCATTTATTTGCCTATGATGTACAGATTGCCAGGCATTGCAGATGAAAAAAGCCAATACTACTACAACACAACATGCCTGTCATGCAGAACGACAGCCTACACGCCGAACCTGGAAAACTGTTTCTTGTCCCTGAAATGTAAGCCACACTGCAAAGCAGGTTGATTTGGCAGGCGGTTACTGTTCCCACACAACATGCTTGTTGTGTAGGGCAGCCTATATGCTTGGGGCTGGTAAAAAAAACATTTTTTTCTGTACCTCCGCTCCTGTTGGAGCTAAGAGGCTATAAACCCTGATACTCATGAGGCCTGCTGTTTCTGTCTGTGCCAAATCTGGTTGAAACTGTTCCAGGGGTTAGGGAGGAGATCCCAGACAGGACAGTCGTTCTCTGTCAAAACTGGCATTTCCTTACTTTATTGACTTTGAAGTTATCCAAAATCATTCATTTTTAAAGGTATCTCTGTACTATACAGCACCTCAAAACAACAAGTAAGACATTGTAGTGATAGTTAAAATGGCTATTTTTTCATTGTTATATAGTATAAGGTTTTTTTCAATTACCGTGGCGTAGTGCATCATAGATTTTTGCCTGAAGGTCATATGGTCAAAAAGTATTATCTCAATGTTACATGCTGTTTGCAGGAAGCAATATGTAAACAAAGACTGGAATTGTGGAAAAACAATTCATGGCTTTTGCATCGTGACAATGCACCTACTCATTCATCATTTGTGTGTGAGACATTTTTTGGTCGAAAACAACACAACAATCCTTCCTCAGCCACCATATTCACAGGATTTGGCCCCCTGCGACTTTTTCCTGTTCCCAGAACTAGAGAGACCTATGAAAGGAAAAAGATTTTCAATGACTGCATCTCTGCAAGACTGTACCAAAAAGTGCTTATGAGAAGTGCTTCAAGGACTGGAATAGGTGTTGGCACAAGTGTATTGTATCTGAGTAAGGGGACAACAGGAATATTGATGAATAAATAAATATTTTTTCATAAAAATATAAAGCACCTTACTTTTTAAACAAACCTCGTTCACTTGCCACACCCATATAGCAATAACTGTTTATGACTGGTTGGCCAAGCAAGCCAGTATGAGAAGGGGAGAAAAGGATTGGGAAAATTGAGAGGGGGTAGGAAAATATTGGGAGACAGGGAAGACAAGGAAACAGGTCACTCTTGGCAGCAGATGCAAAGCAAGGTTTAAGTATGGTAACTCTTTCCAAACCTGTGGGGTACAGCAGATCATTGGGTGGGGATTACAGTGTGGGAATGAGAGAAATGTAGAGCAAAATGATGCAAGAGTGGTAAAGAAGAGAGAATTGGCCAGTTGAGGATGGAGATAGTGGAGGTTTGGACTAATGGCTCCCACACACATCCCATCCATTTGGCTTGAGTCCATTTGAACTGTCTGTTTAGTTGCAGTCCAAATTAGTACACTCACAATTGAGGCCTGGGTCTGTGACTGTGAAGTGTGTAGTATGTTGAATAAATAGGAGTGGCCATGAATGAGTAGGAATTCATTAATATAGCTGCCACTGCTTTTTTTTTTTGCTGTTTATATTCCAATATCTGCCTTCCCCTATAATTTTTATCCTCTACACATTTTCTAGTACAAAGGAAGTTCTATCGCCCTCTCACTTCTTGTCACTTCTGCAGAGAATTTCAACATCCATTAAAAGCACATCTCAAACACTCCAGTTCTCTTATTTTCTGGTGACTGTATGAGGTGGATCAGTGGCTGGCACACTGGACTCACATTCAGGAGGATGACAGTTCAAATCCACGTCCAGCCATTCAGATTTCCGTTTTCCACAATTTCCCTAAATTGCTATAGGCAAAGGCCAGGATGGTTCCAATTTCCTTCATCATCTTTGAGATGTTCCGAGCCTGTGCTCCATCTCTAATGACCTTGATGTTGATGGGACATTCTAATGTTCCATATTTTTTTCTCTCACAGTCCAAGATATACTGCCACAAAATGCTGTGCTCCAAAATTCCATTCTCATAAACTACTTCCTGAAATTAAGTTTGATATTAATAGATTTCTTTTGGCCAGGAATGCCCTCTTTGAATATATAGACTGCTTTTGATGGTTTCCTTGCTTTGTGGACTATGTATTATTTTGCTTCCAAGGTATCAAGATCTCTTAACTTCATCTACTGCATAGTCATCAGTTCTTGTGTTATGTTTATCGCTAATGACATTAGTTTTGTCTTTCTTCAGTTTACTCTCAATCCATGTTCTATACTCATTAGACTGTTCATTCCATTCAACATGTCCCGTAATTTTTCTTCACTATCACAGAGAATAGCAATGTCAATTATCAGCCAAATCTCATCACTGATGTTTTTTCACCATCAATTTTAACCCCACTCCTGAATCTTTCATTCATTTCCATCATTGCTTCTTTGAGGTATGGCCTGAACAGAAGCGGCAAAAGACCACATTTCTGGGCACGCCATTTTTAATCTGAGCACTTCATTCTTGGTCTTCCAGTCTTGTTGTTTCCATTTGGTTCTTGTACATATTATATTTCATCTGACAAAACAAATGAAGCACCGAGAATGGAGGAGAAAACAAAACGAAATTTCACTGTTTGAGATGTTATGCGATGTAATTGCAGTGATTACAAAATCAAGTTAATCTTTCAAAAAACTTGGCAATATGAGCCCACTTATCAATATGGTGCTTCATGCCCACTGTATTGGATGCATGCATGAATTTGTTTGGGAAGGGTGTGTAAAGACGTTGTATCCTCCTCTGAAGAAGTTTTATCCGGTCCTCGATATCCTGGATACCTGCAAGAGGACAGAAGTAATGTCTGTCTTGATCCACACGTTCTATTGGGAACAGATCTATGGATCTTGCTGGTCACATGAGTACCTCAGTATCATGCAGACAGTTGATAGAAGTATGTGACACATGTGGATGAGCATTGTCTTAGAGAAAAATGGCACCACTGTACTTTTGTGTGAGATGTAACACAAAGATGCATGATGTACCATTATGCTGTCAGAGTTCTCTCAGTCACTACCAGCCATGACCTGTAGTCATACCCAGTGCAACCCCTCATTGTGACAGCAGGAGTAAACCGAGCGAGGTGGACCCACATTCGGGAGGATGACGGTTCATACCCGCGCCCAGCCGTCCCGATTTAGGTTTTCCGTGATTTCCCTAAATTGCTTCAGGAAAATGCCGGGATGGTTCCTTTGAAAGGGCACAGCCAACTTCCCTCCCCAACCTTCCCTAATCCGATGCCCACTGTATTGGATGCATGCATGAATTTGTTTGGGAAGGGTGTGTAAAGACGTTGTATCCTCCTCTGAAGAAGTTTTATCCGGTCCTCGATATCCTGGATACCTGCAAGAGGACAGAAGTAATGTCTGTCTTGATTCACACGTTCTATTGGGAACAGATCTATGGACCTTGCTGGTCACATGAGTACCTCAGTATCATGCAGACAGTTGATAGAAGTATGCATGAATTTGTTTGGGAAGGGTGTGTAAAGACGTTGTATCCTCCTCTGAGGAAGTTTTATCCGGTCCTCGATATCCTGGATACCTGCAAGAGGACAGAAGTAATGTCTGTCTTGATCCACACGTTCTATTGGGAACAGATCTATGGATCTTGCTGGTCACATGAGTACCTCAGTATCATGCAGACAGTTGATAGAAGTATGCATGAATTTGTTTGGGAAGGGTGTGTAAAGACGTTGTATCCTCCTCTGAGGAAGTTTTATCCGGTCCTCGATATCCTGGATACCTGCAAGAGGACAGAAGTAATGTCTGTCTTGATCCACACGTTCTATTGGGAACAGATCTATGGATCTTGCTGGTCACATGAGTACCTCAGTATCATGCAGACAGTTGATAGAAGTATGTGACACATGTGGATGAGCATTGTCTTAGAGAAAAATGGCACCACTGTACTTTTGTGTGAGATGTAACACAAAGATGCATGATGTACCATTATGCTGTCAGAGTTCTCTCAGTCACTACCAGCCATGACCTGTAGTCATACCCAGTGCAACCCCTCATTGTGACAGCAGGAGTAAACCGAGCGAGGTGGACCCACATTCGGGAGGATGACGGTTCATACCCGCGCCCAGCCGTCCCGATTTAGGTTTTCCGTGATTTCCCTAAATCGCTTCAGGAAAATGCCGGGATGGTTCCTTTGAAAGGGCACAGCCAACTTCCCTCCCCAACCTTCCCTAATCCGATGGGATCGACGACCTCGCTCTTTGGTCACCTCCCCCAAATCAACCAACCAACCAGCAGGAGTAACACTGTTCTGCCTCTCCAAAATAATGAAAGAATGGGACATCTCACTAGCCACAGTCACATTTGGCAACAATGGTCACCTGTGGTTCTGCAGAACCAAGATTCATCAGTGAACACAATATGAGACCATTCATCAGCGGTTGATGCTTCCCATTCACGGCATCACTCCAAACGTAACCATTTGTGTTGTGGTATTAGCAGCCTATGCTTGGGATGATAATCCCCTTGCCTGGCTGCTGCTGGTCTCTGACCAATGCTAATGCAGCATAATGGCACAGAGTGTTGCAGAAGTTCATTACTTGCTCTCGGATGGCAGGTGCAGATATGAAGGGGTTACAACGGGCTTGGTGCATAATACAGTGATCCTCCCTGGTGGTAGGTAGACGTGGTTGACCAGAACCTTGACAAGTACGCCTACCTTCAAATTCCTGTACACTACATCAAGCCAGTGCCAAATCCAAATGCACAACAAATCAGGATATTGCATGGTTCGACCAGCCAGCCAAATGGAGACCCACAGTAAGGCACCCTTAAAGCTATGTCAGGTGCTGATAACACTGTCTCTTATGTGTATGCAGCATTTCCATGTCCTTCACAGTGATCATTCAACTTTTAAATATAATTTCATGTCTTTTTCTAACTAATCTTCCCACCCCCAAAAAGAGAGTGGGGGAGGCAACTTACTACATTTCCGTTGTTTCTGCAGTAACATGGTAGCATCAGGCATGATGTTTTAGTTGATTACATCTTTACTACTAACTCTATTTGCAAGACAGTTTGCAGACAATGTCCATACATACCATTGAATGTAGCTGCAAAATTATATTATTGTACGACGCATAGTTCGAGAGATAAGATGCCATAAACATTTAGATGTGTGAAAAACTAGATTGTGCTTAAAATCGACTTTAAATTACTCAGTTTATATTGATCCAGTGTTTTGTAATGAGAACACTTAGTGAATTAGAACACACTTTTAAGCATAATTTTAACCTTCACTAAGCTTTTTCTTGCTTACATGCTTAAAGGCAAATATTTAACACATTAACTTGTTTCTAAAGTAATGTTTGAAGCCATTTTTACCTGCAAGTTTGATTCTTTAAAGAATCAGTAGTTCACTGGTATACCCTATCAGGCCTGGTAAAACCACTAAACATAAACAACACTAATGCACTCTAGTGGCTTTTCAACTTGTCATAGAGAATTGCAGCTCTAATCGTTTCCGTACACAAAATTACTTTGACTTCAGACCGCATGTTCTGGATGCTTCGCTTGTCTTGTCAGGAAATGTATACAGCCCATCTTTTCCTATAGCTTGCTATTATTTTTCCCAGAATTTAGAACTTTTTGCAGTATTTACAGTGTTGAACACTTTTTCTAGTTTGACAAGTCTATGAACATGTCTTGATTTTTCTTAAATCCTGCTTCCATTATCAAGTGCAATGTCAGTGCTGCTTTGCTGGTGCCTTTACCTTTCTGGAAGCCAAACTGATGATGATGGTGGTCATCATCAGAAATGTGTTACACAACAACTGTGTCAGATGTTTAAATTCAACATGAAGTTATATCAGAATTTATTGCTACTTTCCTCTCTGTCAAAACTATTATTTCAACAATGAAAATAATCAATTATTGATAATATAATGTAATATATTATTGATGATATTTTTATCTATCCATTTACATTAAAACTTTTACTTTGTACCACACCATTTTTGCTCCATCCCCACTCAAATTTGATGGATGGGTCCATCCTCCAGGAGTGCATTCACACATTTATAGGAACTTACATTTTATGGACACTGAACACTCTTGGCAAACTGACCAGAGCCTGCACATGAACACCTTCCAGTTATGTTCTGACTTTGCATCTTGCCCCTCCATCAAGGTTGTACCTCGTACATCACTCTTTTAAACGACTCTGAAGGCTCTTCCCTATTAAAGGTTGCTGCTTGTTCTACTGAGTTCATCTTAATTCAGGGATTACTTGTTTTATTTTCAATAAACCTAATAATATTTTTCATGACAGAAAATAGCTCCTTTCGTCAGATAGACACAAACTGATAAAATCACCAACTGACATTAAAGTACGATTAAAATTTAGATTGGTATGTGACGTAGGAAACTTAGCTAGGGCACAAAGATTGTATGTTACTCTAACTCACGAAAACAATCGGGTCGCCATGCATCAGAATATTGTCATTTTTCCACACCATTTAACAATAAGCATTTACTCTATTTCATTTACTCTCACACTATCCATGAAATCAAGTGGAAACGTTCACATGCCTATTAACCCTTTCATTACGAGCACCGTATTTAGCCAGCATCCACGCATTGCTCTGTGTGTACGTGCTCTGTAGTCTGCCAGAGTCCACACGATGCTTTATATGTTCAAGAGCCGTATTTAGCAGACATCCACACACTGATCTGTGTTTACGAGAGCCGCAGTTTGCCGGCATCCACATGCTGACGTGTGTGTGAACAAGCAACGTATATAGACAGCATTAGCATAAATCTTTCTTCAAGCATTACAGGACACTGGAAAACAGTTATTAATTTTTTCAAGGTTCGTAACATTCATTTGAAAATTATATTTGTAGCTACGTTTAGTTTGTTTTATAAAATATTTTACCTCCCTTTCAGAATGCTACAGAGGAGGTCAAAAAGAATTCTATTCGCTAACGGACTAACTGATGCAGAAAATGAAAATCAACATATTGTTACATCACCTACAAAAACTAAGAAAAGAAGATCTGTACGTAGTACTTCAGAAGCAGAAGTGGAGAATATTGAACCCGTTAACAGTGACTGTGAAATATGGATATCAAAAATATTCGTGCCTCAAATACATAAATTTGCACAGAAAGTTCAGGGATTAAAGTAAACATAACTCGATCACCGAACATCTTAGATTACATTCAGCTTTTCATCTCTGAAGCTCTCACAGAGTTAATTGCAAATGAAACAAATCGCTATTGGTCTTGAAAATATAATATTAACATAAACAATTCAAAAGGAACTGGAGTAGCCAAACTATACTTTTTTTTTTTTTGGGCCATATCATTTTTAATAACGCACAACAAGAAATTATCTATAGTAGTGTGTTGGAGTAAACACAAACTTCTGCATAGCGATATTTCTGGAGAAGTAATGGCTAGAGCCTGCTATTTCAAATGATTACAAATGCTACATTTCTACCATGATGCTGGTTCTGCCAATGATTAGTCAGTCATTTCAATCATTACAAAAGCTATGCATAGGCGAAAGTTTACTGTTATATAAAGGGCGCCTGCCTTTCAAACAATACATCCTGTCAAAAAGAAACAGATTTGGGATAAAATCTTTTGTTCTCAGTGACTGTGAGACAGGATTTGTACAAGATTTAATTGTTTATGCCAGATCATCTACCCTGGTGGATACCAAAAATAAGGATATTGGAAAGTTGTGAGCAATAGTTGAAGCACTTACAAAGCCCTATTTTGGAAAGGGCCATGTCGTTTATGTAGATAATTGGTATTCCAGTCCAGTTTTATTTAGAATGCTACACAATAATTGTACAAATGTCTGTGGGACTATGAGAAAGGGAAGGAAAGGAATGCTTAAAATTGATGAACGATTCAAAAGAGAACAGGCAATCTCTCAGTCATGCAAAAATTTAATACTCATAAAGTGGATGGATAAGAAAGAGGTTTGCATGCTTTCTACCATGCCCTCGGATGAATTTGATGTAGTAATCAAGCAATCAAGCACGGCGGGAAAAAAGTTATCCAAAAACTTGTATGCATATTGTAAACAAGGACCTGAGCTAGATAATACTTCTTATAGAGCTTATCTAAAATGTAAAAAAATCTACAAAGACAAACTGTCCTTGGCCAAAAAACAAGCATGTGAACATTACATTGAAAGTGCTCCCAACAAATGTAAAGCAGCATGGGATATCATCAACCAATATAATTCACAAACCCATACACAAGATGCAATGCTGGTCCCAGAAGAAGTAAATAATTACTTCCTAACCTCAGTGAGTGAGCTGAAAAACAAAATCAAGCAAAATGGCACTTGTGCACTAGATCATCTTTGTGCTGTGTCCCATAGTATGTATACTTTCCACTGGAATGTTGTCACCCCAGAGGATATTGTAAAAGCTGTGGCAAGGTTCACCAACTCCAAAAGTATGGACTGTTATTGGTTTTCTAATTATCTAATGAAAAAAATAATACACCTTATCTGTCAACCTCTTTCTTTTATTTTTAATATGTGTTTAGAATCTGGAGTTTTCCCAGATGCACTCAAAACTGCTAAAGTAATACCGGTCTTTAAAAAGGGAGATAAGCATCTGCCCCAAAACTATCGACCAGTTTCTATTGTCCCAATTTTCTCTAAGGTTTTTGAATATGTAATGTACAGTCAACTAAATAACTATTTTGATAAGCATGATCTCCTCTCCAACAGACAATTTTCATATCAGCATGGTAAAAACACCACTACTGCTGTCACTGAAGTTGTTAACCAGGTGTTAACTGCATTCGAAAATAAGGATCTAGTGTCAGTCGTACTGTGCGATCTTAGCAAAGCCTTCGACTGCATACCATCTAACACCCTACTTGCAAAACTGGAATTTTATGGCATACACAAACCATCTTTGGATGTAATCGAATCATACTTAAGTAACAGGAGACAGTATGTATCAATTAAAAATAGATGCTCCTCGCTGAAGGAAGTTCGGACTGGAGTGCCTCAGGGCTCGGTCCTAGGTCCTTTTCTGTTTATCATTGCAATTAATGACTTACCTTACCATGTAGGAGCAAATTCAGTTGTGTGTTATGCAGATGATACAACGTTGCTCAATACACACCATGACACAACAGAACTGCATCAGCCAACACAGGAAAAACTAAAACTAGTAATGGATTGGTTTTCTTCTAATGAACTCCTGTGTAATCCTGATAAAACACAAGAGCTAATTCTGGGTTTAACTACAGCTGTTGAAAGCAAATCAATAAAATTATTAGGATTCCACATTGACTCAAAATTAAACTGGGAGGAACACATTAGCCATATCTGCAAGAGAATAGCAAGAGTGTGTTATCTCATCTGGAGACTGACAGATATAGTCACTGATGAGTATCTAAAGGTGGTATATTTTGGCCTCTTTCAGTCACACATTTCCTACGGCATATTGTTATGGGGACATTCTTGCTTTGTCAGTGAAATTCTGAAAATTCAAAAAAAAAAAAAAGTAATCAGAATAATAAGCAAAGCTAAGCCCAAGGAACACTGCCATCCCCTCTTTATCAAGCACATGATATTAACTGTGGTGAATCTATACATCTACACAGCCCTGCTTTATGTCAAAAGCAACTTAAATGATTCGAGACCAGAGAGAACATACATCCCCACAACACCAGAGGCAAACTGGACTTTGACATACCAAGACACAGACTCACAAAGACTGCAAACTCACACAAAATAATGAGTTTAAAACTCTTCAATAAACTTCCAGCATCTGCTCGGTCACTGACCAATAATATTTTCAAACGTAAGGTTTATGACTGGCTTCTCAAACACCCATTTTATAAGATAACAGAATATTTTGAAATAAGCATTGATATTAGTATATAAGAATATTCCTAAAAGAAAAGGAATTAAATTGTAAAAACTTTACTGTAAAGTTGTTGTTAATTGTATATTTAATGTTCAGACCTATTCCGCTGTAAGTGGTCAATGGTGAATAAACTGAATACTGAATCATAATAGTTCAATGGGTGCAGTTGATGAAGCTGACATGGGTATAAGCAGTGAGGAATCAACACGCAAATCTCTGAAATGGTATCACAAATATTTCTTTCACTTGATGGACATTTGTGTGTGGAATGCCTATTGCCTTATAAAAACAAAAGGAAAGAACCGGTATCCAAGGCAAAATTTCAATTGCATTTAATTCGGGAAATACCAGAAAAGTATCACCGAAGTATAGAATGTCAACATTCAACAGGCAATAATCATCCACTTAGATTAACAGAAAGACATTTTTCTTTGGTTTACAAATCAGTAGGAAGAAATCGAAATAGCAGGTGCATCATTTGGAGTGAAGACGAGAATCTAAGTGTGAGTGTAAAAACTGTAATGTGGGTCTGTGTGTTGACCCTTGTTTTCAAATTTATCACACTGAATTACTTTATTAAGAATCTTTTGAATGATCCTAAATTGGATTTTTATTTATAATACTTGTAAAATATCCAAATATATTGTTATGTAAAACCTAAATAAGGTAACCTGCACATCAGTTTACTGACATGAAATGTGCACAGTTCACGGCACACTGCACCCATCAGTGCAGCGTTCAGTGGTGCCACTGCAGCAGAGCAGACGGCCATAACGAATGTACTTGAATTTGCAATTTTCCCCAAGAAAATCTGTCACAGAAGATTATGATAAGTCAATATTTATCCTCAAGAGAGAAAATTCAAAGTGACACAGAAGACACATAAAAAAGAAGAAAAAATTAACCTAGTTTAAAATCTGTTAGTTCTTTTCTCAGAGATGAAGAATCTTCATCACCCCTTGCCTTAGGGCCCTCTCAAAATTAACCTAGTTTAAAATTTGTTGGTTCCTTTCTCAGAGAGGAAGAATCTTCATCACCCCTCACCTTAGGGTCCTCTCAATCTGTTGGCTACGTGACCCAGGTTCCAAAAGCTAGCATAGTTCATTTTTTTACTTTCTTGTGTCTCTATTGTCTGTATGTAGAATTCTGCCTCTGTAAGGTAAGTACTGGCCAGCCATAGTTTTCTTGTAATGATATAATTATCACAAGTAAATTTTCCTTCTGATAAAATTGCAATCATTATCAGTTATATTCTAAGTGAAAAGATGGTAATCTGTCCTTTAACTATATTTACTTAAGGAAAACAAACAGGAGATTGTGTATCTCATTTATTACTGCTTTTTAATACACTAACAACAGTACAAGTCCATTACAACCTCTCAATACTGCTGATTCATGAGAGAAAGAAACCACACATAACAAGGTAAAACATTTATTATAACCAAAATCAATTTTAAAATATTAACGCTATACATATGATACAAAACAATATTTTAGTCTTTCAGACGAGCAACATTTTTAAATTCTACATTATAAACAAGAGCAGCAACACTATCATACAAGGTACTTGAACTAGGTACCCTTAGCAACATGTTTCCAAGTGATGCATTCACTATTTATGTAAGCCCATGTAAAATCTTACTTTTTTTTACAGATAGATTCAAACATATGTTCCCTGCGTACAGAAACAGAAAACTGTGTACGAAGTCAGTATTTCTTCCGTGCAAAAACATCTTTCCCAGATGCCTTTATTTTCTGTTGATAAATCAGGCCTGAATTTGCTGAAACAAGCAATATAACATAGTCTAAGTAAATAAATTTTTAAATAAGACACTGTCTTACAATGACTCACTTTTAATAAAACATTTCTTACCAGGTTCTCTCTTATGGCGATTTCCAAACATCATGTTCTGGCGGAATTCAGCTGCTTTCTGCGCTGCTGACTTAGAAACATTTATCACTTTATCATAGGACATGATACCAAATTTTGTTGAAGCACTGCTCTTCAGTGGAATGTAATCAAGAGTAGTTGGTTTCTTGAAGCTCTGAGAATCTGTAATTAGAAGATGTAGCAAAATTTTGAGTCATATAATGCAATAAGACCTCATTAATGGAATGGGTAAACCAATAAAGCAATTCACTAATGGAAAACAATATGGGGTGGGGAGAGGGGGAGGGGACACAAACACTAACACACAATAGCCTGTGGGATCATTAACAAGAGCTATGGACGAATAACTTTCAGAGTATCGTTTGTATTAAAAACATATCATATACCATGTGTGTCAGGTTTTAAGACAGTCCAAAAAAATTTTAATTAATCCTTGAAATCCAAGCTTATCTGATCTGACACATTTCAAGGCTGGAAACTGGAATTTCTTGTCCATATCTGTTCACTTAATTTGTTTTTCTTTCTTTATAAGGTCAACAAAGGAATCAGTTATAACTATCATTATTCATGTAGAAAAATTACTGTACAAAATATTTGTTAGTTAATATATTCATAAAGCATACTCCTGTTTCTGTTTCCTGCAGAGGTTCTTGGTGTAATTGATAATGATTTTTCAGAACTCTAACACTGACTGCTTAGTTACTTCACATGCCCTGATAAATGCAGCCATGCTACATCATAAGATAGGAGAATTTCAGGATCAATTGGATCAATCTTTCCATTGTGCATGGACTACAACAGCTAGATACAGTACTGATGTCAAACAAGAGTATCTGAATTGGTCAGTTAGTTCACTAGCACTACTTTTTAAAGTTTCTGTGAGAGTTTGTGGACCGCTTTGTCAGAAGATGATAGTAACACCGCAGTCACTGGCATGCTAAACAGCACGATTTTCTCAGACTTCTCCCAAAGGCATACAGATTATTTTCAATTAAACCCAATACACCACGTGCAACAAATTAAACCCACTACACCATCTGCAACACTACCCAAGCTAAAGTCTGGACCATTATGTGATCATCCAATAACTGGAGTGCAAAGTTTTTGTTAACCATTATGCCTTTTGTGTTCTTGTGGACACATATCCATAGCAACTTTCATCCCCTAACAAATATTTTTTTATGTCTAAGCAAGAAGTAAAATACCAATTTTCATAAATTTAGATTTAATTCTTTTTAATATAATTTTTTTTTTTTCAAAATTTCTTTTCCCTACTGCACTACCTCAAGCGTCAAGTTTCCAGGAACACTGAAACACATATTTTTTTGTCTTTTTATTTCTAACTAAGAAGTCAAATGTCAGTTGTTACAGATGTTTGGACAACATGGTTATGGATTAACAGCGATTAATATAAATTAACTTAGTATTAAGATAAGAGTCTTGATCGCGTTTTTTATTTATTACTTAATACTAAGTTATTATAGATGTCACCTTAAAAACTTTTAGTAGTTCTTTAGTAATTATTTATTAAAAAATCTTTCAACCACTACTTTATCCCTTAGTGGCTGAATTTCAAAAAATACTGAACCTTTTTTTTAATTTTCTGACTGAGAAAACGGTTTTCATACATAAAGCTTCAAAATTCCGCTAATAGTGACTTACTTTCAAAAAGTCTTTCATCCCATACTTCATCCCATGTAGGAGTGGAATTTCAGACAATTCCTTCTTAAACACTGTCTACAGTATAAGATCCACACCCTCTTCAAACTTTAAGTTTCTATCCTTTGCGGTTTGGCCTGGGAGATGATGAGTAAGTGAATCAGTTTGAGCCTATTTCAACCCCTTAGGGCTTGAATTTCCAAAAACAGTGACATGCATATGCTTTATTTCCAACAGAGAACCCAAATACAAATTTTTATATATCTAGCTGCAAAAATGCTTGCACAATTTCCATGAAAACTTTTATCCCCCCCCTTTCACCCCCCCCCCTTCCCCCCTGGGTTGAATTTCCAGAAACAATGGTAATATGTTTTTGTTGTTGTTGTTGTTTTTTTTTTTTTTTTAATTTCTGAAAAACAAAATTTAAATTTTCATACATTTAGCTTTAAAAATGCTGACATCAAATACCTATGTTCATATGTAGCTTTAAAAATACTTTGGTAGTTCTTTAATAATGATATATTTACAAAAAAAGCATTCACCACTATTTCACCCTCAAAAAGTCAAATTTCCAAAAATGCTGAAACACATTTCTTTATTTCTGACCAACAAACCAAATATCAATTTTTAGAGTTCTAAATTTGAAGTTTGATCCTTAGCAGTTTGAGCTAGGCAATGACGATTCGGTCAGACAGGGCAGGACAATGCTTTATGTATATATGATATGAATAACAGTTATAAAGATGTAGGACATCCTTTTCATGACTGGTGCCCTGGGATTGCCACCACCCAATCTTAAGATATCTGGCTTTTTCGTTATACCATTTCATTTCTTGGTGGAAATTTGTTCATAGCCATGGAACATGGTATTGTTGTGAATCATCAGTCAACCGCTAACCCTTACTGCTCATCCCACCCAATGAACCTCATTTTGCTGCTGCTTTTCTGGTAATGTTTCTGTTTTTGTTGTAGGCATCACATCTTAAATACGACCTTCGGATAATGAACTGGACAATGGCTGACCTTTCAGAATAAGGTTTAGAATACCATTGTTCTCAGTTATGCTTCACTGAAGTATGTTATGTGTATGATTTTAAGATTATCATAAAAAAATTCTGTTGAACACAAAGAGTAAGCTGAAGTTACAAGCTTACTCATATTCCACTTACAGTTGTAAGTTCCCTATTGGAAATGATATTTACATCCATTCTTGCCAAGTTGTGTGTGTGTGTGTGTGTGTGTGTGTGTGTGTGTGTGTGTGTGTGTGTGTGTGTGTGTGTGAGGGGGGGGAGGGGGGGGAGAGGGGGGGGGAGGGGGGAGAGGGGGGGGGGGAGGGAGGGAAAGGGAGTGGGGAGGGAGAGAGAGAGGGAGAGAGGGAGAGAGAGAGGGAGAGAGGGAGGGAGGGAGGGAGGGAGGGAGGGAGGGAGAGAGAGAGAGAGAGCGAGAGCGAGAGAGAGCGAGAGAGAGAGAGAGAGCGAGAGCGAGAGCGAGAGAGAGAGAGAGAGAGCGAGAGCGAGAGAGAGAGAGAGAGAGAGAGAGAGAGAGAGAGAGAGAGAGGTGGGGATGGGGTGGGGGGTGGGGAATAGAGGGGGCAGAATTTGTTTGGCTATGATAGTAGACACTAGACAGAAAGATTCCACATCGACAAATTACACATAAAAAATTGTTCATACTCAGTAGCTGCATGCTGCACAAATTTTCTTTTAGAGCTTCATTTGAGAGCTACAAAGTAAGTGGCTGACAGTAGAGTTCTTACACTTTCTGAATAGAAAATATTCACGGATCTGAAAGCACATGATGGTATAAGGCCATCAGACAACACCAACAAGTACAACTAATACTCCTCCAGTGGTTAGAATGACAGGGAGTTGGTTTCCATTCTAAGAAAATCATATTAATCAGTAGAAAGTCACACCTAAATTAAGATGATGTAAAACAGGGTTGTATGAATAGAGTCACATGTATCAATGAGCCAAAAGCTGAGAAATTCAAAACTATTAATTATGAATTGCTCTTAATTAGCCTCAAAAATTGCAAATGGAAATTAAAGATAAATAGCATGTGAGACAAGATGAGAAACTTAAGTGAGGAAGGGTGGAATGGAGAGGTAAGGGATGCTGAAACCAGGATAACTACACTACAAAACATAGCCAGTGACAAAGTTCTGCCCCATGGATCAAAAACTTAGCATAAAGTTAATAATGATAACCTACTTGTCGTGCATGATCCTTTAGAAAGGAAAAATAAAATGAATAAATTCACTAACAAACAATCCTTACCTGATGGTTCATCACTCTGTTCGCTGCTGGGAAGCACAACCTTCTTGCGTTTCTTTTGTATGGAAGTAACATTATTATTAATTCCATTTTCCTCTGTCTTTTCAGAAAGTGTCACTTTCATTGTGGTAGGGGCTTTCTCTGAAAGACGTTCAAGTAATTCATCTGGTAATCTTTTTGTTAAACCATTGCTTATACCAGTGTGATGCTGTAAAGACAATAAACATGGTTTGTTAATTACTTTGATGATGAAGAAACCACAAGAAAGGTTAGTAACAACAAATTTTAAAGGGAGCAAAGAACCATTTTCCCTGACTTGATTATGATACTGCTTTTTACAGTAACAAACCTGGCCATACAGCATAGTTTCATAGCAACAACTTTTATGTCAGATATAATGTTATTACAACTGCATATTTAAATGGATCATGAGCTTATTATCCAATAAAATCTACTGGTGTCTGCACGGATGGCAAATTCAATCGCTGTTAAGACAAGAGGCAAAGAACATGTAGTGTTTTGTTATCAAATTGCTGTAAACATCTGTGTTATATAACATATATTGTAGCTGCTCAAATCCAAGATGTTATAAACTGATATACTGTTACCTAGGTTCCCCTAAACACTTAATAGAATGAGATCTTTCAGGGTAAAAGAACTGAAATGAAGGCAAAATCTATGCTGTAAACAAAAGCATGTTGTGACATTTCAGTTGTGAACATTGGTGTAGTACAATGAGAAACACTTTAAAACTACAGTGCCACATGTCATTGCAGCACAGCACAAGTGAGTGATGTCCTTCAAGAATGCTGAGAAAATTTCAAAAAAATTCAGACAGTTGCTCAAGCAAATACATGCCAGGTGTATTGAGAGATTTTTAAGTTCCTGCCCAAGAGTGATAAGATTCTTTTATTGTATGCCTTATCTTCACAGTCATACATTCCTGTTCAAGAGTTTTATGTAACAAATTTGTGAAATTTGTATCTCATAGTCGTTTCATAATAATAATAATAATAATAATAATGTGTTTTGTAGTTTTGCTTTTTCGCATCTGGGGGAAGGGGAGGGAGCGATCACACATAGGGGTGTCGTGAAAGTTTGAAATGTAAACAAAAGGGTTGAGGGAGACAGAACCAGATGTTGGTAGGCAACCCACCAGGCAGTGCTACTGCTCTGTTGTATGTACATCTGGATACCTGGCTCAACTCCATTCTCCGAGGAAAAAAACTCCCGGGAATGTATTAAGAATCACATTGCGGAAATTTAAGGTACTGCAATTGTTTCAAAATTATGCATGAACTACTTGTCTTTTGAATACAGTTCTCTCATGAGTTTTCTATGACAGTTATGTGACAAATGATGTAACATATCTTTATTCCACAGTTTATGCTGTATGTTTCACAAATAAAACTGGTGACACGGATTTGTTAGAGACAACCTTGAAGCCAGAAACATAGATTATGTGGAACAACCTCTTCAGAATGCCACCATCCGTAGTTAGGCAGTACAACTGAGTCACAAAACTATCTGTGTAGAAAGGTGTGTCTGGAAATCTTTTTGTTGCAACAACACTTCAAGAGAACTCATGACATTTTTAGACCTATTGAAAGTTGTGCCAATAACTCCAAGACAACAAATATCTTACAATTCAGTTTGTTTTTTGTATGTGCACATCTAAAAAATAAAAGCAACTCAAAGCCCAATACAGAGATACATATCCTTAAATTAGTGGATGTCCAGTTTTCTTCTTTAATGAATGCTCTGTTATATAGCAAGTGCCAATTGTACTTCATTGCAAAATGCAGAACAGTGTCTCTTTTATCATAGAGGATAAAGTCAAAATTTGAGTGTTGAACAAAGCAACATTTCTGAGGCTGAACTTCTCCTACTAGAAATGATGTCCACTGGAGATAAGTTCTGTGCATCACATCTGTGACAAAACATCAGTTTCAGATAAGCTAGTATACAATTATAGGGTGACGGTAATATTTTACTCTACTTTTGCTGTCTGTACATACAGGGTGTTTTGGGGGGAATAGCAAATATTTTAGGAAGCAGTAGTATAGACTAATTCGAACAACACATTCTAATTTCTACTGGTTACAGAATATATGGCTGTTTGTAGTGGTACATCCCATTCCTTCAATAAAAGGAATCACATCCTTAAATATATGAGTCAGAGAAAATATCACCGTGACTCAGTAGTCGAGAAGTGGTGAGCATCCCTCTATTGGGAGGTGTTTTAAATCACAGGTGCTGATACCAGAGCTAACGATCCAGTGACTGTACAGAAGAGGGTAGTAGTCAGATGACTCTTCCTCCTGAGGTGGAGATAGGAGTTCCATGGAGTGGGCAACGCGGAAGAAAGAGCTCCATGAAATCTCAGAACATGAGATGTCAAAGATAATGTATTGTAATTGTTATTTATCAAGTTGTATATCAGATCTGTTATGTACGTAGTACAGAGAGGAAGTATACGAGTTGGTAGCTGTCCTCATTTTCATGTATTGAGTTATAATTTTGAAGATAATATAAGAAGGTGAATTGAATCTCATTCCTTATTTATGTAATGGAGTGAATGTGAAATTAATTTTCAGCACCTTTATCTGCAGCCTGAAGGAGGCGAAGCCGGAGCAAAGTTGGAGGAACAAGGCACACAGTTTCAGGGCACAGACTAGCTGTTCCCTGATTAATAATACTTAACAACAACCGAATATTCAGCAAGCACCATTCATTATATATAAAACGAGTGGTGTTTGGTGCATGAAGTGAAGTATAACAAACCAACATGCAGTCCAAGCCAAGCTGAAACACTTCACATGGTGATCTTACCAGCTGAAAGATAGATAAAATGTAATGAAAAGACCAGACAATTTTGTAAGAAAGTGCCAAAGAGGAAATGTGTTGCCAAGGGTAACAGGAATAAAACAAAATGTTCTATACAACACAGATGCTAAACTGAATCAGAAATGAATAATAAAATTAAATGAAAAAGGAAAAAGAACTCTGTTGGGGAGAAATGGACCAGTATTCAACCAATGACATTATACAATCTACAATCAGTTGTCAAAAGATTGCAGTGCACACACAGTCGTCATCACATTGCGGCCTACACACAGTTCACTGGCAGCACGCAGTCTCTGCAGATTGCAGACTACACGCAGCACATCAGGAGCATGGAGCCGTGAGCAACTAGCAGTCGATAAGCAGCCCGTCGGTAGCACACAGTATAAAGTTAACGGTGAGCTGTTCTCACGACCAATTAAAAAAGTTGTATGTGTTGTGAGTGATACAATACAACAAGAGTAGAATACAATTAATTTTAAAATTAAAAACATCAATACACACGATAAGCGTGTTGAGACAATAAATAAAATATTTATTTATGCCTGTCATCACAAGAAATGACCCCACATGAGGGGAAATGAATTTAGAAATAATTTGGGAGAAATTCAACAAATTCACTAAGCAGACACCAACTCTTAACGAGGAAAATAATAAGAAGATGCAAAATAAATTCAAAGAGATCGATGATAAAATACAATCATCCAAAGAGGAAGTACTTAACAGTAATAATACCAGATTTGCTCGATTTGATGAGAAACTTGAGCATTTGGAGGAGTGTTTAGTGCATACACTAGATCATAAACTAAATGTTTTTAAAAACAAAATTCAACTAGACCTCGGACGTAACACAATTCAAGAACATATTAGGGATATTCATACTGATGTAAAAAAAATTGCGAGAAATTGCAGTAAAGGAGTGTTAACTTCTAAAGGATCAGATCTCAGATGCGCAAAATCATATTTAATTTTTAAAGCAACAATGCAAGAATGGAGATTCCGTTCCTTCACATGATATCTTTATGGGTTTGGAGGAAAAAGTACAGGCCTTAGAACATAACACAAAGAAATACATTCAGGTGGTATTAACAAAAGACAAATGTTTAAGTTCAGAACTCATTTTCTTAATCCATCTCTGGTATTAAAGTTCATTTGACAAACCATGTGTAGCTCTTCTGAGGTTGTCTTAGTGTTCTTTTACTGGGAAACCACTATTTATAAAACAGTCAATTCATATTTTGGTTTACTTTTTCTTTGTAGTCTTCATCTTTCAACCGTCATCACATGCAAAAATTTAAATGAGTAAGTTATGAGCACCTTGATGGCCATTTCTGCTGATCCACAATCTGGGATATGTTAAGTCTGTGTGACATTATACCTGACAATTAGAATATGCAGGTGTCTCGTCTGCTGGAAGAGTACCCACCACAAATTTAGCAATTCCGAAACAGAAGCCTACCCTGGACTCAGTAAATTTATCATAAAGTATACGGCAAAGGAAATCAAAATGTGTCTTTTATCACTGTCAAACAGAGTATTAGATGAAGGAATATCTCAAGAATGTCTTACACTTACCATTACACTATATATTTATAAAAAAATGTGATAAAAACCTCCCAAATAACTACAGATCCGTTTCGATAGTATAATCATATCCAAGATAACAGAACATTGTATCCATAAACGGATACACAGCTATTCTGAAAGCGACAACATTTTAAATGCACAACAATTTGGCTTCAGATTTCACATGTCAACTGTAAAAGCTACTGATGCTTTAGTGAATAATGTTTCTGAAGGGTAACTGGAACAGTTATTGATTGAAGCAAAGCATCTGACTCAGTATCACAATTTATTCATCAAAAAATTAGAATACTTTGGCACTGAAGATAAATCACTCAGTTTATTTGAATCTTATTTAACCGATAGGTTACAACTTATAAATTCAAGTAAGCAGTGAACAGCAATACTCCCTATAACAACAGGAATCCCCAAAGACCCTGTACTTGGACCTTTGACCAAAAACTCTCTTGCAAAGAATACACCAATTATCTGTGCACCAAACTAGCTGACGTACTTTTTAATTGTGTAAATTAAGGAACAATGTGAGCAAACAGTTGTTTCTCTACTCATACTATGCTTTCTTCCATTCCTGTCTGCAATATGGAATACTGCTCTGGAGGAATTCCTCAGGATCTAAATGTATTTTCAGACAGCAGAAGAAAGCAATCAGATATGTACTGGGATTAGCACTAGAGTCCTTCAGAAACTAATTTAAATGTCCCCGCATAATGACAGTGCCTAGCCGGTACATATATACCTGTTTAATATATGCTAGAGAAAATTTGGAATAGTTCAACATGAGATGTGATGTAGACGTACACAATACCAGGAACAGTCACTTTTGGGAGTTGTCTTCCTCAAGGCTTGGTACAGTCCATAGTAACTATAAACACTTGAGCATAAAACTGTTCATTAAATTACCATACTCAGCTTGTACAGTACTACCAAATAAATATAAGAGTGTATTAAAAACTTGGCTAAACTACAATGAATTCTATTCAACTGAAGAATTACTAGAAACTAATCATTGGAATATATGTTGGAATATGTGTCTCCTCGAAGTGATGAAGAAAATTCTTAAATAAGCTAGTTATTTACTGTGTGTGTAACTGATCGCTGGGCAAAACTTGACTCCACTGTAAACTTTGTCAAAGCCAACTGTGATGCCCAATCTACTGCTGAGTTTGATTTATACATTTTAATAAGAAAGTATGAAGGATGGCAGTAACGGTCCACTTCAGTGATAGGAGCACCTAATTTAGCGCAAAGAATGTTCTGTGTTTCAGCTCCCAATGGAGTTTGCGAAAGAAATTTTAGTACAGCAGGGAATCTTATCTTGGAGAGATGAAACGGATTCAACACAATTTTAAAACAAGTACATATCCTGACAGTCAGTTGTAATTACTATGCTAACAGAAGAATTTGGAGATAGTTTTCTTGCTGTTAGATTTTTATGTGTAAATTTGTATTAATAAAGCATAGCATGTTATAAAAAAAGAAGCTATGTGATGTTTCGTTGTGAGATCAACTGTTATTATGAAGGCTGATTATTAATGAATGTTTCTTCTGTGAAATTTTTAATTGGTTTCAAATATTTGCTTTTTTGGTTCAAATGGCTCTGGGCACTATGGGACTTAACTTCTGAGGTCATCAGTCCCCTAGAACTACTAAAACCTAACTAACCTAAGGACATCACACACATCCATGCCCGAGGCAGGATTCGAACCTGCGACCGTAGCGGTCGCGGTGTTCCAGACTGAAGCGCCTACAACCGCTCGTCAACACCGGCCGGCCTGCCATTTTTTACTGGAAGATCTTTTTTCTATTATTGGCATTTGTGATTAATTGCTGTAGCAGATATTGTTAACTTACATATTGTGTTACATTTAGTTTTCTATTTCATATTATCTACATTTATTGTAATTTACTCTATTTTTAAGTTTGTTTGTGACTACAATTAACCTCAAAAAGTTTTATCACAGTTTTTTCTGTTGGCTCAATAGAAATTTCATGATTATAGGGAATTAGAAATTTTTTAGCTCAACAGATTAAAAATAAGTCATCAAGCTTAGTTTAATGTTATTTGTTCACTGCCCTGAAAAACATTGCACCAACCACAATGCAGCCACATTGTGAATGATGTTCTTGAACACAGGATGAGTTAGCTGACATTTGTAAGCAGCAGGAAATCGCCCTGGCCACTGTCAAGCGACTGGCATTTGCTGTGAATCAATATGCTGGAAGAGCTCCAGAGAGTCATATATCTGTGGTACCAAAGGCATCTCAAGTACTATCCTCTCCTGTCAATCCTATCTCCTCTGCAGGAAGTATGCGATCTGGCATTACTGGTCTGCTTGGCTGCAAGTGGCATGTCAATGGTAGATCTAGCTTCAGGACATTATACAGATTCCCCCATCCAACAAGCTCGAGGTGCTGTCTTTTAGTGAAACTGAAACTGAGCCAGTGGGACTCACTTCACCTGTTTCAGGGAAACTCACTTTGTCCGGTTTCATGAGGAAGCAAATACAATAGAACAGGAATCTATTAATCATCGGCAGTTCAAATGTAAGGTCAATAATGGTACCTCTAAGGGAAACGGCAGCAAGGAACAGGAAGGAATGCGAGGTGCACTCAGCATGTATGCCTGGGGGCCTCATTCAACATGCTGAAGATGCTATTCCAGCAGCCAGTGAGGGAACACGGCACAACCAACTGTGGATTGTGGCACACATTGGAGCAAACAATACCTGTCGTCTGGGCTCTGAGGTCATACTTGGATCATTCCAGTAACTGGCAGAGAAGGTTGAGAAGACCAACCTTGGGCATACAGTTTCAACAAAGTCCACAATTTACGGCATTGTCTCCAGAACTGATCGTGGTCCCCTAGTTCTGAGTCATGTGGGAGGAACGAACCAGAGACTTCAAGGGTTCTGTGACAACCAATGCTGCAACTTATTGGACGTGCATCATAGGGTTAAGAATTTTGAGTCCCCCTAAACAGGTCAGGTGTGCACTACACGTCAGAGGCTGCTAGTAATGTATCTGACTGTATGTGGGGGTGCACATTACGGTTTTTTAGATTAGGCATCTCGCCGTCCATTCCAGATGATGGCTGTAGGAGATGCAGAAGTAAAAGTGTAAGGTCAAAATGAATGCTCCCTACATGTCAGAGCATTAAAATCCCAATAGCTAATGTCAAAGAATTCACAACTGAGTGCCAGAGGGAGCTCCTGAAAGGCAGTGAAGCTCGCGTAATACTACATACTGAAACCTGGTTGAAACATGAAATTGACAGCAGTGAGATTGTTGGGGACAATTAAAGTGTTTATTGTGAGAATAGGTTAATGAGAAGTACAAGTACAGGGGGTTTATTTGTTACAGTAACACACTCAAATCCATCGAGACAAATACTGAAGCTGCATGCAAGATTGTCTGGGCAAGTCTCAGTAACAGGAATGGCAATAAAATAGTAATTACCTCCTTTTATCACCCGCCATACTCACTTACTGACGTAATGAAAAACTTTTTAGACAAATCTCAGTTCACTTGTATGTAAGTTCCCCAATCATCCAGTAATCATCACTAGAGACTTACTCACACACAATCAATTGGGAAAATTACAGTTTTATTAGTGAAGGGCATGAAAGTACACAAGATAACTAAACAAGTAGAAGGATATGTATGTTCAGTAAACTGGATAAAAAATCAATAGCGTTATATCTCAATGAGAAACTTGAAACTTTCAGCACAGGGTAGCAGCAGGCAGAGGAACTGTGGTCATTCAAAATGCACTGGACAGACATGTACACTGAAAAACAGTTCACAATGGGAGACACCCTCCGTGGTATAGAGTCACTATAAAGAAACTTCTAAAGACACTGAGATTACTTCATAATACATGAAAAACAAAGCTTATGACTATAGCTAGAGAGATGTTGAATGAAACGTGTTTGGCTGTCAAGAGGGCAATGCATGATGTCTTCAATGACTACTGTTGCAGAATATTGTCAAACGATATTTCACAAAATCCAAAGATATTGTGGTAATTTGTAAAGGCTGTTAGTGGCACCCAAGTTACTGTCCAGTCCTTAGAAAATGAGACAGAAACTGAAATCGAGGGTAGCAAAGCAAAAGCTGAAATGCCAAACTCCATTCTCAAATGTTCCTTTACAAAGGAATACCCAGGAGAGCTGCCTCAATTTAATACTCGAACGACTGAAAAGATGAATTAAGTGTTAGTGTTATTGAGAAACAGCTGAAATCGTTAAAATTGAACAAAGCTCCAGGGCTCAATGGAATCCCTGTCATATTCTATACTGAATCTGTGACTGAGTTAGCACCTCTTCTAACTACAATCTACTGTAGATCCCTTGAACAAAAAAATGTGTACAGCTTAGGACAAGGTTAGTAGAAGTGATCCATAAAACTGCTGTATCTTTGATACGGATTTGTTGTACAATTTTATAACATATTCTGAGGTCAAACATAATGAAATCTCTCTAATAGAATGATCTCCAAGCCAATCATATGGATTCCAAAACAATGATCATGCAAAAGCAAACTCATACTTTTCTCACATGATATACTAAAAGCTTTGGATCAAGGCAGTCAGGCTGATGGTATATATCTAGATTTCCGAAAAGCACTGGATTCAGTATCCCATCTACGCCTACTGTCAAAAGAATGATCACGTGTGGTATCAAGTGAAATTTGTGACTAGATTGAGGATTTCTTGGTAAGTAGGTTGCAACATGTTATCTTGGATGGAGAGTCATTGTCAGACAGAGAAGTAACTTCAGGTGTACCCCAGGGGTATGTATTGGGACCCTTGCTGCTCATGTTGCGTATTAATGACCTTAATATTAATAGTAACATCAGGATTTTTGCAGATGATGCAGTTTTCTATAATGAAGCACTATCTGAAAGAAGCTGCATAAATAGTCAGTTAGATCTTGATATCATTTCAAATTGGTGCATGGGTTGGCATCTCGCTTTAAATGTTCAGGAATGTAAAATTGTGCACTCCACAAAACGGAAAAACGTAGTATCCTATGACTATAATATCAATGAGTCACTGTTGGAATCGGACAACTCAAACCAATGAAATGGAGTGATCACATGCGCTCAGCTGTGGCTAAAGCAAATGGTAGACTTCAGTTCATTGGTAGAATTCTGGGGAAGTGCAGTCAATCTACAAAGGAGATTGCTTACAAATCACTCGTGCAACCCATTCTGGAATATTGCTCAAGTGTGTGGGACCCATACAAATAGGACTATCAGGGGATATTAAACGCATACAAAGAAGGGTAGTATGAATGGTCACAGGGATATTGAACGCATATAGAGAAGGGTAGTACAAATGGTCAAAGGTTTGACTCATGGGAGTGTGTCACAGGCATGCTGAAGAAACTTCACTGACAGATTCTTGAAGATTGAGGTAAACTATCCCAAGAAAGCCTACTTACCAAGTTCCACAAATTGGCTTTAAATAATGATTCTAGAAATATGCTACAACCCCCAGCTTATCACTCACATAGGGATTGTGAGGACAAGATTAGAATAATTACAGGATACACAGGGACATTAAACAATCGTTCTACCCACGCTCAATGTGTGAATGGAACTGGAAGAAACTTTACTAACGGACATTGAGAGGTGCCCTCTACCATCCACTTCACAGTGGTTTGCAGAGTATAGATGTAGATTATGGACCACAACGATGCCGCAATTAAATGTTGTGACATATATGAACAGCATAATCTAAATTGATCATAGTATAGTTCCAGTAACATGAGGGAATGTCAGGATCAACACCAGGCTTTCAACACTGAGTTACAGTCACAACAGAGAGGTGAACATGCCAGATCTGCTAGTGTCTGTCCTCTCCAGAGTGCCCCTGTTCAATCGCAGCAGGCTCACTTCAAGAATTTTCACACCACGCATGCATGTAGACATGCTTGATCAAGTATGAGCAAGAAACACCCCAATTTGTAGATATCGAAGATGCACCCCACAAAAATCTCTCAGGATGTGCTCATGTGGGTGTGAGTTGCTTTCGCACGAGTTTGTGGGTTATTGTTGTCTATTTCTGATGAAGGCCTTGTTAGCCAAAAGTTTACTATCTGACAGTCTTTTTGTTGTGCTTATATGCGACTCGACATCTCCGCTATATGGTGAGTAGCAACTATCCTTTTCCTAACAATAATAACAACAACAAATATATATGCAGATGAAAATTAACAGTTGGAAAAACTGACAACTCACTTCCTCCTGAGTACCACTGTCCATCTCCTTTGTTTTTGCAACTCGCCCTTCTGTATTGGAAGACTTTTTCTTTGATTTTGTTGTTCGCTCAGAAATTTCCTTTTCTGTTTTAGCTTTCTCTCTAGACAGAGGTTTCTTCTTGTCTGCAACAGAGTGAACTATGAATTACACATAATGAAAACAAAAGACAAAATCTTATAGTAAAAGAGCACACTCCAATCAATAGTGCTATATTCCAATTAAAATTACTTTGTGACTGACAGACAGAATTGTTGGGGAGCAGAACTGCCAGCATGTCATGCACTTATGCAATTGACAGTTACGTGCGCACCAAGAAAGGAACAAGTTGTTTACTGACTGACTGTTGCCAACGTCTTTGTGGGTACAGGAGAGGGCACAGGTAGGGACTGCTGCTTCTGTAGGTACAGCGACGCATTAAGGTGCCATAATCACAATTTACAGGTGAATAACAACACTAAGATGAGTTTCAATAACAGGCATGTTGGAATATAACAAATCATGTAAAAATTTGGAGAAAATTGTAAGAGGTGACCACAACTGAATTTTTGGCAACATGCTATACCACTAAAGGATGCACACCAGTTACATCTGAATCACTTTCGCTATCTTCTGTGTAGTCAATGAAACTGCTGTCAGGATGTTACGAAATAGTAAGTTGTCCTACATTACTTTCTATGACACTTTCATTCTCCCATGCTTTCATTATTACTTCCCTCATATGTCAAGAACAGTATGAAAATCTGATGAAGTTTGGTTTGTAGCATTCTTTATCAATATTTCTGCTTCTGCCAGCATCCATTTTTTGTTGTTTCTTGCCTCATAACCCTTATGTTGAAACCATATGAGTTCAACGGAACTGAAATGGCAGTGATATGAAAGCAGCCTCAGGACTCTACAGCCAATTTCTTTGCAGTTCATCTATAACTCACAGAGGTAAAAGTGGTTTATTCTGGGCCATAAGATCCAGTAATTCAACCTTTCTACAGTCGTGTTGTTGTTGTAGCCAGCTGACAATGTCTTGTTTCCTGCAAGTTACTGTAGATGTCTTATCAAGGACAGTAGAATGATAACTATTACTGAAGCTTTGCTCAAGTTTTGATGATATCGACATGAGATACAGAAAAAAATCAGTGATTCCAATTCTGTATGCCCTTAGCTGAGACAAATCTTCATTGCAATCTAATACACTGATCAACTACGACAACCGGGGAATAATAATTCTTGTAAATTATCAGCTTTTTACATTCAGGATACAGAAATAAAATAACAAAACAGTTTATTACACTGATAAAAGCACTATACTATGTAATCTGAGAGCTATTAAATTGATTCAAATGGTTCAAATGGCTCTGAGCACTATGGGACTCAACTGCTGAGGTCATTAGTCCCCTAGAACTTAGAACTAGTTAAACCTAACTAACCTAAAGGCATCGCAAACATCCATGCCCGAGGCAGGATTCAAACCTGCGACCGTAGCGGTCTTGCGGTTCCAGACTGCAGCGCCTTTAACCGCACGGCCACTTCGGCCAGCTATTAAATTGATGACCGCTTTACTGTGAGAACATAGTTTTCTTATAGAAAGTTAACAGTAAGCTTAAATAAAGGTTTAACATGTCTTTGAATTAACAATATTTCTATTAACACACCAATGGTGTGTTTTCATGCTAATGTGTAAAACAGACAATTTTCTTTCATTTAATCTTACCACAAGACACTAACTGTAATGTCAACTTAGAATGCAGATGTGAGAAGTATGATGGTCTCTTTTGTGAGCAGTAACATACGACATCATAATCTTGAACAATTCCCAGCCCTAGGCTGGGTCTGTTGGAACATAAGTCCTGTTTTCTCAACATCTTTCTGTGTTCACTCAGGTTCAGTCCTCGCCTCTTTTCTCAGAACACTCTTCCATGCCTTTTAGCAGCCATATATCCTTTGGTCTTACCTTGGTTGTTTCTCTCACATCTCCATTTCATGTATCTTCTTGGGAATCCTCTAGTTTTCAATTTTTTTTTTCTTTCTTTGTGGGATGTCTTTATTCCAAAGCAGGCTCCTAACACTACCTGCCTACCACATTTTAGTGGTCTTTTTCCCCATTTCCTCCATTCTCCTCTATCGCACTTCCCAAGTCCTTGACACTTTCCGCCTTCTTTAATTGTTCAAATTCAATCTTTATTCTACTAACTGGTCTATCTTTCTTTCCAGCTGTAAGCAGTATTTCACATTTGTTTTCATTAAACTTCATCCCAAACTGTCTAATGCTTTCTTCCCAAGCATCTAGCTGTTCCTGAATCTCCTCCTTCCTGTTTCTCCAGACTGTCAGGTCATCCACAAACACCACTGCTTTCATCTTATCTTCTCCAGTTTTTTCTGCCACCTTAGTGGCATTTCATGCAAGGCAACAATGAAGAGGACAATGCACTGCCTTGTTCCATACCTGTTTGCTAGAAACAATCTGTCCAGTCATTTCCCACTTTAAGTCAAATCAGTCTTCTACAGTACACCTCCTTCACTGTGCTTGTCGTCTCTTTTTCCGCTCCCTTCTTCTCTAAGGTCCACTACATGTCAAGCTACCACATTTTTCACTAAGAGCTCTTCAAGTTAAGTGCTGTAGGTTTTTTTTAATTTTCAAAACATCATAATAACTGTAACCACAGAAGGAAAGATATAACATCAGACTATAAGATTTAAGCTTTTAACCAAATAGTTTATTTACAATTGTGTAATAAAGATTGAGAATCTGACATTTTTTCAACATCTTTGAACAGAAACTAAAATTTTACCAAGGACTAACCTCAGCAGCAAATATACCTTGACCTTATTAGCATAAAAATAGATTTATAGTAGCGCAACGTGAAAACCAATGTGTACTGGGCACTCCTTCCCCTCCTTCCCCATGTGGCCAGCACCACCCGGCCCCCTTCAAAACCCTGCAGGCACAACCACATCACCTGGCAAAATGGACTGTGCTCGTAGGACAGGCAACACAGCAAGAATATGGAGCCCAAGAAACAGCCGCAATTGGCTGACAATCAATCCTTACCACTAGACTCATTGAAACTTGCTTGAGTCAAAAGATTATTTTAATTAGAGTACAACAGCTAAGGAAATTTTTTTATTACACAGCAAAAAGTTCTCAGCTTAGGAATATGTTTTAATATTTCAACAATTTAATTTGAAATCACTCACATCAGAAAATGTTTATTAATATCTATTGCAATACCAGTGACATTACTAAAAGAAGTAGTCATACAGTTTGTGTATACAAATGTCACCCATGACCCAAGAGTCACACAACATAGATCAAAAGCAACAACAGAAATTCAGAGTGAAGATTCAAAAGTCAGAGTACTAATAATGAACTGTCAGTATTATTTTTAACTCCTACTCTCCATGCTGACAGTATCTCTGTGCTAAGTTTCTTCTGAAAAGGAATGAATATGAAACCAACAAACAGAAATCGATTGCCTCAGACCTAACTGTACAGTGCTTAACTGGACACTCCTGGATCACAGAATCATAGTCTTTCCCATCTGATGTACAGATTCACTGTTGTTGCAGATATATTCTATAATATTTGATTTTACACTGATTATACTGTATTGGTTTACCTGTAACTGCATATGTTCTGTCTAGAGAGAGAGAGAGAGAGAGAGAGAGAGAGAATGCACGCGCGCTCACCTGCTTGTGTGCATTCTAACACTAATTTTCTGCACTCGCATGCTCACGCACATTTTAACACTAATTTTCTATCAATACCTGTATATTTTATGTAAGTATGAGCTGGCTGTATGGTGTAAGCTATCAGCCAAAAAAGCCACTACTCCTACCAAGTGCTTCTCATGGTCCACAATCAGAGTAACATTCTACATGTGACACTGGTTTCCTATCTTTTATTTTAAATATGTTGCACACACTGAAGTTCTGAAAGCTGGTAATTTTGGGCTGTGATATCAAGCCCACTGTTTTCCTTTGCAGTATTCACATGGGTAGCCGAGTTGGGACAGACCAAGACAATGACATCAATTATATTTAATACTGCCTGCACAAGTGGGCAGAGCCAAGTTTGGACTTCTGTAGTAAAAATTTCACATATTTCTTATGAAAGTTTTCACTGCTAATATCTGCCAACTGTGTATCACTGTATCCCTCAAGCCACACCTCTTGAACAATGGGAAAAGTGTTTTCCTCACCATCCTCCCTTTAAATAAAAAAAAAGGAGAAAGGAAAAACGAGAATGAAGAAATTGCCTAAACATATCAATGACCAAAAAAATTACAAGTCTTATCAATATTTTATGATATCTTAAACATGGGGTTCACAGCTTAAAATTATTAAGTGACATACTTTTTCTTTTATTGGCCTGTAATTATTAGTTTGGAGAGATTTACAAAAATCAGCCAACTAGTTGCAAATAAAGGTTTATTGGAACTGCTGATCCAGGCTTCGGCAATTTTAAAACTGTCTTTTTCAGAAGGTATAATGGACCTGGTTACAACATAAGCCAATAGAGTATATTGAATAAAACCAAATGACTCATGTTATATGAGACATTCATCTGTTATATGAGACATTCATCATCTGAACACAAATAACTACAAGCCATGACTTAAGACTGCAGCAACATAGTATTTCAGGTGTGTTCTTTAAATGCATAGCATAGCGGCCCATTAACATAAGACTCTAGTCTAAAGCTGAATACATGCATTAAAACAAAATGGAGGCCCTTCATTAAACAGTATGCACACAACAAATAGCATAAATCAGCTGTAATTATTAGACAAAGCTCTATCATACCCAGTGATTTTTCTCTCTACTGCCGTTTTCAGGTGATCATTACGTGCGAAAGGTAGGAAGATCAGGATCAGAAATGGAGAACATGCACAGAGTTCAGATTGTGGAAGATAATCGGCCATGCTCTTAACAAAGGAACCATTCCAGCATTGGCATTAAGTTACTTAGGGAAACCATTGAAATGCAAACTCTAAAATGTCCAATGACAATTTGAACAGTTGTATTTCTGAACACACACCATTTAGTTACACTGGTCTGTGGCAATGGTGAAGTAAAATGTTATGCCTTCTTATACCTTTTTATTTTTCTTTCAGTTGAAACAGTACAATCAAACTGGAGAGAGTTTAGATGTAGTTTCAGAGAATAACCCTAAAAACTTGGTAAGAATAAAAATCAGGTGACCAAGGACAAGTCCACCGAAACACAGTTCTACTTGCCATGGTTTCATAAATTATAATTTCAGAAAATGGGAATAGTGTTGAACCTCAACATGCAATTATATACAACTATGGTACTACAAGCTTCCAGAACCATGGAACCAAAATTGAAAAACAAACACTGACTGTCTTAGTCACAGGAACAGTTATAAATGTATTTGTACTTTTGACACTTGCCATGCTTAATCTGCAAGTGGGAAACAACTTCGTAAAATGACAAAGGCTTTTATTACAGTCCTTCCACATTAACTTATTTATGGAATATTCTACACTTCTGGTTTCAAATAGAAATGTACATTACAGTTTACTGTACGATTTAGATGAGAATTAATTGGCAACTTGTTTTTATAATGTATGGTGTGAGTTATTATAAGACTGTACCAACGGATTGTATATTATAAATGATTTCCGTCAAGGAAAAAGTTACAATATATTTGGAGTTTCTGTTTGTTGATAATTAAACTCGTACAGGAATCTAAAAGTACAGTTTATGGCTATGCTGAACATGGGTGGAAACCTGTCAGCTCGCTGTCATGACAATAACTCACATTTACCTCTGAATAAAGGCAGATAAAAGTATCATTCCTAATTCAAATTTTTTTTTTCTCAATTTTATCATAGCTTCACTTGCAGTAATGCATAGTTAAGGGGAAATAGCAGGTGATTATAGTTTTCAAAACAACACTTGTAAACCACACAAAATTGCTTGACAAATAGTACCATTTCCAACAACAGTGACCAATTAAGGAAATGTGCACAGTTCACTACAGATCTTTTAACCAAATACCCTCTTCAAACTGACTAAAAAATGTTCCAAGAATTAAAAAATCAGTGTGGAAAGTACACCATATATTAAAAACAAACAATAATTTCATAAATTGATGCAACTGACTTCTCTTATCTGCTCTAAAGTATTAAAAAACAGAATCCCCCCCCCCCCTTCCTCAAGCTCCTGGCCCAGTGTGCAATAGTGGCATGAGTTGTCTCACAATGGGACTGTGCCTACTCCTCACACTGATTTTGCCTAAATTTTTGGTAAATGCAGGGCTTGGTCTGAAATGGAAGTGGCAGAATTGGGAGCTTCATATATCTGAGCTTTCAGGAAAAACAGTATTTTTTAGGCGGACCTGGCGAGGCAGTACTATTTATGCAATTGTGGTTTCCAGTCAATGGTTGTTGCAGTGGAAACAGCGCAGAACGGTAATCGGAGGCGCGTGTGATCGAGTCCTTTGATGGAAATGTTTTTATTTACAATTTTTGAATTACTTACATTGTAAATTAACTGAAATGATGATCAATATATTGTGATTATTAAGGTTTCCATAACAGAGAAAGGAAATTTTGAGAAATCACTGCATCAAAATACATTCCGCTGAATATCACCAGGTATCCACTCCAACATTTGCCGAAATGATGTGATACGCATGATTTGTTGTCAAACTTTATGACAAGAGAGAACTTTTACAAACGAAAACAAAATCAGTTTTTACTTAGAACTTCAAAACAACCTTGTAATTGTAAAATTGTGGCATTTATCACATGCGAAAGATGCTTCCGCTACTTTTACAACAAATATCACCCTAGCACATGAAATCACCGACATAAAATAACAACAATATCTAATTTTATATACAAAGTTCTCACGTACATCTTATAACCCCTTCCTGGAAATTTACTTTCAATCCTAAATTATCAGTCGCCTTTCCTTTTCATGCCTTTTTATGAAAATGTTAATAAATACAATACCTACATCAATCACCATTTTCGTTTATCTGCAGTGTAAGAAAGATAAAAACTGAAAATAAAAAGAAACATTTTCAGACAAGGACTCGATACATCAATCCTCACTTTATCATTCTGTCCTCTTGCCACTGTACCACCCCTGCCTGGAAACCATGCTCAAATAAATGCCTCATGCCTTGCAAGACCCGCTCCAAAAATGCTATTTATTCTAAATGGTTGATCATTTGGGGCTCCCACTTCTGTCACTTTCATTCCTGGCCAAGCTCTGCATATATCATAAATTTGAATGAAATTGGTGATGATGAGTAGATGTGATTCTCCTGTCAGTGTGGCTTGGCTCAGCACTTCCCAGGACTGGGGCAGTGTGAATGTAGCCTGACATTGGTTTCGAACACCAGAACTTTACTTGGCACAACACTATTGGCAATAGTTATGGACTTGAAAAATTCTCATTTGCTATAAATGTGAACAAATAAGCGATTCTGCCTCAAAATCCGAAAATACAAACTTCCTAATAAATGTTATTTCATAGTGAATTGTATCCCAATAAACTACTTTATCACAGACAGTTTGAATTAACTTTATTTTCTGCATATAAGTATAAAAAAATCGAACCACTTTTTGGCTGCTGGTATTGCACATTATCTGCTCAAGCCCAGTTTGGAAGGATAATGTGTGTAAGAACGTGTATGCAAAATAAGAAGTGTACAGATGCAAAGACAAATCAATGCGCTAGATGCTCTCGTGCCACACCAATTGTGGGCAGTTGAATGGCTTGTATATGAGCCACATAACACCAATGAAGGACTCGACCACGGACCTAGCACTTTTAGAACAAAGAATCACATATGTTTGTCTGGCAGCTAAACTTCAAAAGGTGGTGTAATGCAGACACTCTAACATGCAGTTTTAGGTGGCGGATGTTTCGAACTGTGACTGCATCAAATGCTGGCCGAGATTGGGCCTAAACTACCTCATTACAACACTCCCAATCCCAGCAAGCACTTTCGTGGTAGCTGTTATCAAATGCTTTGTGATGTGCATTGCTCACTGTTTTCGTATTTTGAAATGAGTGAAGAGACTAATCCCAGTCCAACACGGAGTTGGATTATAACCCTCATGACACCAGAAGAGATCACCACTCCCTATGAGTGTGGGTCAGTTCTGGTTTTGCAAAAAGACAGAATATATAATATTGATAAAAACCTTAAACCAGAGAAGCGCTGTATTTAGTGGTGGGAAGTTACAGCTGATTCTCAACAAAAACAATCATTTGTTGACTGCTTAAATAAATCCAAAAGAAGAAAACAAATGAAGAACATTTCGGGGGAAAGACTGCTGAAGTATTAATAAAAGTAAACATTTCAGTAAAAACCTTCTGGTTGAGTGCAGCTCAAATTTGGAATGTCTGGTGTTCAGTGGCAACAAATATAAATTTTGGATCAAAACTAATATTCAGTCAGAACTTTTATGCTGAGAGAATCAGTCGTGTGAAGTTAGCACCCCTTTTTCGAGAAATATACATTTTTTTCACAGTTCTTGTTAGATGTGCCATAGTTCTAGAGTTCTTTGTACAAAATTTTAATAGTTCTGCAGAATTTAGCGAAGAAAACAACAATATTCGAAAAAATTTTCATATTGAAAACATTCTTTGTCAATTTTTGCAAATTGTAAATAAGTACAACAGTTCTGAGCACAGTTCTGAACAGAACTCCAAGAGTTCTATCGAAAATCCCAATAACATTTTTTTGTGCATCTAATAGTTTATGAGATAATTGCAATTTAAGGAGAAAATCTTTTCACTTACTGTGAAGTTGGCACCCTTTTTTCCAGAAATGTACATTTTTTTCAGAGTTCTTGATAGATATGGCATAGTTCTAGAGTTCTTTGTACAAAATTTGAATAGCTCTGCAGAATATAGCGAAGAAAACAACACTGTATAACATAGCTGATTCAGGAACCCTTTCTTTCTGATACAATTCTTACTGTTGCCAACAAAAAATTACTTGTGCATAGATTCCAACCGTACTGATCATTACAAAAATATAACCATTGACCAGCGGCACACATTTCTTGCAGCATTGTACAAAGCATTCAGATTATCCGCTGTGAAAATACGACACTTAACGTTATTGTAACATTTTCGATGGATGGCTTCCATTTATCTACAGTGTCAGCATCTATCGAATTATCTTCACGCAAACATGATGCCAGGATCACACACTTCCCCTTTTTAGGTACGGAGGAAACTAGAGCTCAGTCTTATGGAAGCCAAAAAAGGAACTGTGGGCAGCCCTTCTTTTACTGATAGCAAACTCTAGAGAAATGCCATGGTTGTTTTTCTTCATCGTGTCAACAAAAGAAAAATTCTCCCTTCATAGCTCTATTATCATTCCAGTACTAGTAAACCAGTTGTCCGCTTTCACATTTCGACCTGACTGATATGTAGGTTTACACAGTCACAGAACAACATCAAAATGTTTATTGCTCAGTTGGTAAACCCTTCTGGTTGCAACACAGCGTATACTTCCAAATTGTACAGGTAAAGTCTTAAGAATCCACAAAAGCATAGATTTTAAATCCATACTTGTTTGTTTTGATAGGTACATATTGGCAAAAACTGTACCTTCCACAGAATCCCTCCAGCTTCTTGTCTACTGTAACATTTTCTCCAAGGGTATAAGATTTCTGGTAGTTGCATACAAACACAGTAAATATTTCCCGAATTGCTGTTAGCTTGTCTAATTGTCTCCTTTCATCATGAATAGCGCGACTGTAAAATCTAAGGCACTCCACAATAAATTTGAAACGTTTTATGTTCATTTGCTAGGTGAAATTTTTCAGTGCCATCCCCATCAGTTCCACACAGATCTTCCAGGCTTTATCTGTTGCTTTTGTTAACAACAATTAAATACAAGAGACTGATTAAGGCTTTCAGTTCAATAACATCTATTGATTTTACCTGCCTCTTACACTGAAATGAAGCTTCAATGCTCTCAAAATGCTGATTGAAATACAAAACTACAATAGACAAATATCACCTATGAGGCAATTACAGCATCACAAAGGCTACTTTGGCTGTGCCTATCGGTCCAGGTAAATTTCGAATAATATTATCCTCTTCTAACTATATGCTTTGGATTTCTTGAGCATGATCAAGTACATTCCACTTAAATTAATAAAATTCCTATAAAATAACACAATCAGGCACCATGTATTAATTTGATATTTGACGTTCAGACAGCGGACACTGACGGTTAAAAAGTTCAAACAGAATTTAAGTGCATTTTACATTCTGGATTAGCTTTGTACTACTTACTACGTTGATAAACAAATAAATTAATTGCTGAAATGAAATACGATAGGGCACAGTGGATAAAAACGAGCAATCGGCTCATATCTCATCAAGAGAGGATTAGCGTCGATACTGAATCATACAACAATGAAAGGCATACAGAGAAAGGAAGCTATAACGAGAGGGCGCCAGTGCTACCAGTTGTTGACAAGTAATTTACAGAATCACACAACAATGAAAAGCATACGCAGAAGGGAAGCTATTAATGAGAAGGCGCCAATACTGCAAATTGTTGAAAAGTAATTTACAGAAAATTTCTACATGTATCAATTTGAACAGATGGGGCCATTGGAAGGATAATGAAAACTATAATACGTCCCTGAGACCTCTCAAGACCAAAAAATAATAAACAAAGCACAGCAACAACGCAAAAGTCGTGGCACTACATCTGGAAACAATGAACACTTGAACTGCGTCTTTTAAACAATCGGCAAGTGACGTCAGCGTAGCAGTTACAATAGAGGTAGCATCAAAGCTTCTCGCGGTAGCATCAAAGCTAATGACAACAACAGCTGCACTTTTTGGGTGGCACGTGCCGCGTCGTGTGAAGCTGCCCGCCGGCGCTGCATTTCGCTCCTTGATCTGCCCCTAATGACTAAACGTAACAATACTACTCACACTGATGGGAATAATAGTTATGCTCGTTCAGTCAGAGCTCTTGTGCAGTTGGTGCTTGTTGTGCAGTCGGTGCTGTTGTGTAAGTGATATTTATGAACCGTAATACCCATAAAAATGTACAATCTACCAGAATTGAAACGTCTTCTCAGCATGGAGGAATTTAGAGTAATCGATGATAGAGGCATTCAGTTAACTCCGTCTCATCCGGCCTTCCAAAAACTGTCCGATGCCATGGCCGACATCGGCTCGAAAAGTCTTCAAACATATTTACACAAAAATTAAAGAAAATCGTCATGATCTGCTTACTTTTGTTAGAAACACTTTCAGGCTGGAATGTTTCGTTGAAGAAAAAGACGACGACAGCATAGATGAGTCGTGGAATGTTTTTGGTTTTTCGTGGTACAAGGACATGACAAAGCAATTCGACTTACTACTGTGAGCAGAAAAATGGTATACCATAAAACCAACAAAGAGGAAACTTGGAAAGCCTTCAAAACTGGAAATAGGGAAATGGACCGATTTGATGGCTGATAAAATTTTTTCTTTCAAATACGCGAAAGTGTGTGAAAGTTCAAGTTCAAAGTACTTCTTGAAGATCAAAGGAAGATGCACAGAATGTGGAGCCACTTTCGAAGGGATTGCTCTGAAGATGCAAAAAAAGGACAACGACATTATTCTGTACTGCAGACTTTCAAACTTTTCAGACTATAGAAATCACCTGAAAAGAAGACAACTTTGTGGCACGAGAAGACAACAGGTAGCTGCTAAATTGGTTGATAATAGGATTCCTGCAGCTCTTTGGCGAAATTATGAAGCAAAAAATATGTCTTTCGGAGACATGATTCCTCCAAATTTACCAAATGCTGATGTCTTGAGAAAGGCTAAAGAAGAGGAAAGGGACAAACGATTTGGTATAACTAGTATGCCTGTTGAAAACCTGCAAATCGCAAAACGTACAACCCATCGGTTCGAAATTTACGCAATCGGATTGGACCCATTCTTCTGTGCATATTGGCTGAAAGATCAAAGTCAGTTGCACAAATACTGTCATCAAATCAATAGCAGTGTATACGATTCAGTAGATGCTACAGGTGGCGTTGCATTTTGAGTTATTTCACGATTTGAGGATCTGTCAAACAGGGCTGACGGTGTGGAAATTAAGTCAAACTACATATACCTGTATCAGTACATGTGCATCCGCGAAGTAAACGTGACTAGTAAAGATCCGAATATCGTCAATGGATCATCAATCAGTTGCCCAACGTATCAGATGATATCCTCTAGGCATGACGCATCATTCTTGTCATTTTTCTTTATGCAAATCGTCAGATCTGGAGCTCCCAGACCAAAAATCATGGTAACTGATTTTGGTAAGGCTTTGTTGGTTGCCGTTTCTAGTGCAATAGCCAATTGCTCGGACGCAACAGAGTATTTGAATAGGTATTATAGTCATATTGTTTTGCATGAAAGAGTAATTCTACCCTCGTGTCGTTTGAGGATAGATTTAAACCATTTTATGGTCATGATTTTGAGGTGGAAACGTTTCTCAAGAGGTAAATCACAAGTCAAACAACTTTATCTTTGAGTTTTGGCCCATATTTACATGATGACAGATTTTCGTGATATTGAAAGTGCTTTGCGCTCACTTTTGGCTGTTGCTTGAGTGAACATATTGGTACTGATGAGTGCAGTCATGAATATTCATCAATGGAACATCAGTATCACCTTGATAACATTATCAGAGGTGGTCCACATCATTCATATATTGAAGAAAAGAAAGATGATGACCAGAAAACTGATGATGTTAAAAACAATGATGACTGTCTTTTGGAATCAATTTTGAACTCTAAGGAATCTACTGCAAACGCGTGGATTGATAGGGCAAAATGTATCTACAATGAAGCTGAAGTCATCGCGAATCAGACTAAGGATGACAATCTCTTTGATGTGAATCTATACAACATTCCTAATGCTGCAGAGATGCTGAAAGAGTTGAAGTACTATATATCACTGTGGACAGCTGTGATGTATCCTTCTTTCCATATTCCTCTATCTATTCGTTCATCAGCAGCGACTGAAGGATAATTTTCAAAATTAAAGACAATGGGCTTTGACAAGCTGCCTTTACGAGTAGACAAATTCATTTTTCAACATCTGAATTGGCTGTGTGAGGAAACAAAACTGTTAGCGCCACTTATGATGGAAAAACAAGATTCAAAGCAAGCTGTGAAGCACAAACCAACTGAAGCATCACTGCCTTACCATGAAGAAGATAACTGGAGAGGAAAAAATAAGAAGCTGAAGATGACAAACCCCAATAGCAATCATATCCTTGATAATTCTGAGAGCACGCTGAACACCACCTTACGAAGTGAGACAAAACACGATGATGGCAATGAGACAGAGTTAAACAAAATTTTTAATAGTTTTGAATACACATTTTCTCCTACTTCGAGCTCACTTGTTATGAATGCGGAGAACAACAGTCTCTCAGTCAATAGTGATAGTGTGTGTTTTCAGCGCTCTTCAGATAATAATTTACTGCCGAATTTCGACTCTAAAGAGATATTTCTTTCCACAAAAGACTATCGAGAACCATACTTCACCAGGGATGTCACTGAAATTTCATCCTGTGGTTCGAAAACAGAAGAAAACCGAGAGACCTGTAACAATTAAATGGAGGAGAGTGCAATGCTGAAAAAGGTTCAAAATGAAATCATTGACACATCGAGCATGCCAACTAAGAGCAAGAAAAACTACTTAGATGATTTCCCAAACTGGAATTCGACTAAGAAATTCATAGACATTAATTTGCCACTTTTCCCAAAAGGGTCCTCAAGCAAATTCTAATCTGCTACCTACAACTTGAAGGGAACGTGCGGTTTCGATTCTTCGATGACCTATTCATGCAAGCAATATCACTCAGTGATGTTTCAAAAGTACCATTCAAATGGTGAGCCCTCCATTTTTGGATGTGGCTTTGGATGTTTTGGACAAAAAAAATTATAAACTCCCAGCATTTTAAGCAGAGATTTGATATTTTATATGTGATACCATTCCTAAAAAAAGGAGTAATCTCTCGAAAAATACTGTCTCTGAATGCAGAGTCGAATGTTGGGGAATTATACCAGACAATATTAAAAGATATCCCGATTTGCAACAAAAAGATATCGTGTCTGACGTGCCTAAATTCACGCTGTGTGAAACTACATTATATTTCCGTTGATACATATGTGCTTTTCAGACTTGGTTATAATTTCATGCAAGAGGCTGTAGATGCAACAAATGGAGGTCTAAAGACTATCATAAAATGCAAGAAATGTAAAGGAGAAGCAGTCGAAGAAAAGAGATTTGGATGCTACTTGATGGTGGATGCTAGTACAACAACTTGCCCACTAACTGAAGATCAGTTTCCTCCAAATCAAAGGAAGAAATGTGTGTTGCCAACGATCACGAAAGAAATCTTGTTGGTGCCATTCATTATAATAGCTCCCTCAAACACTACATGGCATATGTCTTTGATGCAACCTACTGGAAGCAGTAAGATGACTTGTATAAAGATGTATAGAGAGTTTCAAAACAAACGATAATTTCTCCACACCTGTTCATGTATGTCAAGACAGGAAAGTTTTCAAACGGCAGCTACAAGACCGACGAGACAAAACAAGTAGCTCCTACATAGGAACTTTGCTTTATAAGGTAAGCAATTGCTAAAAGTTGATATCTAAATATTACAAATACAGCTCTTATGTTAATTCTTAGTATCATTGTTTCTGGAACCACAGCCCTCCTGTTTTAGTTACTGGAATAAGAGCATTTTATGCCCTAAATTTCACATATATATTTTTCTGTACTTGTATCTAAAAACAAAGATGATGTGACTTACCAAACAAAAGCGCTGGCACGTCAATAGACACACAAACAAACACAAATATACACACAAAATGCCAGCTTTCGCAACCAACGGTTGCTTCGTTAGGAAAGAGGGAAGGAGAGGGAAAGACGAAAGGATGTGGGTTTTAAAGGAGAGGGTAAGGAGTCATTCCAATCCCGGGAGCGGAAAGACTTACCTTAGGGGGAAAAAAGGACGGGTATACACTCGCACACACACACAAATATCCATCCACACATATACAGACACAAGCAGACATTAAAAGGCAAACTCTTTGCCTTTTAATATGTCTGCTTGTGTCTGTATGTGTGTGGATGGATATGTGTGTGGATGGATATGTGTGTGTGCGCGCGAGTGTATACCCGTCCTTTTTTCCCCTAAGGTAAGTCTTTCCGCTCCCGGGATTGGAATGACTCCTTACCCTCTCCTTTAAAACCCACATCCTTTCGTCTTTCCCTCTCCTTCCCTCTTTCCTGACGAAGCAACCGTTGGTTGCGAAAGCTAGAATTTTGTGTGTATATTTGTGTTTGTTTGTGTGTCTATCGACGTGCCAGCGCTTTCGTTTGGTAAGTCACATCATCTTTGTTTTTAGATATATTTTTCCCACGTAGAATTTTTCCCTCTATTATATTTTTCTGTACTTATTTTTCTTGGTTATTTCACACCTCATAAATTCTATGCTTATTTATTACTGAATTCCCTACATATGTATTTCCTTCTGGATTTTAGTGTATTCTGAAGAAGAGCTGTTAAGGGGACCTGTACATCACTGCCTGTAGTTTTTACTGGTACTTTGAAATTTAATAATGCAAGACTGTCAATAGATTCAGGAATGAAACTTTTATCAAAGAATAGGTATATAGTGAGCTCTAGGTGAAATACATTGTAAATCTGTGGAATACATTATGCAGTGAATATTGATGTTTTTCTTACATACTGAATTACACGTAATTGTTATTTTATGTTCAATGTACTTACACACTATTTCAAATAAAAGATAAAAAAACAAATTTTATTTTTTGAATTATTACCTTGTGGAAACAGCAAACCAGTAATATTTACCAGTTTCATGTTTTGATTATTTTAAAAACAATGTATTTTAAGAGTCAATTTTTCTCCTAATAATTTAAGAACATAATATGACATACTGCAGCTTAACATATTTAATCCATTGTTGAATAATGTGGTTCAGTGTGTAGGCAAGCACTTTATTATTATTCATCCACAGCTTTGTTGATGTTGCTTTAATAGTGGATGAGATACTGGTAACAGTATCTCTGTATGCAAACATGTTGATTACAGAAAATTGAAACTAAAGATTTGTATGTCATTTTCTGCTCAATGACGACACTGCAAACCATTCCTGCTCCATAATCTTGTTGTTATCTTTCATGTCCTTTTCATTTTGCTTCTTTTCTTTGTTATTCTGGTGTCCTTTTTCATGCTTTCAGCAGCTTTTTCAGATTATGTGACATTTTGCCTGTCCGCCCATACCAGCACATTTTTCATGTTGTTCCTAGTTTTGATGCCCCTTCTGCTCATTGTTTTTAATCTTTACTCCATCGGGCCGGCCAGAGTGGCCGAGCGGTTCTAGGCGCTACAGTCTGGAACCGCGCGACTGCTTCGGTCGCAGGTTCGAATCCTGCTTCGGTCATGGATGAGTGTGGTGCCCTTAGGTTAGTTAGGTTTAAGTAGTTCTAAGTTCTTGGGGACTGATGGCCTCAGAAGTTAGGTCCCATAGTACTCAGATGCATTTGAACCATTTTTACTCCACCATTAAAACATATTGCAACTGTTGAAACGCATTCTGATTTTGTTTTATGCCATGTAAACATTTTTCCTGCACATACGACAGTCGACAGGTTCTTCAAAGATATTACATAAACGAGGTTCTATGGAAACTGCGGCGCCCAAATTAAATGTTCAAATGTTCAAAAGTGTGTGAAATCTTATGGGACTTAACTGCTAAGGTCATCAGTCCCTAAGCTTACACACTACTTAACCTAAATTATCCTAAGGACAAACACACACACCCATGCCCGAGGGAGGACTCGAACCTCCGCCGGGACCAGCTGCACCATCCTTGACTGCAGCGCCTAAGACCGCTCGGCTAATCCCGCGCGGCGTGCCCAAATTAAACAAAGTGACATTTAAGCACAAGAATGACGAGGTACTGTACGTGAAGTGTATATTTTTAGAATCAGGAAGAACCAGATGAATTTTATTACGTAAAACAGTAATTGTTTTGAGCTCTCATGACATCCAGGATCCACTAACAGCTAAAAATTGCCCAGGACCCTCATGGATGAAAGTTAGGTGGCAACATCACCAGACGCTAGGATACATAAAAGCATGTGCTGTGTGTAATGAATAAATTTGAAATTTCTGTCGTTAATATTGTTGCAAACATTTGTTCTAGTTAGAAAGGAAGTGTGGAAGTTTGATGAGTTACACTACAGCGAGAGTCAAAAGTCTTTACAATGTATAGAAATGTAAGTATATTTAAATGAATATATTGTACAAACAAACTAAGTAGTATGTTTAAATCCTAATTCAGTACATGACTGATAGAGGTGTTATTATGTTGAGGGGGATACAGTATTAACGTTAATAAGGAGTTCGAAATTTGTAAACAAGAATCTCATTTATTTGGTCCTCACTAATCCGGATTTCCAGTTTATCCGGATTCATATTTTGTATCCCTTGGTATTTTTCTTATAACACAAAGATATGTAGTCGGTGAGGTACATAGGCTGCTTATCACTAGGCTGGTAATTTAGTCTAGTACTGAGTGATAAGGAACTCAGTGTGTGTGAATGACATTGTTTCTCAAGTATTGAACCTTAATACCCAAGTAAGTTGCATAGTAACCACGCCAACAGCACTCCACCGCAGCTCATTGTACCTCTGGTGCGCTTCTCGACAGGTGTGATACCGTCTGGTTAGTGGCGCGTGTGAATGTATCTCCTCTCTCAGCCATCTGTTTGTTTTGCACTGACGACCCTTCTCTCTTTAAATCATCTAAGCGTGCACATCCCACGCTTCCACCTAGAGTTACTACAGTCAGTCTGAAGAAGGTGTACTGGCATTTGTACAGTGCTGAACATTTAGACTTTTTGTATTTAGCAGAATATAAATCCGGGTTTTCGGTTTTCCAAAATAAAAGAGAGAATTTACGATCCGTCCTCATAGCTGTACTTCCAGCAGTACCTCATCTCCTGCGTTCCCAATTTCGCAGAAGTTGTCCAACGAAAATTGCGGAAGTAGCACTCCTGGAAGAAAGGATATTATGACAATATTTCTTCGTCACAGCCTGGGGTTCGAGACCCGGTCGGGCACACAGTTTATCTGCCAGTAAGTTTCACATCGGCGCACACCCACTGCAGAGTGAACACACAATCTATTTCATAATCTATTGGCGCCATAAAAATGTTATGAGGTATAATGTAGACCAAGTGGGTCTCTCGTAAATGATATTACCTCATTAACTGTTATCCCCACAAAAAATGTTATTACAGTTTTCCTTAGAACTCTTAGGGTCCTGTTAAGAAATGCCATCAGACCTTTTGTACGAATTTATTACTTTTACATGACAAAAGTGAGTCCCACATTAATTATCTCATATAATGTCATCGTCACAAAAAATGTTATTATAGTTTTTGGTAGAACTCTGTGGGTGCTATACAGAACTGTCATCAGAACTATTCTACGAATTTTGCTTTCGTAGAGAAAGTGAGTATCAGATTAAAACAATTATCGTATAAACTATTATCGCCACAAAAATGTTCTTATCATGTTCAATACAACTCTTCGGGTGCTATCCAGAACTGCCAACAGAACAGTTATACAAATTTATTTTTCCCAAACTGACAATTTTGTACCATACCAAAATTTTGCCGAGTTATTGTTTTCTTCCCGAAATTCTAGAGAACTATTCGTGTTTTGAGCACGGAAATCTAGAACTATTGCATACGTATCAAGAACTATGAAAAAATATATATTTCTTGTAAAAGGGGTGCAAACTTCACAGGAAAGGCTCATAAGCATTCCTTATTAAATGCAGTTACTACGTAAACAATTACCTGCACAGAATATGTTACTAGTATTTTCGATAGAACTCTTACAATGCTATCCAGAGCTGTCACCAGAACGTACGAATAGACATAATTTTTTTGTAGAGTAAATGAGCCCCACAATTAATCAATTATCTTACAAACTATTATAACCACAAAAATTGTTGTTATGATTATCGATAGAAGTCTTGGGGTGTTATCCAGAACTGTTCATCAAAACTATTGTACGAATTTATTTTTTTCTGTGGAGACAGTGGGTCTAATATCAAAGCAGCTACAGTATAAACTATCATCGCCACAAAAAGATGCTATTAGGATTTTTGATAGAGCTCTTGGTGTTCTGTTCAGAACTGTTGTACGAATTTACTTTTTGCCAACATTGACAAAGAATGTTTTCGATACGAAAATTTTTTTGAGTATTGTTGTTTTCTTCGCTAAATTCTGCAGGACTATTAAAATTTTGTGCAAAGAATTCTAGAACTATGGCATTTCTATCAAGAACTCTGAAAAATATATATTTCTGAGAAAAAAGGGTGCCAACTTCACAGTAAGTGAAGAGGTTTCCTCCTTAAATTTCAATTATCTCATAACCTATTAGCTGCACAAAAAACTATTATTAGGATATTCGATAGAACTATTGGGGTTCTGTTCAGAACTGCCCTCGGAACTGTTGTACGAATTTAGTTTTTGGGAAAATTAATAAAGAATGTTTGCTGTACGAAATTTTTTTCGAGTATTGTTGTTTTCTTCTTTAAATTCTGCAGAACTATTCAAATTTTGTACAAAGAACTCTAGAACTATGCCATATCTATCAAGAACTTTGAAAAAAATATACATTTCTAAAAGAAAGGGTGCCAACTTCACAGTAAGTGAAAAGATTTTCTCCTTAAATTGCAATTATCTCGCAAACTATTACCTGCACAATAAAATGTTATTTGGATTTTGGATAGAACTAAACAGGGCTCTGTTCAGAACTGTCCTCAGAACTGTTGTACGAATTTACTTTTCGCGAAAATCGACAAAAAATGGTTTCTACACCACAATTTTTAAGAGTACTGTTGTTTTCTTCGCTAAATTCTGCAGAACTATTGAAATTTTGTACAAAGAACTCTAGAACTATGACTTATCTATCAAGAACCCTGAAAAAAATATATATTTCTGAAAAAAAGGGTGCCAGCTTCACAGTACGAGCTCTTATGGAGTTCTTAATTAAGTTGCAATTACCTCTTAAACTATTACCTGCACAAAAAAATGCTACTAGGATTTTCGATAGAACTCTTCACGTGTTGTCCAGAACTATCATCAGAACTGTTGTACGAATATGTTTATATTTTCTGTAGAGAAAGTGTGTTCCACATTAAATCAATTTATCTCATGAACTATTATCGCCCTAGAGAAATGTTGTTGCGATTTTCGATAGAGCTCTTGAGGTTCTGTTCAGAACTGTCCTCAGAACTGTTCTACGAGTTTAATTTTTGCGAAAATTGACAGAGAATGTTTTCTATACGAAAAGTTTCGAGTATTGTTGTTTTCTTTGCTAAATTCTGCAGAACTATTGAAATTTTGTACAAAGAACTCTAGAACTATAGCATATCTATCAAGAACTCTGAAAAAAATTACTATTTCTGAAAAAAAGGGTGCCAACTTCACAGTAAGTGAAAAGATTTTCTCATTAAAACGCAATTATCTCGTAAACTATTAGCTGCACAAAAAAATGTTACTGAGATTTTCGATCGAACTCTTGGAGCTCTGTTCAGAACTGTGCTCAGAACTCTTGTACTTATTTACATTTTGCGAAAATCGACAAAGAATTTTTTCGATACGATAATTTTTTCGAATATTGTCGTTTTTTTCGCTAAATTCTGTAGAACTATTGAAATTTTGTACGAAGAACTCTAGAACTATGGCACATCTATCAAGAACTATGAAAAAAATGTATATTTCTCAAAAAAGGGGTGCCAACTTCACACGACAGAGAGAATCTAGTGACAGCATATGGCAAGCAACACTTATGTTATGGCAGCAAGTTACACACATCTGCCAGATTGCCAGAAATTTTATGGAACAATCTATGCACAGGGAAAGCAAATTTCCACAATTTTTGTTTGTTTGCAGGTAAATGTCAGTTGTCCAAGTACACACTGAAATCAACATGCCATCATGCCATTACAGAAGCCAAAACAAAATGGCGCAGCACACTGCCAGTAAGAAGTATCACATGGTAATTTACTTACAGCAACAGTGAAAATGTTACCATCTATGTCCAATCCAGATGGCTGAATAAGTCATCTGGATTGTCTAGACTTCTTAGGCATGTGGATCGGCCTGACACAGCGGCAACATTTCCACTGCTACCGAAAACCACACAATATTCCACTTCATCAATGGGCTGTGATATTTTGTTTTGGTTTCTTTAGTAGTATGCTATGGTACTGTGGAATGGGGATTTAGTTGTGTATCTGCAAAACAAACAAAGAACTAGTTACTAGTACTTTTTTTGAGGTTATAATTAAAACTTCAGAACTACACTTTGTTGTGGTATGTGGTGGTTGTTCTCATGTCCTTATGTACCACACACATTTTTCATAATCATCTAATGATATTGTTATACTGTTATTGCAAAAATGAAGCAAATTTTGCCATTTATATATTAAAGAAGAAAAAGCATACACTGATTGTCTGTCATAAATAAGAAACTCAGCACTACTTCGGTTGGGAAATGTTGAGGAAAGCAAGTAACTGTAGTCCGTTTAAGAAGTTCTCAATTCTAAAATGTGATTACCAGATTGCGATTTGAACTGTGCTATGCTTACACGTCTCTGGTGCCTTATGACTAGGGCCCGGATTTTAATGACAAGTCATATTTTTTTCTAAACTATAGGGTGAATTTTAGAACAATTTATACACAAATTTAGGCATTTTAGTGTCGAAAAATATATTTTGATTGTGCAGTTAAAGTCATATTTCAACAAATTTTAGTAGTAGGTCATATTGCGGCTTACTTTTAATATAATAGGTCATATTTTTCTCGTATCTTAAGGGACACACAAATAAGAAAATGAATATGTTGCCCATGAGACAATATTTAATGTGCTATTATGAAAGATAAACAGATAAATTAGTACAATTATTTCTCAGGACTGTAGCAGAAAATCGGTGTACCACAACAGTCATTTGGCGAACATAAAACATTATTGCGCAGAGTCGACAATACGCTCTCAGAGCCAACAAAGGCGGCTTCTGCCATAATAGTCATCGCAGTCACACAGGTGTTCCCAGTAACCAGTTTGACTACAGCCGTTGCCTTGTTCAACAAAACAAAGTGCTCCTACAGCGTGAAGTTGCAAAGATATGTTCAAGAATTTGGAGAGAAGTTCTTTAGTACTGACGGGAAAATATTATTTTGTAAACTGTGTGAAATTAAAGTTAGTGCAGAAAAGCACTTTAATGTGCAACAACACTGCAATACCGCTAAACACAGCAGCTGTGTGAAATGAAGTGCTGAAAATAACAGCAGGCAAATGCTGTTATTTGAACAGACAGGTCAATCACCAACCGTGCAAGGATGGTGCCCTGCAACATCCCATTGGAAAAGCTGAAGAATCCACACTTCAGACGGTTCTTGGTGACCTACACAACACATCCAGTTCCAGATGAATCTACACTGAGAAAGAACTATTTATCCGTATGCTACAATGTGTGCTCAACAAAATACGAATTACTATTGCTGAGCAAAAGATCTGGCTGTCGAAAAGATTAAACTATGGATATTAGTGGGCGATATATTGCAAATGTTGTTGTTGGTGTTTTAAAAGTTGATGGCCCTGGAGATGAAGCTCTCGATAGAGTAAACAATTCGATGATTGCTATTCTGTTTGACAACTCTCTGGAGCTACTGTGGCCGGATGGTGCAGCATATATGGCTAAAGCAGCCAAAGGGCTTCAGATTCTCTACCCCAGTATGGTGTACGCCACTTGCCTTGTACATGCATTGCACAGAGTTGCCGAAGAGGTGAAATCAAATTACCCTGACATGGATAAATTAATTTCCTGTGGCAAGAAAATCTTTGTGAAGGCTCCGCTACGAGTGCAGAAATTCAAGGAACAAGCACCTTCAACGCCCCTCCCACCTAAACCTGTTCTTACACAATGGGGTTCTTGGCTTAATGCTGCTGAGTATTATTGCACCAACTACACCCAAATAAAGACAATCTTCTGTGGGCTTGATAGCGATGAATCAAGTGCTATCAAAATTGTGAAAGAAGTTTTTACAGATACATTGTCTCGAAACTTGGCATACATCAATGCCAATTTTTCAGTGATATCAAAAGCCATCAAACGACTGGAAGCTGTTGGCACTCAGCTATGTGAGGTCCTGAGTATCGTGCAACATGTGCAGAATGAGTTGGGTCGAGCTTGTGGTCATGTGGCTGACAAAGTGAAAACCAAATTGCAAAGTGTTCTCCAATGGAATCCTGGACATTCTACACTGTGCAAAATTAGTGACAGTCTGCCAGGGAATGCCGCAACTTTTGAACATACTGAAACAAAGCTGAACTCCAGTGACCTGGCTGCCTTCAAATACACTCCAGTGACGTCTTGTGAAGTGGAGAGGAGTTTTTCCAGGTACAAAACTATCCTCAGTGACAACCGTAGATCTTTGACAATGGAAAAATTAAAAATGCACCTTTTGATCCAGTGCAACTTTGCTGACATGCGATATTAAATAATGTGAAACGCTTTAAATACTATGTAGATATAAAAACATTGATCTTTTCTCTGTTCTTTGTATTTAGATAATAAAACATTCAGACATTCAAAAAATAGGTGCATATGAGCCACAAACCCTACAGAAAGAAAGAACTATACTTCAATATTTTGATAAGTGGATTTTGTATTATGTTATGGTGAATGAAAAATTAAATAAACAAACAAGAACGCTTAAAAATAAACTTCTATCAAGTCATATTTTATTTTTTAAGACATATTTATGTAAGTTTTAGGTCATAAATGCTTGCATATTTCACTATTTTTTTAGGTAATTAAAATCTGGGCCCTACTTATGACTTACTACAGTATATTTATATAATATCTTAGTGTGCTTCTTAATGTAATTTTATTTTAGCTGAGCTCTGGTGTAGAGATTTTGAGGTTTAAACCCCCCTTCCCTTTTTGTTTCCTTCTCCACTCATCATCGTCAGCTACAACTCAAAACCAATCATGCAAATATCTTCCTGCATAGAATGAGCATTTCAACTCAACTTATGAATGTGTTTCCAGTGGCTGAACAGACCAATCCTGGCATAAAGCATGTGTCCCCACAAATCATACTGAGTGGTTGGAGGAGGACAGGCTTATAATTGACAGAGCTTTCTCGCTTGTCACTTGGACTCTTCATGTCCCCTTCAAACGAGGTGAAAGTTGTGGATTTAGTATTCTAAAAACAAAGATGATGTGACTTACCAAACGAAAGCGCTGGCAGGTCGATAGACGCACAAACAAACACAAACATACACACAAAATTCTAGCTTTCGCAACCAACGGTTGCTTCGTCAGGAAAGAGGGAAGGAGAGGGAAAGACGAAAGGATGTGGGTTTTAAAGGAGAGGGTAAGGAGTCATTCCAATCCGGGGAGTGGAAAGACTTACCTTACAAGCAGACATATTAAAAGGCAAAGAGTTTGGGCAGAGATGTCCTATGTCTGCTTGTGTCTGTATATGTGTGGATGGATATGTGTGTCTGTGCGCGCGAGTGTATACCCGTCCTTTTTTCCCCCTAAGGTAAGTCTTTCCACTCCCGGGATTGGAATGACTCCTTACCCTCTCCTTTAAAACCCACATCCTTTCGTCTTTCCCTCTCCTTCCCTCTTTCCTGACGAAGCAACCGTTGGTTGCGAAAGCTAGAATTTTGTGTGTATGTTTGTTTGTGTGTCTATCGACCTGCCAGCGCTTTCGTTTGGTAAGTCACATCATCTTTGTTTTTAGATATATTTTTCCCACGTGGAATGTTTCCCTCTATTATATTAATATCAAGGATGTAGTATTCTTCCGCAGAAAGTGGTCCAGAGAATATTCTTTCCTTGTTTACACAAGTCATCTGCATGTTGGTCCCTAAATCACTTAAAGAGGGGCTCCATGAGTTCTAGTGCCAGAGCAGATTTCACCATAAACGATTTGGCAGGGAAGCCTTGTATAACTCATGCAATGAACATGGCCTAACCACCTCAGTTGATGAGGAATGATGGTTGCTTCAATGCTGTTTAAATGCCCTTTCTCGAGAGCCACAATGTTGGTCACAAGGTCCTCCCATTTAATGTTCAAGATGAATCTCTCTCCTTTTGTTTGTGGAAGTGCTCAAGTTTTTTGATGTCACAGCAATAGACGGTCCAAGTTTCACAGCCATACAGGAGTGAGGAAATGACAGCAACTCTCGACACCATGAGTTTGGTATGTGTGAAGACTGTGTATTACTAGTCTTAAAAAAACTGGAATGACAAATGAAGATAAGTGTCCTTGTACACAATGATATGTACTCAAGAATAATGAGACAGTTGGTGCTTTGCAAATTAGCATGGCAACTGCTGACTGTTCATCTTATCAGGAGGTCGGAAGAATGATTTATCAATAGAATAATGCGTAAACAAGAAAGCCTTCACGAGATCTAAAGTTTTCTTAGACATTCTTCAGTGGAGCAGATAATAACTAGATTGATGAATTCTGATTCGATAGAATTTTTATAACAGTTGTTTATAAAACTGAAGGGCACATAAGATAACCACCAAATGCACCATTTGAGATTAACATCAATTTATGGTATTTTTGAATTTCTGAAGAAAAGAATTTGTAAACGTTGCAGTAAAAATTCATCTCAAACAAGTTTTGACATCCTGATGAAACACTATAAAATTTAGTAATTCATAAAAAGGCACACGTAAGTTTGATATATTTCTAAGATTGTGTTGGAAGTAAAATCAAAGCATACCATTCCAATACAGAATACAGTTGGCTCAGTGGTTATTATCTTTTTCTTCATAGTGGGTACCACAGAAATACTTTTACTAAAAAAAGGTAGCATTTTTAACTTCTGCTGTGTTTATTTTATTTGTTCACAACTAGTTTCTGCCTTTTAGGCTATTCACAAGTGATTTTCTGCAATAGAAAAATATCTTCAAATTTGTGTTCTGTTCATTCTGGTTCACGTAGCCTGTCTTGAATAGGGCAACCTGTCAGACCAACAAGACAGCCTATGTGAACCAAAATGAACAGACACAAATTTAAAGATGTGGCCATTTCAGAGTATAAGACATTTTTCTATTGGTGAAAATAACTTCGAATAGCCTAAAATGCGAAAAATTAGGTGTGAACTATTAAAATAAATACAGGAAAAGTGAAAAATGTCACCTTCTTTTATAGTTATTATAATGTTCTCCAAAACAATACAAAGGACATGTTTACAGCTGCATTTTCCAACATCTCTTTGAAACTGTTTTTATTGTTTCTGTGAAAGATTAGCATGGCTTGGGACTAAGCCTTCAAAAGAGAACAATATCTTCATATAACTGTAGCTGACATGTCTCCAGTCAGGAAGTAAATAGTGAATCAGCATCTTTTCATGATGCTGATGCAGAGATAAAGTGCAAAAACCTAATACAGATTATGTAGTGCAGCAACATTCTTATGGAAGAAGGTATGGACCTAGACATGTGACACGGCCTATAGAATGTGATGAACAAAATGTTTGTGATGTTCTGTGTTGAAGTTTTTTCTAGGTGCCTAAATGTTTGTGACTTACTTTCGGTTTTAACAATGAGTAGACAAAACCATAAAATATACATGGAAAAAATAGACGTACAAGTCATTCGTTACGAAAGTGGGCACATCCCAATTAAAAGTAGTTCCTTAATATCTCTTTCATATTTAAAACATAATACATGATAATTGATGTATTGTTACAACTGAAGAAACAAAAGCACTCCTATTGTTCAGATTGTTCTACTGGTATAAGATGAACATCAACAAAAGCAAAACGAGGATAATGGAATGTAGTCGAATTAAGTCGGGTGATGCTAAGGGAATTAGATTAGGAAATGAGACACTTAAAGTAGTAAAGGAGTTTTGCTATTTGGGGAGCAAAACAACAGATGATGGTCGAAGTAGAGAGGATATAAAATATAGACTGGCAATGGCAAGGAAAGCGTTTCTGAAGAAGAGAAATTTGTTAACATCAAGTATTGATTTAAGTGTCAGGAAGTCGTTTCTGAAAGTATTTGTATGGAGTGTAGCCATGTATGGAAGTGAAACATGGACGATAAATAGTTTAGACAAGAAGAGAATAGAAGCTTTCGAAATGTGGTGCTACACAAGAATGCTGAAGATTAGATGGGTAGATCACTTAACTAATGAGGAGGTATTGAATAGAATTGGGGAGAAGAGGAGTTTGTGGCACAACTTGACTAAAAGAAGGGATCGGTTGGCAGGACATGTTCTGAGGCATCAAGGGATCACCAATTTGGTACTGGAGGGCAGCATGGAGGGTAAAAATTGTAGAGGGAGACCAAGAGATGAATACACTAAGCAGATTCAGAAGGATGTAGGCTGCAGTAGGTACTGGGAGATGAAGAAGCTTGCACAGGATAGAGTAGCATGGAGAGCTGCATCAAACCAGTCTCAGAACTGAAGACCACATAACAACAACAACAACAACAACAACAACAACAACAACAACTGGTATGTTTCATTATCATTCACTATAATGAGGTAGGTATTGAATTTACTTACAATGCCTGACCTCTTCATCTTCATAACCAGATTCCTCTGAGCTGCTACAAGAGGCATCTTCCTGACTTGCAAGCCGCTCCTTCAATCTTATTAACTAGAGGGAAAGAAAAAACAAGTCATAATTAAATATTTAACTGATTACAATGATTACAGTAATGGGATACGAGACAATTTTATTTAAAGCAATCAACACATGGCCTACAATACAATACATACACACTGCTGTCCAAAATTAAAGCAACAAATGGAAATTTTTCAAGGTTGCACTTATTTTCCCACTAAACACTACAAACAGGTCATAGTTAAGTAGAAACAATGTAACGAATACATATTGTAAACAATTGCAACATACATAGTCACAGACAAAAATGTTCTTCGTTTATCCCAGCTTAATGGATTTGCATATACATTCTGACAACTGGTTAATGTGTGACCACCTATGACAGCAATACAGGTCTGACAACGACAGTGCATGCTGTGAATGATGCCATCAATCTCATGTTTTGGCAGTAACACCCATTCTCCCAGAAGAGCTGCTCTCAAGTCTTCGAGAGTGGTTGGTGGTCGCAACCTGTGCCCCTAGTGCATCCCAGACGTGCTCTATGGGATTCAAATCAGAAATGTGTGCTGGCTACACCATCCATGCAATATCTTCCATCTCCAAGAAAACATCAACCACCTGTGCTCTATGAGGTCGAACATTACTGTCCATCAAAATCAAGTCTAGGCCCACAGCACCTATCAACAACCGTGCATGACATCCAAAGATCTCATAGTAATACTTGACAGAAGTTAACCTTGCCGATTCACCTATACAATTTCAAGAAGAGGTGGTCGAGTGGTCAATCCACTCCCTGCCCACACCATTAGCGATCCTCCTTGATTAATATTGGTTCCTTTCCACAATGTTTGGACCCCAAATGGTGTCCCACATTCCCTCCATATGAGAAGGCATCGATAATCACTCTCAGGTTAAAATTGGGACTCATTTGCAAAAAGAACATTGGCCCACTATTCGAACGTCCAGGTGGCGTCTTGAAGCTTCTACTACAAACATTTCCTTCTGTGAAGAAGCCTCAGAGATACACGTACAGCAGGCCTCTAACAATAAAGACCACTCTGGCGAAAGCCTTCTGTACACTATTTGCCACGTTACAACGTGTCCAATGAATGCTGTGTGGTCAGATGCTAGTAGCTGTGCAGTACTATAAGAGGTACCATCTTGTCTTTACAACCAAATCATGGTACTCTCTCTCTGATGTCACACGTGGTCGGCCCTGCTCTGGTCTTTGGGATACAGTCTCGGTCTCTATAAACTGCTGCCACACCTCAGAAATAACAGAATGATTCACATTATGCCAGTGGGCCATATGAGTTTGTGACTGTTCTTCCTAGGCCCTTCACTGCAGAGAATCTGGAAGAGGTCTTCTCTGTGCCACGCTGCACCATCTGGGACTGTGTATACAGCGACTGAAGATATGGGACTACCCGGCAAGCACTACCTTCTTTGCCAGATGCTCTGATATCATTGGCGTGGTTGTCCATTGCCTCAAATGCCATATTCCACATGGAACATGCTCATACAGACATCTGTTGACAGTTTGCATGGTTATATTGTGAATGAGACACACGACAGAGAAATAACAGCTGTTGCTGACACCAGTGTACTTTGAGCTGCTGGTAAGGACTTGGGAATAATGTATCATTCACAAAGCTGACATGGTTGGTAAAATAATTTCATACTTAAAATAGTGAAAATTTAGAATTGTGGCCATTTAAGTTTCCTGAAATTATAAGCTGCTTAAATAAATTGGCATAAAAGATTTCTAATTTTGTCTTTCTTACTACAAGCTAATTGTGTTTAACACTTGACATAAATTTTAATAGCTATCAGTGAAAGTTTGGTTCTTTCACGCACTTTGTAACTTTCTTTCCTTTGGCTGTTTCTTCATTATTTGCATAATGTCTTTTTTTTCCTCTTCCATTTAGATCTTTATCTCCTCCATGATTTTACTTTGAAATACTGTCTTTCACAGTTGCTTTCTGTTCTACTCTGTCTTGTTTTATATCCCTCAGCATAAGGACCTGGATGAATTTTCTGCATAATCCCCCACTAGTCCCAGGTTCCCCCAGTCATTTTTTCTCTGACTGATGCAAAAACCCTAACTCTGTGGTTCCGTCCTCTTCTTTGATTAACTTGGGTTAGATTCAGTTTTTGTTCCATAGACCCAAAAATGAGACGATTCTTGTGGGTGTGGAACATGTCAGAAAGAATAACAAAAAAAAATTGAGTACAATACTTACTACATTGGTCATCTGTCAGAAGATTGTCAAAATAGGTAAATACATTACAGTAAACTGGAACTGCTAATATTTACAGAATTAATACACAATCAGAATCAAATACTGTTATGTGCTTTTAATACATTCATCGTACACAAAATATTTAATCCTGACTGTTGTGACCATATGCTGTCAAAACTGAAATCTAACAAATTTTTACTTACCTGGTCTAAAGTCCCTGTTAAGAATATAATAGAGGGGAAACATTCCACGTGGGAAAAATATATCTAAAAACAAAGATGATTTAACTTACCAAACGAAAGCGTTGGTATGTTTATAGACACACAAACAAACAAACACACACAAAATTCAAGCTTTCGCAACCCACGGTTGCTTCATCAGGAAAGAGGGAAGGAGAGGGAAAGACAAAAGGATGTGGGTTTTAAGGGAGAGGGTAAGGAGTCATTCCAATCCCGGGAGCGGAAAGACTTACCTCAGGACAGGTATACACTCGCTCGCGCGCGCCCCCACACACACACACACACACACACACACACACACACACCCGCGCATATACAGATACAAGCTGACATTTTTGCCTGCTTGTGTCTGTATATGTGCGGATGGATGTGTATGTGTGTGTGTGTGTGTGTGTGTGTGTGTGTGTGTGGGCGCGCGCGAGCGAGTGTATACCTGTCCTGAGGTAAGTCTTTCCGCTCCCGGGATTGGAATGACTCCTTACCCTCTCCCTTAAAACCCACATCCTTTCGTCTTTCCCTCTCCTTCCCTCTTTCCTCATGAAGCAACCATGGGTTGCGAAAGCTTGAATTTTGTGTGTGTGTGTGTGTGTGTGTGTGTGTGTGTGTGTGTGTGTGTGTGTCTATCAACATACCAACACTTTCGTTTGGTAAGTTACATCATCTTTGTTTTTAGATATATTAGTCCCTGTTAAGATATGCATCTATAGAGTAGGAGGGTTGACTATCAAAAAGTCTTTGAAACTAGGTTTAAACCGTGCTTTATCTGAAACCAAGTTTTTAATGGCTGCTGGCAATTAATTGAAAATGTGTGTTCCTGAATACTGGATCCCTTTTTGGACCAAGGTCTTTTTGTAGGTTGTTCTTATTCCTAGTATTGATGCTATGTATTGAGCTATTGGTTGGAAACAGATATATATTATTTGTAACAAATTTCACTGGAGTAAATTTACTGAAAAGCAGTGGCTATGAACAAAGTTCCTTGAACAGGTTTCTACACAATGTTCTTGAATTTACACAACAAATGATTCTTTTTACATGCTTTTGCACGCTTCAGCAATTCTGTGGTATGCCCTTCCCAACTTAATTTATAGTCTAGTTGTAATCCCAGAAATTTAACACTGTCAACCTCTTCGATCTGCATGTCTTCATGTTATGCACATGCTAGAAGGCAATATCTTACAGGTTCTGAACTGCAAATAATGGGCCTTCTCAAAATTTAATGACAGTGAATTAGCTTTAAACCATTTATTAATGTCAGTGAAAATTTCATTAGCAGCTATTCCTAAATCTGTACTTGACCTGCTGCTTATTGCAATGTTTGTATCATCTGCAAACAAAACAAACTTGGCATCTGGAAATGTAACAGATGAAAAATCATTGATGTACACACGAGAAAGCAACAGAGCCAAGACGGAACTGGGGGGGAAAACCACATGTAATTAATTCCCAATCAGATGAAGACTGACTGCTTACTGCACAGGTATTTCACGATGACACCCTTTGTTTCTTGTCTGTTTTGCAGCACTGCCGGTGGCACCATAATATTTTAATTTACTTAAAAGAATGGTCTGGTTCACATAGTCAAGGGGTTTTGACAGGTCACACAAAATGTCAGTAGCCTCTAATTTATTATTTAATGAATTAAGTACATTCTCACTGTAAGCGTAAATAACAATATTATGGAAAGGAAAGTTGCCTCTCACCGTACAGTGGAGATGGGAGATGCTGAATCGCAGACAGGAACAACAGAAAGATTTGTCACAAGATTTGGCAGTGTGGCTACAGTTGCCTGAGACTGCAGTCATGTGTGTGTGAGTTGCATTTGCGTGAGTGTGCATATCTCTCTCTCTCTCTCTCTCTCTCTCTCTCTCTCTCTCTCTCTCTGTGTGTGTGTGTGTGTGTGTGTGTGTGTGTGTGTGTGTGTGTGTGTGTGATTTATCTATTTTTGACAAAGGTCTTATGGGCTGAAAGCTGTATTTGTGACAGGCTACTTGTTGTGCCTATCTGCAACTCAGCATCTCGACTATATGGTGAGTGGAAATTTTCCTTTTCATAATAAAGGACAAATATTCCTATCCTCAGGGAGTCACACCTAGTGATACGTGGCTGGCGACCACGGGCCCCAAGCCGAGTCCTGGCATTGCTTCCACTTACTTATGCCAGGCTCCTCACTTTTATCTTTCCTATCTGGCCACCCTCGGCCAGCTCTTGTTCTTTTTCGACCCTGACACTATTAGGTTTCGAGGGCTAGGGGTCTTTCATTTTCCAACCTATACTTCTCATGAAGCGTCTGACCCGGAGCAGGCGGCTGCAAAAGGCGTCTGTATCCCATGTTAGGGGCGGCCTCCAGAACTGCGGAAGGCAACAGAATACCACTGCAGATTATCTTCCCTGCATAATGCAGTCTCCATTTTATGCACAAAAAATGGCTTCCTCTCATGTTAAATCAGTGTCCAGAGGTAAAATAGTCCCCAATTCGGATCTCCGGGGGGGCGGGGGGGGGGGGGGGGGGGGGGACAATTTGAAAGGAGGCAAAAAATCAAAACAAGAATTGGTACCTGAAATGTCAGAACTCTGCTACAAGCAGGAAAACTAGAAAACCTTAAAAGAGAGATGGAAAAGAATCATATGGACCTCGTAGGAGTTGCTGAGGTAAGATGGAATGGACATGGAGAGTTGCAGTCAGATGAATATGTATTCTACTACTCAGGAGGAGAAGTAAAAGGAATTAATGGACTAGGAATGATTATGACAAAGGAATTGGCTAAATGTGTGGAATATGTAGACTATGCAAATGACCGGGTTATTGGCGTAAGGCTGAAAGGAGCACAAAAAGATTTACTGATTGTCCAGGTGTATATGCCAACTTCAGAGCATGATGACCAAATTGTAGAGGAAACGTACAATATAATAGAGAGAATAATGGACGAAAATAAAAAATGCTGCAAAATAGTAATGGGAGACTGGAATGCCATTGTGGGAGAAGGGAAAGAGGGAAACATAGTAGGCAGTCATGGTCTTGGAAAGAGAAATGACAGAGGTGAATGGTTAATTGACTTCTGCAGGGAAAGGCAGCTGATAGCGGCTAACACATGGTTCAAGAACCACAAGAGGAGGCTCTACACTTGGAAATCACCAGGGGATAAATACAGAAACCAAATCGATTTTATACTGGCAGAAGAAAGATACAGGAATGGAATCAAGAAGGTGCACACATTACCAGGTGCAGATATTAATAGCGACCACAACTTACTAATGGTAGAAATAGAAATAAGAATGAAAGAACTGAAGAAGGCGACCATGGTGAAGAAGTGGGATTTAGAGAAGATAAGATCCAACAAAGAACAAATTACAGAAATGCTGTCTCGGGACTTTCTAAACACATTACGAGACAAAGAAGCACCTGATAATGCCAACGAGTACTGGAATATGCCGAAAGAAGGAATCATTAAAGCAGGACAGCAAAATATAGGATATGTAAAAGGGAAAAGGTCAAAAAAACCATGGGTCACACAAGAAATGATTTCCAAGATGGAGGAGAGAAGAAAATTGAAAAACAAGAACACTGAAGATGTAAGAAAGATATACCGAAGGTTAAATAATGAACTGCGAAGAGAAACAGAGCAGGCTAGGAAAAAATGGCTAAAAGAGGAATGTGATGAAATTGAAGAACTGGACAGGAAGGGAAGATACGACTTACTATACAACAGAGTAAAGACTATGACATGGGAACAAAACAGAGCAGGAAGTGCTACTATGGAAATTTTGAGTAAAGACGAAGAGGTAGTGTACAAAGATCGTGACGATGTCCTCCAGAGATGGGAAGAATATATAAAAGAACTATATGACACAAATAGCAAACCAGAAACTCTGGAACTTGAATCACACAACAGTGTAAGTGATGACGAGAAAGGAGCGACCATCATAATGGAAGAAGTAAAGTCTGCCATAGCTGCAATGAAAAATGGCAAAGCGGTAGGTACAGATACAATACTGGGAAAATACTAAAATGCTTGAACCATGATGGAATAAGAGAAATATTAAGGTTATGTAATAAAATATATGACGGTGGTGAATGGCTTGAGGCCTTTCTGACAACAGTAATGATTCCATTACCGAAAAAACAAGGAACCAATAAATGCAGCGAGCACAGGACAATAAGCCTCATTTCACATGCAGCCAAAGTGATGTTAAGAATAATTAATAAAAGACTTGAAAAAGTAATGGAGGAGAACCTTGGCGAGGAGCAGTTTGGCTTTAGATGGAATACGGGCACCAGAGATGCAATAGGGCTACTACGAATCTTGGGAGAAAGGTTTATTGAAAAAGGAAAAGACCTATACATGTGCTTCATCGATCTAGAAAAGGCATTTGACAATGTGGTTTGGGACAAGCTGGCAAATATAATGAGGGAAAAGAGAGTGGACTGGAAAACCAGAAGACTTATAAACTCATTATATCTTAATCAAAAAGTTTCAGTTAAAGTGAGAGGAGAAAGTACAAACTGGATCGGACTAGGAAAAGGAGTAAGACAAGGATGCTGTTTATCACCTACTCTTTTCAACCTCTACTTGGAAAATATGATTGACCAATGCTCATTAGATGACAAAGGAGTAGAAATTGGAGGAAGAAGAGTAGGGTGTTTGAGATTTGCTGATGACATTGTCTTTCTAGCCACAGGGGAAAAAGAATTACAGGATTTGGTGGACACCATTGCAACTAACGGAAAAAAATATCGAATGAAAATTAACACAAAGAAAACAAAAGTATTGGCACTAGGAGGAAATAAGGAAATAAAAATTATGCTGAATGGAGAAACACTAGAACAGGTGCAAAATTTTAAGTATCATGGAAGCAGGATAGACACCGACTGGAAGTGCACCACAGAAATTAAAACAAGGATAGCAATGGCAAAAGAGGCGTTTTATAAGAAAAGGAGAATCTTCTGCAGTGGTCTGGACAGAGAACTCAGAAAGAGACTCATAAAATGTCTTGTATGGAGTGTTCTTCTATATGGGCTGAAACATGGACTATGAGGAAAAAAGACAGAGAAAGGCTGGAGGCTTTTGAGATCTGGACTGGCGGAAGATGGAAAGAATAAGTTGGATGGACAGATTAAAAAATGAAGAGGTACTGAGAAGAGTGGGAGAGAAAAGACGGTTACTAGATGTAATAAAGAGAATAAAAAGAAATTGGATTGGGCGTATATTAAGGAAGAATGACGGACTGATAAAAACAGTTTTAGAAGTTTATGTAGAAGGGAAAAGGAAGCGAGGAAGGAAGAGATTCCAGATACTGGATGACATGATGGATGGTACAAAATACAGCAGCCTTAAGAAGGAAGCACTGGATCGCAGAAAATGGAGACACAAAGGACCTGCTAATGTAGCAGATAACTGATGATGATGATTCCTATCCACTTCCATGCAATTTAGTCTTACTCAATTGAATGCAATTTATTGAATTTTTGGTTCATACATTTTTTTTCTCTTTGACACACACACACACACACACACACACACACACACACACACACACACTTTTCTCACATCCATTACCCTGCATTTATTGGCAGCTTAATTCTGTTTCAGAACACACTGTCCCTGCTAAATGACATATGAGATATTGTTCTTTGCTTTCTGAGATGTTTCCCCGCCTGGCAACTCCTTTACTTTTTTTTAGTATGATACTGATATTCAAATATCAAAAAACGTATTAGTGGATCCTATGAAATGGAACTTTCACAGCACAAATCATGTACAGAACGAATTCTTCCACTGTTCCTTGATAGGCAGTTTGCTCAAGAAAAAGAAGCAAATATGATTAATACATATTTCTTTTTAAGTCAACAATAGTTTACTGTCCTTGAAAAACTCTTTATGTCACAATCAGAAAAAAAATCAACACTTACTTAAATGTAACAATTGAGAATGGATGCATTAATTACAAAAGAGTAAGGTTGTTAATATGTTGTACGGCATAGTACCCTGACTATTTTCTAAAAGTTTCCCAAAATTTTTTCTTTATCATTTTGGAAAAAAGTGGCTTATTATCAAGTCCGTCCACCCCTAAAATCTGTGCAAACTCTCTAACAAACATCTTTGTTCTACATTTGCAAAAAACTCACAGTGAACTCCACTAGCCTTCCGTGTCTCCAATAATTTTTGGATTACAACTTTATGCTTTAGCAAAATTGTTAATATTCAACAATATTTAAGTATCAACAATGTGCATTTTAGTTGTGGCTGTTCTGTGTACAAAACAGAATGTTTAGTGATAGCAAAACTGTCTGAAAATTATATTAGTGTAACCTCCATAACAGTTTTTACACTTACAGTAAAAACCTATTAAATAACTTTTAAACTATATTACATTTTATATGATTTCACTACCAAGTTATTCTGCTATGTTAACTAGATACTGAGATATGAGGCTTGGAATATCACTTTCGAAAAATGTGACATACATTTGTGATTTTATTCATAGCTGTTATTTTCTCAGCAACTATGGTACATATATCAGAATAAAATTTAGCCATCAGTTGCAAAATTGGAAAGTTTATTTCGCTTTACTGTTTCAACAGATTAATTCATTATCTTCAGAAAACTACAAAATTTGGGTCATTATAAGTAATTAGATCTAGTCTCTAACCAAAACTCGTAAAAAAAAAGGGAACTAGAAATACATTCATAGAAAAAACAAATTTTAGCAGTTCAAGAAATACGGTTCCTAGATGAAAATGTAGTAAATATCTGTAACTACAGAATCTTAAGAGACAAACCAGCAATCAAAATTATGAATCAGATTCCATTATTGGGTAGAGCTTTCTATGTTCATAAAAATATGATAGGAAAAGTTACAGAATTTAAATCCACCTCAGAGAGAGTCTCTTTCCCATCAGTTAAATGCAAAAACAAGATATAAACACTTGTTAATTGCACACACATCAATAAATCTACACAACAGGAAAAATACACAAAAAACAGAGGAATTCTGAGATCTTTTAGGAAGTGAAATACCTAAAATTTGAAAGATGAACACCATATTACCATTAGGTGACTTCAATGCACAAATAGGCTAAGAAAAGGAGCTTAGAAACATAGCAGGCCAACACCTGGCTCATAGAAGAACCAGTGCAAATGGTATGAGGCTAATCTGTTTGTGTCAAAACTCTCACCTGACACTAATGTCAACTTTCTTTAGGAAACTCCCAAGAAAAGCTAAAACGCGGATATATTCCAACCCCATGCTAGGAGAATTTCAGTTAAATCATGTGGCTATTTCTCAAAAAAGTACAATGGAAAATATGAATTTGAAAATAGTAAGGAATGGTGAATTTAATTCTGATTGTTACCTATCTAAAATTAAAGCCAAACTCCCACCTAACAAAGAAAGTCACCAAGATTAATAAAATATAATACAGACAGGCTTAAATAACAAAAGAATCAAAAGTCGTCAAGGTGAAATTAAAGTGGATAAACATGATCAACTGAAGAGAAATATCCAAAGCAATTAATAATGCTGCAAAAAAAAAAAAAAAAAAAAAAAAAAAAAAAAAAAAAAAAAAAAAAAAAAAAAAAAAAAAAAAAATTGGGTCAGTAAAACATAGAAGAAAAATAAGGTGGAATGAAATATGCGAAGAAACCATAGCAGAGAGGACTAAAAAATGGGAAAAATGGAAATGCCCAAAGAAAATTGAAGATTATGATTAATTTAAATAACAAAGAAAGAAAACAGCCAGGTTAATCAGAAATACCAAATGAGCCTTTCAAAAGGAGAAACTTTTGGAAATAGGCAAAACTTTTGTAAAAAATAATACTCGAGACTTTTATCAAACTTTTTAGAAATCAAAGGGGTAGCTAAATCCAAATGTCTGTTTCAAAAATGAAAACAGCAAAACTGGGTTAAGCAATACCGAAAATTGTAAAATGCTAGCAAGCTATTTTCATCAACTTCTGAACTGTTCTAAGCCAATTGATAAATTGGAATTCTCAGATATTAATTAATATTTGGAAGAAGATTTACCACCAACTATAGAAGAAATTGTAGTAGTAATTAAGACCCTCAAAAACAATAAACCTAGTGGAGAAAATTCTATTACAGCTGAACTTTTGAAGTGGGCCTTGCCAAATATAGCAAAGGAGCTAAATTTATTCTTTGAAGAAATCTGGTAAACAGAAAAAATCCCAGAGGAATAGAAAGTCACCTTGATGCATCGGCTCCGCAAAAAAGGTAACGAACAGGATGTACGCAACTAAGAGGAATTTCTTTAGTGCCAGTAGCGCATATAGTATCTTCCAAGATTTTATTAAGCAGAATAGAAACAACACTAGATAGTCATTTAGGTGAATATCAAGGTGGTTTTAGGAAAGGAAATTTATGCTCAGAACAAATATTTAATCTCAAGTCAGTAATTCATGACTGATTATGTTTGTGGATTTCAAAAATGCTTTTGAGTTTGCTGATTGAGAAACTATAGACAAAATAATTTGTGGATTTGGCATAAAGCCTAAACTGACAAACCTAATCAGTGAAAGACTTATAGTCTGTAAAGTAAAATTTATGGGCGAAATTTCAGAGTCTTTCAAAATAAAAAACAGGTGTATGACAAGGTGACCCCCTACCCCCATTCTTTTTAATAGTGTGTTAAAGAAAACAATAAGAGCTTGAAACAAAAAACTTATTGAAATCAACATCTCACATAAGGTTAGGAAGAGGAAGTAAAAAGACCAAAATCAACTGCCTTGCATTTGCAGATGATTTTGCTACACTTTCAAAAATGTGGCATCAGCCATAAGACAAATAAATCTCCTGAAAGAAGTAGCCAACAGAACTGGTTTGAGAATTTCTGCAGGGGGGGGAGATCGTAACAAACATTAAGAATACTCCAAAATTCCTGAAAACAGATACTGGCCAAATAGAGAGTGTAAAAAATTCAAACATCTGCAGGAGATAATCCAAGAAAATCTTTCGGAAAAAACTGCAGTAGAGGAAAGGTTGCATAAAATGGAGAGCATAGGGTATTGCCAAAGACCTCTACAATAAAATGTGCCTATCCAAAAATGCAAAAATAAGACATTACAACACAGTAGTGAAGCCAGAATGCCTATATGAAGTGAATGCCTGGCATTAAACTATAATTTAGATAAATTAGAAATACTAGAATCGTGAATAACAAGGATATTGGGACGACATAACAGGGAAGGAGGTTGGAAATTACAAAGTAATGCTGTAATACACCAAAATATAGTAAATATTCCAAATGAAATGAGAAAAATGAGACTCGTGGTTTTTGTACATTTATTTCAAATGCAATACAATAGATTAACTAATAAGATTTTTAAACTTCTGTGGGATAAGAAGTCCAAAAGCCAGGTCAATGAAGTAAAAAAGGATTTAGAAAAAAAAAACATAAAAAAGAAGGTATAAACAACAGGAAGCCTTTCGGGGGGGGGGGGGGGGGGGCATTGAAAATAAAAGGATTCCGAGGCAGGGTAGCTAAAAAGACTGGTTCAAAATGGTCTGAGGGCTGTCGAAGAAACATAGTGAACAGGTGAAAGCATAATGGAAGAAAAGAAAAGAATGAAGAATTGAAACTGGAATGTGGTCCTTAGATAGCCTATTAGTAAAAGAGCTCGGGGAAAACACATATGTAAAATGTAACAGTATCTTCTGCAAACATAATGTCATGGCACATCCAAAACGTACATATTGTAAGTGATAAATATAAAAACAGAGTGATAATTTAAAGAAATGAATCACATTTATGTATGTAGTCAATTTGTTGTGCCAGCATCAAGGAACACACATAAAGGCAAATTAAAAGTGTAAACACAGTCTAACAAATGGTTGCAATACTCACTGCTGTGAGAGTTTTTATCGTCTGACAGTTCAAATGACACTGGCACTCCTATAGCTGAGTCAGCATGAGTTGATCCCTGACAGTTGCAGTGGGCTTGATGTGCCAGCTTCACAGGCCTACCACAACCAATAACATATTGCGATTTGGTAAACACCTCTATGGTAATGCCTCAGTGTAGCCATAGCTCTGTAGGCAGTTACTGTTTTTCTTGCAGTCATTACTGCTTTTGTAGCTACTTACACAGTCTCGACTATAGCAGTGAAGGAAGTCATTATATTTCTACTTAGTTAAAGAAATTGTTATTATATTTTTGTGTTACACACATAAATGATCACGAAATAAATGTAAGGAGCAGAATCTCACTGATTTAGTGACATAAGCTACAACTTATTCATGAAGAAATACTTTCAAATATTTTTTATATAAATTGCAGCTTACTCTGCTGAAAGCAACAGGCTATAAACACAGTATTTCATGTGTGAGAAGCATATTTTTCTGCTGATGTCATCTTATTCTCACATCAGCTTTTCCTGACACGCAATAATTTTGTATGGAATTTAATGGTTAGCACTCTCACACTTCACTCATCTTTCTAACATGCAATGAATATTTTTGTAAATGCACGTACTTTTTATCCACAAGACGACTGTGTTGAAGATTATTGCCGTATTTTGCTCAGAGATAGTAATAATTGCAGAATTGGTTTCTTCTGTGTTGGGAAACAGTTTTATTGGTTCTGACATTTTATCATCGTGTCTATATGGCTTTCTCTTCAGCTACAGATCTGGTGGCTTACTTTAAATAATATGGATACTGCATTTCACACAAGTTTCCTACATTCCACATTCGGTAATTTGGTTTGAAGCATAGTGAACAAAACTTCATGTTCTAGGGTACTTATAAGCTGTCTTTCTGCAAAAGGTCACGTCCTCTGCTGGGTACGTCATTTTTTGTTCATACAGGAACGTGACATTCCTTAGTACATATCCATATGTTCCAAGTGAATCATAAATAAACTTCCCTGTAATGTACTGTTTTGTGCCTTATGGAGTCCTTCCCAAATTAAAGAAAGAGAAATAGGGTGTAATTTTTTTAGTTACAGCAGATTTTTATTGTGCTACATATGCTTCCTTTTGTAGAAAATATGTTACAAATCAATATAAATACTATTCCCATTCATACATGTAACCAAAAGTATAGTTTACTGTCTACTGGAGCTCTGTTGTCATAGTATATAACAAAGTTGACTGTATGTAGACTGTGATATAACTTAAAAGAAGTTAGGCTATGCAAAAGACATGAAAAACATGTTGCATAGTTCCAAATAAGCTATAATTGAAAGCAATGACTGAAAGAAATGGGCTAATTTTTATGATTTTATAATATGAGATGCTATACAATCAAATTAGTGTGTATTTTTCAACGCAAACTAATCATTCAACAAATCTTTGGAATTTAAGGAGGAATGTTTCTATATTTCAAACTCTTATAAGAGGTTCATTTCGTAGCCCTTGTCACTTATGTGCAAAATTTCCATATTAAGCAAAGCTGGAAGAGGAAGTGTGTGTTTCTTGATTTCGAGACGTTCTGCAAAAGTTGACTTATATGAATTTTCACTGTCTATGACCAGCAAGCACTAATAAGTGTTTTTATACATAATAGAGAAAGCTGTCAGTTGTAGGCTTTTCTATTAAATACTGTTTCAGTCACATGAGGCAATACTGACCCTGCGACTTATCTTAGAAAATAGATTAAGTAAAGGCAAACTTACGTTTCTAGCATTTGTAAACTTAGAGAAAGCTTTTGACAATGTTGACTGGAATACTCTCATTCAAATTCTAAAGGTGGCAGGGGTAAAATACAGAGAGCGAAAGGCTATTTACAATTTGTACAGAAACCAGATGGCATTTATAAGAGTCGAGAGACATGAAAGGGAAGTAGTGGTTGGGAAGGTAGTGAGACAGGGTTGTAGCCTCTCCCCTACGTTATTCAATCTGTATATTGAGCAAGCAGTAAAGGAAACTAAAGAAAAATTTGGAGTAGGAATTAAAATCCTGGAGAAGAAACAAAAACTTTGAGGTTCGCCAATGACACTGTAATTCTGTCAGAGACAGCAAAGATCCTGGAAGAGCAGCTGAACGGAATGGACATGGTCTTGAAAGGAGGATATAAGATGAACATCAACAAAAGCAAAACGAGGATAATGGAATGTAGTCGAATTAAGTTGGGTGATGCTGAGGGAATTAGATTAGGAAATGAGACACTTAAAGTAGTAAAGGAGTTTTGCTATTTGGGGAGCAAAATAACTGATGATGGTCGAAGTAGAGAGGATATAAAATGTAGACTGGCGGTGGCAAGGAAAGTGTTTCTGAAGAAGAGAAATTTGTTAACATTGAGTATAGATTCAAGTGTCAGGAAGTCATTTCTGAAGGTATTTGTATGGAGTGTAGCCATGTATGGAAGTGAAACATGGACGATAAATAGTTTGGACAAGGAAGAGAATAGAAGCTTTCGAAATGTGGTGCTACAGAAGAATGCTGAAGATTAGATGGGTAGATCACATACCTAATGAGGAGGTATTGAATAGAATTGGAGAGAAGAGAAATTTGTAGCACAACTTGACTAGAAGAAGGGATCGGCTGGTAGGGCATATTCTGAGGCATCAAGGAGGGCAGTGTGGAGGGTAAAAATCACAGAGGGAGACTAAGAGATGAATACACTAAACAGATTCAGAAGGATGTAGGTTGCAGTAGGTACTGGGAGATGAAGAACTTTGCACAGGATAGAGTAGCATGGAGAGCTGCATCAAACCAGTCTCTGGACTGAAGACCACAACAACAACACTGTTTCAGTTCAGGTTCGAGAAGCTAAGTTCATTATGTCGATTTTCTACTTCGTATGTTAATTTAATTTTAGGGTGGAAGTAATCAGTAAGCCACTAAGTGATATGACGTCATTCTCATCTGCTTTTTAGTACCATGATAGTATCATCAACATACAATCTATAGGAAGAAATGCTGTTAGCTAATGGGGTAGGGATTTTAAAAAAAAGGTAGGTGTTTCAAAATGGTTGAGGACGATGTCAGCTAGAAATCCAGCAAGGCAGAGCCCAATAGCAAGGCCTTCATTTCACTAATATAGTTGACCAGTGAAATTGCATTTAATACACAATACAATTAACTTTGATTTTTAGAAGTAACCCACCACAACAGAAAACATCATTCACACTCCTCCTTGTCGCTCCTTTAAGCAAAAACCGGTGCTCTTCAACACTGTGATCGACCATATGACTGAGGTCCCCCCTACTCCCCCCTGCTATTGTTACTGAACTTAATAAAATGGATACTAAGCAAGCCTCGTACAAGAACTTGATAACCATAAAACCCCAAAGAATATAAATTTTTCCACACTTAGTAAAAGTGTTATTGCTGTTGAGAAAAACATAACACTCTTTTAATAGTTGACATTTCATATTGTATATCTAATTAGTTTCAAAAATAAGACACTTTGTATTATATAGCTAATTAGTTTCAAAAATATGATATCAATGCAGGCTTTACTATCAATAATGTCACCCACCTGTTCTTTATACACATAGAGAAGCCTACAACTGAAAAGTTTCTCAACACAACTGAAAAATTTCAGTGTCAGATACGTCAGCTTTTGCGTAGGACACACACAGAAGGCATTCAAGATCCACTTCATGAGCAGTTGCTCAACAAAAACACTCAATTTATATAAGTCAGAACATCTCAAAATCTAGAATCACACACTTCCTCCTGCATAATTGCTTGATATGGAAATTCTGCATGTAGCTGACAAGAGCTACAATGTGAACCTCTTAGAAGAGTTCAAAACATGTAAACATTCCTACCTACCCTCCAAAGCTTTGCTGAACAATCAGTTTGCACTGAAAATACACACTATTTTCATTGTACAACTTCTTTTACAAAATTATGAAAATCAGACCTTTTCTTTTAGATATAAATGTCAGCAATAGCTTATGTGGAGAACTATGTGCTGTGTTCTTCTGATGTATTATATATAACTTCATTTCTATACCTTAGTTATACTTGTTGTGTGCTTTTATGTATGAACCTTCCTGCTAGCACAACAGCTTGACTATGTACATAAGTGTGATTCATTTACTGTACATTACCAATCTGTACGTATGATTATCAAGCACAAAGAACACATTTTTGCACATGTTGTTGCATTATGATTCTTTGAAGAAAATACTGAAATCAGCTAAACCAACAGCAAGGAGTTTCTGTAATACATTTCTTGTCATTTAAATACATTTGGTCTAGTTCTAATGATTTATAATATCCCAAATTTACTCCATTGAAACAGCACAGCGAAATAAATTTCCTGATAGGGCAACTGACACTGAATTTTATTCTGAAATAACATATATGTTACGATATTTATATGTGCACATTGCAATAATACTGTAAATCAGTTTTACGCAAATTAAAAAGATTTATGAACAGTAAAATGCAATAGCATTTACAGAATACCAGCACAAAATATTTTCAAACTACAAAATTTAAAATCTTTGGCGTTTTGAAAGGCAGGGTAGTATTAGGAAACAAAGTGTTGCGAAAACACTCCATAGTTTTGCATCATCCTCTTATTTCTGCCAACATTATCTCGCAAATCTGCGTGATGTCATGCCATATATTTTTCAATTTCACAACAAATTCTTGGAGGATACCTCCTCTCCAGTATTCAGCAAGTATGGAGCACAATCTAAAATCCAATGGTCTGCTGGCAGTCTTCTAGGCATGTTCAGCACCCATTAGAGTATGCCGTGGTCGGTCCATACACCAGATGAGAACTTTACTAAGTACATGAAATTGAACCATCCACAGTTTGCAAATATATTACATGGATTGGGTCCATCTTTGCAGAAAAGGCTAACAAATATTGGAAATGTAAGTGAGAGTATTTCACACACAAGTGTCTTACAGCATGAATGCAAGGCAGTATTTTCGTAAATACATGTCACATGGAGACGTGCAAGTTTTCCAATCCTGCTGCCCCAATGAAGTGCTTCAATAAAGCAAAAATCTGTAAATACAAATCCACAAGTTAGCAGTGATCCATGACTTGTAAGGACATGCTTTGCCTTTCCAAATTTAGTGTTGACATTTCTGTTCCTTAAAAATAAATAAATAAATAAATGAGACGAGATGTCTTCCAGTAAGTAATCACGTTTCACACTATTCATGTTCCCCCCCCCCCCCCCCCCAGACAATTCTGCCAAATCAAAACAAACTAAATTATGGGGTTATAAATGCATACTCCATACTGAGCAACTTCTGACTGCTGATCCATCAATTCATTGTCAAAAATTCCTATAAGCCCTAACACCCAGTTAACCTTGCTTAGAATCCAATTTGGCAGCTCCTTTAAGATACTGTTTGATTTACAAGGTGTATCCAGATGGAGAAGTGGTGATCACTATAGGGCAAATCATCAACTTCCAGTCAAATGGTTCTCATGGCAGCACATGATGAACATGTCGAATATGGTGGAGGGATCACATTCTCCAATGCATGTTCATTACAATTCCATATCATGTTCTGATCTTGGACGCAGACACACTGTCTGAAGGTGACAACAAACATCTTTTGACTATCTGCTTTGCAGTACAAGGCAAGCAGTGCAAATAGTGTTAGAATATTCCTGCTCAAAGAAAGATACAAAATTTTGTGAAATACAAAGCACCCATCTGCATGAATGAACGTCCTACTGCTAATGGCAGATCTTCCTGAGGTTCGGCCTACTGTCTGGGTATCATAATTATAAGAGAACAGTATACTCCAATTTTTCTGTATACAATGAACAACTTATCTCAGTATTTTATATTAAAACGTAAGGCTTTGTTATTAGGTTATCAACTGAAAGTCAGTATTCATCAAACCTTCCCTTTAGGTATAAAATAATCTATGGACCACGTCTCGCCATATGGAGATTTAACACTAGAAATTATCGAGTTTTATAATATTAGAATACTGTCTACTGTTATTACCTGGGCAAAAGTAATGGGGTTGAAATCTGTGGGGTGGTGACTGAATGGCATATTAAACATGAATTATCTGAAGGCGTATTTTATGTACTGTAATCAATAATACTCAAATTGTAACAAATTACCTCTAATTTGAAAATTAAATAATGAAAACTCCAGGTTGGAATATCAACAATATATTGCTAATCTGAAAACAGTTTTATTCAATTTTTCTGTAATACCCATTGTGAAGTCCTCATTAAGAAACTAAGTGAAATGGTATGGTGGTTAGCACACTGGCCTCATTCCTATCCAGATGTACGTTCTCCATGGAGCCCCAGATCACTTAAAGGCCAATATCAGCTAGACGGTGATTCACTGTCCAATCCAAGCTCAATGTCCATCACAAATGAGGTCACTGATGGCCCATTAAACTATAAGATACTTTTCTGCCTTCCTTTCTTTTAGAAGCCACATACTTTGTAAGAACTAGCAGAAAATTTACACTTTACTTTTCTACTTTTTGAAACACTTTACAAAAATTTCAAGAACTGTAGCTTTGAAACTAGTGAATGGGTAAAATGGAGGGGGGGGGGGAGATTTTGTTGGCAAAATTGACCAAATTTGCAGGTTATCACCATGTACTACATATCATGAAACTGTTTTGAGAAGCTGGGAAGAGATGCAAGAACTAATAACCATTTCACAGCTTTACTGTTATGACTCTAAATAGAGGGCAGGTCTCCACTCAAACTGTAGATTATCTTTTCATTAGTAAATAGGGTGCACTCTTCCAAATGTTCAGTGATGTTCACACTTCATACGCGCTACATGCTGTTGGACCATCTCACCACAGGAGGAAAATATATTTCAAAGAGCAGTGTACAAACCAGACTACGTCAACAGACTTCATTCAACTTCAAGTTCTTTGGTACAGCCACGTTGTTGGCTTTACTGGTGGAAACTTCTTGTGTTTCACTTTCAACCACCACTCCTCCCAATGACGAATGGCCCTGTGACTATACAGCAAGGTTACTCCGTGAATGGGAGACTCGTAAAGTTGTTATTGAAGATGTTGTACATGCTGCTTTAACTGCTGATCCATCAATTCACTGTCAAAAATTCCTATAAGCCCTAACACCCAGCTAACCTTGCTTACAATCCAATTTGGCAGCTCCTTTAAGATACTGTTTGATTTACAAGGTGTATCCAGATGGAGAAGTGGTGATCACTATAGGGCAAATCATCAACTACGAGGGGGTACCCAAAGAAACTGGAATAACACTGCCGTGGGTGAAACTTGTATAGTATGCATTTCTGCCGCTAGGCGTATATAGCACAACTCGTTGCCAGTGCTGTGCCACCTGTGTTGTTGACCTAGCTTGTTATGTTCAGCTGCAGTGATTGTTTTCGCTAGCGCTGATTTGTTCATGTTTTGTTTTTTATGATGGTAAGTTAAAAGTTAACAAAATGCAGATATGAAATTTTGTTTCCTGCTCAGTAAAAATGCTGCTCCAGCTGTTTTAATGTTGAAAACAGCTTACCAATGGGAAAAACTCAAGTGTATGAGTGGTTTGCTTGATTTAAAAATGGCAACATGTTGACTGTTGACATGCATTGTTCTGAACGTCCATCAACTGCCTGAATTGATGAAAATATTGAAAAATTTCAAGAGCTTGTGCTCATAGACCGTCGACATACAACTGATGAACTGTTTTAAGAAGACTGCGCAATAGTGTTTGTCAAAAAAGACCTGCTTTGTGGCAGACAGAGAGTAGTTCTTCCACCACAACAATGCAAATGCACACACAGCCATCTCCGTTAGCCAGTTTTTGACTAAAAATGGCATGGTTTTGTCATCCCAAGCACCTTACTTGCCTGACCTGGCTCCGTGTGACTTTTTATTTCCACACATGAAAAGGGGCATGAAAGGACAATGATTTGACAACACTGAAGAAAGAAATGAGGGAGGAGCTGTCAGCCATTTCTAAAGATGACAGCAAAAAATTTTTCAACAGTGTAAGCTGTAGTTGTGGTGGAGAGTATTTTGAAGGGTATAAGATTGTTTTGTAAAGAATTTGAAAATATACAGCCTTTAAAAAATAATTCCAGTGTTTTTGAGTACCTCCTTGTACATCCTACTGAGCAGTGTGAGAGAAGGGTGAAAAGCATATCAATAGACCAATGCCAGATACCAAAACTGTAGCAGTGCTGAAGTGCATATACTGTCCTGTCCTGCTCAAGTCATTAGACACTTCCTCTTGTGATTTGTTGGAAACCATAAGATAAAAATAGTTTCATATTTTTGTTACAGTTATTTTAAGGTTCTGTTGAATCCTTATTTTGTGACATAACGGTTTTTTCTTTGTGAGACTAGTACTAATGCATCAATATTGGTTACATTTGTTTCTCTGCCCAATGGCCACTCAGCACTGAATGATACCAAAGGTATGTTCACAGCACTGTGTCTACATTTGTAATTACAGGTATTTGAGCCACACTAATGCTGGATATGGGTTCTTTACTATTATGTCAAAGATTTTAAGCGAGTAGTGGACTATATAGTTATAAACACTTTCTTTTCCTCTGAGTATAGCATTCACTGCATGACTTTGTTCTAGTGGATCTTTTTCTGCTCATTGAAAACTGGGCATTCACTGCTCCCTACATGTTAAATGTTACAATAATTTGCACACTTTGTTACATTGGTCCAGTGAGCACACAATTTTTTGAGCTGGTAAACCACATCTGCCACAATAGACTGACCCTTATGAAGTAAGAAGGTATGACTGGATTAATATCAAATGTAGGAAAAGATAGATTGCTATTTAGTGCAAAGAAGACATGTCAAGTTGCAGACAGGCACTATTAGAAGATACTCACATGCTTGGCATTCTGGTCTGAATTACTTTTGAATGCACTATGGGAACAGCAGTGATCAATGTCTTGTAAATAATTACTATTAAAAACAGTCTTGATCACGATTTATTTTACAAGGTAACCGGTTTCGACCACTACTGTGGTCATCTTCAGACCATTGAGTAGGAACCCCTTTCTGTTGGAGAATCAAGAGAAAGGGGTTCCTACTCAATGGTCTGAAGATGACCACAGCAGTGGTCGAAACTGGTTACCTTGTAAAATAAATCGTGATCAAGACTGTTTTTAATAGTAATTATTCTGGTCTGAGATGCTGGAGTTGGCGGTCAAGAGTGTCAAGTGTGCTTGCTTTGTGTGTGTGTGTGTGTGTGTGTGTGTGTGTGTGTGTGTGTGTGTGTGTGTGTGAATAAAGGTTGTGGCCCAAAGCCATATGTGAGTGTCTTCTAATCGCACCTGTTTGCAACCTGATCTATCTTCTTTACGATAAGTAGCAGTCTATATTTTCCTACAGTGTTGATATTCCTACCTGGAGTTTTCACTGTTTGACTCGATTAATAATCTACCCACCATTTTTTAACATGATTGCTTCCTCACATGGCCTGTGGCAGAGCAGCTTTTAACACATTAAAGAGGCGTTTCTCAAAGTATATAACCCCATGCTGAATCAAGACTTGTAGTGTCAATCTTTAAAATAAGAGGCCAGGGCAGGTGGGGTGGGGGTGGGGATTGTGACTGGTATTTTTTTTTTAATGTCATTCTGATGTTTTCAGTATCTCAAGTGATTAATTTACAGTGAACAAATCATTTGTATATCACATTTTCAAAACATTTTATGCCGGGAAGTGCTGAGACGAAGTATATTTACCACTGTTTTGGGTATTTGGTGTCATCATTAAAGTTACAAATGGAGACACCCAGAAGTAAATGGCACCACTTTTTATGGTGCCATTAAAATTACACATTATTCTTTACTTAGTGATGAGATGAGTCTTTTCCCCTTCCCAACCAGGATTCTTCGACTGCAACCTGACAGTTGCATTTTGAGAACGAGTGAGACATCAGTAGTGAATGTGGAATGAATCAAAGTGGAGCCATGAATGGGTGTAGGACACCGGCTAGCAGAGACTGACGCCAGAAGGGTTGTGAATTTGAAGGGTGTGTTCAATGACAGTTCCCATCTCTCAGTTGTGAGAAGCCGGTGTGTGGGGACTGAGGTGGAGTGGTGTACTGGGGGAGGGGGACAACTAAAGTCAATTATGTTGTGCTCTGTCACAGGGTGGTCAACTCTGCTCTTGGCCATTGCTCGATGGTGGTCGTTCAACCAGGTGGACGGTTTTGCAGAAGTTCCAGTATGGTAGGGTATAATATGCTTGTCACTTGAATAATAAACTTTAATAATTACCTTCTCTTCCTTCTGTTGGCGCAACTTTTCAAGCCTGGCTCTCCTCTTCTCTTTACGTCGCTGTCGGTCACGCCTTATGCTTTCAACAGCATCACGTAAGGATTCTGTAGCAGTGTTCCGTCCTGCCTCAAATGTCATGCTCTCAGGTGGTGCATCATCTGAGTCTTCAGCATCAGGTAAACTGGAAGTTGGTGTTTGGTGTGATGAAAATCTACGCCCTTCTGAATCTGTTGTGCTCAAATTTTGTTCGATACGTCGTTGTGCAGATAGCATAATAGCTTTACGAGATTCTGCATCTGAATCAGAGTCTACAGGCTCTTCATTCATTGTTGGCCTCATTCGTAAGAGAAATGGTGGCCTAATTTCTGATGTTTTTCCACCACTGCATGAAGGAATACCTTCATGTGGCAGTAAACTCGATGTTTTCACAATATTTCCTGAACTATTTATGACACTGCTTTTTCCAGAAATATTACGTTGCTCCTCTTTTGTTATGTTGTCTGGATAACTTATTAACTTTTGAGTGCCATCAAGCGTTTGTTGTTTGTCACTTGTACAACTGTCAGAATCACAGTATGGATTGCTGTCTACCATGCCAGTAATCCCGGAATCTGTTGTTTTGGTAGACAAAGACTGCTCTTTAGATACAACTAGTGATTTTGATGGAGTGATTTCATAGCCAGAATTGTAACTGCTGCTTGTTGCACTGCTAACTTCTGATGATTTTTGTGCTCCTTGATTCACAGACAATTTATCTTTCTTCAATAATTTTGTCTTCCTGTTAGTTATTGACACCTCCTGAGCTAAATTTTTATGATTTTCAGCAAGTGATTCAGATACTTCAGAGTCGCTCGGTGCAGATTTTGAAAGGTACCGTATTTTCTCTGTTCCACTGCAGTCATCACTGATTGACATGTCAACAGGTTCACATATTGAATTATTTCGCTCCAATGCAGAATTCCCCCTTTCCTTTGGGTGTATGGTGTCTAATATTTCTTCTTCTGATGCACTGCTTATTTTAGAAAATCCTTTACATTTTCTGCCTATTTTCTTACCTACAGCACTCTTCTTGTCATACACATCACAACTCTTCAACATAGTTTTATTACCAGAGCGCATGCTCTCATCATCATTTTTACTATCTGTTTCCATATTATCTGTTTTGGAATCCACTGAATCAATGCCTGCTTCTTGGTTTGCCTTCTTTTTCGCAAAACTTTTTTCTTGTGATAGAACTGTGACTGATTCTTTAGTTGCAACACTTTCTCCTTCACTGAATTCCATTTTACTAGTAGCCTGCTCTCCTGAACTACTGTCACACACACTATTGAAAGCACTCTCATCCACTTTGTCTTCCTTCTTTCTTTTATTCTTTGGTCTTACTCTTTCTCCAGCACTTCCTGCTGATTTTGGAGTATTAACTATACTTTCTTCTGCAGATAAATCAGCATCATCACGCATTTCAACATCGAAACTTTCTTCTATCTCTAAAGAATTGTTTTGTTCAGATGAACTCTGTATTTTCTCCTTCCGATTCACTTTCTTTGATACTCTTCTGGCCTTTGTAGTAACAGAAAGCTTATGTGGAGATGGCAGTTTTTCAGTATTAAGAGACTTCCCACGCTTCTGATTTCTTCGATTTGGCTGGGCTTCTCCAAGAACATGTTTGTATTCTTCTGGAACTGACTTGGCATTGGCAAGTTGTTTCAACTGTGATCTTGTGATTACTCCTGGAGAGGCTACACTATTTTCATTGCTTACAGATTTACGTGATTTGTTTGTTTTCTGTGACATTTCCTCAGCAATATCTTCTAAGTCCTGTAAGCAGAATAAACAATTATTAACATTATGTGGGAATTCAATTATTTAAAGGTGGTATTATATCAACCAAATTCTTTAATTACTACACAAATAGAAACTCCACTATCATCATCTCCATTTTAAAATATTTGCTCAAAAGAGTAGTAAAATGAATAATTGCCCACAAATTAGAACTTTATTTATTAATAGTTACATAATTGGATAAGTATATATAATCATACATGTAAAAATTGTATTGCAATACATTGTCGATTTTAGAGTCATATTACAACTTTAAAAGATGTTCTGTTTTAAGACGTATGTAAGACATGTAAATGGTTGCATTAATGTCATACAGTGTCATTAATTTGAAGCGATGTAGACAATCAAACTTATTGGAGACGAAAGGCAATGTGTTAATGAACTTTTAAAAATCTAAAAATAAATAATTCTGAAACTAGAATAAAAGAGTCTTGAGTAGAGATGATGATGATAATATTATAATAATAATAATAATAATCTCAGGGAAATAACTGAAGGGCTTTGTTAACTTAGGCGTATGTTTCACCCTGATAAATAAACTGCACTAAGTTCACTACGTAATCAGCTAAGAACTACAGTACTCTAGCACTACCTACCATGCAATATTTCGGATGAACTATCAAGAGTGTAATATTTAGTGCACAATGAGTTTTCTTCCACTCTATTGTAAATCTTAGAAACAAATTTCAGTGTTAATAGACAACAATTATGAATCAATCTTAGCACACATTAAAAACAAAGATCTTTGTTTTTATATATATTTTTCCCACGCGGAATGTTTCCCTCTATTATATTCATATCATTAACACATATTAAAATAGTTAATAACATAACTGGGGGGGGGGGGCTGATGACAAAATTATAGAAATAGGCCAACTGTGTGCATGTTTGTTGCCTGAAAGTTCATATGTAGGGCATTTCTGCCTCCTCTAACACCCCACCCACCATTTCCACACAAAATATTTGTGTGGTTCATTACATATATGTACAGAAAGATCTGATAATATATATGAAATTGCCACTTTCTTACTGGTCATTGTCTATATTTTGAATTTTTATCATTTCCTATTAATGGCAACAGCATGCTACTTTGATCAGTAGACAACACACAAACAACTGTGAGGTGGGCACTATCCCATTAACAGGTCCTTATTATGTTATTACTTACGTGTCATGATTAAGGAACAGGCAAAGAAACAGAGAAGAGGCCGTACAAACACTCACAAATAAAGAAAATAAAGGGAAATGACTACAGCAAAACAGAGTCAAACTTCATTTCCATATAATAATGAAAGTTCTTTTGAGAAAGCCACAGCCCGCACAAAAAAAGTTCTACTGAATTCACCATGAAAGAAATCCTGTGTTGTTACAAAATTGTTTGGAAGTTATGTTGAAGACATTTCAGTCACTGGTAGTAAAGGAAAAGAATTCACCACTACTTTCAACCAACTGGATGACACTACTGTCCCAGCTGCCCACAAGCTTTATTTAGGAGATGATGTAAGTTGCCATGCTCCAGGACTGACAGGTGTGAAAAATCATTCGTAATCCAAATGGTTCAAAAAAGAATCATCATCTTCTCTGAGTGAGCCATATGCTGTTTTGTTTCTGAATATAGCAAGAGATAAAATGTTTATTAACCCAAAGACAAAGCCATAAGTTTAAGTAAATGCAATCAAGACAACATAGGAATCAGCTTAATTTTTCAAGGAACCCCTCGACAGAATAGGAGAGACTCATGAGGAAACTCTTCAGTTTCGAATTGAAAGCGCATGGATTACTGCTAAGATTTTTGAATTCTTGTGGTAGCATATTGAAAATGGATGCAGCAGTATACTGCACACCTTTCTGCACAAGAGTAAAGGAAGTGCAATCCAAATGCAGACAGGACGTCTGCCTAGCATTAACTGAGTGAAAGCTGTTAATTCTTGAGAATAAGCTGATATTGTTAACAAGAAATGACAGTAAAGAATACATATGTCGAGAGGCCAATGTCAGAATACCCAGACCACTGAAAAGGGGTCGACAAGAAGCTCGCAAACTTACACCACTTACTGCCCGAACTGCTCATTTCAGAGCCGAAAATATCTGTTGAGAATGGAAAGAATTACTCGAAAATGTAATGCCATACAACAGAAGCGAATGAAAATAAGCAAAGTAAACTACTTTTTGTGTTCAATGATCACTTAATTCAGGTATTGTTCGAATAGCAAAAATGTCAGCATTAAATCTTTGAACAAGATCCTGAATGTGGGCTTTCCATGACAGTTTACTAGCAGAACACCTAGAAATTTGAACTGTTCAGTTTCACTAATCATATGCCCATCCTGTGAAATTAAAATGTTGGGTTTTGGTGAATTGTTTGTTAGAAACTGTAAAAACTGAGACTTACTGTGATTCAGTGTTAGTTTATTTTCTACAAGCCACGAACTGCACTATTTGAAACAGAGCTGATGTTGCAGACATCATCCTTTATGAACAAGCTAGTCTCATCAGCTAACAGAAATATTTTCAACTGCCTGTAATACTAGAGGACATATCATTTATATAAATAAGGAACAGGAATGGTTGCAACACTGATCCTGAGACCCCCCCAATTTGACGGTACCCCCCTGAGACCATCACAGCCATTCTCAATACTGTGAATAATGACCTTTCGCTGTCTGTTGTTAAAGCAAGAAATGAACCATTTGTGAGCCAATCCCTGTATTCCATAATGGTCCAACTTCTGGTGCAATATTTTGTGAGCAACACAATGAAACACCTTAGTTAAATCAAAAGCATTTGAAAACTTTTGTTTCATCCATCCAGTCCCTCACAGAGAAAAGAGAATGTAGCTTTTTCAGTTGCTAAACCACTTCTAAAGCTGAACTGCACATTTGACAGCAAATTACGCAATATAAAATGATCAATTATCCTTACATACAAAGCCTTTTCAATAACTTTAGCAAACACTGATGGCATAGAAATAGATCTAAAATTGTCTGTATTATCTCTTTCTCACTTTTTATAAAGCAGTTTTACGACTGAGTACTTTAATCATTCAGGAAACTTCAGGAAAAATTACAAATATAGCTAAGTACAGGGCTAAAATGTGCACTACAATACTTTAATATTCTGCTAGGCTCTCCATCATATCCATGAGAGTCCTTAGACTTCAGTGATTTAATTATTGACTCACTCCCCCACGTCAGTATCACAGAGTAGTATTTCAGACATCAGTCTCGGAAAGGCGTTTTCCAAGAAATGAACCATTTGTGAGCCAATCCCTGTATTCCATAATGGTCCCACTTCTGGTGCAATATTTTGTGTTCTTTGGTTCCCCATAGAAACTAAGTTTTTATTTAATTCACCAGCAATTCTCGGAAAATGATTGTTAAATCTGTACATATACCTGTCTTATCAGTAACAGAAATATTTTTACTATGAACTGACTTTACATCTTGACCCTGTGCTGTCTGAAAGGCCATTCACACTTTTACTAACAGAATGTCTATCTAGTAATGAAGAATGAATAAAAATATTGTCTATGGCTGTGCTACTGTTCCCCTGCATCCTAGCTGGAGAAAACACAGTCTGCATCAGAGCATATGATTTTAGGAGATCTTCCAACATCCTTTTTCTTGCACAATCACATAAAAAATTGATACTGACATCACCACATATAACTAAGTTTTGGTACTTCCTATAGAGAGAACCAAGAACCTTCTCTAGCTTGAGCAGAAATGCTCTGAAGACAGAGTTAGGAGACCTACAAACAACAACAATTTGAAGTTTAATTTCACTAAATTTAACTGCCCCTGCACACCAATCAAATACCGCTTCAATGAAGTGCCGTGATACGTCAACAGACTCAAATGGAATACTGTTTTTTGTGCACATAGCCACTCCCCCACTCCAAAAAGAACTCCTTGGAAAAAAAAAAAAAAAAAAAAAAGCCCAGCTAATCTGTATCCCGGTAAAGGACACCTCTGAATTGTCAAAATATTTAATGATGCTCTAATATATCAATACTGCCAGAGTCAACACCTATATGCAGTTCACTACCTCTTATATTTTGATGAAATTTGCTAATTCCTTCTCTACTTGGATACCTGACCACCTCTGAAGGTGATTCCTTTGTTAGAGGACTTCTTTAAGCAGGTATAACTACCAGCTGACTTCAATCTAAAATATGTGTAACTCTAACACCAACTACTACAGGAATTTTTCCATGAGTGATCCCACCACCACCCACTAGATTGTCACCTGTAAGCACTGCCAGCCTCCCCTTCCCATACCTAACACAATCTATTGATAGACTCAACTGGCATCACTGTAGTGTGAGCCATGCCCTCTGCCATCAGTGCCTACTCCAGTCCCATGTTAACATGCCTAACAGCAGCATCAAGATAAGGCTGATCATGATGCTGAAACAGTTGCACAAAGTGCACATTAGAGCCACCAGTTTGAGTAGCTACCTTTACCAGGTCACCACCTACATCATATTCCCTGTCCCTATCAAGACTATTCCCTGCTCCACCCACAGTCAATACCTGATCCTCTTTCGTAAAATTCCTCCATAACACCCGTACGCTGTCATTCACCTCAGCCAACCCTGCACTAGACTTCACAATGCTGACGACCTGGTACTCAGTCCCCAACACTTACTGCAACTACTGGCCCCCACCTCTGCCAAGCGAACTACCTAGCAGCAGAACCTTGCTTTTTCTGTTAGTAATTGCAACTGATTTAGGCTTCCTAATTGCTTAAGACTGCTGCATGTTCCTAAACCTACAGCTACAAGAGGCTCCTCTCCACTTAACTCTGACAGTTGGTCTTATCTATTGCTTACACACAGCGTACAACTGTCTGAATATCTCCTCCTCCTAGCTGCCTTCTTACCAACTGCCAGTTCTTGTTCCCCAGCACCCTTCACTCTCCTCAACCTATCTAGTTCCTCCTTTGCATCTTGTAACTGCTCCTGAAGAGCACAGATCTTACACTCCTGCTCCTCTATAAACTTATTTCTGCTACAAATTCTGTTTTTCCAAGAGAGGACCTCACTAGAATGCCCACTGGCTTCTCCACTGCATTACCCCAATGAAAATACTTTGAACAAATCCCACACCGTAACCCACTATTCACAAACCAACGACAAAGCCCACACTTCTCACTCGTGGTAAAATTTTAACTGTTACTGAAAAATCTATGTTACCTAAGTTCAGTTACAACAGTAGAACTATTTAAAAAACTAACAAGAGTAGTCTTAAAATTCTCTCTCTACTAAGAAAGTAACAATTTTTATTAATACTACTAAACCACAACTAACACCAATACCACCAAAACTTCACACAATTACTTAGCCGAAACCAAAAATTCAAGCGCCTAGTGGAACACTCAAAGAAATCAAAACAGTTAATGAAAATTTTACTGAAATATTTCACTAGAAACAATAAGAAATGTCAGCTGAAAACTACCGCACAGAATTTACTAAACCACTTCAGCATACAAACAACTCTAAAAAAACTCAGTGGGTGAAAGTTTCTGAAAGTTTATTAAACTGTTATTTCACCAGAAACAGCACGGGACACTGTTGAAAACTACTATACCTGATAACTGTATAACAGTGCACAAACAACTTAATAACTGCTACAGCTGCAACCACATGTAGCGAAATGTAAACACACTGCTGAGGCCTGTGACTCGGATGAATGACGTAAGCACACTCATGAATAACAGACCACTCGAATAAATAACACAGAAAGAAAGACTGAGATGAATGAAAATCCACTAAGACATTATTTTGATAGCAAAAATTTACACAAATAAACTTCGAATTGAGTATATGAAGTCAAAAACATTATAAAACATTGGCGAGCAATTTGAACAGCAGTCCAGCACACACGGCGCCAAAGCTTCATTTAAACATAAAGACATATTTCAACATAAAGTTATTATCTTTAAAACAACACCAACGAAATAATACATGAAACTGAGATAGCCTACAGCATTTTAAAGTATTTCCCGAAAATTGCGAGCTCAAAATGGGGCTCAAGGCTTTGTCTTCAGTGGCTCGTATCTCGGACCTGGAATTTTTTTTGGCAAAACAAAAAAATACAGCTTTCTTCCCTTGTCTCAAGTTGTAACATATATATTAAAATCCAATAAAAATTGATACTATGGATTATGTGAGAAGCAGAGGTGAGAAAAACCTGAGTATTTAAAAAAACTTGCCCAGTGGGCAAAACTGAGTTTTAAGAGGTTTTTTTTTAATATATCAAAGATTAAATAGTTCAGTTTCAATTCCTATAATTAATTAATTTAAAAAAATAACCCATTCTTATGACTAATTTATTAGTGCCTCTTTTCTTGCTTTGCCAGGACAGCATCAACTGAGAGGATCTCTACCTGTGGACTTGTTTGGTTTGGTTAAAATTAAGAAATGATTTAGGAGTGAAAAGACACAAGAAATTAAGTGATCAAAAAATTTCTATATTTGTGGTGCCAGTTCTTTCGGCAATGTTCAAAGAATATTTTATATATATATGACAATCAACGATCCCTTCAGCGCATATGCACACCAAGCTAAAACTCTTAAGGGAATCGATGAGACACCACGAGTAAGGAGGCTAATAAGCAAGGTCAGCACATCTGCCTAGTCAAATTGCCCCATCAATATAAATCAATGCACACTGGGAGCTAATGTCTTTAATGCCTTTGTGCCTCAATACATTTCTGCCTGCTTCCAAAGAGTAGTAAATGTAACGTTAAATTTTTTAACTGGAAGTGTAAGTGTTGTTTACCTGTGCTTCTTATATTGTAAGAAAAATTAAAGCACAATATTAATAAAATAAATTCATGGGATACTAAATAGTTGCTTCAACAAATATGACACTTTTAATTTGTGTAAAGTTAACTATGTAACATTTTGCATGTTCATTAAATTTTTGTAATTAATTACAGCTGGTTTTTTGGCAGGTTTTTTAAATTACAACAAACATGGTCAGAGGTAACTTCAAATTTACCCCATGAAAGCATGTTAGGACACTTGCTGTTCATGTTTTATGTTACTGGCCTGGATGATGATTTTAATAGCAACCTCAGATGTATTTTCAAATGGCACAGTTATCTATAATGAAGTATATGCTACAATAAGCTTGTGATAAGCAGGAAATCCGGGTCTGAGTCCCGGTCTGGCAAGATCTGGGTTTGAGTCTAGGTCCAGCACAAATTTTCATTTTCGTAATTCCATTCTACAGCTGATGGTAGTCCTGATTCATAACCACGAATTCATTTGATGTATAACGAAGTATTGTCTAACAAATATGGTAAAAAAACCAGTCAGATCTTACAAAATGGAACAAGTGGAACAAAGATTGGCAACTTTTTTAAATGTTCAAAAATACAAAATTGTGCATATCACAAAACTTGTTGGGAATATATGAACAATATTCAGGATGTAACAAGAAAGTACAGCCCAAATTACAGGAGACATTTCTCACACACAGACGAAGAAATTATGTTACATGAACATGGGTCTGGAAACACTTTGTTTCCATCTTACAGCGTGTTTTCTCCAACTCACTAATCATGGGAAACACACAAGAACATAATTTTAGAATCATTGGTGACATCTGGTTTGTTGTGCACCACCATTGTTTTGTTTTACAAGTCCCTGTTGCCATGTGATGTATGTCATTGCTTGTTTACAGTAACATCTACCGTTCTAGCGATCAGAATGACCATTGCAAGTACACGGATTACTACATAGAGTTAATCACAGACTTGGCTCATACAATGGCAGTGTACATGAATGCAGAGATGGGAGATGCATATTTGACGTATGTATTAGCTGACGACAAAGGCGCACATGCTCAACGTTTATACCATGAGAGATTTCCAGGACGAAAGTCCCCCATTTGAAGCCGCTGATCACCACCTTAAAGAAAATTGGGCATTTATGCCTCATACTAGAGACTGGGGGAGGCCTAGAAGAAGAGACACCGCAACAGGAGGTGGCAATTCTTCATGCAGTTGATGACAACCCTAGTGTCGGTATAAGACATGTAGCTGCAACACTAAATGTTGACCACATGACTGTCTGGCAAGAGTTATATGAGGACCAGCTGTATCCGCACCATTTACAGTGTGTGCAGGCATTATCAGCAGCTGATTTTTCTGCACAAGTACCCTTCAAGAAAGTGTCAACCAAATTTTTGTGCAATGGTGCTGTTCAGAGACGAGTTGTTTCAATGAGATAATATTGTTAACTTTCAGAATTTGAATGTATGGGCAGATGCCAATCCTCAAGCAACTGTTGAAGCAAGTCATCAACAAAAATTTTCTGTCAATGCTTGGGACGGCATTGTTGGTGACTGTTTAGTAGGGCCTCTCTTTGTTCCACTTAGGCTTAATGGGCAATGTTAACACCATTTTGTAGAGAATGTTCTACCTGATCTGTTAGCAGATGTACCTTTAGCTGTGCAACAAAACATGTACTATATGCAAGATGGAGCATCCCCATTTTAGTGCTAATGTCCATCAGCTTCTAAATAACAGATCTGGTGATAGGAGGAGAGGTAGAGATTGACCAATTGCCTGCTCTCCACTCTTTCTGATGCTAAACCCACTGGACTTTTACTTGTGGGGGCATTTGAAAGCTCTTGTGTATGGAACCCCAGTACAAGATGTTCACAATCTCCATGGCCATATCTTGGAAGGCTGTAAAAGCATACACTATACTCTAGGGATACGTCATCACATCCAAGATTCACTACGACAGTTGATGCATGTGTCGATGTCCACAAAGGGCATATTTAATATCAACTATGAGAAAGAGTTGCATGTGTTATGCTTGTGCATTTACCATGATTAATGAGTTGGAGAAAGTGAGTTCTAATTTAGAAACAAAGCATTTCCAGACCCACTTTCATATAACGTAATTTCGTTGTCTGTGTGTGAGGAATGTGTCCTACTATTTGAACCTTACTGTGTGTGTACTCTCTAGTGTTAACATGACAACATATTATATTGTTATGGGCTAATCTATGCAGTGTGGCTGTAATTTAACTTAAACTCTCATTAAGATATAAAATGTTACACAGTTAGCCTTACACACATTAGAAAGTGCCATCATATTTATTGAAGACAACTATTTACTGTGACAAGAATTTATTTTATCAATATTGAGTTTTAACTTTGCTTTCAACGTAAAAACACAGCTAAATAACATTTACACTTCCAGTAAAAAAATTAACTCGATGTTGAATAGTTGTGACTGTAAAGTATAATTTACTACTTTTTGGAACCATGCAGAAGTTTGAAGACCTTCATTAATGATTTCTTAATTTTGACCCAACAAATCCTTAGGCAGAGAAGATTCTCTCAATGGATACAGTGCTGGTATGGCAAGCAAAGAGGCACTAATAAAGTAGCTGTAAGAAAGGGTTAGTGTTTTGAATAAATTAAGTACAGGAATTGAAATTCAACTATTTAATCGTCAATATGAAAAAATCCAAAAACCCAGTTTTACGCATTGTGTTAGTTAATAAAAAATTTTTTTTTAAATAATAAAAAAACTGGTTTCTTCTCAACCCTGATTCTATCCGATGGTAATGTTTTAATATGCTTTGCCTTATTCCTGCAATTTAGTGTTCAGAATAATTTACTTCGCTAGGCTATCTCTAACAGGTTGTGGGCCCGGTGAATGCATTCTGAATAAGTATTCTGATATATAGAAGGAAAAAACCACTGGAATAACCTTAAATAAGAAAGTATGTAGTGAAAGCTATCGGGATGAGTCAGTTGAACAACAGACTGCATTGTACTGTCCTTTAATCAACAAAAGGTAATTGTGAAAAATACGTGTGGCACAAATGCTGCAAATACAGTGTCTTGTAGCGAGAATTACGCTATGTGCAAATTTACTGAGGAAGCATACTTACACTTTGACAATTTATTGGAAGTGGTGATTGGTACACTGAAGCCCACTGAGCAAAATTTACACGAAAAGTCCGATTACTCCGTGAATTTATAACCACTTGGCAGAATACGTTAAGAGCACAGGCTAGTAAGTCAACAATACAACATCCCCATCAAATTGACTAAGGAATATTGGTTTCAAGTTTGCTGATGAATGGATAGGCACATTATTGTTAGCAGGACTCCTCAAAAAATTTTCACCAAACATTATTCACCAATGATTATAGTGTTAGAAAGCTTACGCACACAAATTACGGGAGACAGAGTAATAATGAAGATCCTGGAGGATGTGAAAAGTATATCACAGTGTCATAATACAGAGAAGGAAACAGCTTCAGCATTTTATTCTAAGAAGAAACCGGTGAAGTGCTATAATTGTCAGAAGGAGGGTCACATGACACCCTAATGTCACGGAAGGTCAAGAACAGTGGAAAAAGGTATGATGCAAATAGTCGAGAAAGGAGAACAGCTGATCAAGGCATAGCACACTCCATTTATTACTGTTTTGCAGACAAGGGTATTAGAGAACTAGAATGGATATAAAACTCAGAAGCATCATTGGATTCAATCAGAGATAAAACAGCTCTTTATGATGCTCCTTCTGAAACATGTATAGGTATACCTATAGTGGATAGCTCCAAGTTACAATGTGAAATTGCTAGAAAGGTTGACCTTACTATAATTGTAAATGGAGAATCAGAAAGTACGGGGCGTGTTTTTTTAAGTAAGTACCGTTTTGAAATTAAAAAGAGACATGCTAAGATATCTGAACAATATTATTTTTACATGAAAGCCTGTACCTTAATCTATGCACTGACGCCATTACAGTCTGATTCTTCCTTGTTTACGTTGTGTACTGAGTGTTTAAGATGCCTCCGATAATCGTGAGTCCCGCCAACTGTGAAGTACGGGCTGTTATAAGATTTCTTAGTGCTAAAGACCTAAAAGTGATCGATATTCATCATGAGATCTGTGCAGTTTACGGAGAAAACATTGTGAGTGATGGAATGGTAAGAAAGTGGGTGAGAGCATTTAAAGGTGGCTGCACAAATGTGCATGATGAACAACTGAGTGGGCGTCCTTCAGTTGTTAATGAAAGTTTGATGCAGGAAGTAGACAATAAGGTGAGAGAAAACCGACGCTTTACGATTTCCTCCTTGCGGGTTGACTTTCCTAATGTTTCTCATAGGGTTTTGTATGGCATTGTGACCGAACACTTGAATTACCGAAAATTGTGTGCATGTTGGGTACCAAAAATGTTGACGGATGCGCACAAAACTAAACGTTTAGACAGTGCATTGACTTTCCTTGAGCGGTACCACAATGACAGTGATGATTTCTTAAGCCAAATCGTTACAGGTGATGAAACACAGGTGGCCTATGTCACACCAGAATCAAATCAACAGCCCATGGAATTTGAGCAAGGGCATCGTTTTGCTGCAAGACACTGCCCGTCCGCATCTGGCGAATCAGACCAAAGATCTCATCACATCTTTTTGATGGGAAACTCTAGAGCATCCTCCATGCAGCCCCAATCTTGCGCCCAGTGACTACCTTCTGTTCCTGCACTTGAAGAAACACCTGGGCGGTCAGTGTCTTCAAGACGATGTCAAAACAGTGGTGATGCAGTGGTTAATAAGTCAGGCAGCCAACTTCTATGAGGAGGGTATTCAAAAACTGGTACAACGTTATGACAAGTGCCTCAATATTCACGGAAATTATGTAGAAAAGTAGATTAAGGTACAGGCTTTCATGTAAAAATAAAATTATTGAGATATCTTAGCACGTCTTTCTTTAATTTCAAAATGGTACTTACTTAACAAACACGCCTCGTATTACAGCACAAGACATCTACTGTCAGGGACCAGACAACTAAATTATCAAAAGGAAATGATTTTGACCAATAAAGCATATTGTAAAGGTTCAGCCAGCACTTTTTGGGAACTGCCTCATATCCAACTCAAGGCTGAGAGAACTCACGAAAGGGAAAGTGTGAGAAGGTGGAAATAGCATGAGCAAGTAAACACCGGAGAGACCAAGGGCAGCAGATCTGCCAAGTACAAACATCCCTCTCCAGGTCTCTACAGCACAGGAAGAAACCAATGTAGGTCCACAGCAAAAGGAATAATCCGGAAGACAAAAAAGGCTAGGGAAAGCAGTACAAGGTACTGTGCCGGAGCAGAGATAACCTTCAAAATGAGAATGTAAGGGCATTTATGAGCAGTGAGAGTGAGAGGCAGGGTAGAAGCTGAAGAGAGTGCAAGTAGGCACACCACCCAGCAGCACTGAGAAGGTAGCAGCCGCTACTAAGGGGACGGTAAAGACATTGACTTTAAGAAGACTGCGATACTCCAGTGAAGCATCTGCAACTGTTGGTTAAGTAAAAACTGTACCTTTTCATTGGGACAGTAATGAACAGAGACTGCCTGTCTCTGTCTCAAGCAGTTTGTTGTGTAGAATTTCAGTTGATGGTAGGAATAAGTCACAGTCTGGTGCTTGTCTACTGGAAGATAGGACAAAGGTGAAGGGATTAAGAGTGAGTTACACCAATGTTCTATGCCCAGTGATTCTGAAGTGACCAGAACCAGTGGTACAAACACAGTTGTGTTAAAATATGGAAACTAAGTTCTGGCTGAATCTGTAGGCAATTATATGAAACAGTGTACTTAGTAAGGGGCAAAGAGTCAGATGTCTCACATCTCTTTTGTATTAATAGTTAAATAAACTCGTCTAAAGGGGAAATCTGCATTTATCATTTCGGTAGACCAGTGATGACAAATCCTCCCCACTGTACCTGCACAATCTTAAGCAGCCAAGGAGATCCTACGCCCTCTCACCAGCATTACAAAGGTTGATTAAGGTAATCACAGACCCACAGTGCCGATGACGCCCTGATTATGTCATGCTGGCTAATATCAACCCTATATTGATGAACTGGACCCTAGGATACGCCATATGTAAAAGATGTTGCTATTAAATTGTTACCTGTAAATGAACTAGTCAAGAAGTGCAACAGAGTAACCTTCAACATAAAGGAGTAATTACAGCTATGGCAACAAATTAAAGGATAAATCTTCACGTTAGATACTGCTGAAGATGTAAATGAAGAGACATAGATAAAGTGTAAACCATTTTGTGTACCCTGTAAAAGGTTTGTTATTGTGTAAAAGGATACGGCATCTAAACAGAAGAAGTGTGTCATTAATAAATATATGATAACAGGACTGGAAGATAGCAGTAAATGCAAGGAACCCTGAGATGTATGTTGACAAGAGAAACATGCTACATTACCGCTGAAGTCTACTAAAAGCAGAACAAGGGACATCTCATTGTTAATACATATGGACATTTGTGGACCAATAATGTGCGAGTCTGTAGGAGGAAGTCATTTTTTTCTTATGTTTACAGAAGACTACTCAAGATACAAACTTTTTTTCCATTCTAAAGATAAAGTGAGTGAGATACTGAGGACTTTTGCAATATGATACATGGGTAAAAATGGGAAAGACAATTAAAATGTTCAATTTTCAGATCTGATGATAGAACAAGTATAACAACCAAAAACTCAAAAAATGTTTGAAGGGAGTACAAATTAGATACCAAACCAGCATCAGATACAGTCCATCCCAAAATGGGAGCGGCAGGGTCATCAAACAGGACAACTATTGAAAGCACATGAAGCAATTTGCCAGAGCTACACCTACATCCACTCTCTGTAAATCACCATGAGGTGTATGGCAGAGGGTAAGCCCCATTGTACCAGTTATCAGGGTTTCTTCCTGTTCCATTCATGTATAGAGTGCGGGAAGAATGATTGTTTAAATGCCTCTGTGTGTGCAGTAATTATTCTAGCCTTATCCTCATGATCCCTATGTGAGTGATACATTAGAGGGGGGGAGGGGGGGGGGGTTGTAGTATATCCCTGAAGTACTCATTTAAAGCTGGTTCTTGAAACTTTGTTAGTAGACTTTCTCAGGAGTCTTCTCCTCAAGAGTCTGCCAGTTCAGTTCCTTCAGTATCTCTCTGCCACTCTCCCCTAAATTAAACAAATCTGTGAGCATTCATGCTGCTCTTCTCTGTACACATTCCACATCCCCTGTTAGTCCTATCTGGTATGGGTACCACACATTTGGACAATATTCTAGGATGGTTACATGTGTGATTTGTAAGCAATCTCTTTAGTAGACTGATTGCACTCCCCCAATATTCTACCAATAAACCAAAGTCTACTTCCAGCTTTACTCATGACTGAACATACGTGATCATTCCATTTCATATCCCTACAAAGTGTTCCACCCAGGTATTTGTACAAGTTGGCCGATTCGAACAGTGACACATTAATATTACAGTCTTTGGATACTATGTTTTTAGGTTCTGTGGAGTGCAAAATTTTACACATTTCTAAACATTTAGAGCAAGCTGCCAATCTCTGCGCCATGTTGAAATCTTATGAAGATCTGATTGAATATTCATGCAGCTTCTCTCACACAGTACTTCATTGTGGATAATTTCATCATCTGCAAAAAGCCCGATTTTACTGTTATTATTGCCTGCAAAGTCATTAATGTACAACATTAACAGCAAGGGTCCGAACACACTTATCCTGGGACACATTCGAAGCTCCTTCTACATCCAACAATGACTCTCCATCCAAGATAACATGCAGTGTCCTCCCTACCAAAAAGTCCTCTGTCCAGCCACAAATTTTACTTGATACTCCACATGATCATACTTTTGGCAATAAGCATAGGTACTGTATCCAATGCTTTTTAGAAATCAAGAGGTACTGCATCTACCTGGTTGCTTGATTCAAAGCTTTCAATATGTTATGTGAGAAAAGTGGGAGTTGGGTTTCACATGATAGATGTTTTTCGAAATCCATGCTGGTTGATACTGAGGAGGTTGTTCTGTTCACGATACTTCATTATGTTTGGGCTGAGAATATGTTCTAAGATTCTACAACAAATTATGTCAAGGAGATTGGACAGTAGTTTTGTGGATCACTTTTAGTACCCTTCCTGTAGTCAGGTGTGACCTCTGCCTTTTTCCAAGAAATGGGCATGGTTTTTTGTTCGAGGGATCTACAATAGATTATAGTTAGAAGAGGGGCTAACTCAGACACAAATTCAGTATAAAGTCTGACAAGGATTGAATCAGAGCCTAGAGCTTTGTTCTATCTTAACAATTTCAGTGGTTTCTTAACACCACTGATTAATACTTACTTCATTCATCTTTTCAGTGGCGCAAGGATTAAACAGGGACAATTCTCCTGGGTCATGTAAAGGAACTTTAGAAAAGAGAGTTAAGTATTTTCGCTTTTGCTCTGCAACCCACAATTTCAGTTTGTCTCATTTGCTAGGGACTTCATACAAACTTTGGGGCCACTAACAGCCTTACACACGACCAGAATTTCTTCAGGTTTTGTGAAATGGCATTTGATAACATTCTACTACTGTATTCAATGAAGGCATGGTGCATTGCTCTCTTGACAGCCAAACACGTTTCACTATATGTTTTTGGATACACACAGTTCGACAGCAGAGGATGGCATTTGATAATATTCTACTACTGTAGTAAATGAAGGCATCGTGCATTGCTCTCTTGACAGCCAAACGCGTTTCACTATATGTTTTTGGATAGGCTCAGTTCAACAGCAGAGTATGGGAAAACAGAGCCCCAAATCTAAGATAGATATTTTTGGAGGATATTGTGGACACTTAAAGAGTAATAAAACTCATAAATCCGACAAATGAGAAGATACTGTGGAAACTTGAGGCTTATAAAAAGGAACTAAATGATATCATCAATAGAGTACTATCGCGTCATTAATGTCATCAAGCCCAAGAAAAACTAATTCTTGAAGAGAAATAGAAACTGAAGAAGAAGATACTGTTCTCATCTACCTAAACCTAAAGAATACCTTGGTTATTAAATGTAAGAAGCCCAATATTTTAATGGAGAACCTACAACAGCTGAAGAGTGTATGAGCAGTCCACAATCTCAACAATGAAGAGACGCTATGGAAAGAGATCTGGAGTCAATTTTTCTACAGGAAACTTTTGATTGGGTTGAAATGCAAGAAAGGTAAGAAACTGTTAAAAGCACAATGAGTGTTTAACATAATAAAAAACACTACTTGCAATCACGGAATACTCAAAAAAAGAAGGGAAATACTACAGAGAAAGGCTCTTGCCAGTGGTAAAATATGAAGCACTTAGATACCTTTAGTGTTGGCAACAAGAGATTTTCTGAATCACCAAATGGACCTGAATACAGCCTACATCGAAAAAAGTATTTCTGCACTGAAAAAAATTATTTACGGAGTGAAGTAAAATGGACATTGCTGGAACAGATGTTTGCATGAAATCTTGATAAACATGGGTATGAAACAATCTAAGGCAGAGCCTGGATCTATTACAGCAAAGGTAAAGAAGATATCACAATAATGACTATATGGACGGATGATTTTATTCTGACTAAAAATCAAAAACAGAAGAACAATGACTTTAAGAGAGAACTCCAACAAATGTTTAACTTGCGTGACTTGGAAATGGATTGTTAAAAATAAGGAGACGGAAGAGTTATAGAAAGAGCAATCAACAACACTGAGAAGTTTTTGGAAAAAAATAAATATCTGAATGACTTCAAACCCTTTCTTCATCAATGAAACCAGGAGCCGAGTTAACAACGAATGGAGGAGCCTTCTGTATTTGTTGCAAATTTCAATGCCTGAACATCAAAGGGAACTGCAGACTACAAAGTAACATATTGTAAAAAGGGAAACACAAAATGCTCAAATGTGTGTGAAATCTTAGGGACTTAACACACACACACACACACACACACACACACACACACACACACAAGCCCGAGGGAGGACTCGAACCCCCACCGGGACCAACCGCACAGTCCATGACTGCAGGGCCTTTGACCGCTTGGCTAATCCCGCGCGGCGGAAATACAAAATTTGAAGGAAATAGTGATGCAGATTGTAGATGTGAATTAGAGAATGTTGTTGTTGGGTGATGTTTTAGATTAATGGGAGAACTTAAATCATGGTAACGTGAAAGACAGTCTGAACAGTAGCCTTGGGCACTGTAGAAGTTTAGTATATGGCTTTATGACAAACAATTCACGATGTATTGTGGATCAAAACTCTAAATTAAGAGCCTAATATAAATATGGAACATAACAAGGTTTTTTGTGACATCTGTGGAGCTATAAACTTAGCCAAAAATGTCACTTGTGCCAGAACCAAACTCACTGATATAAAGCACAATTTCATAAGGAATCTTATGATCTCACAGAGCAAAGTTCTATTGTGGTAGAATATTTATGCACAGAGCAGATTTTGGCAGATCTACTAACCAAACCCTTGAGTAAGGGCAAATATCACATGACACTATGAACAACTGAAGTACGTTCAATGGGGGAAATTGAGTATATATAGACAAAGTATGTTGTAAGAGTACATGTGCATAGCCAAGGCACTAAATGGAATTGCTTTGTATACTGTGTAGTGTTTCCTTGACAACAAACTTGTGATCTATTCTACTTAATGAAGAATGTTAAGAGAGTATCATCAAAAGAGTAGGCCTACTACCACTTCATTAGTGCCACCAAGACTAAGAAATACTAACTCTGGAATAGTAACAGAAACTGAAGAAAAGGAAGAAGACATTGTTTTCATCTACCTAGCTCTACGACTACTCTGGTTACGAAATATATGAAGTCCACTTTAGTATTCAGAATTACTTCTTTTGCTATGCTACTTACAACCAAACCGAATGTGTGCCATTCTATCAGTAGGATTACAATCACAATGTGTCACAACTGACATCAGTCAATTAGTACAAATGTCTGTCTTAGGTTCACTGGTGGGGTATCAGAAAAATGCAATCAGCCTACAAAAAGGATTGCTTACAAAGCACTTGAGTGACCCCATTTTAGCATACTGCTCAAGTGTTTGGACTCATGCCAAACAGGAGCAATAATGCAAACTGAATGTATATATGAAAAAGGACAGCAAAAATGGGCACAGGTTTGTTGGGCCCACAAGAGAGTTTTATGAATATATTGAAAATCCTGACCTGGCAGACACTTGACGATTGATGCAACTATCCTTTGAAAGTCTAAAAAGTTTCTTGTAACAGCTCTATGGGATGAGTCATGGAGGACAGTACAACATTCCATCATATCGTTCCAGCAGGGATCATGAAGACAATATGAGAAAGGGATGGTGAAGATAATATGAGACTAATTACAGAACACACATAGATGTTTACTCAATAATTCTTATTGTACTCTATGCATACATGAATCGAGTAGGAGCCCTAAAAAGTAGCACAATGGGAAGTACCTTCTGCCATGCACTTTAATGCTCATTACATATGGAGTTGACCAATAATGAGAATGAAACGGATAGCTGTGGGTGCACGCTTTCATGAGTATTGTCCAACTACGGGAGGGAGGGATAAGGCCTGTCATGTACACACAAGACCGTCATTCTGTAACGATTTTTTTTTCATCGTTAACACAGGTTATCGCTTTTTATACAGAGGCATCGAGCAGTGGAGTCGGTTGGAGGAATAATATTTTAAAAAACTAGCAGACAGATCTACAAAAAATTAATATCACCAACATATAACGAAGAACGGCTTATTTACTGCCACACAGGCGCCAGAAAATAGGGTTATATTCAGCCCCATTGATGCAGCAAGAAACTTGCCATGGAACTTTATTATCTGTGCTTATCCTAGACGTAACAGGCGCTCAGATTCTTCTCATCCTCAAAGCTAGCATCAGAACACGGACATATACCGTGGACGTAAGGCGCATATTATAAGAATGGTTATACCAAAACAACAAGCCGCAATTATTTATTCCGTCTAAATACGAGAAAACTACATAAAATTACTACAGCACGAAGAATAAAAACGGTACGTACTCTATGAGCACAATAAGGCCAGTATTTTCCTCGCAACCGGAAGGCTCTTCCTTACATTACTTCACGAAGTTTTCTAGTAGTATTTTCTCTGCCACACAAACGTAATTTTAAATTGGGAAGTTAGAAATTTATACTGTATTTCATCTGTCTAATCAATATTTTAAACAACCATAGTTTATCACATAAAAGGATGATTAGCAGTACTAGCCCTATAGGCTTCACAATAGTTTATTCGCACCTTTATCAAGTGTACGGGAAATCAACTAATTCTTTACGCACCTTGTTAATAAATACTTCACAACGCCGATTACTTACACACAGCTAATACTACAAACACAGTAACAACAACCTCAAAGACATCTCAGACATTTCACAGATATACATGGATGAAGTGTGGAGGAAAGACTCTCAGACTTCGGTACCACATTTATATTAAAATACTGCGCTTCCACGGGAACTGAAATTAGACCATAAGTATAAATTTGCAGTTCAGTACCTAGGTGCTTCAAAACTGCAATCTACAAATTCTGCACAAGACGATGGTAAATGGTCTATTTACATTCGATGTCAACGGAACGGTGGAATGTTCACACTGAACGACGAAAGTCAATAGTTCGCATAGTCCAATTGGTCTTCTACCGAACGGCGAAAATGAGATTATGAGATACCATACGCGATATAAAAAGTCTGTATTTAGTATCTGAATTAAGGAACTAGTAAATATAAAGTTTATTAAAGGCAAAAGCAAACTTCATAAGGCGATTCTTGATCGATTTTTTACGGTAAATGCCAAGAAGAGAAACATTTTAAAACATCGGCATTTATTTGCTAGCGAAAATACACAGCCTACGAACACACACATAAAAAAAACATTAATAAGGGAATACACAGTGCCTGTTTGCTTCATCCACTGAGCGTTTCCTCCCTACGTAACAAATAATATTTCACAAAAACAAAGCAAAATAATTAAATATAGGCTAAGATGATACAAAAGCACGAAATCCATTAATATGAGTTAGAGTGGCAAAGTGGTTAAGTTTTGAAGTTAGACGACGACGACACCCTTCACCATCGCCAACATCAACGTCAACACTTTCTTCCCGTGAACGGGTTGTGTGAATCCCACAATATGAAATGCATGGTGAAATGTTTTGACAATCCATTCCATATCATTGGGGTGAATTGATCTAAATGACATTACAAAATTGCTTTTTGGGTAAAAATGTAAGAAGCAATCAAAACTTTTCCATTCAAAGGGCATACAGTCCAGAATCGGTATGCTAATCAGGCAAAATTGCTGTAAGCAATCATCCCACCAATGCACCAGGTCGAAGATACCCATTAGTGAAACACTGTATCTTGCTGTGTGCAGAAGTCCATAACTGCTACACATCCTCGCCTGATAGGAATCCTTTAAGGGGCCGAAAGCATGATAAATGTGTGGAGAAAGATCAGGACTATTGGCCAGGTGCTCAAGCGTCTCAAATTCGAGTTGATGTATTTCAGAATTACAACAGTTGCAGTATCAGTACGTGCGTTATCATGAAGCATTGGCACCCCTTGGTGCATCATTTCACAATGATGGTTTTTGAAGACATGCTGCATACACAATATTCAGTCTCTGATGTATGTCTAACAGTATTTGTCCTTTGGCAGCCATGAGATGTTGGTCCTGTTTCGGCTGAGTTAAAAACCTAAAGAACACTGGCTTTTAACTCAATTTCTTGAAGTAAAAACACCCAACTACACTACATTTGCTCTTTTCTCCCATTTGAGAGCCTTGGGGGGGGGGGGGGGGGGGGCGCACAGACCCTACCTTCCCCCAGGGGCATCTCCTTCATGGTATCTGTATACAAAAAGGGAAGGCTTGGTAATCCTACAAATTACAGGCCAGTATTGTTTGTGTCATGCTTCTCAAAAATATTAGAAATGGTCCTGCTTGACACACTGACTGCTTTCCTCTAAAAGCGAAGTGTAATAACTCCAGCACAGTATGGATACGAGAAAGGGAATCAACAGAAACAGAAACAATCTTTAACAGAATTCATTGTACAGGCCTTGGACAAAAAGATGGTAGTGTTTGGAGTTTTCCTTGATTTATGCAAGATGTTTGACACAATAAATCACACAGTCTTGGTAAATAAATTACAGAATACTGGTATTTGTGGAAATGCGGTAGACTGGACATCATCATCAGTAACAAAGGACAATATGTGGTCACTGAAAACTTACGCAGATAAGACGTACAACGTGTCAACTACGGTTTATCTCAATTATCTGTACAGGGAAATATCCCATTCAATAAAACAGGGCTGTAAGAAATGGCTTCAGTTAAGTTTTCTGCCAGTCGTCTGCACATTTTTGCATTTGCTATGCTGCCGAATGTATGGAGGAAGTTTGTACTGCACCTTCTATGGGGAATGGTCAGTACGCCGAGCCCTGGATATTGGTGCGGCACGTGCAGTTAACGGCATAGTGAGCCGAGTGGGTCTTGCCAGTGGAACATACGCAGAGCAAAGTTGTGGCTTGCAGAGAGAGAGGAACTGTTTTTGAAAACCATGATTCAAGATTGTTGGAGAGTGGGGCTTACAGCTGTCTATCTCTGATGTATTTTTTTGAGGGAGAGCACAAGAGTGGACGGTGTGATTTGTGCTGGTTGTCTAAGCGATGTGGGGGATGTCGTTTTCAGCAGCAATGAATTATAGGGTACTGTACTGTGAATGCACTCTGTTTTTGTTTGGTGCATTCTGTCATAGCATTGCACTTCGAATGGGTGAAATTGGAGAAAATTATTTTTGGAATATGGTTGGTCGTGGCGGTTTGACTTTCCACTGTGAACTTGTGTCATCGCTCCTTTGGAATATACAGTTGGCTGCTACAGTGATTTAGTCATCATGCTTACACTATGATGTATCTTCAAAGTGAACTGTTAGCATGTCATTTCAGTTTAGAAATTGCATGCCTCCCCTGAATGTATTGTAAAATGAACATGTTAATGGCTTATATGGAATGGCTGTGGATGAGTGGATTATTTATTAAAGAAGGAGAGCCCCTAATGTAGTTTTAGCTGAATTGCTATATGTTTCATTCAGTAAATTATTAATTTAACTGAAATGATAAATTATTAACATGCCACAGCACTTGTGCTTATCACGAGTTCTGTTGGAGATTCCATCTAAGGTTAATTTCACTTCTTTTGGGTTAAGACGTGCACCAAGTGACCCAAGCTCTGGGCAGGGTTGAAATTTAACTAAATGGGTTAATGTTGAGCCCATTGTTGAGATGCAGAACCATGTATAAATCCAATCTACTTTTAAAGGATTTTAAAAGTTTTAGGATTTGGTAAACCTTCTCTTAGTAAATTTTTTTCATTTTTAAAAAAATAATTTTTTGATTAAATTTTTTGTTCAAAATAGTATGTTTGTATGAGTATTTTATTCAAAAGAAATTTTGGGTTTATATATATTTTTATGCATTGTAAATAAAATATGGCATGGGGATGTTCTTAAATAAATGTGTAATATAAGTGCAGCCCATGTGTGAATTGTCCCTGTCCACCACATTATCGTTGTTTGCTGCCTTGTATTCTCTTTCAATGTCAAGTAGATTTAAGGTATCATTCTGGTAGCAGGTAGTGTGGTTCTTGGGGCTGTTCCATACAGGTTGCAAATATAAAAGTCAATATTATGTGGTATTTTCTGTTTCAGAATGGATTCAAGAAATATATTGAACTTGCTTGGTAGAGAAAGGAGGAATTAGCCTACGAACTGCAAAGTCAAAAATTTGGAAAAATGTAAAAGTACTACTGCCGAATTGATTCAGCAGATGACAGTGACTGCCGAATTTATTCAGCAGGTGACAGTGCTTTGGATAAACCAATTCAGTATTCAGTTTATTCACCATTGACCACTTACAGCGGAATAGGTCTGAACATTAAATATACAATTAACAATAACTTTACAGTAAAGTTTTTACAATTTAATTCCCATTTTTTTAGGAATATTCTTATGACGCTGGAAGTTTATTGAAGAGTTTTAAACTCATTATTTTGTGTGAGTTTGCAGTCTTTGTGAGTCTGTGTCTTGGTATGTCGAAGTCCAGTTTGCCTCTGGTGTTGTGGGGATGTATGTTCTCTCTGGTCTCGAACTCATTTAAGTTGCTTTCGACATAAAGCAGTGCTGTGTAGATGTATAGATTCACAACAGTTAATATCATGTGCTTGATAAAGAGGGGCGGCAGTGTTCCTTGGGCTTAACTTTGCTCATTATTCTGATTACTTTTTTTTTTTTTTTTTTTGAATTTTCAGAATTTCACTGACAAAGCAAGAATGTCCCCATAACAATATGCTGTAGGAAATATGTGACTGAAAGAGGCCAAAATATACCACCTTTAGATACTCATCAGTGACTACATCTGTCAGTCTCCAGATGAGATAACACACACTTGCTATTCTCTTGCAGATATGGCTAATGTGCTCCTCCCAGTTTAATTTTGAATCAATGTGGAATCCTAACAATTTTATTGATTTGCTTTAACCAGCTGTAGTTAAACCCAGAATTAGTTCTTGTGTTTTATCAGGACTACACAGGAGTTCATTAGAAGAAAACCAATCCATTACTAGTTTTAGTTTTTCCTGTGTTGCCTGATGCAGTTCTGTTGTGTCATGGTGTGTATTGAGCAATGTTGTATCATCTGCATAACACACAATTGAATTTGCTGCTACATGGTAAGGTAAGTCATTAATTGCAATGACGAACAGGAAAGGACCTAGGACCGAGCCCTGAGGCACTCCAGTCCGAACTTCCTTCAGTGAGGAGCATCTATTTTTAATTGATACAAAATGTCTCCTGTTACTTAAGTATGATTCGATTACATCCAAAGATGGTTTGTGTATGCCATAAAATTCCAGTTTTGTAAGTAGGTTGTTAGATGGTATGCAGTCGAAGGCTTTGCTAAGATCACAAAGTACAACTGATACTAGATCCTTATTTTCGAATGCAGTTAACACCTGGTTAACAACTTCAGTGACAGCAGTAGTGGTATTTTTACCATGTTGATATGCAAACTGTCTGTTGGAGAGGAGATCAGGTTTATCAAAATAGTTATTTAGTTGACTGTGCACTACATATTCAAAAACTTTAGAGAAAATTGGGACAATAGAAATTGGTTGATAGTTTTGGGGCACATGCTTATCTCCCTTTTTAAAGACTGGTATTTACTTTAGCAGTTTTGAGTGCATCTGGGAAAACTCCAGATTCTAAACACATATTATCGTATCACCATCAGTGGATCCTGGAAAGGTGTGTTCAGCTGTTGCCGTATCTGTTGCTGAATTTCAGGCTTGAAAGGAATTGTTTGAAAAAACAGCTCTCTCCTACAATCACGTTAGGCATATACAAGCACACCTGGAACGTTACCAGAATAGGTTGAGTGGTCTAGATGGAGTGGCTTTTTGTGGCAAAATTAAATCTAAAATTGTTGAGCTTGGGATTTAAATTAAGGGGTTAGCCAGTGGTCATCAGAGGTTAATGAGGAAGTGGAGGAGATGGGGAGTGGAGGCAGGGTGATAGTGATAAATTAACTTACCCAGGAATATTGTTTTCAGAAGTCCCCAACTCCTTGGAGGACCAGCTACAGAAACAAGCCAATTGAGATGTGAAGTCAGTTCCGTAAGCATTAAAGCTAGCACATTTGATGGCAGAATAAAAGTGAGGCATTGAGCATATCCAATCATCAGTTGTTATGCATAATAGCTGTTAAGATAAAATGTATTTTGTTGCAGTTAGTGCAAAAGGCAATTAATCTGGGTCCTAATTTTACTAATTTACATAGGAAGCTGATAGAACAGATAATTATGCTTATAGCATTCTGAGAGTTACTTCACAAGAATTAGGTAGGGAACAAGGGAGGAATGAATTCAGTCAATGGGCTACACCATTAGTCATTATTAAGAAGCCGCTAGGTAAACCCCGTCTTCGAAATGACTTTAAGGTGACAGTTAGCTCACAGCCCATGATTGATATTTATCCTATTCTGTGCCTGGACAAACTTATAATGAAACTAGTGGGGGAAGAATATTTTTCAAAACTTAATTTGACAGAAGAATATTTACAGCTGTCACATGATGATGAATAACATCAGCTTCTTGTTGTTAATATGGTGTACAACCTCTACAAGTACAAGCAATTGGTTCCTGGCATTGCAAAAAGCCTGACATTTTTCAGTCTTATTTGGAACAGCTTAATCAATGCATACCTTGTATCAACTACCTTGACAACACAGTCCTTACTGGTCCCACCACCAAGGACCATCTCCGTAATCTTCATTTTTGTTTCAAACCTCATCTGATGCGAGTCTTAAGTGCAACTTGGAATAGCCACATTTCTTCCAATCATCTACAGATTACTTTGGTCATGTTATTTCTCATCGGGGGATTCTGCTGACCAACAGCCACATAGCAGCTATTGTGGCTCTCCTGCACCCTACAAATGTGTAAGAAGTCCAAGTATTCATAGCCAAAGTTGCATATTACCACATGTTTCTTCTGCAGACTGCTTCAGTTACCTATCCTCTCAATCAGCTGCTTAAGAAATGTGGAACCCTGGCTGCTGCCATTCTTTCATGACTTTGAAAGATTGTTTGTGTTCCATCCTATGCTTGGCCACCTTCAGCCGAGACTTCAGCTCGTGGTTACAGCGGACACACTGCAGTATGGCTTGAGCCTGTATTGCCTCAATATCATGCTGATGGTTCAGAACAGCAAGTCAATTTTCTATCGAAGATGCTTAATGATGTACAGAAAAATTACTCTCAAATTGAGTAGGCGGCTCTCACTATTCATGTGTTTCTATACACAGTTAAGTTTCATTTGGTGACTGATCGCACACCATTAGTGTCTCTTTTTAGGCCCGTGGCACATTTATGAGACAAGACAGCCCATGAACTACAATGGTGGATCCTAATCCGTATTAGATATAATTATGAGCTTCATTTCTGCCTGACCCTAGTTTTGATAAAGATGAAGTATTTTGTTTTTATCTTAATAAGGAAGCTCGCCAGACAGTGGACGAAGTCCCTATTACCAATTCTTGCATTTCTGAAGCTGTCAATATGATCAGCAAGGGTGGCTTGAGTGAACTCCGGCTCGTGCCTTTGATTCCATCTGCAATTACTTTTTGCTAAGACACAGAGTCATACTCTTGAATGGTGTTCTCTTATTGTCCACAGAAAATGCTGTTTCACGGGTGGTCTTTCAGGCAGCTCTCTGGAAAATCATTCATCACTTTTTACATCAGGATCATTGGGATGCCTCGTGCACAAAAATGCTGGCTCATTGCTATGTCCACTGGCCTCACATTGATTGTAAGAGTGAACATTCAATCAATGCTTTCTCTAAATGTGCAGGTCATCAGGCCTCTCCAAGGCAATTTTATTCACAGTGGCCTGTCCATCACAGCCATGGGCGCGGGTCTATATCGACTTTGCTAGCACCTCTTGGATGTTTATTGGTTGGTGGTCATTGACACTTACTCCCAATTTTCGTACATAGCTAACTGCCACTCCACCACAGCAGATGCGTCAATGTGGGCTCTCACTCGATTTCTCCATTGAAGGCTTGCCCTGCAATCTGGTAACTGACAATGGTCTTCAATTCATCCCTCAGACTTTTCAAAATTTTTGTGCAACATGTTCATTCACCTGTGTTCCACGCTCAATCAAATGTGAAGGTGGAATGCTTCATCGACACTTTTAAGACGTAAATGAAGAAGTATATTGGTGATATCCCTCCAGATGCTTTCTTAGTTTCTACATGTTTACGCCCATCAGTGAGAAGAACCTGGCGGAGATTCTGCATGGCCACCAGCAGTACTGTATCTCCTGCTTCCTGCACCAAGGCTGCCCAAGGCTTCTACAGAAATGAATTTACATGGCTGGGACTCCAGTCTGGGCTTGCATGTTTGGTCAAGATCAGTGCTGGAGCTCAGCTATTATTCACAGCCAATGCTGTCAGCGTGTCTTCATGTTGCAGACAGAAGGCAGGCTGGTGACCCACCACTGAAATCAAATCTGTCCTTCAAGTGGAGGACTGGTCTCCACCACCTTCATCCACACCTGTGAGATCGTCCACACTGCCCGGTCCATCCATTCCCTGTCACCCTTTCACTAATTCTGCCCATATATGATACTACATCTTGTTCACCTTCCTCCATTGTTTCCAGCCTCGGCCAATTCCTCAGGGCCTGGTCATGAATGACCATTTACAGCAGCCAGGGGCATCACATGAACTGCAGGCACTGCTTCCACTGGAGCCATTTTCTGACCCTGAGTTGTAGGTCACCTCCATGAATTTGGTGCCAGCGTCAGTGCTGCCAACGGTTGGCATCCCACCCACGAGCGTCCACCTGTAGCGATCCATTACCGTCCAGGTCACTTTCAAGTCTATTCTCCAATGCAGGATATGTGGGAACTCTTTGTGGTACAGGGGGCATCCACCAGCAGCACACAGAAGAAACTGACATCGCGACCTCGAGCACCAAGCATTGTCTCACATTATGGAGGAGGGATGCTGGGGTGACACTGGCCTACAGGTGACCCAACAACAGGAGAGGTCTCTGGAAACCTGTAGTTACCACACTAGCTGCAGCAGCACATCATAATCTGTTGAAGTCAGCAGGACATGAGGAACTGGTCTGTCACATGTTTGATCAGCTCACGCCACTGTGTGGCAGCTAAGCTTGACACCAGGAGGTAGCAACTTCAGGTAGCATGGACAGCTGCACCTCCCAAGTGATGCACACAGCTGCTATCAAGTGTCACCAAGTGGAATATTCTAATGTTTGTCTATTTAAGCAAGGAGCAGAGTGATCTCTCCCTCACTCTGCTATGTTCCACGTGACTTCACTCCACCCACAGATCTCTGATGGAGTAAAGGTACTGCCATGCCAATGCACAAGTACGCTATAATGAATGTATTTTTTGTTGTGAGCATTGAAGTAATCATACTTTTACTGCTGTTCTCTACTGTGTGTGTTACTACAGGGGGGAAAGTTAATTCAGGGCTGCTAGTAGGAAATCTGCCTGGTGCTTCTACAGAGATGAAAGGCAGATCTATTAAATGCTTTAACTGTGGAAAGGGGGGCTATATTAGTAAGAAGTGCTGGCAAGGACCAAAGATCAAGAACAGTTGTACGATCAATAAAGAGAAGTATAGCGAGGGTAACAGGATTTGTAGCATATGCCGTAAGGATAGAAACGGGTTGCCTGTCATTTGTTGCTCCATCAACAACAAATCAGTTTGTGCCCTTATGGATACAGGTAGTATCCTTAGTGCAGTTGATAAAGGTTGGAAAACCAGAATATTTGTAAATGGGGCATGTTGGAATCAGAGAAAAGCAACTATACTGCTGCTAGCAAGATGTGCATTGGGGTGGAGGGAGTAATTTTGGTGAAGGTTAGGATTAGTGGCTGTTCCTTGAGAACTAAGGTGAGAGTCATGTCGGATTTATCAACACCTTGTATTCTAGGTGCTGTATTCATTAGAAAATTCAGTTAGTGATTAACTGGGCAGATAATAACAATTTCTTCAAATTCTGACATGGTTCTAAAGTTACCTTTTGTCAGCAGACTAGGCAGTACCATTGAGAAGCACTTTGCAGAAATGGGATGGTGTGCAAAGTCAGAGGGAAAAGTGAAATCCAATGAAGTTAACGTGTAGCATTTGGATCCTGAGTACCTACAGTAGAAAAATTAAGGCCCTTCGTGAAGTTTTTTCTGACTTGCTAACCACTAGATTTGGGTTAACAATCTTTATGGAATATCAGATAGAAGTCAATGATAACATTCTGGTGCAGAAACCACCTAACCATCTCTATCTCTCCTCCCATCAGGTGGAGGAGATTAAAGCTACAGAGAAACTTTTAGATCAGGAAGTTATTTGCCCAATCACCTCACAAAATGCAGCCACAGTTCTCCAGGCTCCTAAATCAGATTGGGATATTTCAGGAGCAGAACAAAAAGATAGTTGCTTTCTGTCCCACTTCCTGATTTGCATTCTTACTTTGGTTGGTTCAGTGGGGCTCGAGTCTTTACTACATTGGATTTAAATCAAGCAGATAATCATATCTCATTAGTGGAGAATTCCAGGAGGCTGAAAGCATTTGTGACCATCTGGAATGTATTTTAATTCACCTGAATGCCCTTTTGGAATGTCCACTGGAGCCACAGTTCCATCACAGCTGATGAATAAGATATATTTGATATATTTGTATACCACTACCTTAATGGTTTAGTGACATACAGTCATAATTTGCAGAAATATCTACAGCATTTGAGTGAAGTTGTTATGCACCAGTATGTGATTTTTGGGACATACATTTTCTTCAGAGGGAGTAACAGTTGATCTACAAAAAAGTAAGGCTACTCTGATAGTTCCTCTGTCCAGGCATGTTAAGGGAGCGGCTGGATTCATAGGGATAGCAAACTTCTTCAAGAAATTAACTCCCGAATTTGCACATAAGGCTGCCCCACTGAATGTATTAAGGAAAATGGGACAAAAATTCGAATGGGGTGATTCCCAGGAAATGGCATTTGTAGGACTAAAGGAATCTGTTGGTAATGCTTCTGTATTGGCACTATGTGTCTTTAACATTGTGTGTGAAATCTTATGGGACTTAACTGCTAAGGTCATCAGTCCCTATGTCTTTAACAAACTCTTTATATTGCAGACAGCTGTGTCATTGTCAAGGTTAGGAGCTGTTCTACTCCAGGAAGACGAAGAAGGACGATCAGTCAATGCTTATGCCTTTAGAGGTCTTAATGAGCTACAGCATAAATATTCAGTCTATGAGCTAGAGGCTCTGGCTGTATAGTTTGGTGTAGAGAAGTTCAAGTATTACATGGAACATAGAGAGTTTACATTGGAAACAAACAACCAAACACTGAGGTAGGGTTTAGAGCAGCTGTGGAAAACTGGGCTGCTAGCCCATTTAAATTTGAGGTCGTTAATATCCACGGTAGTGACAATCAGATACCTGATCGACTGAAATTTTCACTCTGCAATGGAATATGCGCTGATATGAAACTTCCTGGCAGATTAAAACTGTGTGCCAGATCGAGACTCAAACTCAGGACCTTTGCCTTTCACGGGAAAGTGCTCTACCGACTGAGCTACCCAAGCATGACTCACGACCCGTCCTCACAGCTTTGCTTCCACCAGAACCTCGTATCCTACCTTCCAAACTTCACAGCAGCTCTCCTGTGAATCTTGCAAGACTAGCATTTCTAGAAGGAAGGACACTGTGGAGACATGGCTTAGCCAAAGTCTAGGGGATCTTGCTCACAAAAAGCAAAGGTCCCCAGTTTGAGTCTCAGTCTGGTACACAGTTTTAATCTGCCAGGAAGTTTCAGATAGCTGGTAGTTTAAACAGGATGTTTGACAAGAAAACTGGAGGGAAGGACCTTGATATTCCCTCATCAGGCATACAGCCAAATACAATCAACCTTATACTTCATGAATTTGCAGCATTATTCCAGGGATCCACCCTTATCAGGAACAGGACCCAAATGTAAAAGCTGTCAAAGTACTACTAAATGTAGTAAATGAGTTTTGCTATTTAGACAGTAAAAGAATGTATATGGCTGAAGTAGAGAGGATACAGAATGTAGAATGGCAAAGATAAGAAAATCTTTTCTGAAGAAGAGAAATTTGTTAACACTGAATACAAGTGTTACAATGTCTTTTCTGAAGGCATTTGTCTGACGTGTAGCTTTGTACAGAAATGAAATGTGGATAATACAGTGCAGACAAGAAGAGAATGGAAGCTTTTGAAATGTGGTGCTACAGAAGAATGCTGAAGATTAGATGGGTAAATCGTGTAAATAATGAAGAGATACTGAATCGAATTGGGGGCAAAGAAATTTGTGGCATAGCTGGACTAAACAAAGGGATCAGTTGATTAGACACATTTTCAGACATTATATTTAGTACTGGAAGGAAATGTGGGATGGGGGAGAATTGCAGAGAGTGACCAAGAGACGAGTACAGTAAGCAGGTTCAAACGGCTATGGCTTGTAGTAGTAATTCAGAGAGGATGAGCCTTGCACAGGATAGAGTAACATGAAGAGCTACATCAAGCCAATCTTCGGACTAAAGATCACAACAACAGGCTAAATTATCCATGCTGCCAGCATTAGATATGATTGATAATCTCTATAGAGACATTAAAAAGTTTAAATTCATTGTTCTTTTACTACAATTCTACAGTGATTGACAAAAAATGTGAAGCACCCAAAAGACATCATAGGATGTTAATGTAACTTTGTAAATGCCCACACTGTCATCAGGTATGTAAATGAATACAGCTGCAATCCTCTATGACAAGTGGAATGGCCACCAGAGTGCATTACTGTTGTTCGTTTTTAATGTTGTTACCAGCTCTGGTAGGGTATACAAAAGGTGTGAACAACTTCAGAAGTTGAGTGATCACTGTGAATGCCATGGAGGTAGCTTGTACTCATATGAGGCAGCTTTCTCAGCACCTGGTATAGAGTTTGAAAGGAGCCTCACTGTGGGTCTCTGCTGGACCAACTGATCGAATTGTGCAATATCCGGATTTTTAGGACACACAGAAGCTACAGTGACCCAATGTTGGACTGCATGATAATATGAGAGCAGGTACACCGTTGACAAGATTCCAGTTGAAAACATGTGACCACAATAAGGGAGGATTGTTGAATTACGCAACAAACACATTGTAAGCCCTTCACACCTGTGCCTGCAACCCAATAGCAAATAGTGCACTCCCTGCAATATTCTGTCTCATTCTGCACCGTTGTCAGGAACAAGCAGCAGTGGATTTGTGAATAAGCATCCATGCATAGCTGTTAACACCACAACACAAATAGCTGTATTTGTGGCAGTGCCATGACTGAGAAGCAAAGGCTGTTGATGAACAGCATAGCACAGTGACCCATACAGTGTCAATAGGATGCGGTACGTTTTCTGCATGCCATCTTTGCCTCTAGTGGGGGGGGCGTGCAGTTTTGACATAAGCAAATGGCAGTATGAGGAGCAAGTCACACGACGGCAGGCAGCAGAGCAGGAGTGGCTCTTCAGGCACAGCATATTGTGATTTGGGCCATGTGATTTCTTCGTTGGACAACTGGACTTCGGAATTCTGCTTGGGGTCGCATGTCCGAGAATAAGTTTTCATTCTGACAGCTCTGGAGGACACGAGGTGGCTGAAGCTATTCCTACTGTGGAAGTCCATGGTTGTCATGCCTTGGTTAAGAGGGAAGCATGCCATCTTAGAACTATGGTCACATACCTTACTTCCATTGAGTAAATTTGGGGACAGCACGAGGTTTGCAAAATGTTCATTTCTATTGTGTTCCCCAGTGCACCACCATCTGCTTATGAACCTTACCTGCCTTCACGGCTATTAAAACTCTAAAAATACTGGTTCAATTTTCGTGCTTGCTTAAGACCTGGTTGTGGGTACGTTGATTGCGAGTCCAACCACTTATTATACCGACATAAATTTGCAATTTTCTGCAATCAAGGCATACTGTGCTTTTACCTTCTTGTTTATGATAGCTTTGTGAACTTTGATTTAAGTTACCTCATTTATTGCTGTGAGTGGCTTTGATGCTCACTAATTAACTTGTTAACTTTCGGAGTAAAGGTTTCATGCCAATTTCTTGGTATTTAAGGTACTGCCTGCTAATGTAATTGAAGTTTGTTTGCCCACTATGTGCATCCATTTAAATCTTGTTGATCTTCTATCTTGCGTGGCAGCCCTTTGCTACTGTCACGCCACTGAGTGTTCTGAAAATGAATTACATTTTCTGCTCCTTTATTGATATGTGGTCGTGTAAAGCTATATTGTGTACAGTTCCATGACTGAATGGCTAAAGTTAATTTATGATTTGATTGATTGTTGAACTTAAAGATCCTTTTTCTTGCCAGGTAATACTGTACTAGCAGTTACTAGTGCCATGCACAGAATTGTCTTGATTATCCGGGATGTGTCTACATCAGATTTATGCAGAGTAGCTACCTGGATATAGCTAGTTGGATTTTGAGGTCACTGCTGTGCTGGCTCTTGCTCAACAGTACTCATGTGGCCAAACAAAAGTTGCTTGACACAATATTGTAACTGTCTTGGTTTCTTAAAAATTATGAATTTTTCAAAATATGTGTGTGTGTGTGTGTTTTCTGCTGCGGGATTGAATGTGAATTTTAAGGTCACTGTTTTAGTAAGTTTTCATTCCTTTGGTCAGTAGTGTTGTGGCACATTCTGTGATACCAAGAAATTGTAAATCAGTAAACAGGCTGTCAGAAAATACCAGGTGAATTGTGATATTGTTTGCGGCACAAATTATTCTTCTTGTAGTTGTTTTTTTGAAGCATAGATACTGCATTAAATTTTTGCATCATTCTTCTGTTACATAAGCTTGTATTATATATATATATATATATATATATATATATAATGGAAGGAAACATTCCACGTGGAAATTCCTCTTTCTGTTTGGTCTTTAAATATGTCTGCTTGTGTCTGTATGTGTGGATGGATATGTGCGTGTGTGCGAGTGTATACCTGTCCTTTTTTCCCCCTAAGGTAAGTCTTTCCGCTCCCGGGATTGGAATGACTCCTTACCCTCTCCTTTAAAACCCACTTCCTTTCGTCTTCCCCTCTCCTTCCCTCTTTCCTGATGAGGCAACAATTTGTTGCGAAAGCTTGAATTTTGTGTGTATGTTTGTGTTTGTTTGTGTGTCTATCGACCTGCCAGCATATTATATATATATATATATATATATATATATATATATATATATATATATATATATATATATATATATATATATATAATGGAAGGAAACATCCCACGTGGGAAAAATTATATATAAAAACACACAAAATTCAAGCTTTCGCAACAAACTGTTGCCTCATCAGGAAAGAGGGAAGGAGAGGGGAAGACGAAAGGAAGTGAGTTTTAAGGGAGAGGGTAAGGAGTCATTCCAATCCCGGGAGCGGAAAGACTTACCTTAGGGGGGAAAAAAGGACAGGTATACACTCGCACACACGCACATATCCATCCACACATACAGACACCATGTCTGTGTGGATGGATATGTGCGTGTGTGCGAGTGTATACCTGTCCTTTTTTCCCCCTAAGGTAAGTCTTTCCGCTCCCGGGATTGGAATGACTCCTTACCCTCTCCCTTAAAACTCACTTCCTTTCGTCTTCCCCTCTCCTTCCCTCTTTCCTGATGAGGCAACAGTTTGTTGCGAAAGCTTGAATTTTGTGTGTATGTTTGTGTGTCTATCGACCTGCCAGCGCTTTTGTTCGGTAAGTCACCTCATCTTTGTTTTTTTATATATATATATATAAAAATTAGTGATGTGGGTGGGTAAAAGCCCAGAGGGCAGGACATTTATAAATGGGTGTCTGCCTGGGAATTTACCCAAAGAGTTTTAAATGACCAAAATCTTGGCATGTATAAAAGTACTTTTTACAGTTTTTACTGCTAGAATGTATACTTTACCAATTAAAATAAGGGGAAGGATGATACTCCTGACATTAAAAGTCAAGAATTATTTACACTTAAACATACATATTTAACTTATTGCCTCTGTTGCTAAGAACAAAAGGAAAGAAGAGAGAAGCATTTTGAACTAGCTTATATTTAACTGCTTATATTTACAATTTCATTTCTCTTTTTACCAGTTCTACTCTTCACTCTCGGTCTCTCTGTCTCTAGCATGCGCACACCAACCCATGCACGCACGCTCGCACGAGTGCTCCCCCCCTGCCCCTCCCGCCTCACACGCACACAAAACCACCAAGTATAACAGCCAATGTATAGTGGTAAATCAACACAAAAAGGTCTTTAGGTCATCGCTTTGTAACGTAACACACTTTATAATTAATGTCAGATCTCTAAATATTGTTGAAGAATGATTATTGATAGAAAAATTATTACTGAATATATGCACAACTGATGGGTTTCTTGATGAGAAATGTATTGTAACATGACGATACAGCAACATTTGAGATAGACTATAGTTTTCAATTCTGCTGCTTTCTTCATGTACTTTTTCATATGACTGCATTGCCATGAAGATACAATAAGAACACTAACACTAAAAAGATTTAATACCAAAGAACCGGTGGCCAATATGCTGGAATCATTCTATTCTGATACTAGTCTATTCCTAGAGAATCAGTGATTCTTGGAATCGCTGAATCGGGACATGACACATCCCTAATTAAAATCATTATTACAGATTAACTTTTTTACTCTAATGTTTTGCAGTAGTGCAACATAAGTAAAAATACTACGTACAGGCTTGCTACTTAATATAAACTATACTTTATTTCAAAAATTACTTTGAATGTTGTTTTCTTTTTTTATTATGTACTACCCCAAGAATTGACATAATTAAAGATGTAAAAAATTATGTTACAGTGCAATTTATTTTCTCTACTAACTCCCTGCTAACTCTCAAGAAGCTTTTTCAATTCTTTTACCCAACCATTACAGATGCAGTGTTGCAAAACACCTTTTCCAATACAAATACCAGCTTACAAATTTTATAAGTGCCGCTTATCAATTAAACTCTGAAATGCATAAATGCCTGGGCATTTATGAATTTTGGGCATTTGCCCAGGCATTTATCCTGGGCATTTGCCCCAATTTATACGCCCCAGGCATTTTACTCCACTAGTCCTAATAACTACGAGGTATTTCATTATAGGAATTGAAACTTGGTGATAAGTGATTAATTCTCAAGCCACTGCAAAAAATTTCTTTGCCTCTATGATGTGGGTTGTTGAAAGTACCTGCTTCCACAACTGTGAAAGTTAAGTACAAAGCTCATTTGTTATCTTTGAACATAGATATTTTCATAACCGCATACATTTTGGGTTTCCTATGTTTTTAATGGTACAATGTGTATCAAGTCTGACTTGAATGCAAAGTAAACACCGTAGCAGTCGTTCGGGGACATGTACGTTTATGAAATTTGATCATCCTTGAAAACTTGTTGTTATTGTTCTTAATGTGTTTTTTAATTAATTGTTGAAAGCTTGCCATACTCTCTCCACCCATGAAGTTCTGTTTTCTCCTCCCCTTCTGACTGCTTCACTTTTTTTGTCTGGCAGTGCATATTTGGTTTTGGCCCCTGGCAAGTATTGAGAAATCATATTTATGTAACTTAAAATGATACAGCAAACCACCAGTGCTTGTATAACCTGGAATCCCATTTGAAATTAATTTCCTATACAATCTATTTAGAGCTTTGTGGATTAAATCAAACCAATCATTTCTATCCTGGTCACAATTTCTATAGCATAAAATTCTGGTATGGTATAAAAGCACTGAGCATCATTCATGCTGGTTGGTTGGTTAATTAGTTAGTTAATTAGTTAGATAGATAGTGTATGAGCCTCACACTGATTACAAAGTTTAATATTCTCACATCAAAGCCATGGAGCTCTTTCCAGCTGTATTACTATTAAGTATATCCCTGTATGCTACTTAAATTTTAGCCATTTCTAGCTTGTCAAGATCCATGGATTTTTGAATCTAAGTTTTGAAATAATTATACGAGGTCAACCTGAAAAGATAGTAGTCTCCCCAAGGACCTTCTTTTTCAAGTGATCAACTGTTTCATTGTGAGAGCCTCTGTGTTTGCTTCCAATATTTCCAAAATATGCCTGTTGGTTTGGTTAGCCAATCTAAATTTTTTAAATTTCTATATTGTCTCCTAAAATGTATGTGTATGAATGTACTCTTGAGTATGTGTGGTCAATAATAAATTGCTTCTCTGATTGCCAGCAGTTATGGTCTATAGACAATAGTTCCTTTCACCAATTCTAGTATTTTATAGGTTCCATTATTATTCCTCTCGAAGTAATATCCCCATTCACTTCTCTCTTAGAACCAAAAATATATTTAAAATCATATTTGTAGTCAAACATATTTAATGAATTGTGCTATCCCTTGATCAATGCCCTCATATTTTCCTATCATTTGGAACGTATAAAATAGAGGCTGTATCAGAGAAAATGTATCTTAAATGACAGTAATGCCACATTCTGAGGATTGATGGCCTTCATCATGCCATTCCTTATAACTTTTCATTAGCATAGGAGAATGTGTGGAATTCTTTTATGTGAATGTACAGGCAAAGTTTGGACACCACCTTTATGGCAAAAGAATTGGATGTATTTAACTATCGCAGATGAATGTTCATCAGAGATAAGGATATCATTGGGAGTGACCCACAAAAATGATCTGATGGAGAGAGTGAGCAGCAATCTGCAGCTGCAAGCTGATGATGCTCCGGTGTACAGGAAGGTTTGCATGTGAGGAATGTGGTAGAGAAGGTGAAAGACCGACTTTGGTTTACTGGGAGAATTTTTGGAAAGTGAGTCATCTGTACAGGAGACCACATACAGGACACTAGTGTGACCTATTCTTGGATACTACTTGAGCATTTGGGATCTGCACCAGGTTGGATTAAAAGATGACATCAAAGCAATTCAAAGGTGGTCTGCTAGATTTGTTGCCAGTAGGTTTGAACAACACACAGGTACTACAGAGATGCTTTAGGAACTCGATTTGGAGGAACACGATTGAGAAAATTGAAAGAACCAACATTTGAAGCTGAGTGAATTATGATCCTTATCCAGCCAACATAGATTTTGCATAAGAACCACAGAGATAAGACGTGAGAAATTAGGGCTCATACAGAGGCTACATTTGTGAGTGGAACAAGAAAGGAGATGATTAGTAGTGAACCGGGTACCCTCCACCATGCACCATATGGTGGCTTGCAGACTGTGTATGTAGATGTAGACTGAATACCACCTAGTGGCACTGCAGGAAAGTGATGCACTAAGGAAAGTATTTGCCGGTAAATTCCGCAAATATGAAAGGAGAATCATTATAGAAATAATGAGGATGGTAAGTGAGGAAATCCACTGACTTAAGTGACTTTGACAAAGAGCAGATTTTTATGGCCCAGTGCCTGAAACAAGCATCTCCAATTTGGCAAAGCTAGTTGGCAGTTCAAGTGCTACTGTCTTAAGCACCTAGGGAAAGTGGCTGAAGAAGAGTGAAACCACAAACAGACATCAAAGTGTTGAACGTCCATGTCTCTTTGCAAAACGGGGGTGTTTAGAAGCTTTTTCCACTATGTGAAGTGGGACAGACAGCTATTTATGGCAGCTTTGATGACAAGTGTCAATTATGATTGCAGAGGGTCTGGGACAATAGAGATAGAACCAGGGATCAGCAGAATTGTGTCGCCTGGTAGGATGAATTACATTTATTGTTACATGATGTCGATGGTCATGTACGGATATGGTGTCACACAGGAAAATGGCTGCTCAAAACATGCCCTGTGTCATGTTTGCAGACCAGTGAGGGTTGTATTATGTTATGGGAGACATTTATCTGGGCTTCCATAGGGTCTGCAGTAGTAATCAAAGGCACTATGACAGTTGTGAACTATATGAATATTATTGCAGACCACCTGCATCCCTTCATACTTGATAATATCTTCTAGCAGGATATCTAACTGTGTCACAAGGCTTCCATCATGCTACAGTTGTTTGAGGAACATTGTAGTGAACTCACATTGTTGAGTTGGTAAACACCATGGTGAATCACAAAAAGCACAAGAAGAAACACACTGTGATTCACACTTTACTAAAGAAAACAAAATATTGAAAACTATGCTTAGAGATGGAAAAATGTGTCTGATAGGAATATCTATGAAATTTAACATATTTTTCCTTAAGCTCAGACACATTCAGTGCCAAAATCTGAACAAACTAACTGGTTCGAAGACATATGTACATTTCATGAGAATATGAATCCATCAATGATGATGATGAAAAAGAAGAAGTGGTTTAACACAGCCCTGTTTGCATTGTAAGCCTACTAATCATGATTAAAATTTGGAACTGAATGAATATTTTTAAAACTTTACACACATTTTCTTGTTTAAATCATATTTGTGTTTTTCATATAACACTAATGTTGTCATATATATTTTGAAGGCGGTGCCCGACAGCTCATAAGTAGTTGACATATGTGGTAGTTTGACTACCATGAGATGTTAACAAATACTTCTCTATTAAAACCAGTTTCAATCAAATGATCATTAAGGAATCTAAAGTCATCTGAAATGGCTTACATGGCAACATTAAGAAACTGCTATTGTTGTGGTCCAGTCCAAAGACTAGTTTGATGCAGCTCTCCCTGCTACTCTATCCTGTGCAAGCATCTTCATATCCAAGTAGCTACTGCAACCTATCCTTCTGAATCTGCTTACTATATCCATCTCTTGGTCTCCCTCTATGATTTTTATCCTCTAAACTTCCCTTCAATACTAAACTGGTGATCCCCTGATACCTCAGAACATGTCCTACCACCCAATCCCTTCTTCTAGTCAAGTTGTGCCACAAATTCCTCTCCTGCCCAATTCTATTCCGTACCTCCTCATTAGTTACATGATCTTCAGCATTCTTCTGTAGCTCCACATTTCGAAAGCTTCTATTCTCTTCTTGCCCAAACTTTTTTTCGTCCATGTTTCACTTTCATACATGGCTACACTTCATTCAAATACTTTCAGAAAAAACTTCCTGACACTTAAATCTATACTCAATGTTAACAAATTTCTCTTCTTGAGAAACGCTTTTCTTGTCATTGCCAGTCTACATTTTATATCCTCTCTACTTCAACCATCATCAGTTATTTTGCTGCCCAAATGGCAAAATTCATCTACTACTTAAGTGTCTCATTTCCTAGTCTAATTCCCTCAGCATCACCTGATTTAATCTGACTACATTCCATTATCCTCATTTTGCTTTTGTTGATGTTCCTCGTATATCCTCCTTCCAAGATACTGTCTATTCCATTCAACTGCTCTTCCAAGTCCTCTGCTGTCTCTGGCAGAATTACAATGTCATCGGCAAACCTGAAAGTTTTGAGGGATATCCTACCCAAAGTCCCACCCATATCACCCAAAGTAGGGTTCTGCTAACCATCTTGTCCATACCTACTCCAATCCTGCACCGCATGAGTCATTCCCTTGTGATCAACCCAAGTACAAGACCTGATCCATATATCCACCCACTACATCCTAGTGGAGTCCAGTCACAGGGTCTCCTGCCGAACAAAAGGTGAGGCGACATGTGAATGCATCCATGTTATATATCAGTTATGCTGCAATTATTATATAGAATTCTCTGTAGGTGTAACAATTATGTAGTACTGACTCGAACAGCTGGTATTTCCAAACAAGGTGCTTATGATTCCCGAAAAAGAGGACCATCGAACAGTCTCTTTAAATTTTTTATGTCCCCTGAAGGACCTACGAGTCTTTACACAACACGGGCACAAACGTAACTGAGTGAAGATACGTCTCTCTCTTGCTCACCAGCACCTGACAAGCTAACACATTCTTCTCCCATCTCCCAAGCCATCCTATACGTCGGGGTCTTAGTGGTTGCTTCCCTAGGTGCCTCAAGTGTGTACCTTTTTCACGAATAAACCTTTCAAAATTCTTTTATGGAAATTGGCTAACTGTTCATTTACTTGACCAACCTGATCCAGGTGCCCACCCCATGCCTGCTCCTGTCATACCATACAAATCTACAAATCTGGTGTCACAAGTGTGAAATATAGTCTCACCATCCAATCCGAAACAGTAGTTTGCTGCAGTTGGGCACTGAATATATCAGTGTTAGTGTGGCCAGCTGCTGCATGAAATTTTTGGTGTGGCCTGTCGCCACCCATGGCTCACGTTAGCCAGCATTGTGAAGTATGGGGACACTGTCCTCATCATGTAGGACATACCACCAGCCCAAATAATGAGGGGAAAAATAATAATTTCTTTGTATCCAGACAATTTTGGAATGTGAGATGCAGTAATACTGGTCAGTATACAAGAAGTAACCAAGAGTGAAGAATCCTTTCCCAAAAAGATAGTTAAGAAAAAAGAGAAAAATCATTACCAGTCTGAGAAGTGTACACAAGCAGCAACTGCAGAATAGGTTTCTCATCTGACTGACTCTGAGCAAAGTTTGTTATACCCACTTTTAGAGGAGTATTTGTGGTTATTTGAAAACATGCAATACTTGCCAGCTACTGATCTTGTGTACCAGAAACAGTGCCAAGTCCCATATCAATTACAGTCCCTTGTGGAAGCAACAGTCCAACAACAGCTTGATATAAGAATTATCCGACCTTCAGCCAGCTCCTGGTCAAGTCTGACTGTAGATTTACCAAAGAAATCAACTAACAGTGAGAAGACTTATTGCCTATGTGTAGACATGAGAGCAGTTAACACCATCCTTGATAGGCACTCAGGCTATCACCTGATTGTGATTGAGCCTCAGGACCAGCAAATAACAGGTTTTATTGTAACTTCAGCTTGTACAAGTTTTTGCAGATGCCGTTTTGCTTAAAAAATGTAACAGCCACGTTTCAAGGACTTGTTGTTACAAAGTCTGAAACCTACTATCTGTCTGACCTATTTAGGTGGCATTACAGTGCTCTCTCTAATGATAAAAAAAACACACACACAACTACTGATGTAAGTGTTGCGAGGTTCCTGGGTGCTCACTTAAGTTTGAAGTTGGAAAAACGTTCTTTCGCAAAGTCACAAGTCCAGTAACTGGGACACATTATCAGCTCTGATGGGTTACAGCTAGACCACCAGTCAACAGAAGCCGTGGATAATTTCCCTACTCCAACAAATTTTTAAAGAACTTCAAAGCTTCTTGGGATTAGCCAATTACTACCATCAATTCATACAGGATTATGCTACTATCAGTAAGCCCTTAATCAGACACTGACAAATTCACCCCTACTGGCATAACCTGACTTTTAAAAGCCACTTATACTCTCATGTGATGTCTCGGACTTCGCCGTAGGTGTTGTATTACACCAAGAGCACAATGGCAAAGAAAAACTTATTTGTTATGCTCCTCAGCAACTCAACAACGCTGTAATTAATTATAGCACCACAACAAAAGAGTTGTTAGTAGAGATGGGCAAACTCATTCACCATAGGGAATTAGTTCACTAGTGATCGCTCTTTTTTGGGAACCATTCATTTTTACTCATTCACCGTTCATCTGTGCTTGGTGTTTGTTGTATGGTTCTTCTGAAAAATTAGTAGCACAGGTGGCTGAAGATGGAAGGTGCCAAGAGGGGGCACTTGCCTCTCCCCTGGAGTGCAGAGATTTTATTTGTAACAGAATTCTCACACACATGTAATATTCATGATTCTGCAAAATCTCTCATTTAGCCAACTGTAACATTAGTGGCTCATCGCAGTGAAATAATATAATGTGGTGCACAAAAAAACGGCCCTGAGTCCTGTTACACACAATTTGTTGACCGCTATGAGCAGAAAAGATAAACACGTAATAATTAGGCAGTGAAGAAATAACAAAAAAGCTAATGCAAACAACTTCAAAACAATAGATGATGAATGGTGGGCAACAATGAGCAGTCTAGTACTTGGGGCAGATTTTTTGTACACCATCCTGTACCATTGAAATAATATTGTAGAAGTTATCATATTCTCTTCTCAAAATGTGACGCAAGACACTCGATTATGGAGCACGGCTTCATTCAGTTGTAAGTCACTCTGCCTTCCATAACAATGAACATACCCTTTTACCTTGGATCAAAAAAAGGACGGAAAACGGAAAATGGCCACTCTTGTGTGCCATGTCGACTGCCTTTGCACGTGTAATAACAAAACAAAATCTTGTCTTTTTACAAGTATTTCTTCTGCTATTTGTCGAAATAGCGAATAAGCTGATATGCCATTTTGTTACCTGAAAAAATGTACGTATTACATGCAACGTAATGGACTCTGAATAGAAAACAAAAAGCCAGAAGTTCAAAGTTCAAAAAAGGTTTGAAACTGATCTAGAGTGAGCGTGCGCAGTGAACGAAATGAACAACAACTCGATACTGAACTCACTATGAGTAGTCGGCAGTGGAACTGCAACGAGTGGCCACAGAAAGAAGGACAAGTCCAGCCAAGCGAGACCGAGACTGAGACAGACGGGAACGGGGCCGAGGGTGGAACGAGACTGACTGACGTGCCATTGTGAGAACGAGACCAACCATTTTCCATTTCCTGGAACTATAAGTAGAAAGCCACGAGCGAGACCGAGTCAAGCGGGAACGGGATAGAGGCTGGAACGAAACCGGCTGATGTGCCGTAGTGAGAATGAGACGGACCATTTCCCGTTCCCGGGAACTATAGGTAGAAATCTGTGATTGAAGTGAACTATGTAACACCTTCCTTAGAATTCGTTCCTCACTCATTCCGTTCATCTTGGTGAACCGTTTCTTTGGACACATTAGTTTGTGAACAACCCATCTCTAATTGTTAGCTTTAATGTTTGGTGTTAACTACTTCAAATGTTATCTACATGGTAAGAAATTTACTGTGGTAACTTACCATGCTGACCTGTCACAAGACCACAGTAACCAACTGAGATGTTGGGCTTTAAAAACTACCAGAATATGAAGTGTCTCATAAACCTGGTAAACTGCATCAGCACGCAGACGGCCTCAACTGCAAGTAGATGAAGTGCTAATAGAAGAAATAAAAAGCACCCAGGAAGTATACTCCAATTTCCAACAGTATGCCAGAATGGCTGATATTTTTTTTCTGTGTGTGTGTGTGTGTGTGTGTGTGTGTGTGTGTGTGTTAGAACGTGATATATCTGCTGAGAATGTCAGAGTCACTCCAGATGCAAATCATTGTTCAATGCCATTACAGCATACTATCTCTGCACAGCAACAAACACACTATAAATTCACACATTGATACCCACAATTAGTGGTTGGGACAGTTCAATGACATCGATAAGTATATATGCAAATGTTTGTCTTGTGCTCAGAGGTCACAGCTGTTGCAGTCATGATCTACTTTGCAGACCCTACTAGAACTTCCAGACCTCCAAAACTGTAGCACTCAATACCACGGGACCATTTCCCTCCTCCTCCAGTGATGAGATTGCATGCGAGGGTGACATAGAGTCTCAAATGTGGGTGGGGATGGGACTAAGCAAAGACACTACTCTCTCTTGCTCGCTGGTGCCTGACCAGCTAATATGTTCCCCTCCCCCTCTCCTAAGCCATGCTATACATTTTAGTCTTAGTGGCCACCTCTACAGGCAGTGACTGTTTTCCTAGCTGCCTCAAATGTATACCCTTTTTCATGAATAAACCCTTTGAGGTTCTTTTTGGAATTGGCTGATTTCTCATTTACTCGCCCACCCTGATCTGGATGCCTACTCCATGCCCGCTCCTGTTGTCCCATATAACATTTTTGAAGTTAGAACACTTTCTGCTTTATTTATTAAAATAGATAAATTTTTGCCCATAATGTTTCCAAAGAATGCAAGAGAAGATGTGTCCTTCCTGGTAATCTTAATTGGCTGCGAGTTACATCTCCCTGACAGTCCACCAAAATCATAAGGACTTTCAATCACATTATCTACAGGTTCTACTCAGATCCAATAAATACTATTTAATTAAACATGCACTAAGACTAATATAACTAGGCTGTGGGAAGTTCCCAGTACATTGCCTACACTTGATACACTTGACTGGTTTGCCTTCAGAGCTGTCTAGCTCATCAGGGTTTCAGGACAATGAGGTCGCAGAAATCAAGGAAAACCTGATTCATGGAACAAAGCATGTGTACTATCTAAACTGAAAAATGTGTAATTGCTACTTTTGTTACTTGAAAGGGAGATTGAATCTTAAAGTAAACAGTCCCAGAAAACACTACAGAACCTTCCAAAATTACTCATGGGTTACACCACTCTCAGACTGCTCAATGATGATGCTGTCTTGTGCAGGAAAGTATCATAACTCAGTGGTCACATGAAAATGTACAATGTGGTGTACTGAATGGCAGCTCTTTCTAAACATGGATAAATGCTAGATAATGCTTATAACACAGAGAAAGAATGTAAGAGAATCTGATTACATGATACTGCACCAGCATTTGGAGTCCTCCTCAAATAGGACAAAACACATTTGACAAATTCAGAGATGTCCTACTATGATAGTAACAGTCCAGTCAAGTTTGCATACAAGTGCAAAAGAGATGTCAGGAAACTTAGACGGTAATCTCTGGAAGAAAGACAATGTTTTCACAAAACTCTATAATGTTAACCATCATTGTGGAAGACTGTGCAACTACCTGACTATGCACTGTGCAAAAAATCCTTGAGATAAGGGAGATTATTCCATGTACCAAACCATAAAACTCATTACTTGCTCCATATGTGAATAGAATATAACAAAGTCACTAACATTGGTATTAAGTACCCTCTGATTAGCACTGTATAACAGCTTGTGGAGTATCTATGTAGATATAGGTTAACCAGAAAGACCTACGAGTTTTTTGTACTAAACATAAAGTGCAATATGCTGTTTTAGAAGCATCAAAAAAGACCCTGAAGTACTAAGCACCAAATCTGAAGCAGCCTTCAACCAGCAGAATGAACTAGGATGAATAACCTACAAGACAAAATTGTCACAGGTGTGCAAGCAGAACCACTTCCAAGGAATGTGGAAATTCTGAATGCACAAAAAAGCAAAGGTCCCAGTCAAATTCAATAAGGCTTAATATGGTACTTGGCTTTAGTAAAATAATGTGGTGGATAAAGTGGGTGGTGGAGGAGGAGGAGGAGGAGGAGGAGGAGGGGGGATGGAATAACATGCATGATTAATATCTATGCATTGTCTATTCCTCAGTGGACTACATGGGACTTTGGATTTTTTCAGTGTTGCTGAGTTTAGAATTTAGAACATTCTGTTCCCAGACTAAGAGGACAGTATGAAGAATTTGTTTTTAGATGGTGTAAGTCAGGTTTGATGTACGGGATAATTTTATCCAAGCATAATCTAGTATCCATCTCACCAGCCATAGTCTTGCACCTATTAATTTAAATAATGGAAGGAGTAAAGGCAACATCTCAACAAATAATTGAGCCACTGAGTCATTGGTAGGCACATAAACTAGACCGAGCACACTCCTAGCTTTCAAATGAATACTCTTTCAGAATTGTATAGTACATGTACACAAACATACAACTGCAGTTTCATTGTTCTGGGTGACTAAGAGCTGTGTGTGTGTGTGTGTGTGTGTGTGGGCGCTCGCTCGCCCACACACACACACACACACACACACACACACACACACACACACACACACACAGCTCTTAGCATATAGTGCTTGGGCATGCATGTGAGTGTGCTTGTGCACGTGTCCTCACATGAGTATACGCCTCCTCTCGATATCTTCTTTCTGTGCTAGAAATGGAATCGTGCTTATCTACTTCCAATAAGCTACTAATCAGCAGAAGTCACTCTTTGAAGATGTACATATATGTATACTTCAAGCTCATACAGTATTGACACATCTCATAAAATATCTGTCTGTCATGATTAGCTTATTACAGCAAGTAATACGAAATGATAAACAGTTCAGAGCCAACTCTTGTCATACTTCAGAGAAGACTGACTCACTCTTCTTTCTTTCATGATATAGTCCACTGTCATGGTGTGCACTACTCCACTGAGCGCAGCATGTCTCCAACGCAGGGGCACAGCGGCATGGGGTAATTGCCAAACCAGTAGGTGCTGCAAAGCGTGACCAAACTCCCCGTATCGCCCTGTCTTGCGGAAACGCTACATCCATCTGCACTCGGTTAGATGCAAACATAATACAAAATCTCCACACAATATATGTGTCCAAACTTACTAAACCAACAAATAAAAATTAATTTCCTGTTTGGCAATCATTATGCATTGGTACTACAAACACTGTGCAACACATCACTTCACTGAATTGGTATGTTACACCTCAGTGCACTCTTATAACTCTGAGGAATTGTGTGTGTGTGTGAAAGCTAATAATGTTCTCAGTCTTGTTTAATTGGCTTTCCATGACTTAGGACTTCAGTTATATAGTGAGTTGTTACCCTTACTCCTCCCTTTATTTACACGTGGAACAAAAGGACTTCCCATTACCAAATTTATATCAGTGTTAGATTTTTCGTGGATGTGCTTCAGTTAATGTCTGTCGCTCTATTACTGAGAGTTATATTTCCAAAATGGTTGCCTTATTAAGGGTAGTCAGAGTCTTAATTATCACCTCAAAAAATAGTTACATAACTATTTTTTTTGTTTGTTGCAGGTAAATGTATGTGCCCTGGTATATATTGAAATCCCCACACCACAGTACTGTGGCGTGCTGGTAACAGACCTGAAACAAAATTGCACAACCAATCCCCAATTTATCAGTGGTCTGTGTCATTTTGCTTTGGGTCCTCAGGTAGCATGTTGTGCAGAGATCTAAGTGTGTACCAGAACTAGACATGTGCTTGCAACAACCAGAAATTTAATTACATAACTATTTTTTGAGGTGATGGTTACAACTTTATGATTACCCCCTTGCACATACTCCATTTTATCAAATGAGCTGTGCCATTTTGTTTTAGCTTCTTTAAACTACACAGGGTACTGTGGTGTGAGGATTTCAATGTGTACCAGAATCCAACATGTACCTCAAAACAAAAAGTTACTCTATTTTTTTTGAATGATGATTAAAACTTTAAGACAACCCCATATATCCTGTGTTGAGATATTCTGAATCAACCAACAAATTTTTTGCTAGGCTGCAGCACAAACACTACATATTAAAGGAAATTCAAAACGTATTACAGGATTTAATTGGATATCCAAAACAGATTAGTGGGTTTGGTTATGTATGCAAAGAGTGGAAAGTGTTTTCTTTCAATGGTTACAGTCTGAGTAGTTCGTAATTTGGCGTTCAAGTACGAGCTGCCAGAGATGATGGTTATGAGTGCTTGAGATGTGCTTATTTGTGTGAATGAATATGTGTGTGTGTGTGTGTGTGTGTGTGTGTGTGTGTGTGTGTGTGTGTTTGTTACCTTTTCTGATGAAGACTTTGTCTTAAAGCTAAATGTGTAACAGCCTTTCAACTGCAATTCAACATGTCATCTTCATGGTAAGTAGCAGTCTATGCTTTTCCTTATATTGTTAATATTCCAACCTGGAGTCTGATTTAGTTCATAAGTTACATTCACAGCATCATTTTGTTGAAGCACCATTCTCAAAGGAATCACGTACTTTCCATTCATTGCTTAGGTGAATGATAACACAATTACTGGTGAAACTGCAGAGCAAATAATAAGTTTCTTCATGATTATTTACAACAATGTACAGAAATACAAACCACAAATATTTGCTAATAGAAGTGTGTACGTGTACCACATATTGCAGCAAATAACTCTGAAAATATGAGAAAGTGATATGCTTATTCATGATTTGATCTTAAATTTATTTGTAGCCATTTTCAGTAGAATTGCACAGCTAAGCAACTATTTTCTAAAGTACATAATCTTTGCTAACAAAATTAAGTGATAGAAGAAATGTATCTTGTAATGATACTGGTAGTTTCTTATGCCTCCTCAGTCCTCATGTAGCATATGTACTGCAATCAGCTTTTTTTTTTTTTTTTTTTTTTTTTTTTTTTTTTCCTGGCTCAGGCAATTAATTAAACTTGCCCTGCCTGACTGTAGTGATTACTGTACACCAAGTGCTTTCTGTGCAGCACTCCTTTTAATTTCTTGAAGCTCTTAATAGGTTTCAGCATCTGATTCAAGAAAGTTGTTTTTCACAGTGTTAGCACGGCTTCAAGAAATAAAGGAATTTTCTGCTTATTTCTAGTGATGTTTGACTGTGTTTAGAAGAAACTGTAATATGCTACCATAACCTATGCCACCAAAAAAGAATAAGTGATTGTTTATTTCCTCACAAAGATACAGTGATTCACATTTTTTTCATATGGCATTGGGTCTACATTCAGCAATGACCTATACAATCACAGCACAAAATACAAGAGGAAGAAGAGAGTGTAGAAGGAAATGAAGAATATGACAATGATGTTGATGCATTTCCAATGAGTAAATGCCCCAGAACGCCAAAGCATGTGCCATCATCAACAGCCATGATTTTCCATGTCATGCATGTACCTGAGATGACGACTAAAACTCAGAAAAGTGTTTCAGATGTTGGTTGCCCGCATGTAAGAGTTTTACATTTTTGTACTGTTTCACAGAAAACAGGAACTTTTCTGCAATTCTATGAAAAACTGTAGAACGGACCATGTATGAAAGGACTCCAGAAAGTAAGTTGTGCATGTAGCTTCATGCTAAGATTATTACATTGTCAGAAGTGAGTACATATACTGGGTGTCCTCCAGACACAGTTCTGATGCAGTACAGATAACAGTGCATTACACTGTAGGAATAGAATAGCACAGAAAATGCAAACTTACTCCCAAGTAGAAGTACATGGGACACCACAATCCTTTTGGGCAAAATATTTAAACTGGCCACTACCCTTTGCTCCCCTGACTCTACATCACATTTACACCAGTCCATTTTAGTAATATTATGCCCATATATTATTGTCTCACACATCCATCTTTATGACAGGGTGCATTGTCGTGCTGATACAGTCAGTCATCATCTCCAAACTGTTCATCATTATTTACGTTTAAAAGCATCCTTTTCTGGATGTTATTTCTATCTTAATATCTTGCAGTTCCTGTAGCCCTGATTTCATGTCGCAAATTACTAAAACTATCAGAATTACACCACATTCTTTCCTCTCTGTCCAGGCCTTGAAATCTCAAGTGATGTCAACCCGCCACCATGTCATCCTCTGACACGTAACATCATGTGGATGCAGTACGGAGGAGCATGACATCAGTACACTGCTCTCCAGGCCATTATGCTAACTTTCTAGACCTCACACTAGTTATAGAACCAAATAAAGTACTCACTTTCCCTAAGATAAATCCCATTCAACCCTACAGACAACAACAACTTTGTCACTGCTTCATCCTCTCATCCCTATCAGTCATTTGACTCAACTTGTAATCATGCCAGTACCTCTCTTTTCAATATATTTGAAGACTAGAACATAATTCAGTATAGTTTACAATTGTCTCTCCCAAAAAAATCCTTCCTCAATATGCTTAACAACACTTCTATTGCAACATCTTTTCTTTAGGACAGTAGGCAGATATCCAATAGCCCATGGCAACATCCACATTGTCTTTCACATTTCAGTGTCCTCATATCCTCATGGCTCAACTATACACATCCTAGAGGAAGCAGATCAATTTTCATCCTTTAATTTCTCCTGCAAGTCATCCACAAGTCTGAGTCACTCAGGAAAAGTTGTTTCAAACTTGCTTTCGATTCCCTCAGTTATCTGCTAAAACTCCATTATCAATTAGCACGTTAACTGCCAAGAACTGATAAGCTCTCCATTAAATGTATTATCTATTATTAGTACAACATGTGACACTTACCACGGAATGATCAATAAAACATTTACTTTCCTCATCCACAAGTTAACTGCTCACTTTCACCAGAGCCAGAAACGATAGCACTCATCCACTACCACTGATACTTCTGTCGATGCTAAATTAAATTTGATTAGTTATTCATGCAGTATACAGGAAATTTTACAACAGCCACAAGCTGTTTCATTGTCTCTGAACAAACAAATGTACTCCTATTTGACTACCCACATACCATTTTACGTGCTCTACAATATTTCCATTCTCATTATATGATCTCTCCTTACTTTCACTCTCCCAGTCTTACACATTTTGTTATTCTCCCAACCCTCTTTCTCCTCTATCTCCATTAAACTATATGGCCATTATGTAAAAAGTAAAAAGTCACCGCATACTGTGCAAGTAGTGCTCACCATTACATATGTGGGAAATCTGTTGGGGAGGGGGAGAGGGGGGTCTTCCCTCAAAGAATTTTGTTCACAGCCGTCTCTACCGATTAGGGCACTGCCACTTTCACAACACACTCAGAATGAAAGAGAGCCTGTCATACCAAGGCCTACTATTGCAATAATCATGGATGTGCTGGATCACACTTATGCCACTTTTGTTGAAATAATGATCAACTATTTAATTTAACCTTGTATGTGTATTGTCTGATACAACAAGACAAATTGACTCATTCCTATCCATAACAAGCCTGTCTGTTCTGTGTGACTTGCTGAAAGTGCTGAAATTTGCTAACTTTGTTTATTTTCAGATAGCTTCAGCTGTAATCACTGTTATAATGTAGTTTGTTTTAATAATCCTCAACACTTAATGGCAAATACACTACCTTATCACCAGGCTATGAAATGCGGAATTGAACACTAAATGTCACAAGAGGCAGACTTGCCACTTTTAAAGGAGGTAGGGAGTATTGTGTTGTCAGTAGAGAAGCAGTGACAGCAAAATGGGTCAGCCAGGGGAACTTAGTGACTATAAACATGGACTATTCATTGGATGTCATCCATGTAACAAATCCATCTGGGACATTTCAAACCTTCTAAAGCTACCCAAGTTGCCTATTAGGGACAAGATTGTGAAAATGGAAACACAAAGGGAGAACCGCATCTAAGCCATAACTAGGCAGATCTCCTGACCATCAAGCATTGCAGTGGATGGTTGTAAAAATCGCATGGAATCAGCAAAAGGAATCACTCAAGTTCCAGTTCACTACCAGCAGTCCAGCTAGCACAATAACTGTATGCAGGGAAATAAAAATAATGGGATATAAATGTTAAACAGCTCCTCATAAGCCACGCATTTCTATAGCCAACGTTAAGCGATGCTTGAGATAGTGTAAAGAGTGACACCACTGGGCAGTGGATGAATGGAAATGAGTGATTTGAAGTGACAAGTCACACTATGCCCTGTGGCAATCCAGTGGAAGGGTTTGGGTTTAGTAAATGCCTGGAGAACATTATCTGCCAACATGTGTAATACCAACAGTAAGAAGGATGTGGGGTTATGGCATGGGGGCGTTTCTCATGGTTAGGATGTAGTCGCCTTGTTGGGCTTAAGAAAACATTACATGTTGGAGAATATGAACATATTTCATTGCACTGTGCAATGTAGATGAACAGTTTGGAGATGATGACTGACTGTATCAGAACGACAATGCACCCTGTCATAAAGATGGATGCGTGAGGTAATAATATATGGGCAATAATATTCCTGAAATGGACTGGTCTACCCAAAGTCATGACCTGAACCCAAGGAACATCTTTGGAATGTGTTTGAATGCTGACTAACCTCCACATACCAGAGTCCAATATCACTACCTTTAATAGTTTTGACCTGTGAGGTAGAATGGACTGTCATTCCTCCACAGGCATTCAGACAAGTGGTGTTTGCAGAGAAGAGCAGTGAGTAACTCTTACATAGACAAGATAAACAATGGAATTAAGAACCAGTGTGATAAGCTTGGCATGGTATTTATAAACCCAAACAAATTTATAAGTAACAAATGTATGGGTATAGATGGCATACATCTTAATAGGCTGGGCTCAGTGACTCTGAGTAAAATGTTTTTGGATGTTTGCAAAATCATCAATAATACGGGAAACCAACAAAGTGTGGAAGGGATGTTAAAAGAATCAACTGAAAATAAAAAAAATATAAATATATTCCAACAAATGATTTACTTAAAATCATTCAAATGGGTGATAAACATTTTCTAATGCATTGGAATATAAATGGTACAGCCTCAGAATTTTGTAACCCAAAATTGATGAACTTCCAGTTTTACTTTCAGAATGTTCAAATTTAAAAATGGTATGTTTAAACAAATATTGGGTGACAAAAGACAGTATAGGGGTTTTAAACAAAATTGAATATTCTACAGTTGCCAGTAGTTTTTGTAGAGGTAACAGATCTCATGGGGGCTGCTGCATCTTTCTAAATGGCTCAATAAACTTCAAAGAGAGAACTGAGTTCAATTGTTTGAATGAGGAAGGTAATTTTGAAAGTTGTGCTGTGGAGCTAATTGATTTAAATACTGTAATTGCACCTCTGTACAGAATTCCTGGAAGTGTGTAACAAAATTCTTTTTAACCAAATTTCAATGTTTATTAGGAAGACTTGAGAAAGACAGAACGAAAAAAATTGTAACTACAGCAGCCTTTAATATAAATGTATTAAATAATAATAACGACACTGTAAATTTTTGTGACTTAATTCAGAAATATGCTTTTAATTTAAATTTCACTGAATGTACTATAAGAAATAGCCACTCTGAAACATGTATTGAAAATATTCTGACAAATAATCAGTTTGAGGATGGAAGTACATTCTGTTTGGATTTAGGCATATCAGATCATTTAGCACTGCTCACTGAGCTTCCAAAAATAGGGAAACCAAAGAGAATTTAAATATATTTTTTAACAAATTAAGAACTACAAACTGGCCTCTAGATAATAGTATGTCAAATGAAAAAAAAAATTCAAAACATTTCTAAACTGTTTCCTAGATGTTTTCAATGAAACTTTTCCCTCTCAAGCCTGGTGACAAAGAGTGGCCAATAAAATAAACTGGATTACACCAGGGATAAAAGTTTCTAGTGCCAGGAAAAGACAGCTCACAATGAGTTAAAACATAACAAAAATGCTGACTTTGTGGGGTATGTAAAGAGATATAAGAATACATTCAAAAAATTGTACAGGCAGCGAAAAAAGTGGCTAACAACCAGTATATTAACAAACATGAAAATAAATTAAAGGCAATTTGGGGTGTCGTCGAATCTGAGTTGGGAGTAAAGAACAAGTGCCAAGAAAGTTTCCACATAAAAATGATATAATTATAGATCCTTTACATTTGTCAAACTGTTTCAATTATTTCTTCATAAATGTGGCAAAATCAGAAGTAGATATCACAGCCCACCAGGACAAGGTAGATGTCAACTTTGCAAATATAAAACAAAATGCAAGACAAAACATTCAAAAGAATTATCCCAAAAGATGTACAAATTGCTATAGCACCCTTTAAAAAAACAGCTGGGTGGGGTGAAATTCAAACAACTGTAGTCAAGGCTGTTTATAACATCATTTCTCATCCATTGGCTAAAATTATAAATCATTCATGTGAGGAAGGATATTTCCCAGATGTGTTAAAATATGCTGAAATAAGACCACTGTTCAAGAAAGGCTCACCAGATGACATGGGAAATTACTGTCCTATTTCCCTGCTGCCAGTTTATGCTATGGTAATAGAAAGGATTGTTACAAAACATCTTGAAAACGTTCTTACAGAGAATGATATTAGATAAAAATCAATTTGGAATTCAAAATGGGAAAAATACAATAAATGCTATCAGGGAATCCAGTGAAAAGATAAGCTCTGCTTTAGATAAGGATAAAAAAGTCAGAGGTATTTTTTGTGATTTGACCAAAGCTTTTGACTCGGTCAGTAACTTACTACTGCTACACAAGTTAGAGAAATATGGTATTGTGGATAGGGCATTGCAGTGGTTCAAATCTTATTTGTCAAAAGAAAACAGAGATTTATTCTAAATTCAAATTTTTTTTGAGCCACAGGGCTCAATTTTAGGTCCTTATCTTTTTCTGCTGTACATACATGGTTTACCTTTAAGCATTGATGTTCACACCATTTTATTTGCAGATGACAGCTCAGTTTTAACTGAAAATGACAATTTAGAACAAATTCATGGTACTATGGAAAACATAATGGGAAACCTAGAATTATGGTTTCAGCATAATGAATTAAAACTAAGTCACAAAAACACAATTAGTGCAGTTCAGTGCTAAAACAACATCAACATCTCTCACAAAAATAGCGCATGGCGATCAGGAAATGACTGAAGCAAGTTGTGTAAAATTTCTGGGTCAAAATCTTGACAAAAATTTAAATTGGAAGGCACATGTAGACTACTTAGCAAACAAACTAAGCAGCCTAGCTCATGTGATGAATGTCTTATCTGGTTCCACCCTCATGGACACCAGGAACATAGTTTACCACAGCTACTTTGAGACTATAATTCGATACGAAATAATTTTCTGGGGAAACTCAACAAACAGCCCGAGATTACTTAATCTTCAAAAGAGAATAATAAGAAATGTGTGTTTAGTCCAAAAAAGAACATCAGGTCACTCCTTATTTAAAAAAGTAAAAATACTAACCATTCCTTCTCTGTACATCTACGAAATTTTTATTTTCATATATAAAAATCAAAACTCACTTGACAATTTTCATTTCAACCACAATTACAGTACTCGTCACAGACACAGTTTAAAACTTCCCTCTCATAATTTAAAACTTTATGTTCAAACACCATTGTACATGGGATTAAAAATTTATAGTCAATTAAAAAACACAACTCTGTTAAATATGGAGTTTGACCCACTAAAAAGATTGTTATTTAATATGCTAGTGGAAAAATGTTACTACTCAATTGAAGAATTCATGCAGGACAGTTTGGCATTTTGAAAAGAAAAGAAACAATAAAGGTTATTTATTGTAGAATAAATTGTTAATGCATTGTATAAATAGTATTGAAAGCTGTAAAATTACCATAAGTGTTATATATGTTCTTGTAAATTGTTTGTGTCTAAAAATTCAGAAATGCCTGCTTAAATATGTTAACTATTATAACCTTATTTTTTAAGTTATTTGATGTGTCTCCAGTACAAAAATGTTTGATTTCTAACGGTATGTTATGAGATGAATAAACTACATTCTACATTCAAAGTGTTCCCAGCAGAGTTCAAGCCATCATGAACGCAACAGTGTTGGCTCATCCTGTATTAATGTCCACTAATAGGTATCCATATACATTTGATCAAATAGTGTATCAACTGTACTTTAACCAAGAAACAATCCAATAACCACTATGTGATGCAGATATTCTGCCTTGAGCTACGTAAAAGTATGTTGTTATACATGCTTAAAATGTTTACAGTGTGTCTGTTGCGCCACCCCAATGATCAGCTTCAGCCATGTATCGATCAAATCACACCAAGAAAGAGTAGAAATGAAATAAAATTGTATATAAATGTGATCTGGAACTGCCACAACTGCACTGCATTTGCTTCATTCCAATACCAAAATTATACACACCCAACTTTATGTCAAAAATACATCCAATCGTCATCCCTGCTGTATCTGAGTTCAGTCACCACTGTGTGTGGTACAATTAATAATCAGCCTCATCATTCTCTTACCAATCACGCCAGTACAACACAAACAAAATTTTCAAATTCAAATTTTATGTCCATTTGTTTATTGTAATCTTCAACTGGACGTGGCAAATGTGAACAGCCAAAACAGCTATATAGAAAAGAATGGTTTACTGTTATGTAACAATGGAAAATCCAGGATGGGCTGTCAAAATATCACAAAAAGGAAAGTTGCCACTCTCCATATAGTGAAGATGCTGAATTGCAGATAGGCACAACAAAAAGACTGTCACAAATAAATGAAGCTCTCAACCTATAAGGCCTTCGGCTTTGTGGTTTCAGTTGCCTGAGACTGCAGTAGAGAGAGAGAGAGAGAGAGAGAGAGAGAGAGAGAGAGAGAGAGAGAGATTGAGAGAGATTCGTCTGTTTTTGACACAGGCCTTACTGGCCAAAAGCTTTATTTATTTGTGACAGTCTTTATGTTGTGCCTATCTGTGACTCTGCATCTCCACTATATGGTGAGTGGCAACTTTCCTTTTCATAACACTGTTACTCTTATGTAACATATCTGATATAGCAAACTTGTACTTACAGAATATGCCTCTGACTGCCACTGGAGGTCACTTTCAGATGAAGGAGAAACTGAAGATAACACTGAATGTTGTTTTCCCAATTCATGTGCATTGGAGAAGGATGTTTTGCGAACACAGTTATCCCTGTCTTCTTCTCCTATGTCCTCAGGAGAATCTTCATTTAGATTATCCCAAGACAGACTTCTACAATCAGAATCGAGCAATGTTTCCTCACTAACTTGACTAGTATCTTCATTTAATTGTTCTTCCGTCCTCTCTTCACTACCCTTACATGAAGACCTGGAATGGATGTCTGGAGCCCTAAACAACTTGCCTTTTCTTCGTTGGCTTCTAACGACTTCTTTATATATTTCAGGTGTTTGTTTGGCCCTCACAAGCTTTTTGAGTAGTGATCTTGTAACATGAGTGTTCTCATCACAGATGATCGAGCAATATTTTTGCCGTCGTCTTTTTGGTGTTTGGCTTGCCATACTTGTAGATTCCTGTGGACAAAAATCTCATTTAAATATTTTTTGCATATTTATTTCTATAATATGTTACACTGACAGATTTATTTCATTCATCCACTCAGCATGTTTGCTAAATCCTATAATGAAGCGGAACTTTCAACGTTGTGGAATGAGATAACATATAAATTAAAAAATAAAACTGGTGGTTAAAAACTAATTCTGTAGACAATACTACTATCTATCTATCTATTGTTATAATGTTATATATTTTCTATAAATTTACTATAGTAAATTTATCAGGAAAGCTGTTAGTTTTTTTTCCAAGTTCCTGTTTCCTCTGTTACATTAAATTACTGGAATTTGTCTACTTCCGGCACTATGTTGGTATGTAACAGGCCACACTAACAGTTACAAAAGGATGACAGTTATCTATGGATTGTGCTGTAGATGTGTGTTTACAATTGACATTAGTCCTCATTATGAAACAAACTGAAGTCTTCCATTTTTAAATCACGATAATTTGCAAAATAAGTGTGCCAGTAATACAAAATGTTTTTAATTTGTAGGGTTCCCTACTTCTTTACTCCGTTTTTGTTGGAAACTTGAAGGCCTTTGCAGCAGAAGACAGCAGCCAGTTAGAATCCTAGACAAGGAGGCAAAATCTACATGTGATTGCATAAATCAGAAACTGATTTTTGTTATCAGCAACAAATACCACAAACCTACTGGGGAGTGATAATAAGAACTCCAAGGTCTCTGAAGAGGCGTCACCAAAATGACTGGTAATCTGTTATACACAAAATTCCTACGGCTCACATGTGCTGAAGAAGAATGTTCTTAATTTTAGGTGTACTAGCTTGGATGACTACGGAAAGTAAAAGTATGCTAAGACTAGCTGTCACCTTTATCTTTAATTTGAGACACTGAGACATACTAACATGTGTAAAGTCAGCAAAGTGGAGCTTCTTGATTAGATATACTGTATCTATATAGAGATTCTATTTTAGTTAGTTGTTCATGAATTTTCCACAAAGTGTTCATTTAGTAGAGATAAACCTAGAAGTATTCAATATGTGCCAACTGAAGGCCACTTTAGCTTTCATTTGAGGTGTTCATGGAGATAATGAGCTTGGGTTGTTCCATTAGCAAACACTGCAATTTTTTGACATGAAACAGCTCAGTATCAGATAATTTAGAATCCTGTGTTTCATGTTCCAATATTCTGAGTTAATTTTTATTCCCATAATGTAGTTAATCAATTTGGCCCTCTGCTAATTCCTATGAAGGTATGATTAGATGCATGGAAGAAGATTGTCATTAATGCCACTAGATTTTAGTTCACAGGACTGCATGCAGGGGCATCCACGGGTTTTCATATCAATAGAGGCAAAACATTTTCCCGTAATTTTTGTTATTTTCTGTTGGTTCAGTAAATTGTTTTCTTACCACTAAAAATTGCTTGAGCAAATAAACACAAATTTTACTGTTTATTTTACATAGTTTCACTGCTTGTGTAGTGAATAGAACTGAATTTAAGTTAAGAGTTGGGAGAGAAAGCAGGTCTTTACAGTCAACTCCAGAAAGTTTTCAAACTTGCTTTCATCACAATGAAGCCTATCACATCCAAGACATCATTATCTCACTAATCATTAGTAACTAATCAATTTCCACTGAGCTATTGTGGTAAGTTTCTGGATAGTGCAGAAGTGAAGCAAATGCCAACTGACAATAACCAATTGAGGTTTATGAAGATGTGTGCATCTAGTGCCACGAGAACTGGATGGATGACTTTTTCGTTCACTAGAAATAGGCCTGCCATCACTTGAATTGTTGACCCCAGATAAAGACTTCGAAAAACCCAGCCATTTGCATCAAATCAGATTTTTTTCCTGCCTCATTCAAACTTTCTTAAGATGGTGTACTGCAGTATCAAGATATTATCTTTATGTCATGAACATGTGGAATGAAAAGTACACTTGCACAATTGGCCTGATCGGCAGGCAGGTGGCACACTGCATGTGTTCGTTGATTGTCAGCAGCTTCTCACAGTTCTCAAATACAGAAAATAACATGCACAGGAGAGGGTCTAAGTGTGCTTACCACTGGTGTGTGTGTGTGTGTGTGTGTGTGTGTGTGTGTGTGTGTGTGTGTGTGTGTGTGTCAGAGAGAGAGAGAGAGAGAGAGAGAGAGAGAGAGAGAGAGAGAGAGAGAGAGAGAATTTCTAAGGAACAAAACTGCTGAGGTCACCGCTCCCTAGACTTGCACACTACTTAAACTAACATGGACTAACATAAACTAACTCATGCTACGAACAACACACGCACCCTGCCCAAGGGAGGACTTGAACCTCCAGCGGGAGGGGCTGTGCAATCCGAGACATAGCACCTCAAACCACGCAGCCACACCGCGCAGCACTTGCCACTGGTTTTTTTAAATGTAAAACAAAAGAAACTAGCTATATGCCAGTCCTTATTTAGAGAATCTTATCTAATGTTTGCAGTTGCCTAAATAATCACAACTGTACCCAGGCGTGCACCTCTTTGCCTGAAGAAATCGATGGCCACGAATGTGTTTCTTCTTGGCTCCAAAACTATGAAAATTGCATGGGAATCAATTGGGACTGTATGTATGACATGTACAGGCTGCCGGGCATAATCTAAACAACCTTGGCAACATGAGGGCGGGCTGTATCTTGCAACAGAATGACACCACCCATCAACATTCCTGGGTTTCTGAACTTGATGGCACACTTCAATTTTTGGCAAAGTGTACAGGTCACTCTTTGCATTAATTGTTGCCTGTGTTCCAGAAAGTCAATGAGCAGTGGTCCTTTGCAGTCAAAGAAAAAACTCATCATGACTTTCCTGGAGATGCTGGGCCCGTTGTTTCGACTTCATTGCAGAAGTTGCGCTGGGTAGCCCTCGTATATCCTTCATGCAGTCCCAATCTCTACCCAGGTGATTTCCATATTTTTGGAGCCCTGAAGGAGGACTATTGTGGCTGTCGAATTGCTTTGAACAATGAGTTGTGTGCCTGGGTACAAGCGTGGTTCTTTAGGCAATCACAATCATTTTTCCATGAAGGCATTGACGGTGCTGACTCACCATTGGGTCAAATGTATTGGTATTTATGGTGGTTACTTCTAAAATAGCAAAAAGTTTACTTATATTTTTCCATCTGCCTCATTTTCATTTGACCGTCACTTATAGGTGCAGTTGTATATTCAATTTTTCAAGGATAATGTCTTTTTAAGACATTATTTCATTTTATTGTCTTGTAACTTACTACTATTAACTTAACCCAGCTATGGATACTGAAACAAAAATATTGATATCCTATCAAATGTAATGCCCACTGGTGAAATATTGATATTTATGTACTGACTTTTGAGGTTTGTTTTTGAAACCGAAGGAAAACACTGAATTGCATGCTCCAGTTGTTTCAGCAAAAGTTGAAAGATTTTTGAACTACAAGCACATGTTGTCCAACAACAGACATTCCCACTCTCTCAAAAACCTCTGCAATTTGACTGTTATACAACAGTGAATTGATCTTAGATCAGAGATATTTGAAAGTACTGTTCTAGCCTGTTGTTGATGTACATGTTTGTTCCATTGTGTCTGTTACAACTTGACTGTAAATTATATTTGTACAAAACTTGGGTTTCCTGTTCTACCATGATCGAGTGTAGTAATGTCTACACAAATTGGCGATCCTAAGTCATTTATTTTTCTTGTTGTCCATCTCATGTGTTAGACCATGACAATGATTGAAGACAGTGGATTGCTATAAGTGGAGTGATACGACACCAGTGTTTCCTAGTTTCACATGTGCGTATGACTGTGAACCAACAGTATCAACACTGGCACAGCAGAGAGACAGAAATAACATTGTGTTTTATACTACTCCTGGGACCCCAGTGGCCTACCTAACCTTCATGACCCCGCCACAGTGGGAAACACTTATACCAGCATTGGCTCACACACAAGATTTTGTTGACCATTGAGTTTTGTCTGTGGTGCCAGCCTTCAGCCTGCTAACCTTGAAGCCTGATGTTACTTCCCACTGTTTTAACACTACAATGCCTGAAACCCCATATATGCTTCCTGCTCCATGAGCGACAAACTAGTTTTCAGTTCACATTCCTCAGCGCTCCTTTGGGACTGCTAATACATCTTTCGTACAACTTCCGCCTTGCAATCAGATGACCATGGCCATTCTGCCCATGTCTGTCTAACCTGCATCTGCATGTATCACATGCAGCCACAATCTCATCAAATTCACCAAGACCTCGGGCAATGCAGGGCACTGTATTCCTGCTCTGCATGGCATTCTCGATCATGATTTCATGTCTGCTGTCATGGTTTCATCACCACAGCCTCCACCTAAGGCGTTGCGATTGCAATGACACAGACTGTTAACACAACCTACAACTGTGCAGTACACCCCAGTATGCAGATTCCCCAAACTGTCAGTTACAAAACGATAATCTAAAACTTTTCATCTTGGTCAACAACTTGCTAAACATCCACAGCATCCCAGACGACGATGCCAGTTTTATATGCCTCATCTGCCACTTACGTAAATTCATGGATTTCATCAGCGACCTACTTTTATCGCCACCATTTCCCCACAAGCATGAGACTGCAAAGTCAACTATTATCAATCGTTGGTCCTGCCCTCCAGGCGAAGCTATCCATCACACAATCACTGATGAGCATTGTGGATCTAAGACGCTTTCTCAGCTCTGGTGCCATCTAAGTGCACTAATGGATCTGAGAGTCCCCTGCGGACACTTTGACTCCACATGAGCTACAGTTACAGCTCCTCTACCACAAACTGCATGCCGTGGAGGCTAAACTTCGTCTGGTTGATCAGTCTCTCAGAATTATCTGCCACAGGCAATTCCTATTGACTGTTGCTCCAGCCACAGGAAATGCAGCTGGTAGCAGTGTACAAGCTCTCACTCCACCACCTAGCTTCGGTGGCAGGGGTGTGTCACCTGGCAGTCAACAACTTGCACCACGTGTGCCAGAATCCCAACTGCTGCTGATTTCGCATGAGCTAACTCCCAAATGTGCCACTGCCTCCAGGCAGTGGGAAGCGAGTTGGATGGTGCAGCTGGCACGCCTGGCACTCCCCACCTGGCCTACATGCTATGATGGTTTTACACCACATTCAGATACACAAACTAAAATTGTTGTTATCCCTACACTTACACACATTCTGTACATGCAGTGGTCTAGGTGCCTTGGTTAGTGACAACTCCTTATGGAACCATCAGAATCAACAGTCAATTAACACGTTCACATCAACCAGTGGACAACTATACATCAAGGACCTCATGTGTCACCTTCATTTTCTCATTGACACCAGAGCAGATGCTGTCATCCTAACCGAGCATCCCCAGAGTTTCACTGGACGTTCCACGTTGTCGATGTTGACAAGGCAGTCATAGGTACAGACTTCAGTTAATCTCCAGATCTACAAACTGCTACTTCATTACATAAAGCTCCCGGCACATGCATTTTGGATGCATTTCGTCATCCCCCAAACCCAACTTCACCGATGAGTCGCCAATTTCTTTCTGCTCTATCTGACTGCTCTTCATTGAATTCCCATCTGACTTCTCTACTTGTTGAGTTCACATTCAACATTCAGAGGTCAATGGCCTATGTGCTCACAATGATGAGCTTAAACAATTGATCAGTGCCGTTTCGGAGAACCTGTCGTGGTCTCATAGCATACTCTGCAACCGCTCCAGTGCACTTCCAATGCACAACTCTGCCATATTCACTGCAGTCGATGTGTCCCCAGTGGAGCCTCGGTATTCAAACATGAATGTTGGTGACTTCCCTTGTCACACTGTCCCCTCTGACTGCCCTGTAGTCTCATGTGATGACACCTGTGTTTCTCTCATGCACGTGTCAGATGAACATCTAGAGTTGATCACAAATGGTAGTTGTCACACGATTACCACTGAGGTCCCTCCCATGCATCACAAACTCACTGCCTCATGCTGCATAAGTTACAACATGCGAAGGTGATTGTCAATGAACTGCTATCCACTGTGATTGTACGACCCTCAGTTGGTAAGCGCTTGTTGCCTCCCCATCTTGTGTTCAAGGGCAGTTCATTCCGTTTCTGCGGGGACTATTGCCAGCTTAATGCCTGCACTATTATTAACAATTACATTACTCCACACATCAATGATTTTGCCCAGCTACTTAATGGTGTGCAAGTGCTGAGCATCTTTATGGTCTCAAAAATGCAGCTCAGACTTGTCAACACTCCGTTGACTCTGTATTGTTCAATTTCCCATATTGTTATGCCTATCTTGATCACATCATCATCTTCTCCTCAGTTGAGGGACATGAACAAACACATGGGTCGGATCTGGGCAGCCCTCAGTGTCAATGGTGTCAAGATTAACACTCACAAGTCACAGCTTAACTGCACAAGTATAACCTTCCTCAGTCTCACTCTAACAACTGAAGGTATTAGACTAATGTCTGGTCATGTCGCGTTCATCCAGGACCTTCCCTTGTCCATAATTTATCACGATTTGTGTCTTTTCTGAGTATGGCGAACTTTTATTGTAAACATTGACATAAAATGCTTCAATTTATATTCCCTTCACAGAGGCTCTGTCTTGGAAGAACACCTCCGGGAAACACAAGGTTCTATGGTTGGAAGTAATGCTCCAGAAGGTCAACATACTAAAGACTGCATTATCAAATGCTGTTATGCTCATGCACCCAGTGCCTGATGTGTGCATATCCATTATAGTTGATGCAAGTGACATATTTGTGTGTGCTGTCTTTCAGCAACACATCAGTGACATCGCTCAGCACCCCTAGATCTTTTTGAAGAAGTTAATGACCTCCCAATACAAGTGGTTAGCATTCAACTGCAACTTATACATGGTTTACAAAGCTGTGAGATACTTTCACAACAATATGAAAGGATGTGCTGTCACAGTTTTTACAGACCATAAGCCACTTGTTGACGCCATCCGCAACCCAGATTCCATCATATGGACCTCATTAGCTTGTATACCACAAACATTCAACACACATGAGGGGCAGACAATGTAGTAGCAAATTATCATTCCCGGGTAGACTCAATCACTAACCCTTTACACTCGGATGAGTCGGCTCAGTTACAGTTATGAGAAAGAATGTTGCTACTCACCATATAGTGAAGATGCAGACTCAACCAAAGACCAATAATGAACCCTGACTAACTCAGTTCACTACTCCATCCAACCATTATCCATCCCCACTGCCCGAAACCAACCCCTGTTAACTTCCCAGAATTTCTTAACCTCGAACCTTTCCTCACCATTATTCTCCATATCCCTCAACAAGCAAAGTAACCTTACATCCGCAGAAAGAGCCGCAGTCCACCATCTAAAAACTGATCTACACCTTTTAATCCTACCTGCAGACAAGGGCTCCACCACTGTTGTTTTGAACCGCAAGGATTACCTGGTGGATACTTCCACCAACAAACCTTGCCAGTGACCCCATTCCAGAAATCTAGCAGGATCTCCAGTCACTACCCAAATCCTTAGGCCCATCCCAGAACAACTCCCTGGAGTCCATCTCTCTACTCACCCCAAAATTCCCCACACTCCTACCTTCTACATGCTTCCTAAAGTCCATAAACCTAATCACCCAGGACGCCCCATTGTGGATGGTTACTGTGTTCCCACTGAGAGAATCTCTGCTCTCATAGACCAACACCTTCAACCTATTACCCAGAACCTACCCTCTTATATAAAAGATACCATCCATTTCCTCCATGACTCTCCACAGTTCCTGTCCCTTTACCACATAGTGCCCTGCTCTCACTATTGATGCCACCTCCCCGTACACTAACATTCCTAATGCCCAAGGCCTTAACACTATTGAACACTACCTTACACAATGGCCGATGGTTTCCAAACCAACAACCTCCTTCCTAGTCGCCACGACCAATTACATCCTCACCCACATATACTGCTCCTTTGAAGGGGTTACCTACAAACAAATCCGGGGTATGGCTATGGGCACCTGCATGGCACCATCCTATGCCAACCTATTCATGGGCCATCTAGAAGAATCCTTCCTAAAAACCCAGAGTCCTAAACCCCTCACCTGGTTCAGATTCACTGATGACATCTTTGCTATCTGGATCAAAGGTGAGGACACCCTATCCACATTCCTCCAGAACCCCAACAACTTCTCCCCCATTTGCGTCACCTGGTCCTACTCAACCCAAAAAGCCACCTTCCCAGATGTTGACCTCCACCTCAAATATGGCTAGATCAGTACCTCTGTCCATATCAGACCTACTAACCACCAACAATACCTCCACTTCAACAGCTGCCACCCGTTCCATACCAAGAAGTTCCTTTCGTGCAGCCTAGCCACTCGTGGTCATCACATCTGCAGTGATGAGGAGTCCCTCTCAAAATATACCGAGGGTCTCACAGAAGCATTCACTAACCATGATTACCCTCCCAACCTTGTACAAAAAACAAATCTCCCATGCCTTATCTCTCCAGTCTCCCACCACCTTCCAAAGTCCTACCATCCAGCCACAGAGGAGCATGGAGCATTCCCCTCGTAACTCAGTACCAACCAGGCCTGGAGCAACTGAATTACATTCTCCACCAGGATTTCAATTACATCTCGTCGTGCCCTGAAATGAGAAATGTCCTGCCCACTATTTCCCACCCCTCCCACGGTGGTATTCCGCCATCCACCGAACCTACACAATATACTCGTCCATCTTTACACAACCCCCGCTCCCAATCCCTTACCTCATGGTTCATACCCCAGTAATAGACCTAGATGCAAGACCTGTCCCATACATCCTCCAGTCACCTCCTACTCCAGTCCGGTCACTAGTATCACCTATCCCATCAAAGGCGGGGCTACCTGTGAAACCAGTCATGAGGTCTACACTCTATGCTGTAACCACTGTGCTGCATTCTATGTAGACATGACCACGAACAAGCTGTCTGTCCGCATGAATGGCCACCAATAAACTGTAGCCAAGAAACAAGTGGACCACCCTGTTGCTGAACATGATGCCAAACATGACATTCTTCATTTCAATGATTGCTTCACAGCCTGTTCAACATGGATCCTCCCCACCAACACCAGCTTTTCTGAATTGCGCAGGTGGGAACTTTCCCTGCAGTACATCCTACATTCCCATAATCCTCCTGACTTCAACTTTCGTTAGTCACAGTTCTCACCCACCAGCCCTTTCCCTTTCGCATTCCAGCACTACACAGCCGTCATTCCACCACCACACCCAGACCTTCTATTTCTCTCCCCGATCCCCAGCCCTCCGTCTGACCTGCAGCACTTCACTGTCTGCCACCTCCACCATACTATCCCTCCCCCTCCCTACCACAGCTTCCTCCTTACCCCCACCCAGTCTACTCAAAGTGGTTCCAGTTGCCTGAGACTGCAGTCATATGTGTGTGTGTGTCAGTTGCGTTTGTTTGAGTGTGTGTGCATGTGCGTATGTGTGTCTAGTGTTGACGAAGGCCTCAATGGCCAAAAGCTTTAACTGTGAGATTCTTTTTTGTTGTGCCTATCTGCAACTCATCATCTCCGCTATATGGTGAGTAGCAACTTTCCTTCTCATAATTGTTAGATTCCATTCTGGATTCTCCATTGTTTGGCAAGTTAGAGATGGATGACACCGAATTTCTAAGCTTGTGCCAAGATGTCAATTCAGTCCCAAACTTGGTGTCCCACTGCCTCCTTAGCCCTGCTAGTTTTGTTTGGTGTGATTCACTGGCTGGCATCCTTCATCCTTTTGTTCTGGCTACTCTCCGTCAGACAGTCTTTTCAGTCATACATGATCTTGAACAACCTGGTATTAAGACTGCTATATGCCTCGTCGCGCAATGTTTTATGTGGCGAAGCATGCCGAAGGACTGCCACATTTAGTCATGGGTTTGTATTCTGTGCCAATGTAGCAAGGGTCACTCTATGGTGGCTATCGACAGCGAACTGACTATCGACACTAAACACATGAATGGTATCTCTGAGATCAGAGATCTTTGAGAGTTCTGTTCTAACCTGTTGTTGATGCACATATTTGTTCCATTACATTTGTTACATCTAGATAATAAATTGTCTTAATACAAAAGTTGGGTTTTCTGTTCTGCCGTGATCCGGTGTAGTAACATCTACCCACAACTGTAACAGCTCTATGACAGTACAGATATACAACTATTTTCGTACATCTTCAAACAGTAAGATCGCTTACAGAAAAACATAACAATTTTAAATTAATTATGCTTTTTGTAACTTCATATCCTGCTGGATATGAAGTTTTTCATTACTCTAGTTCATTTTATAACTCACTTTACATATGTTTTATCTACATTTTAAGGTCATTTTAGTGATAATTTTATAGGTATTTGGGGTCATAAAAATCCGGACCTACTGTTTACAGCTTCTTTTCACATTTGTAAACTCTAATGAAATTTCCCTGGCTGCCCCTCTGTGAGTGCTCCTGGCGACATGTGTGACACTGAGTAATTGCACTGAAAGTGAGCATGTTGCGGCTGCTTCATGTGTCTACCACAAACGATCGCATAACATAATGGCAACTAAAGCAATGCCTCAATATTGATGCAGTTCAGTCTCACAGCTTTAGTACTGCCAGCAGCCTTTTATGCTTCACAGTAGAAAGCTGACAACAGTCCTGCCAGGGCTCTTCTTTCACAATACAGAGTATATATATTGGAAACCCAGGTTACGCAAAATGGTAACTAGCCAATGAAAACTGAGCTCCCTGAGATGCCTGCCATTTAGCACATCCAAGGTAGCACAGCTTATCCAGTTCCACAGAAGGACAAACATTATCCACTTCTTTCATTGGATATTAGTACTAGCCTAACGTTTAGCTAACTCAGTAACACTTCTACATCATATGCATATGTTTCATCTTCAGAACAAATATTATTGTCAGTCTTTTAAGTAAATAAACAGCAACAAGTCTTGTAATTGCAATTTCTCATTAAACAAGAATCACTAAGTAATCTTGTCTATACTAATAAAATGGCCGACGGAGTACAGTTAACTCATCTTGGTGCTCTTTGAACCAGTGACACTTGCACTGTCCTATTCTCAGATGCCATTGTGCTGAGGAAAAACAAACTGCATGTAGGGGTGGACAAGATCCCCAAGGACAGACGCATACCTTTGTTGATGCATTGTGCTTTCCAACGACTGTTTTCTTTCAGACGTTTCACACCATACACACTGATGACCGTCTGTCCAATGGAGCACAGAACATGAGTGATCTGAAAAGGCCACCCGTTGCCACTCAGAAGACATCCAGTTTAAGTACTGGTGTGCAAATTCCAGCTTTTGTCGCCAATGGACAGCAGTTAGCAAGAGTGCATGGATCAGGTGCCTGCTGCAGATGTCCATACACAGCAATGTTGGCTGAATAGTCATTGAGGAGACATTGTTAATAGTCCCTTGGTTCAAGTGGTGTGTGTGTGTGTGTGTGTGTGTGTGTGTGTGTGTGTGTGTGTGTTTGTGTGTGTGTGTGTGTGTGTGTGTGTGTGTGTGCGCGCGCGTGTGTGAAATCTTATGGGACTTAACGATTCAAGTGGGGTCATATGCACCCAAGTCAAAACTATAGAACACGAAGACAGAGAGGAGTTAAAAAACGACTACATGTCAGTCCCAATTGACAGAATAGAAGACAGCTAAAAACAGGCATGTGGAAAAGGGCTAAAAGAGACACCATACAGAAATGGAGGTCCAAAACTAAAAATGAAATGGCCTTCGCCATATTGCTTTGGTGAATAAAACTTAAAACGCAGTCGACAGGCCACGCGTCATTCACTAAAATGGCTGATAAATCAGACGGCAACCCAAGCTGGAACATAAACAGTTAAAAAAAAAGGGCGTTCCATCAGAAAGTGGTGGACAGTTAAAATTTGGGTGCAATGTGTACAAAGTGGTGGGGTAGCACCACTTAGCAAGTGACAATCGCTGAAAAGGCAGTGCCCAATACACATCCAAGTTAAAATAATCTCCTCCTGGCAGGAGGGCCGAGAGGAGGTTGTCCAAGGTGCTGGGAGACGCTTAATAAGCCAAAGCTTATTCCCGTGAAGGAAGGTCCATTGGCGATGCCAAAGGGACACCACCTCCTGACAGACGGCAACACAGAGATCATCAGAGCGTACACAGGTACTCGCGGGCTGAGGTACGAGGACTGCAGCCTTGGCAGCAGCGTCAGCAACCTTGTTTCCAAGACACTGGCTCCACCAAGAGTGAGCTAGTGACAGTTTTCCTGGACCCGCTGCACTAAGGGATGGGCAGTGTACAGCGCACATAGACTTCGAAGGGCACTGAGTGAGTGAGAGTCGAGGACACAATTGAAAAGGCTGTGAGCTGGATGTATTCCGTGGCCTGATACAAGGCGAAGGGCTCGTCTGTAAATACTGAGGAGTGTCCGGGAGCCGATATCAAAAGACACGGGTGCCAATGATGAAGGCACACTTGACCCCACGGTCGGTCTGAGAGCCATCAGTGTACAAAAAGGTACTATCGCGAAGTTCCATGCGAAGGTTGTGAAACTTAAGGCAATAGACCGAGGCTGGAGTAGTGTCAGGGTGTATACGCAGACAAGGAAAAGAAATTACCGGATTTCCTGGTTAAAAGTACACTTTCTATCAGGTGAAAACATACTTTTTCCCTGTTAACTGACAGTATACTTTCTCTCGGAACTGTATAACTTATCAGCCCTTTGAATGATTATGGTTTTATACAGGGAAAAAAAACATGTTTTAGAAAAATCTTTGATGTGCAGCAACTTGTACGCTACATTTTTTCGTATTACGAAAGTATAAGTTACAATTCCACCAAACACCACATGTTACTTTCCGAAGCAGTCATAGCTCATGTCACATGATCTCGCCAGCCGACGACAGCAGGTATTCCGAGCTTAGAGCACGTGATGTAGTCAGCCAATAGCAACATCACTGTTCAGTAGCGCAAACACACAAACGGAAAAAGTTAATGGTTTAAATTAATGTACACAGTGCCGCTACATGAAACGCAAAGCTTTCACATATAATATTGGTCTATAAGACTAAAACGCTGCAAGAGAAGCTAAGCTTTCTCATATGATGTTGGTCTTTTATGCGCCTATTACAATTTAAGATATATCATACAAATGTGCCAGTAAAATTTTTAATAACAACATAAATGTCTGATCATCTGGGCTCGAAATTCATCTAAATGGTTCGTCATCAAAGAGCTGATTTTTAAATGACAGTCAAACGCTCTGTGATTAAGAAATTCATCGTACATTCTCGCACATAGTTCAACTTGCATAAAAGGAAATTTACTTTGATGGTAATGCTTTTCAAATCACCATTCAGAATATTTTCCCGCGACCTGTTAGAAATAGGTTCGTTTCTGCAATTACTAGAGAGCGCCAGATGACAGGCGTCACCGCGCTTGCGAAGCTACGATGTCGTAGGGAGCCCGTATGTTCGTATGTGTAAAACATTAAAGATCTTACATTATGTCATAAAAGAAACAAGACATCAGAGGATACTCCAAGAGCATCAGAATTTCGTGACCCATACTAAAAAGTGCACATTCGTATTCCAGTGAATAAGGCCACGACCTGATATTAAGCTTTTCAATGTGGTTTTCGGGATGTAAATTTTCTTGGAGTACCAGTACTGTGTTATCTCATGTTTGATTCTTTATTATGGCATAATGCCATACGTGCTAGAAATTGAAAACGTTTCAAATATATTGTCTGCCTCAGTGGGAAAAGATTAAGAAAAGAAAATTTCTCTAGCAAGCCGACAAAAATATCATCATTGTTGTCCAAGGCAATTAATGCTTGACTGTCAGAAAGGTGGAAATAAAATAAAATCTGCAACACATTTTAGCCTTCAACACATTTTAGTTGTCAAAAACTTTAAAAAATCCAATTTTCAAAAATATGTTCATTTCGTATCGCACATCTTTCTGAAGAGTCTGATGCACGAAACATACGTGTTCGCAGAAATGTAAGACGTTATTTGGTCATAAGTGAGCCAAAGTGCAGTGCCTCGCCTCCTCACACAGCATTCTTCTATCGCACGTCACTGTATTTCACTCTGTGGAACTGAAACGTGTATATTTTGTAATGGATGCCATCAAACCATATTCTGGACAGTGGAAATTAAAATGTCCTGTGGGGCCTCTCCTGCTTACAATCGGCTGGTTTGACACCCTGTCCCTCTTTTTATTTTGAGAAAATTTGCACTCTTTATTGACTATCAGCTAACAACTTGCTGTTTAGTGTGACAAAAAATTAAATATAGGATACATAAACCCAGTAAATACATGAGACAAGCAAGACAATGCACATTTCTTCATCCCTAGCTCCTAGAATTTTTTTCTCTCTAATCTTACTACAGTTTTACATGGTGTGCTTTCCTTTCTGCGAAAGAATCTATTACCTTATCAAAGTTCGTCAAACTTTTGCTACATGAAAAATCGAAATGTCGCTGTCTAATATTGAAAAAGCTGTTAATACAAATAGGACTCAGGACTGGTGTGGTTTCCCAATCTGATAACGTCTATTTTGTCACTGTCTGCTAGATAAAACAAAATAGGCCTTTCTAATACTGCAGCAATTGTACACACACCAAATAAACGAGAATGTTTTGGCCCAAACGGTTTTTTTTTTTGTAATGACAGAATATAATTCACAAAGCACCAATATCAAATGCCTATTAAGCCTACTACAAGCAAAAAGCTTTACATTAGGAAATAGTTTCACACTTCATTCATACGCTCCAATTTCTCAAACTTGAGATCGAAAAGTAGTACGAAATTTTTATACAAACTTGGAATCGTCATTTTGTTTCATAATTTGTGTGATGTCCCCGTTTCTGCTCCCTCCTCGTTCTAACAAACAGTCTTGTTATCACTAATTCTGTAACTATTCCTGCAATGTCAAAGCTTGTTCGCAGGTTAACTTCACAAACTCTGCCAGAATCACCGGTTTAGTTCCCCACGATTATTCTCCGGTTAAGCATTATTAAACATTCGTACAACGCGATTTCCGCACTTCTTCCAGAATATAACTTAAAGCGTGTGCTAGCCGGGGACTGTTCAACTGGTCCTTATTAGTATAGCAATCTGGCCAAAAATTCTCTCTCAAAATTTCATTTTCTTGGATACACCGAGAAGGTAATACGAACTCTTTCTTACCTGTTATTCGTTTATTTCCACTCCTGTAGTCTGAATCAATGGATTTTGCTAGTAATTATAACAATGCTCATCATTTGCAAACCCAATAAACCACACAATCAGACAGTGGTTGGCATTCTTCCGTTCAGCCTTAACTCTGCTCAGCTCGTATAGCCCCTTTAGTCTGTAGGAAACTTTGTTTCTACATGCGACGAGGATTCCCCTGACAGAGACATCATGTAAACTATGCACGCATTCACACATCAACTTATGATTCATTCAGAAATCAACTTAGAATGTGTTCAAAAATGTTCAAAAACCGACAGGGATGCGTTTCAAAGTCATATGAATAATCGACAGCCTAACGTGCGCTGGATGCTAGTCACTTTGTGAAAAAAGGTTTTTTCCCCCTCAAGAGTATGAATTTGACCCCCCCCCCCCCTTCCTAGATTCCTAGATCGGGGCCTGCTGTGCATGCATGAACCTGGCACCTTGGGCACTCCAGTAAAATTTGGGTGCTCCAGTAAAACTTCTCTTGGTAGCATCTAGCTGCTTGCTGCGACTGCTTACACAGCCAACAGCCACATTTCTGTAGCCAGAAGCGGGAGAAGGTACTACTCCACTGCACATGCGCATGATCCTGCTCGTAACTGCTAAAACGAATCTAATGTAAACAGTTGTGACGTCACGCTCATCGGAGGCAATTTGTTGTTACGAAGCACTGCATTGTCTTCCTAAGGCCTTTAACATATTTTCCTGTTGGCAGACGCTTGTATGAGCACTGGTTTTGTTGCTGTATATGGCACATTTCCTTTGCAACTTAAGTTTTATTTTCGCTTTTTCTCTCATTCATGTTTTATTGCTGCAGTATTATTCTGCAGTATCAGGATACAGTAATATCCTTTGTTGGAGTATTGGTTCTTACCAGTCAAAATTACAAAAATTTAACTGAAAACAAAAGCAATGAAAAATTTCCAGAATTCTAAAATATTCCCGGATGAAAAATATTCCCATGTTTTTCCCGTATCTCCCGGGTCGTGTACACCCTAAGTGTCCTTTGGAAGACAATGAAGGCCAAGGTTAACACGGGCCACTTCACAAAGCCAAGGTGGTGAAGTGCTCACACCCACTGGGAAAGTTGCAGGTAGTGTGAAGTTAAGCCACCGTAGCAAGTGCTGAAAGCAGACACCGAGATAACAGAGAAGAGGGACGAGCCCCATACTGGTGATCAAAGGAATCATCTAAGACGCAGGCATAGAATGGATGGCCACAGAAAACGGCATGCATACCTGCTGAGGAGAACGTCACGGCAATGGGACAGTGGTAGTTCAGCAGCTTCAGCATCCACACTCTCAACCGGGCTGGTGTAAAAGGTGCCCGTGGCCAAATGGATGCCAGGATGGTGGATAGTCTTGAGACAGCATAAGAGGGATGGGCAGGCAGATGCATAAACAAAGCACCCATAGTCAAGCTTCGAACAGACAAGGGACCGGTACAAACTGAGGAGGGGGGTTCGATCGGCACCCCAGAAGTACCATTGAGGACATGTAGGACATTGAGGGACCATGTACAGCGGGCTGCCAGTTAAAATACATGGGAGAACCAAGAGAGTTTCCTATCGAGCATGAGCCCCAGGAATTTCGTAGTTACAACGAATGGAAGTGCAACAGGCCCAAGGTGCAAAGATGGTGGATGACAAATTCATAAGACGGTTTTGTCAGTGGAAAAGTGAAAGCCACTGTCGATGCTCCAGGAGTAAAGATGATCAAGACAGCGCTGAAGATGCCGCTCAGTGAGATACATCCAAGGAGAACTAAAATAGACGGCAAAATCATCAACAAAAAGGGAGCCGGAGATGCCAGGTGGAGACAGGCCAATATAGGGTTAATGGCGATAGCAAAGAGGACAACACTCAGGATGGAACCCTGAGGCACACTATTTTCCTGGATAAAGGCATCCAACAAGGCGAACCCACACGACCTTGAAAACTTGGTCTTGTAAAAATGCCCGAAGAAAACAAGACAGGCACCCATGGGAGCCCCACATGTATAGAATATGGAGGATACCAGTTCTCCAGTAGGTGTCGTAGGCCTTCTCCAAATCGAAAAACATGGCCACAGTCTGGGATTTCTGCAGGAAACAATTCATGACGTGGGTGGACAAAGAACGAGATCGTCAACTGCAGAACGCTGTGCTGAAATCCACACTGTGCATTCGTTAGTAAATGGTGAGAATCGAGCCACCACACCAGTCTAGCACGAATCATACGTTCCATCACCTTGCAGATGCAGCTTGTAAGAAAGATGGGGTGGTAGCTAGAAGGAAGGTTTTTGTCCTTACCGGATCAGGTACTGGTATGATGATGGCTTCACGCAAGCGTCCAGGAAATGTGCCCTCTACCCAGTTGCGGTTGTACGTGTTAAGCAGAAAGTGCTTGCCTGCAAGAGAAACGTGCTGCAACACTAGAATGTGGACGGCATCTGGTCCTGGGGCAGAGGGTCGGGATGAATTGAGAGCATGATCTAGCTCCCTCATAGTAAAGGCGGCATTGTACCACTCACAATTCGAAGAACAGAAGGGTATTGCCTGAGCCTCCTCCGCTCGTTTCCAATGGAGGAAGGCAGGGTGATAGTGGGAAGAGGTCGATACCTCTCAAAATGTCAGCCCAAGGTGTTGGAGATAGTAATAGGGTCCACGATGATATCGCTAGCTATTGTCAGTTCGGAATTTGAGGAATGGAGGTTCTAGAGAGCTGTCGGAGGCTCAAATGGTTCAAATGGCTCTGAGCACTATGGGACTTAACATCTGAGGTCATCAGTCCCCTAGAACTTAGAACTAAACTTATAACTAATTAAACCTAACTAACCTAAGGACATCACACACACCCATGCCCAAGGCAGGATTCGAACCTGCGACCGTAGCGGTCCCGCGGTTCCACAATGAAGCACCTAGAACCACTCGGCCACCCTGGCCGATCCGTCGGAGGTTGGCCGACACAATAGAGGAAGGTGTGGAATTGTTAAAAGAACTAGTGAATGTTATCCAGCTAGCTGTTTTGCTATCCCAAAGAACACAACGACACTTCGCATGCATCTGTTTATAATGAATGCAGTATGCCAGCATAGAGTGGTGGTTAAAAACGCGGAGAGCACATCTCCGTGGGCAAATTGTGTCATGGCGTGCCTCAGTCCACCAAGGGACTGGGACACGGCATGACAAAGAGGAAATGCAAGGAATGGAATGTTCTGCAGCAGTAAAAATAACATTTGTAAGGTAGCCCACCTGGCCATCACAACTGGGGAAATCTTGTTCTTCGAAAGTCGCCAGGGAGAGGCAAAGCTGCCAGTCAGCCTTAGTAAGCTGCCATTTGGGCACGCACGTAGATGGAGTAGGAGTCAACAAACGGAGAGCACAAGATAAATGGTCGCTCGAGTAGGTGTCAGATAGAGTGGACCACTCAAGATGAGGAGCAAGCTGGGCAGTGCACAAGGAGAGGCCCAGATGGGAATACATGTGCGAGGAGTGGGAAAGGAAAGTGGGTGCGCCAGTGTTAAGGGAGAAGAGGTTAAGTTGGTTAAGAAGGTCAGCCAAGAGGGCATCTCTCTGACACATCCCGGGAGAACCCCAAAGGGGACGATGTGCATTAAAGTCATCAAGTAGCAGAAATGGGGGGAGGTAGCTGCCCAATAAGTTGAAGAGAGTCTGCCCCGGTGACATCGAATGACAGAGGTACATAAATGGTACAGAGGGACTAAGTCAGGTGGGGAAGGAAAAGGTGAACTGCAAAAGCATGAAGATTGGTAGTCAGGGAGAATGTCATCGCGTATGAGCAGCATGATGCCCCCATGAGATGGAATGCTGACCTCATGGGGAAGGTCAAAATGAATCAGTAAGAAATGTGAAAGCTCGAAGTGGTTGTGAGCCCGCAATTTCGTTTCCTGAAGGCAGAGTACAAAGGGACACTGCAACGCTAAAAGCAGCCATAAATCCTCTTTGTGGGACCGAAGGCCGCGAACATTACACTGAAGGAGAATCATGATGAGGAAGAGATGTAGCTTGTTTGTGTGGTCAGTCAGTAGAGTCCAATGCTGGAAAACGATTGTTGGTGAGTACCAGCAACACAGAGGCTGGCCAGGCTAAGGTATCACCTGCCGACACTGTTGAAGAGGATCTTCGAGGTGGCGAAGGGGAAGACCGTTTGCCTTTGGTAGACTTCTTCAAGCCTTTCTGGTTAGATGAATACTCAGGTGTTGTTTGGCCGAAGGGATGGAGGAAGTCTTCACAAGTGTACTCCTTCTGCCCTTTCCAGCCTACTGGTTGTGTAGCTGATGGCTTTACCCCTTGAGGCAAGAGTTTGACAGCTTGTTGCGCAGCTGGATGGAGGAATGGCGATGCTACATTGACACTGGGTGATTTCACAATCTGAGAGCTGAATTGGAGGTTTCATGTCTGCATGGTCAGGTCCTCCATGGAACAAGGGGTAACAAGAACAGAACTATAGATGCCACATGGGAAAATGCAGGGTTTGTGATTAGCCATTAACTTGCGAGCGACTCGGGAAAGCACTTTTTCCTTTATCCGGATCTCTTGGAGATGCACTGGAAAACCCCGAAGGAGGTGGCATGCCAGACATTGCAATTGATACAGTGGGGAGGAGGTGGGCAATCGCCCTTGTGCGCATCCCTACCGCAGGTGACACATTTGTCTAGGTGTCGACACGACGTTCTCGTGTGGCTGAAACGATGACACTGGTAGCAGCGCATCGGGTTCGGAATGTAAGGCCAGACAGTGATAATTTCATAGCCTGTTCTGAGCTTGGATGGAAGCACCACTCTATCAAAAGTGAGAAAGAGAGTGTGGGTGGGCACTAAGGAGGAATCTACCTGATTCATTACACGACGGGTGGCAATGACACCCTGATCAGACAGGTAAGATTGGATTTCAGCCTCGGTTAGACCGTCGAGCAGCCTGGTGTAAATGACACCACGGGAAGAATTCGAAGTTCTATGGGCCTCGACACGAACAGGGTAACCATGGAGAAGCGAAGCAGCAAGCAGTTGTTGTGCTTGAGAATCAGAAGTGGTCTCCAAAAGCAAAGTGCCGTTCCGTAAACGAGAGTAGGATTTCACAGGGCCAGCAATTGCATCTACACCTTTCTGAATAATGAATGGATAGCTGGGTGGTTAGCTGCTCAACAGTTGCATGTCTATTTGCCCATACAAATCTCCAAATTCGTTGTTCACCTGTCAGTTTTGGGCTATGAGGCACCATAGTTGCTTGGCACAAGACATGGAAAGTGCATTTTGCCATCCACAGTACATGTTAACCACAACGGCACACAAACAGTTTACAAACTTTGCCGTTTCAGAAATGCTTTCACCCTTGACCTGAAAACCAATGACCATCCCCTTTTGGAAATCAGATAAATCAACCTCTTTCCACATTACGTTAACAACTGTGGTGTTTTCCACCTCCCCTGCCATGCTTTATATACCCTCCACGACTAGTTCTGCACCTGCTGTCTATGGCTGGTTATTGCACTTTGATGCCAAGTACAGGTGGTAGTCACATTAACTTGATTGGACTGTGTATAAATAATGGTTACAAACTAATAAACCTAGGATAGTATTTCTATAACTCTTCCAGTTTTGCGAAGTACACTCATGCTCATAAATTAAGGGTAATTGTAGAATGTGGTGCCACACAACATGGCACTACACAAAACTGGCACTAATAGCATAGGCACATAGGGAACACTCACAACACAGATCTGTAAGTCCACAGTATTGGTGATAAGTTAAGAAAACCGTCCCAAAACATGTGCTACAAAACCCCACTGTTTCCTGCGCATGTACCCTGATATCAGTATGGGATATGATTTCCATGCACATGTACACAGGCCGCATAACGGGTTGGCATACTCTGGATCAGGTGGTCGAGGAGCTGTTGGGGTACAGCCTCCCATTCTTGCACCAGTGCCTGTCGGAGCTCCTGAAGTATCGTAGGGGTTTGAAGACGTGCAGCAATACGTCGACCAAGAGCATTCCAGACGTGCTCGATGGGGTTTAGCTCTGGAGAACAAGCAGGCCACTCCATTCGCCTGGTATCTTCTGTTTCAAGGTACTCCTCCACGATGGCAACTCGGTGGGACCGTGTGTTATCATCCATCAGGAGGAAGGTGGGACCCACTGCACCCCTGGAAAGGTGGACACACTGGTGCACAATGACGTCCCGATACACCTGACCTGTTACAGTTCCTCTGTCAAAGACATGCAGGGGTGTACATGCACCAATCATAATCCCACCCCACACCATCAAACCATGACCTCCATACAGGTCCTTTCAAGGACATTAAAGGGTTGGTATCTGGTTCCTGGTTCATGCCAGATGAAAAGTCAGTGAGAATCACTGTTCAGACTATACCTGTACTCATCCATGAACATAACCTGGGACCAATGTTCCAATGCCCATGTACTATGTTCTTGACACCAGGCTTTACGGGCTCTCCTGTGACCAGGGGTCAGTAGAATGCACCTTGCAGGTATCTGAGTGAATAATCCATGTCTGTTGAGTCGTCTGTAGACTGTGTGTCTGGAGACAACTGTTTCAGTGGCTGTGGTAAGAGCCTGAGCAAGGCTACCTGCAATACTCCGTGGCCGTCTGCAGGCACTGATGGTGAATATCGGTCTTCTTGTGCTGTTGCACACTGTGGACATCCCGTAGTGTAGTGCCTGGACACGTTTACTGTCTGCTGCAATCATTGCCGTAAACTTGAGCTTACACTTTGTGGTGGTACATGGAGGGCCTGTGCTACGACCTTCTGTGTTTGACTAGCCTCCAGTCGCCCTAGTATTCTACCCCTCATAACATCATCAATATGTGTTCTTTGAGCCATTTTCAACACACAGTCGCCATTATCATGTCTGAAAACATCTGCACACTTACTAGCTGCACTGTACTCCGACATGCACCAACACACCTCTGCATATGTGGACTGCTGCCAGCGCCACCTTGCGACAACCGCAGGTCATGTATCAGCATTATCCTTAATTTATGAGCACGAGTGTAGTATATGATTCATTTCGAGGAATATTCAGAAAAAACGTTGCTGGATTTGGAGCGAGAATAGTCACCACCGATGGTGTAGCAGTGGTTGGTGAACTCTGCACAGGGACAAGCAACATATTTGAAAAATAGAAGAAGCCAATGATAAGAAAAATCTCAATGAGTCCATCTTGGCTTTGTCTAGCTGCTCATTCAAAAGTAACACAAACTTAGTTTTCAGATCTCTTCTAAATCTGTCACAAAGTTCCCTGAAATCAGGGAGTGCAGACCGAAAATAAATCCAATCAGCATCAGCTGCCGAGGATTGCTGGTGTCTTTTCATTTCACTGAGTTTTTCATTTCCAGCTTCAGCTTTTATCAGTAGCATATGGAAAAAGAAGGAACACGAGGACAGTGCACACTCCTCACAGTAGGCCTCAACAGTTGAGAATAGTGTTGTGTGTGTGCCATGTAGATGCCAACCTCATCATGGACATCAATTATATCTCACGTATTTTCTTGAAAATGGAAAGAGGTATCACTCGTCTTCCACTGTTAAAAGCAATTTTGATGTATTAGCTATATTGCACATGCAGCAATCTATGAACTAACACCCATCAAGTATTAACTGGTGGGCAACTTCATTCTTCACTGCAAACCTCTCAAAATATTCCCAGTTGTTTACTCGTTTGTGAAGTATCACAATACTTATGGGCAATAATGACAGAAAAGACAGTTCATTATGAATCTGTGACCTCAGGCAGCAAGATGCAGAAAAATCAATTTTTTTACCAAATATTTTCCTCAAAATTGAATGAGAAAGACTGCATAGGAGACGGAACCCGTTGTAGTTGTTGTTGTGGTCTTCAGTCCTGAGACTGGTTTGATGCAGCTCTCCATGCTACTCTATCCTGTGCAAGCTTCTTCATCTCCCAGTACCTACTGCACCCTACATCCTTCTGAATCTGCTTAGTGTATTCATCTCTTGGTCTCCCTCTTCGATTTTTACCATCCACGCTGCCCTCCAATACTAAATTGGTGATCCCTCGATGTCTCAGAACATGTCATACCAACTGATCCCTTCTTCTAGTCAAGTTGTGCCACAAGCTCCTCTTCTCCCCAATTCTATTCAATACCTCCTCATAAGTTATGTGATCTACCCATCTAATCTTCAGCATTCTTCTGTAGCACCACATTTCGAAAGCTTCTATTCTCATCTTGTCTAAACAATTTATTGTCCACGTTTCACTTCCATACATGGCTACACTCCATACAAATCCTCTCAGAAACGACTTCCTGACACTTAAATCTATACTCGATGTTAACAAATTTTTCTTCTTCAGAAACGCTTTCCTTGCCATTGCCAGTCTACATTTTAAGTCTTCTCTACTTCGACCATCATCAGTTATTTTGCTCCCCAAATGGCAAAACTTTTTTACTACTTTAAGTATCTCATTTCCCAATCTAATTCCCTCAGCATCACCCGATCACCTGATTTAATCTGACTACATTCCATTATCCTCATTTTGCTTTTGTTGATGTTCCTCTTATATCCTCCTTCCAAGATACTGTCCATTCCATTCAACTGCTCTTCCAAGTCCTTCACTGACTCTGACAGAATTACAATGTCATCGGCGAACCTCAAAGTTTTTATTTCTTCTCCATGGATTTTAACACCTACTCCTAACTTTTCTTTTGTTTCCTTTACTGCTTGCTCAATATACAGATTGAATAACATTGGGGATAGGCTACAACCCTGTCTCACTCCCTTCCCAACCACTGCTTCCCTTTCATACCCCTTGACTCTTATAACTGCCATCTGATTTCTGTACAAATTGTAAATAGCCTTTCGCTCCCTGCATTTTACCCCTGCCACCTTCAGAATTTGAAAGAGTATTCCAATCAACACTGTCAAAAGCTCTCTCTAAGTCTAGAAATGCTAGAAACATAGGTTTGCCTTTCCTTAATCTTTCTTCTAAGATAAGTTGTAGGGTCAGTATTGCCCCACGTGTTCCAACATTTCTACGGAATCCAAACTGATCTTCCCCGAGGTCGGCTTCTACCAGTTTTTCCATTCATCTGTAAAGAATTCGTGTCAGTATTTTGCAGCTGTGACTTATTAAACTGATAGTTCGGTAATTTTCACATCTGTCAACAGCTGCTTTCTTTGGGATTGGAATTATTATATTCTTCTTGAAGTCTGAGGGTATTTCGCCTGTTTCATACATCTTGCTCACCAGATGGTAGAGTTTTGTCACGACTGGCTCTCCCAAGGCCGTCAGTAGTTCCAATGGAATGTTGTCTACTCCGGGGGCCTTGTTTCGACTTAGTTCTTTCAGTGCTCTGTCAAACTCTTCACGCAGTATTGTATCTCCCATTTCATCTTCATCTACGTCCTCTTCCATTTTCATAATATTGTCTTCAAGTACAACGCCCTTGTACAGACCCTCCATATACTCCATCCACCTTTCTGCTTTCCCTACTTTGCTTAGAACTGGGTTTCCATCAAAGCTCTTGATATTCATGCAAGTGATTCTCCTTTCTCCAAAGGTCTCTTTAATTTTCCTGCAGGCAGTATCTATCTTACCCCTCATGAGATAAGCCTCTACATCCTTCCATTTGTCCTCTAGCCATCCCTGCTTAGCCATTTTGCACTTCCTGTCAATCTCATTTTTGAGACGTTTGTATTCCTTTTTGCCTGCTTCATTTACTGCATTTTTATATTTTCTCCTTTCATCAATTAAATTCAAAATTTCTTCTGTTACCCAAGGGTTTCTACTAGCCCTCGTCTTTTTACGTATTTGATCCTCTGCTGCATTCACTATTTCATCCTTCAAAGCTACCCATTCTTCTTCTACTGTATTTCTTTCCCCCACTCCTGTCAATTGTTCCCTTATGCTCTCCCTAAAACCCTGTACAACCTCTAGTTCTGTCAGTTTATCCAGGTCCCATCTCCTTAAATTCCCACCTTTTTGCATGTTTCTTCAGTTTTAATCTACAGCTCATAACCAATACATGGTGGTCAGAGTCCACATCTCCCCCTGGAAATGTCTTACAATTTAAAACCTGTTTCCTAAATCTCTGTCTTACCATTATATAATCTATCTGATATCTTCTAGTATCTCCAGGGTTCTTCCATGTATACAATCTCCTTTCATGACTCTTGAACCAAGTGTTAGCTATGATTAAGTTATGCTCTGCGCAAAATTCTACCAGGCGGCTTCCTCTTTCATTTCTTAGCCCCAATCCATATTCACCTACTATGTTTCCTTCTCTCCCTTTTCCTACTCTCGAATTCCAGTCACCCATGACTATTAAATTTTCGTCTCTCTTCACTACCTGAATAATTTTTTTTTATCTCATCATACATTTCATCAATTTCTTTGTCATCTGCAGAGCTAGTTGGCATATAAACTTGTACTACTGTAGTAGGCGTGGGCTTCATGTCTATCTTGACCTCAATAATGCGTTCACTATGCTGTTTGTAGTAGCTTACCCGTACTCCTATTTTTTTATTCATTATTAAACCTACTCCTGCATTACCCCTATTTGATTTTGTATTTATAACCCTGTACTCACCTGACCAAAAGTCTTGTTCCTCCTGCCACCGAACTTCACTAATTCCCATCACATCTAACTTTAACCCATCCATTCCCCTTTTTAAATTTTCTAACCTACCTGCTCGATTAAGGGATCTGACATTCCACGCTCCAATCTGTAGAACACCAGTTTCCTTTCTCCTGAGAACAACGTCCTCTTGAGTAGTCCCCGGCCAGAGATCTGAATGGAGGACTATTTTACCTCCGGAATATTTTACCCAAGAGGACGCCATCATTTAATCACACAGTAAAGCTGCATGCCCTCGGGAAAAATTACGGCTGTCGTTTCCCCTTGCTTTCAGCCGTTCGCAGTACCAGAACAGCAAGGCCATTTTGGTTAGTGTTACAAGGCCAGATCAGTCAATCATCCAGACTGTTGCCCCTGCAACTACTGAAAAGGCTGCTGCCCCTCTTCAGGAACCACACGTTTGTCTGGCCTCTCAACAGATACCCCTCCATTGTGGTTCCACCTATGGTACGGCTGTCGTCTGTATCGTTGAGGCAAGCAAGCCTCCCCACCAACGGCAAGGTCCATGGTTCATGGGGGGGGACCCACAAACCTCAAAATGGGGAGTTTTCAATTTTTTAAGCAAAAAGTAAAAGTTTTACTGAGAAACTAACTACTGAGATGGACACAGTTTTGCTTCACCTACATAAAAAAATTTCTTTAGGTGTATTGGATGACTTGAAATTTCCCTCATCACGTGTCGTACAACACAAGTTGCTTGGAGCAGCCACTAATTAGCCCAGTCAACGAAGACCAAAAAAGTTGATTGGGGAGAAAAATTATGTAGTTGCAAATTTTTTACTTTGAAATCTGTGGCATCTAGTAAAATTTTTTTCCAGTACAAAAGTAAACTGCATACAGCTTCCTACAAAAAAGTCCTATTCATTTTTCTCTAGGGCTAATAGTTTCTGCATGATATTTACTGTAAAATGAAGTGTGATATGAACAAATATTAAAAGTGTGTACCAGATCTAAGTGCAATAGAACTATATTAATGGTTAAATTATGTTCTGTGTGTGTAACAGGGTGGAAAGATGGAAGATGAGGTTAGAAGCATGAGGGAAGGTAGGCCATCGGATGTGGTCATGCACTTCTCTACCTCATAGGTCCGCAAAACGTCTCTGCTGCACTACATCACAAAATGCAACCACATGCTATTTCACAAAGTTGCACTGAGCATTTATCAGCTTGACTTATGAATCACTGGTGATACAGTGTGCAGACACACACAGGTTCGGGGAGGGGGGGGGGGGGGGGGGGGCAGATATATTTTCCACAAAGTGTGTTAATGTTACACTGAATACAGATACGAGTTGTTGTTAATACGTTAGTACAAACACAAGATCTAAGTGTAGTAGAACTGTATTGAGGGTTAAACTGGTTCTTAGTCATCCCTTATGGCAGTTGTGGCATTCTTCTGGGAAGGTGACTTCCTCTGCCTTGAGTGCTACTTGCTTTTCAGTTTACAGGCAGACTAGTCAAATACCTCCCCAGCATACCCAATCCAGTTCTCTTTGTAAGTACACAAAATAACTTCACAGGAGTTGTTTTTATGTTGTTAGGTGAGCTCTAATGTAAAATACATTGCTACAGTAAATTGCTGAGAAATGCTTAATTTGTAACTGTGATGTTGTCAGTTACCTATATAACACAGGTGGAAAAGGAATTGGTAAATGTAGCACCTTGGTGCTATCTGTTGTTGACAGCATATTGTACAGCCTTATAAATGTTTTGCTGTCACTTGATGGTAAATTAATGAATGATCAGAAAGTTACTTCATTCTCTTTCCATTATTTGTGTTACTGGTAGACCGCATAAATCTCCGTAATTCAGGAATTACTGGTATGTGTAGAGTGGGCTGCACTGAGTGAAGGCACTTACCACACATCGAATGGACATCTTGAGAGTGTCAATATATATGATGGAACAGGACTGGCCATGTTTAAATCTAGAATATTGATCTGCTGTAATGCATTATTAATCCTGTCAATTAGTGATCCTTAGAGGAAGTTGTTGAAGAAGATTTTGACAAGCTTTCTAAATTTTTTTGAGGGTGCTGAATCTGAATATTAAAAGTATCACAAAGTTTTCACACAGAAGTGGATGAGAAATGAGGAAAAAACACAAAAAATGTGACTTTCCTTTTTGACTTTTCACTTATAACTCAGAAATGACACAGTTTTCGACAAAGCTGACTATTTATGAAAATAAAGAGGATAAAATTTCCCACAAAATAAGTTTTGATGACTTTTTTCATCAGATCAGCCATATGGCATGTAGCACATACTGAAGTAAGCATAATTTCGGGTGCCACCATCAAAAGCCAAGATGCTTCTTCAGCATGCTATGATGTTCAGACAGCAACATGAAAGCTTTTATCACTCCTATAATGTAAAGGTGTTCAAATAACTAGCATAAATGACTTAATAATTATGCTTTATTTTCCATTTGGTTACACTAATAATGATGATGATGATGATGATGATGATGATACTAATAATAATACATTATTAATAAAATAATTTTAAAGAACTTTCACAGAAGTTTCATCTTCTTCATGCTTCCTGCACCACAGCCCTTTCGCTTGATTCATCTGCAAAATGAGAATATTTGTGGCTATGTTACACGTATGCAAGACAATACATCACTAATTTTTAATTGATACCAGTAATAGGTACATAATTAAAGTCAAAACCACGGTACAGCGTCTGTTATAATAATGAGGTCATGAGATTTCCAATGGGAAATTATAATAAAAACAATGCGAACTATGGCTTATCTTCATGTAGTGTGGTACACAGGTTTCTCCCCATTACATGGAAATTGTTGTTTCCATCAAGAGTCTGCATGCTGCAGTCAGCATTGTCAATGGTAAATTGAAATGATGTGGATGGATCAAATTATAACCTTTTTGCCATCATTGCTTGCACCTCAAAGCATACTGCTTTTCTATAGTAGACACTGTGTTCTAAAGCAGACAGTACATCAAGTAGTTTCTGAAAGCCATACTTCTTGTAGATGAATGCGGCAAGGCCAACTTGCAATGGTGACAAGAAAGAGTTGAGTCAAGCCATGTGCTACGTTCATACCTTTGGTCTTCCATTTATTCAAGTTTTATTGCTTCTGCTTCTTCACTAATCAATTACCAAAATTTTGGGCAGCAACAGGGATAAAGACACTGTTCTCTGTAAGAAACTGGTCTAGAGGGGAATATTCTGTTATTGTAAGCCTGTGATTGAATTATCTTCAACAAGTATGTCTGCTACTGTTTCAACCACATGTCAACACACTTCCTCTGGAGATAACTTTGACGGATGCCAACTACCTGTAATAATTATTTGTAGCCTGTGTTTTTGAAACAAACAGTTGATTTTTTCACGAATGAGGCATCACTATATCACTTCCACACTTCAACAGTAGAGCTTTCACTGTCTTGACATCAGGATGGTAGTCACAGAGGATCTGATCTGTTAACTGCTGAAGGGAAAATTGACAGTCCTCATCATTTTCAGTGAGGTAATTGTAAATTTGCTGCATAGCACCATTAATTTCAGAGGCATCTGGACCTTGTTCCCTCCCACCCCCCACCCCCCTACCAGTTTTGGATTGCCATGCAGGACCTTCATGCATTTGATGGGGTACTGGGCATCTGCTACAAGGAAGCCAGGAACTGGTCCAACTTGGCTTATCACTGAGCGACCCAATTCATGGTTTTGTCTCTCAGCAAGTTTTAGAATAGTCTCTTGCAGTCCCAGCTTGCACACACAACATACTACATTTCAACAATTAGCAGGAAGCTTGTTCTGCTGAGTCAGAAATTCTGACATAATAGCTGACCCACACAGAAAACAGTTGGTTTTGAAATCAAAATCCAGTTGTGTTTCTCTTCGGCTACAACCAGAAATCAATTTTTTGCTTGTGTTCTTTGTTTGACACAGTTTATGAATCTTCAGAATGGCAGCTATCCACTCCATCGTCTTCTTACTTGCTTCAAGAATGTTCTTCAAGACCACTTTGGGCATATGTGATGGCACTTTTCTCCCATCACCCAGTACACCCTCACTTAGAACACACTTCTCACTTTGAATTATGTATGACTATTTTATGCATTTAAATTGTATTTACCAACCACAAATATGTTCTATGCAACCAACCGAAGATGAAATTGTAAACAATGTTCTATGCAACCAACGGAGGATGAAATTGTAAACAACTACCAGCACAGGAGACCAACATAAAGGACTGGCCTTCTCCCCATCAGGAGTGAGATGTTATCAACACCTCACAAACATCTTACCCCTCCACCACAGCAAGCATCGACTACCAACCACTCTATTAACACTGTGACACTACTGGATGATGGAATTCTGCAACGGATGTGCAACAAAGTATGGTAACGATGCAGGAGGTAGGTCCTGAGATGGCCCATCTCCTCAGCTTTGAAATTGCGTTGCCATATGATTGGTCTGATGAAAAAAATTAACCAAGACCTATTTTGTGGAAGATTTTACCCTCTTTATTTTCATAAATAGTCAACTATTGCTGAAAATTGCATCTTCTCTGAGCTATAAATTAAGAACCCAAAAACCTTCCACTTTGTTGTTGTTATTTCCATGTTTGACCCATTTCTGGGACAAAACTTTGGTGGAACTTTGAAAATTTGGATTCAGCACATAAAAAACTTGACAGTAAAACAATAATTTCCACTATTAGACCTTTCTGAGCACCATTTGACTGGACTAAACTTGCCTTTTGTTGAAATATCTGAAGTTCTGTAACACCTAGGTGACCTACTTCAACTACAGAGGAAACCAATTTAACTCTCTGGGCCTCTTCTCATGTTGGGGAAGAGCTGAGGCTGGGATAATGCATTTGATACCCTCAAGCTGAGAAATGTATTCCAGCCATTGATAGTGAGCAACAAAAACTGAAATTGTTGAATACGTATTGACAGACTGTTACACTTGGGGCATGCTCTTCAGTGTGGTAGACAGCTGGCAGCTCCAGTTATTGAGCTTTTTAAAAAAAGTTCATTAAACAAAGCAAATAAATATTCACCCAATAAACTGAAAATAACTCCAGTACCCAAACATGAGCTCGATGAAGTTATTTTGTCTACACATTTGAGAGAATTGGACAGCAGATGCTGGGGAAGCATTGTCCATCTGTAAACTTGAAAACAACCAATACTTGTGATGGTGGAAGTTGCCTTTCCCAGAAGAATGGTGTAGCTGCCATACAGGATGACTAAGAATCAATTTCCCTCTAGCATTGTGGAACTTATGCAGAGATTTCTTACATTAGCATTATTTGTAGCTAATGTCTGTATTCCATCTAGTGTAAACAGACTTTGTGGAAAATAAAAACCCCTGGAAATGTCTGCACACTGTGTCGCCAGTGATCCATAAGCTGAACTCCAGAAGTGTCAGTACAACTTTGTGAAATACTCTGTAGTTACTTTTTATGACATAGTGCAATAGAGAAAAGCTGCCTGCTCACTCTTCATTTTGTAGGCCTATGAAGGACAGGAGTGCATGATCAAAATCCAGTGATCTACCTACTTTCATGCTTTTGACTTCCACCCAAGCCTTTCCACACTATTACACCCCCAGTACCCAATTTATCCCTTAATATGGACCCTTGGCTCAGATATATGAATCACATCTTTGTGATCTTGGTTCAACAAAGAAACTCCCCAACTCCCTACTTAATTCCTTCTTCAAACTAAAATTCATCTGGTATTTTTCCAGATCCAAAGCCCCTTTACATTGAACTTTGTCTCATTGTAACTCTCATCCAAACATCAGACTATATAAAATCAACCACTAAATACCAATAATTCATTTTGAAAGTTGCTACATCTTTCACATCAAATGCTTCCTCCCTTACAACCTCAGGCTGCTCCAATCCATGGGCATCTCTCAGCTCATTTTCATGCAGGGGCTTTTAGTATAAGGCTACCTGCCAGGTAGCCCTATTGCACACATGCTGTGCATGCACGAGTCACTTGGCCGCCACTGAGCATGGCAGCTGGTCAGAACAACGTGGTCATTTAGGCTACGCTCCAGCCATCTGACTGTCCCCATGTTGGTGTGTTTGGCTACTCTTGCCCATCACTAGAACAGCCTAGCCTAAGAATTTGCAGCATTCACCAATTCCTTTAATACCTAAAACATACCTCCTCCAGGCTTTCCTCTCCCCACAGATCTTGTCCATAAATATGCTAGGCAGTCTTCTCCTCTTGCAATTACTGTTCCCACTTCCAAAAACCTCATAAGCATCCTTCTTTTCCCAGTACCACCCATTCCTCAAATGCCTCCACATATTACTCTGCCAAGACTATGTATGACCTTCTCAAGTCAAGACCTGAATGAGATCATCTCTTCCTTTCTCCTTCACAAAACAACCACTGTCAACTTCCTAGCCATTGAAACACCTTTGCCAAGCAATCTTCTGCAAGATACACATCAGAACTTTTACAAATTTGGAAAGGCAGGAGAAGAGATGCTGGTAGAACTAAAGCTATGACGGCAGGCATGAGTCATGCTTGGATATCTTGGACAATAGAGCACTTGCCTACTACAATTGAAAATGTCCCTGGTTTGAGTTATGGTTCACTACACAGTTTTGATCTGCATGGAAGTTTCACACAGCGCAAACTCCACGGCAGAGTGCTTCCTGAGCATGGGGTCCAGGATTTTCACCTGCCTCGAGATGGCTGGGTGTTTGTGTTGCCATCATCATCATCATCATCATTCAGGAAAGTGGCGAGATTGGACTGAGCAAAGGTTGGGGATTTGTACGGGTGCTGATAACCACGCAGTTGAGCACTCCACAAACCAAACATCATCATAATGATGTTTCCGATAACAACTCCAAGTTCCTGTGCCTCATGACACACCTTCACAATCACTCAGACTTGGTCTGTGACCTGCTCCTCTCTCCACCACCAGCCCTGAAGTGTGACTCTGTCAAGAAGACAATTATCAAGCACCTCACTTGCCCACCCCCAGAAAGTAATCCTAAAAATTTTATATCATGAACACCTTGAGGACCAGACACCGTCGCAACTCTGGCACTGCCTATGGTTGCTGGCTGACAAGCAAACTATGCTGGATATAACATTCTGGGCAGTGTGGTCTGCTAAGCTACCCACCGATCTCCAGATACACCTGCTACCACATTCCTTCGAGTCGATCGTGCCACCTCCACATTCTCCACCACTGGTTGGTATGTCTGCACCACAGATTCGCCCATTTGCTGGTAGGAGCAGGGCCCGTTCCACTGCTCCGTCCTTCACAACACCTGGTGGCCTGCGCTCGCACTCTCTGCTCTCCAAACACTCCCGGATCCCGCACACCCCGTATGCCTTCGCCACATCCAGCTCACCCATACTGCTGATATCACAAGGTCTTCAGTGATGCAGCACAGAAGTGTTGATCGCCTCGCCAGCACCCAAACGCCGTCCACAGGGTACAGCAGGCACCAAACCGTGTGGGGGATCAGACAGGCATAACCTACGCTGCACTTCGTACATTCCCCCGTTTTCCCAACGGCCATTTCTTCGAAACTCAATTTTTTAGCCAACACAGGTGCGCGAATGTATCTGTAATCCCTACACTGATGGCTCCGCCTGCATCTTCTCCATCGACTTCGCTCCTCCGAGCAATCAACACTTCGACCCTAGAAGCTTCGGGCTCAGTCAAAGGTAAAGTTCACCTATCACAATCCTTGTGTTTCCCCTAGACTTTTTACATAGCTGACATAGACGAGCTGATCCTAGGGATGGATTTCTTGTCACACCACAAACTACAAACTTTTTCTGAACGTCATTCAGAGCACGGTTCTGCATCACCCTATGAATACACACATACAGTGCACTTGCCTTTCGCTTTCCCACTCGTGTTCTCACAGCAAATAGTTTGCTGCGCGAGCATTTCACAGTCGCAGTTGACATTCTGAGGAGTGTGAACGTTTTACTGTCAGAGTGCAAGGCTGTAACGGAAAGTCATCGGTAGAACGACACTCTCCAATGCCGCATTTCGCTCACCTCAAATTCGCCTCTGCCCGCATGCAGCTGCAGAACCTGCAAGTCACGACACCAGTGACAGAACAAGTTTCTTCCACCAGCTAAAGCCCGGCCACTTCTCAGGTCAGTCCAATGAAACATTTTGCATGTGACGAACCGGTTTCTGCAGCAGGCACACCAGCCACACCCTGCCTGTCCCACCCTGTGTCGCGCGTGGCAGTTAGTGTGCCCAAACACCAACCCTGCCCTCACACACGTGACACGCCCATCTCCTCCATGCAGACTGACACACCATGTGTTGATAAACAATCCCCCTCTCCCGCATGCCAGCCATGTGACTCAGCCGACACCTCTGTTTCTCACACTCACCCAGCGTCAGTTGCGCCCGCGCACTAGTGACAGTCGACGTCCGCCACGAGTTCCTGCTCACCACTCACTAATAGTCTTCTGGTATTTGTGCGCATCACACACGCAAACCAAACATGTCACTTCCCCACTGCCATTCCCATTGGTGTACTCTCCACATCACGGACATGTTTGTTAATGAGGAACCCCCTCTTGTGCCACATTCAGTATTCTCAATCACAGATAGGACAGGGTATGAGATAGTTACTACTGACGGCCCTCCTACCCGGCATAAAGTCAAGACACCTCAACCCTATTAAATTATGCATGGCATGACAGGAAATTAATGATCTGTTAGCTGCAGATATATTACTGCTGTCAGACAGTAATTCGTCATCGTCTATTCACTTCGCTACCAAACAAGACGACTCATTTCACATGTGAGGGGACTACAGGCATTTAAAAGTGAGTATCATAATAGTCAATTACCCAGTCCCAAACATCAACGACTTCACCCGTATGTTATCAGGCACTTCCATCTTCAGTGTAATTGACTGTAAACACGCTTATCACCAGATACCTGTGGAACCGGAGGATACACCCAAGACTGCGATTATCGGGCCGCTAGGTTTGTTCCAGTACCATTACATGCCATTCAGCCTTAAAAATGCTTCCCAGACATGGCAATGATTTATTGACTCCATTCAATGAAAGTTCGAGTTTTGTTTCACATACCTGGATGACTTACTCATTTCAGTAAGACAGCTGAGAAGCATGAGCATAAGTTATCCATGGTACTGAAGACCTTAAAGTCTAACAGTGTAGTAGTCAACAAAGATAAGTTACAATTATGGCAGATGTCTGTAACCTCCCTCAGCTACACATTATCTGCTGATGGTATACAACCTCCAAAAGCTCATGTGCAGGCCATCTCATCTATGTCACCCCCTTCGACTTATAAAGAACTGTGCCAATTCCTCACCACTGTCAACTGCTACTACCATCACTTGCCCTCACTGGCTGCAGTACAAACTCCTTTCACGGATGAACTGTCAGACAAGCAAACCTCGGGACTTCAACCCGTCCATTGGACCGACGCCATGGTCAAAGCATTTGAGGTGCTAAAAGTTTCCCTGGTCTGGGCTGTGACGCTTCCCCACCCGCATCCCTCAACCAAACTATTCATTACCTCAGATGCCAGTGACACAGCAGTAGGAGCTGTTCTTCAAAACACTCTGGTGACAAGGAGTCTTGCAGTGAACCAAAGCGATGTTGTTCGGACATGGAGGAGATATTGACATGCCTCGCTCCGGGTGCCCAAGGGCTACTACTGCAGTGGGTGACCCCTACCTTCGGATTATGGCTTGGAGGAACCCTGACAGCAACTCCACCATGTTGAATAATGCTTTTCGTGCAAACACAGGATGTCATGTTATGACTCAAACTGTGCACAATAGGCTGCATGATGAGCAACTTCACTCCCGACGCCCACAGTGAGGTCCACCTTTGCAACCACGATACCATGCAGCACGGTACGGATGGGCCCAACAACATGCCGAATGGACCGCTCAGGATTGGCATCACATTCTCTTCACCGCTTCACGGATGAGTGCTGCATATGCCTTCAGACAGACAATCGTCGGAGACATGTTAGGAGGCTACACGATCAAGCTGAACACCTTAGACATACTGTCCAGCGAGTGCGAGTGCTGATGTTTTGGGGTGGCACTACGTGGGGCCGACGTATGCCGTTGGTGGTCACGGAAGGCGCCGTAATGGCTGTACGATACATGAATGCCGTCCTCTGACCAATAGTGCAACCATATTGGCAGCATAATGGTGAGGCATTCGTCTTCATGGATGACAATTCGCGTCCCCATCATGCCCGTCTAGCGAATGACTTCCTTCAGGATAACGACGTCACCCGACTACAGTGGCCAGCATGTTCTCCAGACATGAACCCTATCGCACATGCCTGGGATAGATTTGAAAGGGATGATGTGACCCAGCAACAACTCTGAGGGAACTACACTGAATCAGCATTGAGGAGTGGAACAATCTGGACCAACAATGCCTTGACGAACTTGTGGATAGTACGCCACTACGAATACAGGTATGCATCAATGCAAGAGAACATGCTACTGGGTATTAGAGGTACCTGTGTGTACAGCAATCTGGGCCTCTGAAGGGATCACTGTGTGGTGGTACAACATGCAATGTGTGGTTTTCATGGGCAATAAAAAATGGCGGAAACATTTTCTGTACGGGTTCTGGAACTCTCGGAACTGAGGTGATGCAAAACTATTTTCGATGTGTGTATATCCTCACAGACCACAAACCACTTACGAATGCTTTCCGAAACCCTCCGGAGGACCCACCCCCTCGTCATTTCCACCATTTTGACTTGGTGTCTCAGTTTGAAACAGATGTCCACTATATCACGGGCATGGATAATATCGCTGCCAATTTTTTCTCATGCATCAATGCAGTGTCCAACCTCATAGATCTGTCTAATCTTGCTACTATTCAAGCAACAGAAGAGGGCACCCAAGCACTCCTTGCGGTCCTGGCTACCTGACTCGTGTTCACCAAGGCACTATTCCCCAGTGTCGCCGACGAGGTCTGGTGCAATTTTTTTGAGTGGAGTCTTATGCCCAGTGTTACTGGCTCCCTTATGCCATCAAGTTTTCAATGCCTTACACAACCCTGCACATTTGGGAATTTGTGCCTCTATCCTGCTCATTACCAAGCACTTTGTCTGGAAAGATATCAAAAGAGACAGCCAGACGTGGGCTCACAATTGTATCCCTTGCCAGTGCAACAAAGTCGGCCACCATACGGTCCCCCCACCAGGTAAATTTTGGGTTTCTCTAGGATGTTTCAGGCATGTCCATATCAATCTCATCGGACCCCTACCACCATCAGAAGGTTTTAGTTTTAGATATGTCCTGTCTTCTACTGATCACTTGTCCCAAAGGGTGGAAGCCATACCTTTGTCAAACATCGCGACCGAGATGGTTGCCAAAGGTTTCGTTTTCTCTTCGATCACCCAGTTACGCTGCCCAGCCACACTCACAACTGACCAAGGCTGGCAATTCGAGTCATCCCTGTTCACTTTGCTGTGTCGCATGTGTGGTATCTACAAAATCCACACCACCTTGTAACAGTTTGGCGGAACAGTGGCATCGCACTTCAAAGACCGCCCTCAGATGCAATAACTGCCTTTGGTCAGAAGCTCTACCTTGGGTCCTTTTAGGTTTCAGGTCAATGCACAAACCAGACATCCAAGGCACCATTTTAGAGGTGGTTTACATCCAGCCAGGTGAACTAGTCCAGCTGACGGTTCAGGATGATTCGTCCCCTCCCCCTCGACTTCATTAGCTGCTGGTGTATGCATTTCAAGCACATATGCCTCTATCCACCAGTTAGTCGTACGCCCTAGTCTCCTATGTGCCTCCCCCTCTTAAATATCGTTCCCACATCATGTTACCATACGCCAACCTTTACAAACCCCCTACCAGGGCCCCTTCAAGGTTCTGCAACATGGGGATTCAACATGTGACATTCTCGTCAAAGACACCCCACACACAGTTTCACTGCATCAGGTCAAACCTGCATTTGCGGGCCCAATTCTCTGGCATCAGGCTCTCCCAACACGGCTGACAACCTAGGCCCCCGTCATGTTTCAGACTCCTTGAATGATACAGCACAAGTCACTCAGGCCCATGGACCCTCATTGGTGTCCAGCCCTCGCAACTCTCCTTTTGCTGGTTTCCCAGATAGTTCAAGGGACTCTCCATTTGCAGGTTTTCCAGCCCATGCCACTCACGCAATCCTCCTACGATCGTGTTTCATGGCTCAGTTCTGCCACATCGCATGGAAGACGTTTCACTGGTAGTAAATAACAGCCATGTCCTCGTCCTTCTGATAGACTCAAACCCTTCGTTATCAGACGAGCGTCTGGAAGTCAAGGTACTGCAGTGGTTCATCTTCCCTCAGCACTGCGACCCTGCCCTCCTACGTGCTTTCATCTCTCCACTTGGTGAGATTCGAATTGTCTCTTTGGGCTTCGGTTCTTCTCCACACTTCAGCCCACCGGTTTTCTCTCGAGCCGGCCGTCTCTTTGCCCTACCATGCTATCTGCAGGACTTCATGATGTGTTCCACCACCGACTTCATTGCCAGATTACATGAAGGTACCAATCGTCCAGCTCCCAAACCCCAGAACATCCTTGAATCCGACACAGACACTACACCCCCCCCCCCTCCTCCCAGGACTAATCACAAGTACTCTGTACAGTGGCGGGAGGAGGGGGGGAGGCACTACTGGCTGTGTGGCCTCAATATAAAAAATCAACCCACAGACAAGGACACTCTCTCCAGTCACGAGTTCTTTGGATGAAAAGTTTGAGATGATTCAGTCTGTTTATGTGACTTCTTGTATATACACGTGTAGATGCTTGTACTTAAATATACATCTGTATTGAAATATTAAGTGGAAGTGTTTGATTTCAGGATAGTAACCCATTTTTTTATTGTGTTGCATATTAGACATATTTTTTAAGGTTGTGGTGACAGACTGAAATGTAACAGTCCCCATGGTCAAGCTTAGGTGCGAAGGTGACAGTCTGGCTGTAAGTTAGCGAAGCCAGCAAATGTGTCATGCCACAATTTTTATTAAACAGAATGCGCATAACCATTACATTCATATTCCTGATCAACCCTTATACGCACTGTGGTTTTATATGTTCACATTTTTATATGTATAAAGCCATTAATAACAAGAACATTCTTGACCCAAAATCCCCTATCCTCGTGGAAGTCTTGTTAATATGCAGGATTTTATTTTGTTCCTGTTTTCATGTTGTCACTGGTGATGCCAACCATTAGTCATTTCTTAATGTTTGTATTACCACCATGTTGTGGATATTTTAAGCTTATCAGTGTGGCTACCACACTTTAGTGCTGTTACTAGTCTCATGTCAAATTCGTCAGAAGCTGTTGCATCAGCTACTGGTGGCCAATAATCACAGTTTGGCTACACGTAGGTTACAGCAACTTGTACACAAAAGGATTGTGAGACAGGCTAGTCACGTTCAGCGAAACCTGCACTAAGGAGTAGTACTAGCCAGAGCGGGCAGAAGGGTATCACCACACGATGGCTAGAACTCTGTTATGAGCTGTGTGACCAGGAGCTGGCAAAGGTGCAACAAATATGCCCTGGGGCAGTATATACAACTGTGAATTTTGGAACATAAGTTTTCAATGCCCAGCTGTACTACAACAACACCAAATGGTTCAAATGGCTCAAAGCTCTATGGGATTCAACATTTGAGGTCATCAGTCCGCTAGACTTAGAACTATTTAAACCTAACTAACCTAAGGATATCACACACATCCATGCCCAAGGCAGGATTCGAACCAGCAACCATAGCAGCAGTGCAGTTCTGGACTTAATCGCCTAGAACCGCTCGGCCACAGCAGCCGGCCACCTCAACAGGCCTGGTCTATACAACAATGCAACTACAATACTGTTGACTAATTCTAATGATATTTCCTGATGTTGATTTGTAAACTGCCAATACTACTACCTTTCGTTTTTCTATGCCTAATGTTGTGGCAGAGCACTTAAAGACGAGTTCAAAACAATATTCAATGAAACTTCCTGGCAGATTAAAACTGTGTGCCTGACCGAGACTCGAACTCGGGACCTTTGCCTTTCGCGGGCAAGTGCTCTACCAACTGAGCTACCGAAGCACGACTCACGCCCGGTACTCACAGCTTTACTTCTGCCAGTATCTTGTCTCCTACCTTCCAAACTGTACAGAAGCTCTTCTGGTAGGGCACTTGCCCGCGAAAGGCAAAGGTCCCGAGTTCGAGTCTCGGTCGGGCACACAGTTTTAATCTGCCAGGAAGTTTCATATCAGCGCACACTCCGCTGCAGAGTGAAAATCTCATTCTGGAAACATCCCCCAGGCTGTGGCTAAGCCATGTCTCTGCTGTATCCTTTCTTTCAGGAGTGCTAGTTCTGCAAGGTTCGCATAAGAGCTTCTGTAAAGTTTGGAAGGTAGGAGACGAGATACTGGCAGAAGTAAAGCTGTGAGTACTGGGCGTGAGTCGTGCTTCGGTAGCTCAGTTGGTAGAGCACTTGCCCGCGAAAGGCAAAGGTCCCGAGTTCGAGTCTCGGTCGAGCACACAGTTTTAATCTGCCAGGAAGTTTCATATCAGCGCACACTCCGCTGCAGAGTGAAAATCTCATTCGGGAATATTCAATGAGGTTAACAGATTTTATTAATTAATTAACAGATTTTTTGTGTATACAGCTACAAACTTAAATCCTCAGATTGTATAGTAGTACAACATGAATTTGCGTTCAGCTAGATAAATCTGATAGATTTCAGCATCCAGTGTTCTGACAGACATAACATGTCTACTAACATACTACTTGCCCTTCATCTTCCTGGATTGATATTAGACATTTGATGGAAGGAGGTACAGTGGGAATCAAGGGAAATACTCAGAACTATACAGGGTTATTCTAAATGATGGACTCATTTTCAAAACTTCATATTTATTCAGCTAAAAATCCAAAATGAGCAAGCTTTGTACCAATGAAAAGAGGAAGTTTCAAAGTTTTTTTCATAATATTTTATATCAATTTTATAAATTTAATAATTTGTAATTAAATAGTTTTTATTAATTATTTAATACTTAGAAGTGTGATAAATGTTCAATGTGGCCACCATTGACTGCATGGCAAACATCAATGCAATAGCCAAACTCACCCCACACACGCAAAAGCGTAGCTGCTGTTACTGAATGCACGGCAGCAGTGATCTGGTTCCACAGATCGTTCAGAATGGTTGGTAAGTGGCGGGACATAAACAGCTTCCTTCACATAACCCCATAAGAAATAGTCACATGTAAGATCAGGAGATCTCTGTGGCCGGAAGTGCAGAGCCAGGTCCTCAAGTGCCCTGCAACCGATCCCGTGCTGAGGATGTGAGTCATTCAAAAAGCCTCATACAACATGGTGTCAATGGAGCAGAGCTCCATCCTGTTGGAAAATGAAGTCCTGGAAATCTTCCATACTTTGGGGGAACGGCCACTGTTCCAACATGTACCAGTATGTGATTCCCGTTACAGTTCTTTCTGCAAAAAAAAAAAGATTCAAAAACCTTTGTAAGGGATACAGCACAGAACATGTTGATCTACAGTGAGTCTCTTTCATGTTCAACGGTGAATGTGGATTTTCCAAACCACATATGCGCACATTGTGTCTCTTGACTTTTCCACTAAGGTGGAACGTCGGTCATCAGTAAAAACTACATGCTGTAGAAATGTCTCATCCTCCATCTTTGCTAACACATAACCACAAAATGCGAGACACTTCTCTTTGTCATTGGGTTTGAGAGCCTACTTAAACTGTAATCATTAGGGCTTGTACAGTAAATGCCATCTCAGAACTTTCCATACAGATGGTTGAGGTATTCTAAGTTCTTGTTCACAGCTCGTGGTCGCATTCTCGCTTCCCAAGCACGGGCCCTGGGTTCGATTCCCAGAGGGGCCAGGGATTTTCACCTGCCTCGAGGTGACTGCATGTTTGTGTTGTCCTCATTGTTTCACCATCATTCATAAAATGGTTGGACTGAGTAAAGGTTGGGAATTTGTACGGGTGCTGATAACTGCGTAGTTGAGCACCCCACCATCCAAAACATCATCATCCAATTTCTCAGATGGCTCTATTTGTAGACTTACTGTGACCACGCACAAAACTTTCTTGCATCCGTCAGTCATCATCCTCTTTGACACATGTGACTGGCCTGTGCTTTTTCCTTTGCACACACTCCCAGTCTGTTTAAACTGCTTAAACCAACGACTAACACTTTAGTGAGTTGGTATGAAGTGCCCGCTGCACTACAATTTGGCACTCACTTTTCACGAACTCAAGAGTGCTGAAAACCTTGTACTCCACAGTCGCCATCTCACTCACAACTGACTTAACTGACACTGAAACAGAATGACGGCCCTATTAACGCACAAACTCTACCACCCGTTTCTGAAACCATCACCATCCACCTGCAAAAGCTTTAAATCCGCCTCTTTTCATTGATAAAAAGTTTGTTCATTTTGGATTAGTAATTGAATACATATGAATTTTTATAAATGGGTCCATCATTTGGAATAACCCTATATAAGTGGCGGCAGTGACAAGTAGCGAATGGCCCAGAGTTCACCAGTGTGTGTGTGTGTGTGTGTGTGTGTGTGTGTGCGCGCGCGCGCGCGCGCGCGCACAATGTGTGTGTATAGTGTTGCAGTGACTCATGAGATAGTGAGATACGAGTGAACAGTGCGGCATTACATTATCTAATAAGTTATTTGTAAAAAAAAGTATTGTGTATCAGGGGTAAATCTAATGATTGTCTTTAACTAGAACTCTGTAAATGTATGTGTATACGAATTTGCTTATTTTAAATTGGTCTAAACTTGAAAATACTTTCACATGTCCTACATCTTTGTAAAAAGAGATCTACGGAGGAATAACGCTGCTGCTGCTGCTGCTGCTGCAACTCCGATAAAAATATGTTGTCACAGACAGATTTGTACCTTAGTCCGTTTGAAAAAAATCCTCAACTAATATCACGATATAATCACCATGTTTTGACATTTATCACTTGTTTCCTAAATCACTGGTCGATGCCGGCGATTAGTATCGAATATACTTCTTTGACAGATATACGTACAAATGGCATGCAACGGGTGGGACTATGTAAATTTTAACCTACGTTGCTAGAAGTATTGAAATTACTGCCAATGGTGACCACAATAGAAAAGGCAAATTTAGTACACAACCTTGGCGACACTCTAATCTTCCGTCAGTTGACAGAGGCAGAGCCCAGCTTGTCAAGTGAGGAGCGAATTATATGTATTCTTCTAAATATTGGCTTCCTTTGAAGTGGCGAACTTCCCGCCGGGTGGAAGGCAACACACAAACTTACAATTTTGTATCAATGCAAAAGACTTGCCTGTAAGAAAGTCCATAAGACAATGACATTATCTCCTGATAGTGAAGCAGGTGTCCACAGTGATAAATTGGGATGTGACTACTTAAGGGCACTCCCATTTACGAAAAAATACACGCCACCCCACTAATCCCCACATATGAGTGATAGTTCGTAAACATTTCACGTCACAACAAGCCAAAGCTCATACAAGTAAAGATATGTGAAAGTCCTTTTGAGTATAAAACGCAAACTTGCAAACCCATCACCCCGCCATCGCACTGGCCTATCAAATAATTCTACTGGGTCTTAAGAATAAAATTGAGAATGTAGTCTATTCTCAGATTTCGCATAAAATACTCAAATTCGCATGAATAAAGCGAGTCGGAGAATGCACTTCATACGAGAGCGTCAATAAAATTGCGGGGGAAGTTGCTCAGCACGAAGAAAATTCTCCGATTTCGTATGAATGCAAGGAAAGAAGTTCTCCGTTTTCAGAAGTGAGCTCTGGAGTATACTTCGAGCTGAGTAAGTTGTGTTGAGGTTAAGTTTTATCGATTTTTTTCTTTAGTAATTATACAGAATTTGTGCTGCTCGAAAGGCAAAAAGAAAAAAAGCTATACATAGCCCAAAGAAACCCAGTAGAGTTGTTGTTTTGGGGAAGGAGACCAGACAGTGTGGTCATTGGTCTCATCGGATTAGGGAAGGATGGGGAAGGAAGTCGGCCGTGCCCTTTCAGAGGAACCATCCCGGCATTTGCCTGGAGTGATTTAGGGAAATCACGGAAAACCTAAATCCGAATGGCCGGACGCAGGATTGAACCGTCGTCCTCCCGAATGCCAGTAGAGAGAAACTGTAGAATTTTACACATGGTTAACTTTAAAGACTTATTTGGCTGGTGACTTTCCTTCCTGGAAATCATGAAAGAAGAAGGTGGCGACCTTTCAAATGGGGCGAAAATGAAAATATTTTTGTGCTATATAGCAGACACATGATTTCAGACTGGTGTAGGACAAGACTTATTAGGCATACACCACAAACTGTGTCATTTTCAGCTATTCATCATCATGATTTCACACAGCATATACCTTACATTTTTTATGTCAAAAACGTGTAGGTTTGTTAGAACCCTAGCCTAGCAAAACTGCACGCGCGACAGCTGAAGTACTTGATGTGTAAGTGAATCACAATGCACCGCATTTAACCAAAATTATCTCAAGTGAAAAAACTCTCACACAGTTGCTGTTTGGAGTAAATGAAAATGTGTTCACCTAAATTCAACAACAAAAAAGTTTCCTGAATGTCGAAAAATCGATAACATCGTCAGATTATACATTTTCGTACACAGTCCGTAATTCTTTTCACAATTTGTTACAACACATCAAACTAAACCCGAAATATATCGCTAAAACTCATTGACGCCAGTTCCATATTTGCATACAGAATAATCTATCTGTTTGTGCGAGTTGAACGAAATGTAAGATTAGGGTGTGTTCTGTGCCAGAACACAACATGCACGGACAATATTCTCAATAAGTTGGAAGTGTAGTGAAAAAGAACTCCACCGTCAGAGAATACGCTTCGAATTTTTTATTCAACGAAACAGAATGTTCTTTTGCTCAAAGAATCTTCTCCACAGGATGTTCTCTTTTTATTCATACGAGCCACTGTCATGCCTTGGATTGCGATTGTAATCTCGCAGTATGACATGAAGCGAATCAGTTTTACAATTGTAGTACATCTTCTCAGCGGAAAGTGTGGAAACATGCTGGTATTTCAGAACGATTCACATTTGACAGCAATGGAACTGAACAGCAGGCGACGTCACTGTCTAATGATGGTGTGTCACAAAAGATGGAATGTCAATTCGCTTAGCCCAAAACCGAGTGGCGAATATGAGCTGTGAGAAACCATCTGTGAAACAAAAAATCAGAAAATAGTATTAGAATTAAGGAATTAGCAATGATAAAGTTTATTAAAGTAAAATTCACAACAGAAGTTTTTGATTCATTTTATACGGGAAACCGCTGAGAAATGTAGTAACATTTCAAAACGATGAGCTTTATTAATAGCGAAAGTATAAACACGTAAGCACATCAAGGGAATAGATAGAATCTGTTGGCATTATCCATTGCGTCTTTTGCTACGAACAAAACAACGTCAGAAACAACTGTATATTTCACCTTCACTTGAAAAACAGTAATTTCATGTAAACTGTTTGATCAATTTATGGTCTTATTTGTACACATTGTTGGAGTCATTTCTTGTAAAATCTAGATTAATTATCGATTTCTGATATTTGACCATTGTTGTAGAAGAACACTCAGTGTAAAAGATATTCAGGTCATCAAGGAACATTTGCATTGTGTCACGAAAACAAAAGCTAAATAATGAAATAAAGAATAACAAGACTCAAAACCGCGAAATCCACTACATATTTTATTTATTTTTCGAGTTCCATGGATCCATGATGCGAGTGTATCGCCAGGTTGTAGAACGTGTCGGATTAATACTGTAATAATCATATGTAAATGGTCATTAGGCGTACAATCTAAATCACATGCAGGGAGATGCAGGAGGTTCAAGTGTTCAAATAACAGCACAGATTATAGTAGTAATGATGGTTACACAAACAAGCTATACGGCAAACACTCTAATCAAGTATTCTGTCAACAGTTGATATACCAGTGCTACATAGGCATTCATTAGGAATTCTTAAAATTAAACACATTTCACTAGTTATTACACATTTTCAAAAAGTTGCAGCAAAGAATAGAAACAACTATTCAAAAGATAAAGTTTTTTGAATTTAGTATTACACCCAGTGTCAGATTTAACATGAACTGGAAGTTTACTGTATACTTTTATGCTTGATTAATATACTTCTTTCTTGTATATCTGTGTGAAGTTAATATTTACATCTAGTATCATGATCACGGTATTCGCAGTTTGTTCTGCAAATGGTATCATTATTGTTCACAAATCACATTAATGAAAAAATGTATTTGTATGGCACATTGAATAAATTTTCGCAAGATCATCTAGGGTGCACTTTACACATAATTCTGATAACTGTCTTCTGTGAACTAATGATTTCATTGCTCGTGACTGGTTTCTCCGGAGCATAATACCATATGTCATAAGTGAATGAAAATATCCAAGGTATCCATTAATTATTATCAAGTCACAAACAGATGGAACTGAGTGAATGGCAAATTCTGCCCAACTTATTATTTTACATAGGTTGTTGATGTGAACTGACAAGTTTAGAGTGTTGTTACCATGTTCCCAGGAATCTGACTAAACTCTCCAAACTTCTTTGTCAACACAGTTTATTTCAATATTTTCCAATTTTTTGTTTGCTGTTTGAAATAGAATGAACTGGGTCATGTTAACGTTGAGGGACAGAACATCTGAAGTGAATCAGTCTAGAGCTTCTTTGAATATAGACTGCAGTTTGGTACTTTGTTTATCATAAAGTTATGTCGTCTGAAAATTTGGTGAAATGTGCTTCTTGTGTCATACACCATGGCAGATAATTGATAAAGATTACGAAAAGTAAGGGGCCAAGCAACGTGCCCAATGGTACTCCATATATCACTGTGTCACAGTCAGAGCAAGCAAGTGACTGCGGAGAAAATACATCAACTTCTGAAGTTAGCAACCCCTCCACAAAAACACCCAATTAATAGCATTAAAACTTTATTCCTGAAAAACCTCGAGCTAGCTACCTTTGTGAATACCGTCAAATCACATCAATTAATTAAACCCAGTAATGAATGGTGAAATGTAGAAGTGAGATTATGCATTACCATTTGTGATAGGGTAACCTAAGTCCACAAATCTTTGTGCAAACGTGGTGACATTTTGATATCACTTGCACTTACCAAAAATATATGTACTTAGTTCATCGACCTAAAAATCATGGAGGTAAAAAAGAAGGGCGATGACACTGCAGGCATACACTGTATTTTATTTTGAAGCCAGAGTGTGTGGGGGCCTGCCGACATCTTAACCCTCGAACGAGCGAGTCGTTTATTATAATGTGAATATGTGGTCTGTGCACTTTCTGTATATCTCAGGAATAACTGTCTTGGCAGGGTGAACATATATGAGCATCATCACAGTATAATCTTAGTCTACTACAACAACAATGAAATAAACCTAAGTTATTCAAGTTAAATCACTGTTTAATTTAACAATAATAAAATAAACTTTCATTACATGATTGTGTTGCTGCATAGAACTGTTACCCAACAGTAATAACCCAGTAATGACCCACTCGAAGCGTTAAACAGCGTAGTTCCATCAGATTCCAGTCAACTGCCAATTCGATTACTAATTATCTTGTCGATAACTGCCTCATAGTGGGATTGTGTTGCTAGCTCGGAATCTGGGTCATTTTCTTGCATAGATCACAAATTTCTAACCTAGCTCACTGTTTAATTTACATTAAGGCTGCTCTCTTGGATGTATGATAACACAGCTTATGATACTGTTAGATGAAGCAATAATGAAGGAATTGATATGGGCTCACAACTGTAAAACAACATTTTGTGTTCTTCAGCGTATATTTACTCCAATAAATAGATAGATTTGACCTCATTATTTTAACTATTACTGTGTGTATATATACATATATATATATATATATATATATATATATATATATAGTAATATATATATATACAGGGTGTAACAAAAAGGTACGGCCAAAAGCTCAGGAAACATTCCTCACACACAAATAAAGAAAACATGTTATGTGGGCATGTGTCCGGAAACGCTTACTTTCCATGTTAGGGCTCTTTTTATTACTTCTCTTCAAATCACATTAATCATGGAATGGAAACATACAGCAACAGAATGTACCAGTGTGACTTCAAACACTTTGTTACAGGAAATGTTCAAAATGTCCTCCATTAGCGACGATACATGCATCCACCCTTCATCGCATGGAATTCCTGATGCGCTGATGCAGCCCTGGACAATGGCGTATTGTATCACAGCTGTCCACAATACCACAATATGAGCACGAAGAGTCTCTACATTTGGTACCGGGGTTGCGTAGACAAGAGTTTTCAAATGCCCCCACAAATGAAAGTCAAGACGGTTAAGGTCAGGAGAGCGTGGAGGCCATGGAATTGGTCCGCCTCTACCAATCCATCGGTCACCAAACCTGTTGTTGAGAAGTGTATGAACACTTCGACTGAATTGTGCAGGAACTCCATCGTGCATGAACCACATGTTGTGTCTTACTTGTAATGGCACATGTTGTAGCACACATGTTGATTGTGAAAATTTACAATTTGATCACGTTGGAATGAAGCCTCATCCGTAAAGGGAATATTTGCACTGAAATGAGGATTGACACGTTGTTGGATGAACCATTCGCAGAAGTGTACCCGTGGAGGCCAATCACCTGCTGATAGTGCCTGCACACGCTGTACATGGTACGGAAACAACTGGTTCTCCCGTAGCACTCTCCATACAGTGACGTGGTCAACGTTACCTTGTACAGCAGCAACTTCTCTGACGCTGACATTAGGGTTATCGTCAACTGCACGAAGAATTGCCTCGTCCATTGCAGGTGTCCTCGTCGTTCTAGGTTTTCCCCAGTCGCGAGTTATAGGCTGGTATGTTCTGTGCTCCCTAAGACGCCGATAAATTGCTTCGAACTTCTTCCTGTCGGGACACCTTCGTTCTGGAAATCTGTCTCGATACAAATGTAAGGCGCCACGGCTATTGCCCCGTGCTAATCCATACATCAAATGAGCATCTGCCAACTGCGTATTTGTAAACATCGCACTGACTGCAAAACCACGATCGTGATGAACACTAACCTGTTGATGCTACGTACTGATGTGCTTGATGCTAGTACTGTAGGGTAATGAGTCGCATGAGAACACAAGCACCGAAGTCAACATTACCTTCCTTCAATTGGGCCAACTGGCGGTGAATCGAAGAAGTACAGTACATACTGACGAAACTAAAATGAGCTCTAACATGGAAATTAAGCGTTTCCGGACACAAGTCCACATAACATCATTTCTTTATTTGTGTGTGAGGAATGTTTCCTGAAAGTTTGGCCATACCTTTTTGTAACATGCCACATCCACTTAATTTCACTATTACTGCATTCTTAGCGATAGCAAGTGAAGTAGGAACTCCAAACCAGTACTTACTTGCTTACTGGCACTGCTTCTTGTTCGTTACATTTTCAGCCTACAGCTTGTATGCACAGCATTTTTAGTGTTCACATTTGTGAAAACCCTGCCTACACGTTGTGTACAGTGATGAAGACACAAGGGATGCTATTGTATCTTATGCATATCAGCAAGGTGAATAGTTGTTGAAATGTCAAAGGAACAGAACAGCTTAATAGTGCACCTACTTGCACAACTGAGTACTTCTTTTATTGCGTTGTCAGTGCATTAGTTTCACTGACATATACACACATTCTCATTTTGAAATCTTACTGATGATGTGCCATTCAGTGTGTAACCAGTAATAGCATTTTACATGGTAAAAAAGGATATTTTTTTAAACATGTTTCAACATTGTGCAACACTATAAATGTGACTAAGGGAATGGTTTGAAACACTTAGACCCTGTTAAATGGATATTTTACTTTCACATTTATGTAAGTGGTTTTTTAATAATGATAGCCTAACCTGTGTAACATATAGGTATACCTTTCCAGAAGTTTTTGTTTACTTTCCCAGAGTATTTCTCGCCAAACGTATCACAGTTTGATTGTACATTTACTTTGTTCATCTGCTTCAGTTTACCTTTGACTTTCATTCTGGGATTTCAAAGCATATAGTTCTATGCAATTCTTTGTGATATATCTACAGTTTGTTAATTTTATGTCCCTGTACCATTTGCAAGATATATCATAATGATGTGGAATGAATCGTTTTATATTCAAATATATTTTTTGTAAATATTCCTGATCATTTTTTAGATTTTTGTTTTTTTAATTAAAGACATACATATGTTAGTCAGTAATACCTACCCACCACCACTTACATATAACAATAACAGACAGTCTTGTGTGAAACAGGAGGAGTTGCCAAAGATAATTTTTTTCACTTGTGTTTCAAATTTTACATTGCTGTTTTTCAGGCATTTTACATCATTGTGGAAGTGATCAAAACTTTTGGTTGGATATGTGATCAAAACTTTTGCTTGCAGCATTGTGAATCCCTGTTTGTGCTACAGACAACCTTAATATGGCACAATAAATGTCATTTCTTCTGGTATTCCAATTATGTTCATCATTGTTCATATTGAAGCACAGTTGATTACCTGCAACAAACCTCGTGAGGGAATAAATATACTGTGAAGTATACACGCCAAGCAGCAGGAAAGCATGATGGAATGAGTATTCACATACGTTTTTGGTCAACGCTTTCTTTAGAAAGCAAGCAAAGCACAAATACGCACACACACACACACACACACACACACACACACACACACACACATTCCAATAATCATGCACACAGATGTCACACACAAATGACCCCTGTTTGTGGCCAGAATTTTTTTATGGAGGCAGGAAATGTGAACAATGTATAATTATCAGGTGGAGGAATTTAGAGTATGGGATGCCACACCAACAATAAGGGCAGTCACATGGCCATGTGTTATGTGGGAACGAGACCATTCATACATAGTGACTTGGATGATGGTGCTGTTTTTTTTTGCCGTTTGAAAGGCAATGAAAAGCCAAGAACGAAGAAAAGTAAATACTGCAACCATAATTCGTGTATACAAAAGAAAATATTGCTGCTGCAGCTCCACTTACGAATTAAATGTGATTCCTTTAAGCTTTAAATTACGATCATATCGCTCAGTACACCGTAAACAACTCAAGCTGGAATTTTTGGTGAAACAATCAAGTCTTCACATAGTCATGGTATCACATGCTATTCGAGATAAAACCACATAAGTCGACAGATGTTCCCAACAGTCGAAACTGGGCTCAGGTGCATCAAAGTGAATCGTAAGGAAGTATCACCACAGTAAACCATGGAGGTATAAATGTGATGAACCTAATGTTTTCAGGTACATAGGATGGCGGACATCAGCTTCAAGTTTGTGACCATGGAGGTAAAAAAAGAAGGGAAATGGGACTATAGACTTATGCTGTACGTTGTTTTGAAGCTAGAGTGGGCAGAGCCTGCCTCCATATTAAATAGCACAAAACATTATCAGACTACTACTTACAGTTGTTTCTTGTTAATTATTTCTGTTGAGTGTATGTAACAACTTGTTTAAATACTAAAAATTAGTGCTTACATGAATATCGTATTGTCAGCAAGGCAGTTTCGAACGTTTTTCTGTTCCTGAATGTACATTTGGTCTAGTAATACAACACATTTGGCCTCATTGCTGTAGCTGGTTTTTTGTTGATTTACTTCGAATAACCGAGAAGAGAAGCATGTGGCGTGAAAAGTATGCTTTCTTAACCCATGTAATTCCACTTTACGGTATTTGCTCCAATAGCAGATGAAACTGCAACTCAGAAACCAATACTTGTCATCTTAATGTTTGCATGAAACATACCTGCAAGTTCTTTGTTAGCCCATAAACCTATGCAATGAGGAAAAAAGTAAGGCATTCTAATATATATTGTACATGTCGACAAACTGAAAGTTTTTGAAATGTCAATTTTTAATGAAACAACTACATCTCCACACAATCAAATCACCAGATGTTATTTTGGATATGACAACGAAAGTTGATAGTTATTCCTTATGGTCGAAACTGGGTCAGAGTGACGTCACAGGGATGTATCACCACAGTGAACCATGCCAGTATAAACGCAGTTAAACTTTCTTTTCTTGGGCTACATGAGATGGCGCACGTCAACTTAAAGTGACGAAATGACAACCCCTTATTTTTTTACTTCCATGCTGACGCTCCATGTTGTTTTGAAGCCAGAGTGTGCAGGGCCAGCTGGGTGGGTTGGCCAAACGGTTCTAGGCACTACAGTCTGGAGCCACGCGACCACTACTGTCACAGGTTCGAATCCTGCTTCTGGCATAGATGTGTGTGATGTCCTTAGGTTAGTTAGGGTTAAGTAGTTCTAAATTCTTGGGGAGTGATGACCTCAGAAGTTAAGTCCCATAGCGCTCAGAGCCATTTGAACCATTTTTTGTGCAGGGCCCAGTGAGCCCAATACTTAACTGTAGCGACTACTCAAAGGCGTCTTTGCTTGGAAAACCGTGTAGCTCTGTGGTGTAATCGCCATATTGCAACAGGGCAATAATACTTCTTGTTCTTCTGCATGTGACTTTTAAGTGATTGTTACTTTTTTAACAAATATGATGAGTTGTATTGCATACGGATACAGTAATCGATGTACAACAGGAAATGGTATTCAATTCCACTTGTAAGTAACATATGCTTTAATGTATGGTACAGGAAATAGTGCCCGAGAAATTCACATACTGTACAAAGATAATCTAAAAGCTTTTCAGTTTTCGTCACTCTCGTTCAGAACTTTGAAGGAAATGGGTGCACGCTGTAGGAATGGAATACTGGACTTCATCGAAACCATTCCACAAAAGACAGCTACATGTTTTGATCAGGAGCTGATAGACAGCTACTGAAGGATGACACTGTACCAAGTTTATTCAGTTTTCTGACCATTTGTAAGTGAAAATCAATCAGAGAAGTAAACCATCATCAGATGTAGTGGATGAAATTGTGGGAGTTTGTATACTGAAACTATTTTATATGGGTGATATTGAGAGGTCAGTAACATGTAATGGTCCTGCTCTCAACATCCAGACACTGAAATATCTTGGATGCTCATTGAATCTGGAAAATTTGTCACCTTACTTCAAGCATCCTTCCAATGACAGTAATGTTTATACAATTCTTGATCCACGCCATATGCTGAAATTTGTTCATAATACATTAGCTGAAAAGATAATTATTAACTGTGAAGCTAGAAATGTGAAGTGAGACTTTATTTTGAAGTTACATTACCTGCAAGAATACGAATCTTTAAAATTTGCCAATTCACTCACTGGTTCATATGTGAATTTCTATAATAAGAAAATGAATATCTCTTTAGTAGCCCAGACAGTTAGCTCCAGTGCGGCTGATGTCACTGAATATCTAGCTTGTGCCCAGCATCCAGATCAGGATGCCTCTGTCACTGTAGAATTTATCAGAATTATTAATAAACTGTCTGATGTGGAGAACTCTAGGAATGCCCATTCCAAGGGCTTTAAACAACCATTGAGAACTGGATATGTAAATTACTGGACTGATTTCTTTGTCGCACAGAAAACTTCTTTTGAACACTAAGGACTGATGGTGTGTGTGTGTGTGTGTGTGTGTGTGTGTGTGTGTGTGTGTTAGTACATCCATGAAATTACTGGACTGATTTCTTTGTCGCACAGAAAACTTCTTTCGAACACTAAGGACTGATGGTGTGTGTGTGTTAGTACAGCCATGAAGAACATTAATGCTGGGATTTTTGACGTGCATAAACGGAGTTAGAAACCTCCCTCAAGACTTTCTGTTTCGGGATACTGAGCCTCTAATGCATTTTTAACATACTCTGGCAGGATCATCTAGAACCCTTTTTTCTTTTTTTTTGTACATCGGATCTAGGTTTGGATGGAACAATAATCCCATTATATTACAGTTCTAGTCTGCTCTAAGAATAATGTTGCTTATAGTGACAAGAGTAATGTCTTAAATAACTTCCGGGAATTCAGCCAGGTAACACTTTCAGCGACCGACGATATTTCGGCGGGAGAACACCCCGCCATTTTCAAGGCAAACTGCAATGGACAGGCGGTGTACATGCAAATTTAAGTCAGAGCTGTCGATAGTGAGACTATGAATTCGCAGGTGAGGTAGCATTGACTCTGTCCCTCTGTTTTTTGACGACAGAGAGACCCGGATTCCAGACAGAGTTTAAACAGAAACCTCCATCCCTGTTAACGAGGTTGCTCGCTAATTTAATCTCAACAGCCTCCCTAATAACACTGTCCCAATAGCTAGACGTGCATGCCAATATCTCGGTGTTGTTATATAACATGGGGTGACCAGTATCCAAGCAATGTTCAGCAATAGCAGATCTACTTGGCTGCTGTAATCGTGTGTGCCGTTTATGCTCATGACATCGGTCCTCCATGGTCATGATAATTTGACCAATATATGCCATGCCGCAGCTACAAGGAATACGATATACACACGCCTTATGCAGTCCAAGATCATCCTTAACGGAACTCAAAAGTGCTCTAATTTTAGATGGAGGTCGGAAAACACATTTCACATCGTATTTCCGTAAAATACGACCGATCTTGTTGGATGTGTTTCCTACGTAAGACAAAAAGGCAGTAGACTTAGGTGATGACTCAGAATTATCGTCCATCACCCGATGTACAGTTGGTCGATAGCACAATGCACGTTCAATCTGTCTATCACTATAACCATTTTGACGAAATGTAACTTCAAGATGGGACAGCTCAGCTGGCAAAGTCTCAGCGTCAGAAACGACATGTGCCCTGTGTACCAAGGTACGAAGTACCCCTTCACGCTGAGCCGGATGGTGACAACTATTATCCTGTAAGGACAAGTTGGTGTGAGTACATTTCCTGTAGACTGCATGAACCAATGATCCATCATCCTTCCTCCTAACCAACATGTCAAGAAAGGGAAGGCAACCATCCTCTTCCACCTCCGTCATAAAACCAATGTTCGGATGGATCGAGTTCGGATGTTCAAGAAAGACATTCAAATTCTCCCTACCATGAGGCCAAACAACGAAGGTATCGTCAACGTATCTAAAGAAACAGGCGGGTTTCAAAGGCGCAGACTCCAGTGCACGTTCCTCTAAGTCTTCCATAAACAAATTTGCGATCACAGGAGACAACGGACTACCCATCGCAACTCCATCTGTCTGCTCGTAATACTGGTCATTAAATAAAAAGTAAGTGAATGTCAACACATGCCGAAAGAGATTAGTTAATTCAGCACCAAACCTGGCTTCAATTAACCGCAATGACTCAGACAGAGGAACACGAGTGAAGAGAGAGACCACATCGAAACTCACTAAAATATCAGAGTCATTCAGCCATAGTCCCTCCAAACGACGTAAAAAATCAGCTGAGTTCCTGATATGATGTTCACACCGACCTACTTGGGGACTCAGCAGAGAAGCAAGATGCTTGGCTACACAATATGTCAGAGCGCCGATGTTACTCACTATAGGACGGAAAGGAACCCCTTCCTTGTGAACCTTCGGAAGGCCATATAACCTAGGGGGAACAGCACTATAGGTGCTAAGACTTTTGATAGTGTCCTGCGACAGACCACCTTTCTTCAGGAGGTTGTTGGTCTTTCTCCCAACAGTTATTGTGGGGTCAGCATCGATTCTGCGATATGCTGAATCAGATAGTAAACGTTGCATCTTTTGTACATAATCATGTTTATTTAAAACAATGGTGGCATTGCTCGTCCACCCAAGAGTAATGTAACAGCAGCAGAGAGGGCTGCTTTACGCTCTCTCAAAGTTGATCCTGATATTGTTATTTTACCTGCGGACAAAGGCAATGCCACCGTTGTGTGCTGACCACATGCCCCTCCTATCCGTATCCTCAGCTGAGGACAGAACAGTTGGATGGTCCTGATAGGCCATTTGTGGTCTGGAGACGGAGTGCATCAGGATATATTGCAAGAAATATTTTGCAGATGTGCTGACTGAAAAGATCTTATTAGTGTTCCCCACAGATGACCAAATGATCACGCCTACTGCAAGACTCCAGTGGTAAATCCCAGCTGCCTTGACTATGAATGTTGACAGATGTGGTATGCTTCAACCATCTGTAAGTATGTTTAAAATTGTGCATCATACAGAAATATGCTTTCGTTCTGCTCTAGTGAGCTTTACTTTAAGCTCCAACCTTTTTTATGACAGGCCTATTAATTATGTTTGTTGTTTCCTTAGTGAACAAGCCAATGTATTTGGCAAAGTGTATATGCTAATCTCTGCCACTGACTGTGAAGGCATGCTTGAGTCACAATTCGTAAGACATATTGCAACTGTGTACCGTCAGATTAGATTAAAGACACACACACAAAAAAAAGCAACAGCTGTTGCACAGGGTAACTATTATGGCATGAGGCAGAGGTTGGGAAAGCTAATTACATTCGCCAATGTATGGCATATGAATATGTATTGAATGAAGCAAAACAATAAATAAAAATTAAAATTTGATGTTTACATGTTACTAATTTACTTCGTTTCTCAAAGTCCTTACCTGTAAATTGTTATCATAAAAACCTGTAAAACGATTCAGAGTAACATTAAAGATTTTTCCGCTCTTAGCAGCTGGAATTAGCAACAAAGCAATGATTTCACAGTTTTGTTGCGTAATGATGTGTACAGAACTTTTCTCTTTAGGATTAAAGAGAAATGCACCTTGCATTTAATGTGTCATTGTGAGAATGTACGCCACATATCTGCTGAGCTAACTACATTAAGAATTTTTTCACGTTAGTGTTTAAGTCATTTTGTACCGCTATATAGATTCGTCATTCAGGAAATAAAATGCGAAATGCGAAAGCTAAAAATCTGTTGCGCAGATGTACGATTTTTTAAGAAGCATAATTTGTCTGCAGCCTTACCGGCAGTATGGAAATTATGGATATAAATTCAGCAGAATTATTGCGAAATTGATCTTGCATGGAAATGTTAGAAGGTACAAGGCAATACGTAACAGGAAGAATAAACTGAAACACACAATGACATATAGTTTACATAAATAGTAATTGTTTATTCTCTATGTAGTAGAATAATTTGACACCCTGCCTCAGTTTAACGTGGCGATACTGACGTCTAGCTTCATGGCTTTCTTTCGTGTACGTGAAGTAGCCTCTCCAGTTACTTGCCTCTCGCATCGCGCTGATTGCGAAGCTGATTGGCTGAGAATCTAACCTTCAATTTCACGCAATGAGCATCGCGAGCAGCGGATCTCGAGACGTAAGTCTCCAGTTTAGTATTGATTTCACTGGTAGGGCCTGTCCCCATCTTAAAAAGCCCAAAACATTAGCAGACAACTGTTTACAGTTGTTTCTTGTTCATTATTTCTGTCGCGTGCACACAACAACTGTCCCAGTGCTAACGCGTATAATGGTTTTTCTGTTCTGGAATGCGTATTTGCTCTATACTGCACATTTGGCCTCGTCAATGTAACTTATTTTTTGTTGATATATTTGGAAAATCAAAGAAGAAAATGAAGTGATGTGAAATCATGGAGGTAAAAATAAGAGGAGTTCTCATGAACTCACAAACTTGAAGCTGACCCAAGTGAAGATCCGCCATGTTAGCTACCCCAAAACATTCGCTTCTGGTGGTTTGATTCCGTGTAGTCATGAAGTGTTTTGATAAAAAATACCGGCTTGCGTCACTAACGAGTGTACTAATCGTACACAAAGTTTAAACAAATCACATTTCATTCGTAAGTGGACTTATTTAAGCTCTATTTTCTTATATATACTTGAAATTCTGATGCACTGCAAAGTTTTAGAGTATGGTTTTATTTCTGCAATTTGACTTTAGATTTCCTATCAATCCAACGTGGAGATCTCTCTGGAGGTGAGCAATACACTTGGTTTTCATTGTTTGGTTATTCCCAAGGAACTGAAAAGTCCTGGCAAGAAATATCATGGAAATGGGGACTCATGTTTTAAAATGCAAGAAGTAGATCACGTAACTAATGAGGAGGTATTGAATAGAATAGGGGAGAAGAGGAGTTTGTGGCACAACTTGACAAGAAGAAGGGACCGGTTGGTGGGGCATGTTCTGAGGCATCAAGGGATCACAAATTTAGCATTGGAGGGCAGTGTGGAGGGTAAAAATCGTAGAGGGAGACCAAGAGATGAATACACTAAGCAGATTCATCAAACCAGTCTCAGGACTGAAGACCACAACAGCAACAATAATTTAATATAAAAGTAATGTAGCTACATGTAGTTAATTAAATCTCCAGTAAAATGTGTGGAACACTTGTTACAGTGGTTGAATTATAAGTATTTAAAGGGTTACGTACTTGTTAAAGCAAAGTTCCCTATCTAAGTCCAGGCAATTTAGATCATTACATTGACCACTGTGCTGTCGTGTTACCCTGTAAATTGCTGTTATTTGCCACACTGAATGTCACTTGGTAGGTACAATTTAAAAACAAAGCAGATGTGTAAACTACAGTGGGCCTGACAATTTTAAATTCAATTCTTTTCCTTCGTGATTTAACGAATCTTTCACTATGTTGAGAAGACAGCTGGCTTGTTTATATCATCCCTGCATACATCTATGAGACACCAAAGGAAAAAAGGTAAGTTTTTGCAAACTTGAAGATTTTAAATTTGCATTTGACTTGAAAATGCAACGAATACAAATCGGTGCCTGTAACTATAAATCATTTCTTTTGGAGTTCTGGGTTTATCAATTATCGACACAAACACGATGAAAATGAATAGAAATGGACTACAAAAGCACGCTTTTCATAGCACATACTTCTCTTCTCGGTTATTCGAAGTGTATAAAAAGCACGCTTTTCATAGCACATACTTCTCTTCTCCGTTATTCGAAGTGTATAAACAAAAAGTAATTACAGTGGTGAGGCCAGAAGCGTCATATTTTCGTGTCGTATTACTGTATCGAATACGTTTTTAAGTTGCGTTCCTTATGCTGTGTTGTTCACTAAAACAGTGTAACATTAACTGCATAAATCAAATATCGCGTGTACATGACAGAAATAACGAACAAGAAGAAATTGTAAACACTCGTCTGCTAATGTTTTGGGGGATCCAAGATGGCGGCAGGCCCCGCCCACTGGCTTTAAAACAAGGAGGATGCTAAGTTCACCCAACCTGGATATGATGTGACGTCATTATGACGTAACACGCTTTAGTCGATTAACACACCTATCGACTTGTACGAACGTTCGAGATTCTAAACTACCGTCAGCTAGTGGTTTGTTTTGACACGTGCGATTCTGATAACAGCTCAGTGTGGCAGCGTATATGTATTTCGCCAAAATAAAAGAGCTGGATATTAATAGAAATATTCCTGACCGTGGCCTTGAAAACACCACGGACAACACGTTTCGTAAAAAAGTGAAGTCTTCTTGTGTCCTGACCAGATTAGATTGTGTGATTGTTGTATTGAACGCTTACGCCGAAAATAATATTTATTTATTATCAATATTTTAGTATGGTTTCATACAATTGGTCTTGTCAGTACATATTAGATTGTAGCAGCATACTCTTGCTGACTTTTTTTTCTTAATTTATATAGCTGAAAGAGAACTCGTGCAAGTTTGTTAGCTAAGTAATTTATATGTCCATCCCAAGAAAGTCTTTTATCAACCATAATTCCAAGTAATTTTACACTCGGACCGCAGAGACAGGTACCTTAGTGTCCAGTAATGACTGTTGTATAGAATTTCGAACTTAAAAAGAAAAATATGAGGCATTGTTGAAGAAAAATCGTCGACCGGAGATGAAATACGAGGGGAAGTGGATTTCTCAATGTAATCTTAACGAAAGGTTAGTGTCTTGACGCATCTAAAGATTTTGGCTGCTGAGTGCTTCTTCTCACCGAGTACAAATAACCGACGCACTTCAGCTGGGTCAGAAGTACATCAATTTTTGCTTGAGATTCACAATAACCCCGCAATTGCCCGTCGTCATCGATGCTGAACTCTTTCAGATTTTCTCTCGTTAGTCTCTCGAATGCTGAACACATAATTAGAGACGAGCAAACGAAAAACAACGCACAGGACATAAACACAGTACAATACACGATTTAAACGCAAGGAACGCAAAACACATTTCAACGAATGGTGCAGAGCACAGCGCTACCCAGTCACAACCTCTCGAAAGCTCACAAAAGTCGAAATACGGTTTCTATTAGTGGTGGGCAGGAAATCGCGTATCGGTTAGAAATCGCAGTGACTGAGAAGTCACAGATATCACAGTAGCAACTTTACAGAATCTAACTGCGATTTCAGTCACAGTTAAGACGTGAGCCATCTATTGGTCGAATTTAGCACTGCTTTCTGCGATTTCAGTGACAAGTCGCAACTAAGAATCGCAAGTAGCAACTAAAAAGCGCGGTTAACAGTGGCATCTGTTGGCCGAAGTTCGTACTACGTCCATCTCTGCGGTACGCTATGGAGTCTAACTGCGATTTCCCTGACAAGTCGCAACTAAGAGTCGCAAGTAGCAACTAAAAAGCGCGGTTAACAGTGGCATCTGTTGGCCAAAGTTCGTACTACGTCCATCTCTGCGGTACGCTATGGAGTCTAACTGCGATTTCCGTGACAAGTCGCAACTAAGAGTCGCAAGTAGCAACCACAGTCTAATATAACAGTCGCGACACTTCGCCTCGATTTTGTTGCCTACAGCGCCAGCAGCGCCCCAAGCGGCTGGTAGGTTACACTGTGAGTTCGGCGCGATCGTGAAGGAGAATAGTGGTTGTTTATTTTGATTTTTACAATGGCTTTTACTGGCGGGAGCGTTTGTAGCGCAATAAATTGCACCAACAACAGAAAGAAGACACCAAAGCTGTCTTTTTTTAGGTTTCCTAAGGATCCTGAGAGGTATAACCATCATGTTACTAAACTGTATCGTCAGGATTCACTTGCAAACTATGTGTGTATAAATGATGAATGTTTCGTTTTAGGAGCAGAAAATGGCTTGTTAATAGCAGGCGAGAAGACCTCATGAAGAAAGACCCAGTGTACCTGTATAGTAATATTAGGTTTTGTTCGCTACATTTCGAACAAAACCAGTTCATGAACGCAGACAACAACAAACTCGTGTGGAATGCAGTACCCACCCTGTTTGACATTCCAAATAAGCCACCTCAGCTGACGATGAAGAGGAAACTGCCACAAAGATTCGACAGTCAATCTAAAGCAGTAAAACAGTCCTATGACACAGAAGCAGCTGGTTCAGCTCACCATGTATCAGTGCCAGATTCGTGTGAATCGTCAACACAGACCTGCTTTGACGATGAAGTGGTTAGATTAAGTGCAGCTGTTCGTGTCTTGCAAAAGCGTGTGAAGTGTCAGAATGTGCAAATCGCTAGACTTCGAGCGAAACTATTACGGGACAAGGAAAGTGCCTACAGACAGCGACAGAAATTGTACTTATTCTCACGTAAAATTAACCAAGACACATTGGAAAACTTTTTTTCAACTATAAGGCAGAGAGGTGGTTTTTGCAGCAACCCATCTCCAAGGCAGTTTTGTGCTGCATTTAACAACTGTACACTAAGCAAACTGATAAATTCTTCTAATGTGGCAAGCAGTAATTGTGAAGGAATTGACTGGGGTCAGGCAATACTGGACATGAAATCTGCTCAAACATTAAAGGTCTCACAGTTGTTATGCAGTAGTGATACAAGTTCTGCAACAAAGCTACCAAATGTGGAAGTTCCAGCAGACCTTGGAGAACAAAACAGTATGAGATATGTGTTTGGTTACATCTTGAAGAAACTTTTTTCTTTACATAATTGTGTCAAGTGCAGGAATCTACTTGTAGACAACAGCCAGGACTTAGATGCAAATGACAAATTTTATTGCCATTTCAAAAGTTACGAAGACAATTTTGGAAGCTTGGTTATTTGCAGTGAAAATATTTGTTTATTTTTTAGGGATTGTGAAAAATCAGATGGCTTCAGTTTTTGATGAACATTCTCACAAGAAAAACTGTGGTGAATTATATGTGAACTTGTTGATGGCTGTCCCAAGTTTTCCTCCTGGATGTTGTGAAGAAACTAAGCTGCTGTTAATCAAGTTATTTGTTAAAGTGAGACTCGTTTACAGGCTGAAATATTGGAATCAAGACGTAGTTTCTAACAACAAGAAAGCAAATAAGAAACTGAAGAAGTTGGCTCATTTGGGCTGCTGATTTCTTTGGTATGTATTTCGTTCACTTCTGTTGTTAGTCACTTAATTTCCCTTGCTTCTTTCGTGTGATGACATTATTTTGTCAGCACCTTCTTCACTGACAGATTGTTTGAAAATTATACAAATATTTGGTTTTTCGTGAAATGTAGTGTAATCAGCTCATTATAGTGTTTTCAGCATATTCTTCCCACTATTTGGCAGTTGCTTGTCCCACTTAGAATAATAAAAAGATGAAGGTCGTACTTGTGGCAACAGGCGAAAATGACAAACAAACGCAGTAGGCCTACAGAACGATAAACGAGCTGTCGATCGTTTTTGCAAGTAGAGGTACATGTCTGTGCTTCTGACATGTGAATCTGTGTGTTTATATTCTTTTGATATGAACGTGGTAAGCTGCAATTCTGTCCAATGTCACAAGTGTTTCTTCACGAATGTGTTGTAGCTTGCCACTCTATTCATGATTTTTGTCCGTGCTGGCGCTTATTTTAGAATCATTTTTAGAAACATATATGCCTTCTGATACCACACAAACCCTTGGAGGCAAGAAAATAACTCAAATAATGCGGAAATTACGTAGGAAATGGATGTAAACAAACATTATGCTTACGACGCGTCTGACGTCCACCTTACCTACCGCTTGGAGCGCTAGTGTCGCTCCATCTGTCAAACGGCAACAACTTTTACAGCAGTGAGTGTCGCGACTGTTATCTCCGCGGTACGCTATGGAGTCTAACTGCGATTTCCGTGACAAGTCGCAACTAAGAGTCGCAAGTACCAAGTAAAAAGCGCAGTTAGCACTGCCATCTGTTGAGCAAAGTACATACTACGCTATTCGCTACCGAGTCAAACTGCGATTTCTGTGACAAATCGCAACAAAGAGTCGCAAGTAGCAACTAAAAAGCGCAGTTAACATACTTTTCCTAGTGTCATCTGTTGACCGACCTACGTACTTCGTTATGAGAGCCTTGTGCCTCACGAGATCGATGTGCTGTGTGTGCATATGAAGGGCTTATTTCAATAGTGGTACAAGTCCATTTTTGTTAATTTTGAGATATAGAGTCGTAAAGTTAAATGAGTGCTGAAAAATCTGCAGTTGAGATACCAGAAATATTCAAGCATATGGCTTCTTGCTAGAGATGAACCTTTATTTATGTTTGTTTGGATCACTAATTTCAGAAGCATTATAGACAGAAAAGTGTAGGTAATGGACTTGTACCACTATTGAAATAAGCCCTTCATATTATATGACGACATGCACATTCAGCGTCAGTTATGGTTGGTCAATCACAGCTGTGACTCTGAATGTATTATATTAATAAGAAGCAACATTGCCTTTTTCTCCTGAAAATATCAAGTAACGTAACAAATGAGTTTGATTCTGCTTCCAATATGACAGTTTTGGTTAATACTCCACATGCCTACAGGACTTTGCAATGTTAACACAGCAGAACTCAGACATCTGTATAAATGTACAGAAATGAAAACAGTCATATGAATGCCTCACTTTTGTTCCGACACAGTTCAAGACTCGGGAGAAAAGTTTTACACCTGGTGTTCTACATGGCAACTTCACACACAAGAACTTTTTGCCGACACTACTACCACCACCTACATAAGTAAGCTTTTCCTGTGTCACTTTCACGTAATGCACTTAAGCTATTCCTGATTTAACTGGAAGATCTATACTTCCCACTTTCATATCAACAGCCTCAAAACGCATATTGTAGACTTCGGGATATGTTACAGGTCAGTGTCACACCAAGATTGTGGAGAAAGAGGGGGGGGGGGGCGACATGTCACTCTCCAACAAGTGTTTACCAATAAATATGTGGCGGAAAATTACGGGTATAGGACGGCTTAACATGTGGAAAATGAGATTTTTATTATTCACTCAATGTATTTAACATTTATTATTCCTTTAAAATCGCACAACAACTTCAATAAAACACTTTAATCAGTCACACACTTATTTCATAATTATTTCACTTTTAAACTGCAAATCCTCTAAGAGCTGTCTTGAATCTTCACGAGTCTCTCTCAACAGCCTTGATGTGGATAGATATGTACAGCAACCAGTAATCAGTCAGAACTGCGTCTGCAAAAACACAAGGACTATTAAACAATTTTTGCTGCCACTAATTACTAGCAATATAATTGACAGAGTAGATTGCTAATATTTGCTATATCACATTTGCTAATATTTGCTATATCACATTCGCAAGAACGATCTCACTGAAGTAATTAAGTCCATCAAAACGCTTAGAAACTAACCTGTCGTCTGACGAAAACGGTCTAAAGACTGGCAATTTCTTCAGATCTGTTGACAATGATATTTTGAATTATCACTTTACTGAGTGACTGAAAGGGTAGTTCAGGTACCTATGAACATAACAATATGTTAGAATTCATTTTCTAAACACGAACTATTACGGTACTGTGCGGCTACTTACATATTAATTACACTATTAATATTTTCACAGTTGTTTCTTTAATACAAAATTAAAGCCAACGGAAGAATAAACGTAAAACATACTTACCAATGACAGGTTTGTTGAGATGCAATTTTCTGTGTGGACAGATGTAACTTTTTCATACGGTGGTACGTCGCAGCAATCGCAGGAGTCACAGAAATCGCAGAAGTCGCAGAAATCGCAGAAGTAGCAGAAATCGCAGAAGTCGCAGAAGTAGCAGAAGTCGCAGAAATCGCGGAAGTAGCAGAAGTAGCAGTGGCGGAGGGATATGCGACTTAGGTTCCTTAACTGCGACTCTTAATTGCGACAAATCACAGTTAAGAATAACAGATACTGAAAAGTAGCATTCACAGAAATCACTGATATCGGAAAATCGCAGTTTAGCCCATCACTAGTTTCTATCGTTTTCGATGTAGCATGTATACGTCATAATGACGTCACATCGTATCCAAGCCCGGTGAACTTAAGCCCGGTCCACACGCAACGATCTGTCTGCACAGACATCGGCGCAGATGTCTGTACATGCAAAAGATCGCTGCAAATGTGGTGTGTTCACACGACACAAACCCCAATCTACTACTCGCCCGCCATCTGTCGGTGTAGAAAAGAAATATCAGTGGCAAGCGACTACGCTCCCCGAAAACGTCAAAATTTAATTCAGTTATTTTGAAAAATAGAAATGGAGGAAGCTCTGTTGTGGTCTGTGTTCGCAACTTGTGTTGCAAAAAACATTCAGACCAACCGCAGGAAACAGAGAAAGCGGTCAAAATGGTGCAGACAGTGGCTGCTAAAGCGAAAGCAGTTTTGTCACGTAAATTTACTGCGAGAGTTGCAGGGCGAACCTGTTTTGTTTTACATAACCTCGTGTTCCATTTCCTTGCACATTGGCACTCCAATTTCATCTTCAATTGTACTCCTGCTTGGTCTTGGCGTTTCTTGATCACTAAGAAAGCCAAGTAGATCAAAATACCATAACGTTGGCTGGTATACTTGATCTACTCCTACACCAGATCTTCTAGATTTCTGAACTTTGGATAACTCTTTTCGGTAAACAGTTCGCTGACAGACTTATTTACTAGACTTGCCTTCATGAACTCATCTTTCAGGAAAGCGTAAATAGCTTCACATGTGTTGGGTATTATTTCACTCAATGCTTGTTTCGATATTGCAGATGAGAATTCCAAATCATTGTAGCTCCTTCCTGTTGCTAGGAATCTTAATGTTATTGCCAGGCGTTCATGAGGAGAAATTTCCCTTCTCGTACAAGTATTTTTCTCACAATATGAGGGGTTACATGCTTTAAGAGATAATTATAAGTTTCGACATCCATCCGCAAATAATTTCGCCAGTTCGCAACGAAATTATTTTTTTATTACCGTTTCTCTGTTTGCCGAGGCGCCAACTGCCCGCAATTTTTCAATTAGAGCATTGTATGCTGCTGTCTTTTTGTCTCGGTCACTATATTCTTTACCTTTAATCTTCCACAAACATGGGTGGTTTCTGTATATTTCAATGAATTCACTTACAAACTCTCGAGAACACTGACGAGTATCAGCCATTTTAATGCCCTGTGCACACAAATACAAACACTAGACTGAGCAAACAGCTGTTTCGCGCCAGATTTGCGACGATCTCCTGTCCACACGCTACAACTTGTCTGCGCAGATGTGGTTTGAACCGACAAATTTGAGAGGTTTCGCTCAAACCTCCAACTCCAACTTCCAGGTTTGCACACACCTCAGTTTGGTGCAAATCTTCTGTTCACACGCAACGATCTGTCTGCGCAGATGTGATGTGCGCAGACAGATCGTTGCGTGTGGACGGGCCTTTAGCATCCTCCTTAAAACAACGTACAGCATAAGTCTGTAGCGCCATCTCCCCTTATTCTACCTCAATGTGTGAAATGCATGCGTCCTTAATCCAGTGTTATTTTATTGATAGCAAATGAAGCTGGAAGCCCGAAATCAGCGCTTGTTTCTTACTTGTACTGCGTCTTGTTCATTACATTTCCAGCATTCAACTCTCATGCACATTTTTAATGTTCACATTTGCAAAAAACTTCCATATGGACTTTGCTATCTCATAAACATGAGCAATGAGAAAAGAAGCAAGGTATGCTATAGTACCTAGTGCATGTCAACAAAGTGAAGGATTATTGAAATATCAAAGAAGTAGAAATGCATAGAGGTGTACCTCCAAGCAGAATAAGAGTTCATGTTTTGTTGGATGTCACTGTAGTTTACGTATCTTCTCTCTTTGAAATATTACCTATAATGGCGTTATTCAGTGTGTGACGAAAAATAACAATTTACAGGGTAAAAAAGGATATAATTTTTTAACATGTACCAGCATTATGCAATACTTTTAACGTGATTAGACCCTGTAAAAATGATATTTTTTCACATGTTTTCCGTCATATTTATAGTAATGATTCCCTAACTTTCCATCGGTAGCCTATTTGCCCAGAATATTTCACGGCAGTAACTATCAGTTTCTCAGCAATAAGCAAAATCACAATTGGAATGTATGTTGACCGTCTGCGACATTTTACTCACTAAGTTATATCCTGAAGCCTTTTTGAGGGCGGAAGAAATGTGAACAATGCTTGGTTATCGGCAAAAAGAATTTAGGGCATGAAATACTGCACCAATAAACAGTATGCACACACACACACACACACGACTAGTGACTACTGTCTCCGGCTGTTATAGCCTGAAGCCATTTTGAAGGCGGAAGAAATGTGAACAATGATTTATTATCGGCAGGAGGAATTTAGGGCATGAAATGCTGCACCAATGAACAGTGCAGTCACGTAGCCATATGTTGTGCGGAGACAAGACCGTTGATACAGTGTGGCTCAGATGCCAGAGCATTTGTGGTATGGAAGGCAATCAAAAACACAAGAAAGACTAAAAGTAAACAGCGTAGCCATAATTCGTGTACATATGAAAGTAAATTAGTGTTTGAATGGCTCCACTTGTGAATGAAATGTGATTCTTTTAAACTTTAGATTGCTGTCGGACTTGGTACACCATAAACAATGCAAGCTAGAATTTTTGATGAAACAACTATGTATCCTCATTATCAAAGCACCATATGCTATTTAAAGTAAGGGGGTTATGTAAGATGGCAAATGTCGGCTTAAAGTTTGTGATGTAGTAACAATTCCCTTCTTTTTTTTGTCTACATGGTTCTTCATCAGTTTTGTGTTGAGAAATGAAACAATATTACAAAAATCTACATTTATTTGCTTGCAAAAATATAAACATACAAACACAGTGAACAATTTTTATAAGGGAATATATAGATCCTGATAACCTTATTCCTTAATTTTTTTTCTTACATAATCAATAAAATCATCAAAAATTGCATTTTTCTCCTTCATCAGAACTACCTTTCTTATTTAAAATGTTATTTAATGAAAATTGTTTCATCTACTTTATTATTTATACACACATAAAAAAAAGTTTTGCATCAGCCCAATTCTCGGAACTCCTGAAGATAGAAGTTGACTGTGAATATTGTATCACAGACACAATCCCTGTGACTGTTCAGAGATGACACTAAACCAGCCCTAAGATGTAAAGGACGACGCACGAGCATTGCCTGTTAGACGGAGGGATCCGACAGCTGATCAGTTCCAGTCATTCCACCATGATTCTGAGCTAAGTAACATATTAAGCTATCTGTGTAACCAGTCGTTTATCAGTGGAATATTTCCCGAATGGCTGAAATATGCTGAAGTTAAGCCACTGTTTAAGAAGGGAGATAAAGAAATAGCATCAAATTTCCGTCCAATTTCACTGTTGCCAGCATTCTCAAAAATTTTCGAAAAAGTAATGTACAGTCGTCTTTATAACCATCTTATCTCAAATAACATACTGTCAAAGTCACAGTTTGGATTTCTAAAAGGTTCTGATATTGAGAAGGCTATCTACACTTACAGTGAAAATGTACTTAATTCATTAGACAAAAAATTGCAGGCAACTGGTATATTTTGTGATCTGTCAAAGGCATTTGACTGTGTAAATCACAATATCCTTTTAAGTAAACTAGAATATTATAGTGTAACAGGAAATGCTGCAAAATGGTTCAAATCTTATATCTCTGGCAGGAAACAAAGGGTGTTATTAGGAAAGAGACATGTATCAAGCTATCAGGCATCATCCAACTGGGAACTAATTACATGTGGGGTCCCACAAGGTTCCATTTTGGGGCCCTTACTTTTTCTTGTGTATATCAATGACCTTTCATCAGTAACATTACCAGATGCCAAGTTTGTTTTGTTTGCTGATGATACAAACGTTGCAATAAATAGCAAATCAAGTGTAGTCTTAGAAAGATCAGCCAATAAAATATTTGTAGACATTAATCACTGGTTCCTAGCCAATTCTTTGTCACTAAACTTTGAAAAAACACACTACATGCAGTTCAGAACTTGTAAGGGGTGTCCCAAGAGTATATGTCTAACATATGATGACAAGAAGATAGAAGAAGTGGACGGTGTTAAATTCTTGGGATTACAGCTTGATAATAAATTCAACTGGGAGGAGCACACCACAGAACTGCTGAAGCGTCTTAACAAATCTCTGTTTGCAATGCGAATTTTGTCAGACATAGGGGATATAAAAATGAAAAAGCTGGCATACTATGCTTACTTTCATTCCATAATGTCATATGGGATTATTTTCTGGGGTAATTCATCAAGCCAAGCTAAAGTTTTCCGGGCACAAAAACGTGCAGTAAGAATTATATGTGGTGTGAACTCAAGAACATCCTGCAGAAGCCTGTTTAGGGAACTAGGGATACTAACTACAGCTTCCCAATATATTTATTCCTTAATGAAATTTGTCATTAAAAATATATCACTTTTTCAAACCAACAGCTCAATTCATGGAATCAATACTAGAAATAAGAATAATCTTCACAAGGATTTAAAGTCACTTAGTCTTGTACAAAAAGGTGTGCATTATTCAGGAACACACATTTTCAATAACTTGCCAGCAGCCATAAAAAGCTTAACAACCAATGAAATTCAGTTTAAGAGAAGCCTAAAGGATTTATTGGTGGCCAACTCCTTCTACTCCATTGATGAATTTCTGAGGAAAACCAACTGATTTGTATATAAGTACAACATAACTTCTGCACAATTTCAGTGCAGTAATGTGTTCACTGAAAATTTGTGTGTGTGTGTGTGTGTGTGTGTGTGTGTGTGTGTGTGTGTGTGTGTAAGTATAATCTAACTTCTGCACCATTTCAGTGCAGTAATGTGTTCATTGTAAATAAGTATTACAGTAGTTGTATTACATGTTTCTTACCTTATAAATAAATATAAAACTTTTTTATTTTAAATTCAGTGCAATAGTATTTGTAAAATGACTCTTAGTGTTCATTAAAAAATGACGATCATTCCACTTGGGACCTGTGGAATGGTACATTAGCTTATTTGTTTTAGTTTAAATATTTGTCATGTATTGTTGTTTTTCTGACATGTTCCACATCCTGGAGGACCTCCTCACTACGGATCAATTGGAATGAAAGTAAATCTAATCTAATCTAATCTAATCTGAAGGAGGTACACGGATTGTGTTGTCTTTAGTTCAACCATGTCTAGACGGTTAATACTTGCGGTTTGATCGCGTCCGCATTGTTTCTTTGTGCCAGAAAGGGCTCTCAACAAGGGAAGCGTCCAGGCATCTCAGAGTGGACCAAAGTGAGTTGTTTGGACACGGGGGAGATACAGAGAGACAGGAACTGTCGATGACATGTCTCACCCAGGCCGCTCAACCGCTGCTACTGCACTGCAGTGAATGATCACTACCTATGGATTATGGCTCAGAGGAACCCTGACAGCAATGCCGCCATGTTGAATAATGCTTTCTGTGCAGCCACAGGACATCATGTTATGACTCAAATCATGCACAATAGTCCTTGGTGAGGTCTATATTTGCAACCACAGAACCATGCAGCACAGTACAGATGGCCCAAAAACATGCTGAATGAACCGCTCAGGATTGGCATCACGTTATCTTCACTGATGAGTGTTGCATATGCCTTCAACCAGACAATCGTTGGAGACATATTTGTATGCAACCCAGTCAGGCTAAATGCCTTAGACACACTGTGCAGCAAGGTGGAGGTTACCTGATGTTTTGGGATGGCATCATGTGGCACCAACATAAGCCGCTGGTGGTCATGGAAGGCGCCATAATGACTGTATGATATGTGAATTCCATCCTCCGACCGATAGTGCAACCATATCGGCACCATATTGGCGAGGCAGTCGCCTTCATGGACAACAATTCGCACCCCCATGGTGCACATCTTGTGAATTACTTCCTTCAAGATAATGACATTGCTCAACTAGAGTGGCCATCATGTACTCCAGACATGAACCCTATCGAACATGCCTGGGAAACATTGAAAAGGGCTCTTTATGGGCGACGTGACCAACCAACCGCTCTGAGGGATCTACACTGCATCACCGTTGAGGAGTGGGACAATCTGGACCAACAGTGTCTTGATGAACTTGTGGATAGTATGGATGACGAATACAGGAATGCATCAATGCAAGAGGATGTGCTACTGGGTATTAGAGGTACCAGTGTGTACAGCAATCTGGACCTCTGAAGGTCTGGTGGTACAACATGCGATGTGTGGTTTTCTTGAGCAATAAAAAAGGTCGGAAATGATGTTTATGTTGATTTCTATTCCAGTTTTCTGTACAGGTTCCAGAACTCTCGGAACTGAGGTGATGCAAAACTTATTTTGATGGTGTGTATAAAGTGTTGGTGGCATCTCTATTCTTTTATTGTAAAATCCTTATAATTTTTCATTTTTAGATATCTGATCTCACTTGTGAAAGAACACTTAACGGGAAAACATCTAAGTTGTCATGGAACATTTGCAATTTACCACTAAAACAAAACTCAATAACGAAATAAAGACCGAGAAGATGCAAAAAGCATCCAATCCACTACTGGAATACAAGTGAGTGCAGCTAGCTTAACTTCCCACGAAATCTCGACATGACATCACAGTCCGTAAGCGGCCTTTGTGAATGCCACCATTCGAAATGCACTGTGGAAAGTTTTCATGTGACATGATGGCCAGTGTGACTTTGCCTGTATGCTTAATTGTTCCTGCATCCAACTGTTTCAGCATTGATCTTACACTGCACAAAACTAACAAACTTTATCAGACAGTTGCATTGCCAATTATCTCACCCACACACCACGAAACTACAATTAGACCAAAAAATCAATTTGAGTCAAACACCCCTCACTGAAGGTTCATGGTGATCTTGCAACACAGCACCATCGACGAGATGCTAATGCGACGCAGTGGGTGAACTGCAGCATTGCTGTTGCTGCCAGGTTGTCGCTCAGTGAATGGCCAACCGGACCGTAACTAGCTGCCATATGTCAACATGGAATTGCTGACACGGAAGTGCCCATCTTCCCAATTGTAGACTTAATATTCTATTCTGGTTCTTGGATATTGCCACTGGATTCAATCTATACTCTTCAACCGTTTGACTTCTCACGAATTTTCCTTTTAACTGCAATTCTAGTAATATAACTCAAGTACCTAAACCTCCTTATCAAATATCAAGTAATGGAAGTTGTTGGCCAATTGCTATGGAGAACAACAATTTCCTTTTAATTTATACTTTTTCTCAATCATACTTGCTGACACAGACATGTCCGATCATCCCTGTGCGGGTGCTAGATATGCTATGTATCATGTGTCTGTAAGAGACTGATTGTGTGTATATTTTATGGTTGCTGTAGATTACAAACTTTATCTTCATGCACTTTGAATTAGTTGCAGAAGTACTGTGACCCAGATATCTTAGTGTCAGATTCCTTTTCTTCCACTGTGATGCCTGTGTCAGCCTGGAATGTTACTTCAGAGACCAGGTATTGGATGCTTTCAGACTCTTCTTCTTTGCAATATACGTATTCACTTTCCATTACAATGAGTATATTACATTTCTATAGTTGGTTACACTCCAAGTTATACAATATTATCCTTGTACAACATCTAGTGTATCCTAGCAATCAACCAGCGGCAGCTGGCTTATCTTCCTGTCTCTGTGCATGAGGCTTGTAGCCAAGTTTTATATTCCTGTTGTGGAAGAATTTCATTCAGGCGGCTACTACATTCAATGTACATTATTTTCGTAATTAGAGTGCTTCCAAATTTTAGGAATCACAAGGAACATGACAATAGAATTAGCACACAGGAGGAAAACAATTTGTTGAATGAAGCTAAGAGCAAGAGTTTAGCAAGTAGTCAACAGTGGAGTAATCTAAAATATAACGCTCAAAAACTGCGGAACATCTATGTACCATGGCAAGGTGTAACCACACGTCAGCCAGTTCTCCGAATGGCCAATATGCGAGCTCAGTAGACACTCTTAAGCAATCAGCTGATCGTGCGATGATAGCTACATGACTGCCTGTCGCCACACAGCCGCCACCGCCCCCCCCCTCCCCTCCCCCTCCCCCGTGGGTAAGCAGAGTGTCATTTTTGTTAGTTGCCTCAGGCGCAATCCTTTAATCTTGCTGGGGAACTGTAACTGGCATCAGGACTGCATCTGAATCGCTGGGGTTGTGGGAGGTGGCTGGCTGCTGTTGGACAATGATGTTGATCAGTGTAGGGGAAAGTGATCATCTAAAGATTCCTCCAAGACAAATGCCTGCTTAACTCAGCCAACTGACACATTGCCACTAACCAAAATGTCCATCATCTTATCTTGTCTTGTTACCATACAGTGCGATCCATCATATGGTGGTGCAAGTGTGCGCTTGATGCTGTCTTTTTGTAGCATGACTTGAGTGCAACACTTCAACTCTTTATGGATAAACATTTTCTGCATGCCAGTTAGTGACATTGGTTGCAGTTGTATGTGCGAGATCTGATCTCTCAAATGCGCTAAGAACTGCAATGATTGTGGTATGTCCTCTGTCAAGGCACCCAGATCAACAAGCCCACCTGGAAGCCGTTGCATTTCCCCATAGCCCAATTCAGCAGGGGATGCATCAAGGTCAGGCTTGCTTATGATGCGGAGGCCAAGCAGAACTACAAGTAGGGCTGTCGTAGACATCAATTCAGGACACATGAGAGTGGCTTTTAGCGACCGGTGTCGCCACTTGACCACGCCATTGCTGGTTGGATAACAACTCATTATACAGGGTGAGTCACCTAACATTACCGCTGGATATATTTCGTAAACCACATCAAATACTGACGAATCGATTCCACAGACCAAACGTGAGGAGAGGGGCTAGTGTAATTGGTTAATAGAAACCATAAAAAATGCACGAATGTATGTTTTTTAACACAAACCTACGTTTTTTTAAATGGAACCCCGTTAGTTTTGTTAGCACATCTGAACATATAAACAAATACGTAATCAGTGGCGTTTGTTGCATTGTAAAATGTTAATAACATCCGGAGATATTGTAACCTAAAGTTGACACTTGAGTACCACTCCTCCGCTGTTCGATCGTGTGTATCGGAGAGCACCGAATTACGTACGGATCCAAAGGGAACGGTGATGGACCTTAGGTACAGAAGAGACTGGAACAGCACATTACGTCCACATGCTAACACTTTTTTATTGGTCTTTTTCACTGACGCACATGTACATTACCATGAGGGGTGAGGTACACGTACACACGTGGTTTCCGTTTTCAATTACAGAGTGGAATAGAGTGTGTCCCGACATGTCAGGCCAATAGATGTTCAATGTGGTGGCCATCATTGGCTGCACACAATTGCAATCTCTGGTGTAATGAATGTCGTACACGCCGCAGTACATCTGGTGTAATGTCGCCGCAGGCTGCCACAATACGTTGTTTCATATCCTCTGGGGTTGTAGGCACATCACGGTACACATTCTCCTTTAACGTACCCCACAGAAAGAAGTCCAGAGGTGTAAGATCAGGAGAACGGGCTGGCCAATTTATGCGTCCTCCACATCCTATGAAACGCCCATCGAACATCCTGTCAAAGGTCAGCCTAGTGTTAATTGCGGAATGTGCAGGTGCACCATCATGTTGATACCACATACGTCGACACGTTTCCAGTGGGACATTTTCGAGCAACGTTGGCAGATCATTCTGTAGAAACGCGATGTATGTTGCAGCTGTTTGGGCTCCTGCAATGAAGTGAGGACCAATGAGGTGGTCGCCAATGATTCCGCACCATACATTTACAGTCCACGGTCGCTGTCGCTCTACCTGTCTGAGCCAGCGAGGATTGTCCACGGACCAGTAATGCATGTTCCGTAGAGTCACTGACCCGTAGTTTGTGAAACCCGCTTCATCGGTAAACAGGTAGAACTGCAACGCATTCTCTGTTAATGCCCATTGACAGAATTGCACTCGATGATTAAAGTCATCACCATGTAATTGCTGATGCAGCAACACATGAAACGGGTGAAAGCGGTGACGATGCAGTATGCGCATGACACTACGTTGACTCAGTCCACCGGCTCTCGCAATGTCCTGTGTACTCATGTGTGGGTTCATGGCAACAGCAGCTAACACACCAACTGCACCCGCTTCTCCTGTGACGGGCCTGTTACGGACCTGTTTGCGTGCTACGACCATACCTGTTGCATACAGTTGGCAGTAGATGTTTTGCAATGTGCGGCACGTTGGATGCTCTCTGTCCGGGTACCGTTCTGCATACACCCTGCAGGCTTCAGCTGCATTTTGTCGACACTCGCCATAGATGAGTATCATCTCCGCCTTTTCAGAGTTCGAATACACCATGGTCACAGTTCCTACAACACTACACTACCACAGACTTCTGGTAACACGGTGAACTTCAGTTGGTCTGCGTGTGGAGACAAATGCAGAATAACAATAGCAGCAAGCGCTACATGCGGACACTGCGACAGCTAGACCAAACCACAACAGTGCACTACAGCCACACTCGTAAACACGGTCGTCATCGTAAACATGTCCCTGCAGATGCTGCTCGCCGACCGTGGCCCGTGTTTGTTACAACACGCAACTGAACGTCGGAGGTTTCAAGCGTCAACTTTAGGTTACAATATCTCCGGATGTAATTAACATTTTACAATGCAACAAACGGCACTGATTACGTATTTGTTTATATGTTCAGATGTGCTAATGTGGTTCCATTTTAAAAAAAACGTAGGTTTGTGTTTAAAAAAAACATACTTCCGTGCATTTTTGTATGGTTTGTATTAAACAATTACACTAGCCCCTCTCCTCACGTTCGGTCTGTGGAATCGATTCGTCAGTATTTGATGTGGTTTACGTTAGGTGACTCACCCTGTATAATGTGATGCGCTGCAAAACTTGCTCAGTTGTATAAACACATCGGAGTTGTTATATGCAGTGGATGTACAAAGTGAGCAACACAGTTGGACACAAATGCAGCAGGTAGCATCTCAACGAAGATGATATATATAGGAACAGCTTCCGGCCAGCGCATGAATCTATCAATTACGGTAAACAAGTACTGTTGACCTTCTGACAATGGTAACAGTCCACTGACATCCATATGTCTGTGGGTGAACCTCTCGATTAAGTCCAGGTATTTGCCTATAGCCTGTGAACATGATGTGAAACTTTGCTATGTTGACAATTCATGTACGCACAAGACCATGGATGGCAATACTTTTGTATCCCAAGCCAGATGTGATGATTAGATACAAGCTTCACTGTCACCATTACTCTGGGATGACATAAATCATGGAGGCTATGAAATATTTGTTTGCGCAGTTCTGTCTGAACGAATGGGCGAGTGTTTATGTTGATGTCACAATGCGACTTAGTGTTCACCTCTGGTATGTCAGTGAGCATGAGCTGCAGGCTTTTTGTAGTATTGTTTAGGCACTCTTGCAGTTCTTGGTCTGATTGAGGTGTGCAAAATCAATTGCCTTCCAGATGGTGTTGACACATGATAAACAGTCTGCCATCATACTGTTCAATCGTGAGGTATCTTTAATATCAGTGTAAAATTGGACAATAAATTCCAGCTGATGAAATTATCTCAGAGAGTATTTGTTGTTGTTCTGGTGGAAAGTGAGGGTCAAAGGGTCTGAATACTTTTGTCTCCAGCTGTGGACGGAAGTATTTTCACGGAAAAGCGAGGGGATGCTAGGCCTCTTTGACATAAGTTGTAATGCTGTGATGATGGCTACCTGCCTAGCATAGTGGCCACTTCTATAGTCTTTTTGGTGGCCTCGAATGCACCTGTCATTGAATACGACCACAGCACAGGTGCCCTGCCCTTTGTTTCCATATGGTGCAAGTGGGTTTTGAAATTTTGCTGAACAAGGCAGATGGCAGTAGTAGAAATTGATCACTTCTAGAAATCTGGGTAATTATTTGGCTGATGTGCATCTTCATGTTTTCATGGCGCAAAGACTGTCACTTCGGACCACTCTGAAGATGGCTGGATGGTATTCAGCCAAAATAATATTTTATGAAACAATTCTTTGGCTGTCTCTAGATGGGGAATATTCAAAATGGTTTCATTTTCTCTGGCAGAGGGTGTAATCCTGCTGACAAAATAAGGTACCCAGAAACATTATCTCCAGTTGCCCAAACACACACTTAGAGAGAAGCTCAAAACAATGCCGTACACATCAAGGTGCTCAGAAACTCCTGTGACATGCCGCTCTTGTTCTTGGTGTTGCTGAGAATATGAGCATGTCAACCAGGTAGTCAAAACAACATGGTATTCTTTGTAACACGGAATCAATGAATCATTGCCATGTCTGCGCAGCATTTCTCAGGCCCAAAGTCATGAGCAGGTTTCTGAACAAACCAATAGCCATTATAAAGGCTGTCTTTGAAATGTCTTCCTCAGCTACTGGGATTCGTGTCTGTGCTTTGGCACAATCTAACATGCTATACATTTACCACTCAGTGCATGGGTATAGTCTCGTAGCAGAGGCCCCGGAAAACGGTCTGGGATAAAGTGCAGTAGTTGCCACCTGGCTACCAGACACCATTCTTTTTTGTGAACAAATGCAAAGGTGATGACCATGGCCATTTAGAGGGCACATGATGGCCTCGGTTAGCGTAGTGTACAACTCTGACTTACTGATTGCGTAGTAGTCAGTAGCTAATCATATGGGCCTGCGTGTAATTGGATGGCCTACTGCTGTACTAATGTAGTGTATGGTATCATGAAGTACCTGTTGCAGAGCTCCCAGAGGCCTCACGAAAACAGACAGCTTGATGTACCCATTTCCTGTAGCCTGGGTCACCTCAGTATCTAATGCGGCAGCATGATGCCAAAACCCAGTGGTGGTCAGCCTGGTGACAGTGTCCAGAAGCCGAGTGTTGGCGACATTGGGGATTAGATGGTAATGCTCCGAGGGGTGAGTGCTGATGATAGGCTCTGCCACATCTCCAATTACGAAGTTCCATACCAAAGCATGCCTCAGTCCCAGGTCCAATTCCAAATGCTGCAAGCTGTACATCCAGACAGCAGAGCTGTTAGTGGCCGACAGTTGAAATGTTGTGGCCAGATGATACTTGTGTAGCTTATCCCAAGCTAGAATGCTGAGACCAGATCCTGTACCTATCCTGGATACAACATTTCGACTGTTGGCCACTAACAGCTCTGCTGTCTGGATGTGCAGCTTGCAGCATTTGGAATTGGACCTGGGACTGAGGCATGCTTTTGCCCCACTTGTGGTCCATTACAAATAGGCATAAAGAATGACGACTTGGTGCATGTACTTCTGAAGTTTATGGCTGCACATGCACAGCACATTACCTTTGTGTGCCTGGTCTCCAAACTGCTGGTGATACCAACATATGCTCGCTGGCTGTAAGTTCCTGGCGGAGGGTGCATTTGATGAAAAGCGACTCTGCAATCTCCATTGGAACTGTCCTCTAACATTCTGTCCAGTGAGCAGCTCACTCAGAAGGTGTTGACATAGCTCCAGATGCTATCATTCATCTGTTTGTTCAGTGCCAAAACTTTATTCAACAGACAGTCGTAGTCAGGTCTGGTTCCCATCTAAGCGCTGTTACACACCATTGTAGGGTTAGAACAGGAAATTAGCACAATTGGATCTTGAATACAGACAGCCAAATCAGCTACAATGTCAAGTGAGATATACATTTGTGAGGTCATGATAGCTTTCACATGAGCCGCCAATCTATTACCCCACAAGATATGAACTGGTGCGCCTGGAACTGTGCATGCATCAACTTTACTCCTCAACTAATGGAGGTATTGTGTCAGTTTCTTGTCCCCAATATCGTCCTGTGTTAGCACTTGTCACACTCTTTCTTCTTCTTGTGATGCTGATAGTCACCGTATTAATTCCATCTTGAGTTTCAGATCATCTCCTGTGTCAGGTGGTGAAGTTATAATATCTTGCACTTTGGCAGCATACTGATGATCCAACTGACTAATTACAACAGCAAACTTGATGGAATCAGACATCACACTGGCACAAAGGAAACTTGCCTCAAACTGTAATGTGGAGATGAGGAGCCAGAACGTTGGTAGCAGTACTGCCATCTCGAGATTGCGGATGCATCTGCCTCCGACACGCGACTGTTATTGAATGCTATGTTCTTGAGCCTTGTAAATCGTATCCTTGACCATAAATCATGGCGGGGCCACCACTGTCACAAGTATCACTGCATGCGAGGTTTGTAGCTTAATTTCATGTTCTTATTCTGCAAAAATTGTGTTTAGGCAGCTCCTACAGTTTTCATAACTAGAGTGCTTTCAAATTATTACAGGAATCACAAGAAACACGAGAGAATAGAATTAATACACAGGAGGAAAACAATTTGTTGACTGAAGCTATGAGCAGAAGTTTAGTAAGTAGCCAACAATGGAATAATAATATTATATAACACTAAAAATCCATGGAATGTGCATGCACTGCAGCAAAGAATAACAAGATGTCTGTCAGTGGCATTAGCTGCTACCACGCGAACTCAATTGACACTTGTAAGCAATCAGCTGATTCCATGATGACAGCTGCGAGACTGACTGTCACCATATAGAGATGTCAACAGCCAAGTCTTCCACTCCTGGACGTTCTGTGGATCAGAGTGTACCTCCTTGGCAGGACATAAGTCGAAGGGCTAATCACTCACTGCAACAAATGCTGCAATGCGTCATAATACTGTCGCTCACTGCCTCGTTTCACAGATACGCTGCATTCACCCCAGCACATGCTACAGGTACAAAACAAAATAAAAATTCCACACAGAAGGCTGGTCACAAGTATCTAATAAACTAAAAAAGAAAATTCCTTTTTAAAAGTCGTGGACATCAATCATTGGATGGGAAGGGTAAAGTATGAAATCATTCTAAGCCAAAGCTATCTGTTGCACCTCATCTTGACTGCACACTGCCCACTGCCCACACTAAGACATTGCAAGGTGTGAAACAATTTATTTCTGATTTGATGAAGATGCATTTAAAAATATGAGCACTGCCAATCTTACATATGTTTTCAAGACTGTTTGCTGTTTCAGCTGAAAGTGCCCTTGTGCATGGGTAGATGTAACTAACTGATCTGTACAGTAATTCCCATTTTAAAGACAATTTTTTTATGGTAAAACTGTCCAGGACATCTACACTGTTTTCCTCATGTCTCCATAATGAAGTAGCAAAAGTGCTACAATATTTCAATCGTCATGTGTGTGTTAAAAATCTTTTTTTTATTATTATGGAACTGTGAAATTGTCACCGCCTGTCTGTATACTGACAGTTTGTACCAGATAAAAATTATATTATATCTTCAGTGCAACAAAAATAATTAAATAATACCGAAAATTTGTTTTGCTTCTGCTCTATGTTATTGAGAAACGTGAAACTTAATACCCACTTGTACGCAGTCCAACTGCATTGCTATTTAAATGTGGAATGTTTGCAGTTTCCCCTCTGCCCCTTCCTCACACAGACAGCATACTGTGCCTGTGGGCGAAATGTGCAGTCAGGCAGAGAGCTATGGCACTCGTACCAGGGCATAGGTCACAAGCCAGATTCTTGCCTGTCTGTGGTTTAGAGGCTCAGATTGCAGTCTGTGTGGGCATTATACAATACTGAATTCTCAAAACTGTTTCACGTACATTTCTGTAATCCTAATCACATATGCACTGACAAGAGTCTAAACTATGCTGTAATGTTCATTTCAGTGTCACAGATCTTCTCAGTATTACAATTTTCACAAATTATGCTGTGGTACTTGAAGACAGACAGATGTTTTACATTATTTAGAGATAACCAAGTTGCAGATGTGTCACTTCTGTAACTGGAAGGTAATTATCAAAACAATGTATATTGAGTATTTAGCTTTAATATTTTCTTTACAATTACATAGTAAAATAATTTATTAGTTTATTAGTTGTCTCTTTCTGCATTTTTATCTGATTTGCTGAATCTTATTGGTTTACATTCAGGATACTTCTCTGTCAAAAAGCTGCGTACTTCCCCATACTCACTCAGCATTTCCAATCTCACCTGCAACAGTCCCATCAATTACACTCAGCACTGATATAAGTGCTAATGACAATAGTTGTAGTAACAGTGAAAAAAATCAATTACAGATGTGAACATTATAAAAATTTAAGAGAGACAGCACACACAATCTGGGAAAAAACTTAGTTGATAACTACTGACTTCAGAAAAGATATGTCCATTATGCAAGCCAGTGGCATTATCATCAGTGCTTAAAAAGTGTCACAGCAAATTACATTGTTTTCAGTTATCTTAGAATCTGTTGCCCACAAATCATCCCGTCAATCACAACTGCCTATCTTGCAGGTACACAGGTATTCACTCCCAAAAGTGGAACTAGTGACCTCATCCCGACTACTGAATAATGAAACTGCTAGGATTTTGGAGCACATTGCTGTGTTGGTTTAGGTAGGAGGTGACTTTCTCCCTCTGAACCTCAGTGGTTTTCATCTCTTTGGTACTCTGAAGAAGCATTTGTGTTATCCATAATCAAATTAGATAGAACTTATTTCATATGCTCTTCAGGTTTCCATCTATATTGAATTATCTACAATAATTAGGTGTAAACAGGTGGTCACTGACTTATACTTTCAAGCTCCCAAAATGTAAACATATACTTACTATTTGAAAACCTGTGTTTTTATTTATTAGCAGCACTGCATATAACTCTGCAGCCACTGTAAATACTTCCAGTGGGCAAATCCTGAGAACATAGCTACGGAAAACAACATAATAGCTAATGGTGCCCTACAGTTTGAACCTGTTACTGTGATCCATAACATGGCACTTATCTCAAACAGTGTAAAATAATAGTTGAGAAAATACATTCAGAATGTTTACCTCTTAAAATATATCAGATTCATAATAACCCTGAGCTTTCCATGGAGATTATGTAGTCTTTTCGAAAAGGCAGCTGTGTATGATTCTAAACTGGTCTAGTTGTTAGCAAAAGATTATAAAAAAATTATTCCTTTTTGAGGGGTGGGGGCAGGACATGCAATGATGAATTATCAGGGAACAAGAGCTTTTTTTTATATTCTGTACCAACTCCAATGTATGGTGTTACCCATGGTCAAACAGTTATTTATAGAAGATGCCCAGGTATGTATTTATTGCAATCTTCTACTAGTCCACCTCCCCCGCCCCTCTCTATCTGTCAATCTCCTCCACCCCATTTTTTCCACATTATCATGCTCATGCCAATAGGTCGTTGGTGGTTCTTAACCCTATGGTTCCCCCCCCAGGTAGATACTAACATGTGTACCAGGTTTGGGTAAAATCATTCTAGGGGGGTTTAGGATGAGCTTTTTACCCATTGTTTTGCCTGTGTACACGCATATTTAATGTATTTCACACATATATGTACATATATTTCCCTTGTATCTATAGTTAATTTTACCCTGCAGTTTCATTTCCATCCCGCTCAATATTTATGTCAAATCTCCTGAACTATGTGCCATGTAATAAAATAAAACTTTATGCATGATGTGGCAGTTTTTCATGTACCCAGTGTTTATGACGTACCTCCTAAATTGTGTGTCATACAATGATATAATTTTGCTGGTACATTCAGTGGTGTATGTGAATACTGTCTGCAACATGTGTGATGAATACAGTTAATAGTAAAGATGTAATAAATTAAAACATTATGCTTTATGTGGCAGTTATACTGCGTGAACAGTGATTAAACTTCTTTTCCTTTCATCATTCTGTGGAGGTTGTCAGTAAGAAAAAGTTTCATAAAGGTTTGATATTATGTGTACAGTTTGTTGCAAGTCAGTGTGTGCTCTCATTCTCAAATACAAGATGAATAAAATATGGTTATTTGTGTGTTGTGTGCTACAGTTCGTTTTCGTCACTCCTTCAATAGGTAGATCTATATAAGGTAGGCTCTGTGTTAATAAAGGGCATAAGCTATCTCCTTGCCAAATCTCATCCACATCTCTGTCTAGATGTTTAAGCGTGAAAGAGTAACAAACTAACACACACACACACACACACACACACACACACACACACACACACACACACACACAAACAAACACACAACTTACTTTTGCTTTTATAGCCTGTGGTTAAACAGTTATTTATAACAAAATGTTACTGCTGAAACTTGCCATCCATGCACATGCAACATCACAAAATTTCTCTCTTGGAGGTACTGAGGCACAAGGCACTTGTGGCCCGGAAAACCATGTGTGACAACTCACTCGCTTACTTAAGGAAAAAACTTTTTCGTGATCGAGTAAAGAATTAAAAAATGTGCCAGAAAAAGGAGTAAATAATTTCACAACTGTCTGCAACATACCTAGTGGAAAAGATCACAATTGTCTTTGTGTGTTTGGAGAGCCAGAAATCTACTGTAATAAGTCACTGTAAACAACATTTCGAGACTACTACTCTGCATATGTATAGAGATTTCTGGCACTTGATACATACAAGTGGCCAACTTAGAGCTATTCATGTGAAAAACATGGTGGCCGCCCAGATGAATACCTGGTACAGTAACGTTTGCCCTTGATGCTTATTTACGGCGATCGAGAAGGCCACTTTCAAAGGGAACTGCAAGTTCTTCAACTAGAAAGACAAATTTGTTGGGATGATAGTTAACTTTCATGGATGACTTTTTAGTCACATCACCCTTCCCACAAGACAGTAGTTATATTGACCATCTCACAGAAATAGTGATTTTTTCCCCCCTGAATGAACAATAACCAATGAGTTAACACACGGTGTAATTGACCTCCATTCCAAAATTCATCGAAATCTGTCCAGTCACTTCAGTGTGAAGGAGCAACAAACATACTAACTCAACAAAGAAAGAAAATAAGCAATTTCTAGATCGGTGCTTTTATAATGGTTGCACGTGCAACAATGTCATCTGTCCCCATATGTGCACCTGTTACCAGCAGATACTCGCATGCCATAATCAAATCCAGCTTCACTAAAAGCCTAACACATTTCACATGTAAAGGGGTGATGTCTCTCTCTGTTGTACAGCATTTAAATGACAACATTGTCAGCAGTCTTAACCTTCTCGGAAGCTATAAGGTATAATACTCAGCAGCTAAAATGCAATGGGGGTGGTTTGGAAGTATGGTTTAAACGTTTGGGGTTGTATAAGCACTGTATTCATTATGTTGAATCATGTTACATCGGACATATTAAACAATGAAAGAATTTTCAAAAATACGGTACATTTCAAAAGTCAAGGAGTAAATAGTTTTTCTAAGAGTAATTATTGTTCCACATTTTGCATTATATTTTTCAAATCAAAAAATATCTTGTACTGCATATTTTTAAAAGTAGTTTACTTGTTAATTCAGAGTGTAAGCTAATTCCATTCCAAATCCGTCCAGCTATTTCTGCATGAAGGAGTAACACACACACACACACACACACACACACACACACACACACACACACTTTTGCATTTATAATTATATTGAATGATGTTTCAAGGCAAAAGCTCATTGAAGATTCATCACAAATTCAACATCCTTGGTACGATTTGGTGTAATTAAATGTCAGTTTAAGCCATACTGACAGTAATAGCCATAACGAGCTACTAATACAATACCTGAAATGCCTATTATTGTATTTTCTGTGTAGCCGCACGGTTAGAAACATCAGATTATGAAGGTGAATTATGTATGAAGGTAACTGGCGATATACTGTAGACAATTTTTTTCCTTCACATTTGTAAAAGATTCTGAGAGTTTCTTACCTTAAACTGAAATAGTTACTGCAATTCGGTGACTTACAACATTGTATCCCACAAATTTTTCATTTTTTTATTTGTATGTGTAATTTCAAGGCTGTATCCTACAGTAATATTTCTGTTTTCATAGATTTATGCACATACTTACTTCATTTCTTGAAACAGTTAAACAGTAATCTCTAGCTAAACGTAATGCAGCCAATTGATAGTTTACTTTCATGTATGGCTATTTGGTCATGTCACCCAGCCTATGGGAACAGTAGTATGTTGGCTTCCCACAGGAACAGTTATTTCTTTTGGAACAAAAGGCAGCCTGTGTGGTAATTCAGGGTTTAGGCTGTTTACATTCCAAAGTTCATCTAAATCCATCCAGCCACTTCAGTGTGAATGGGTAATAAGCCTACTAACTCAAAGGAAAATAAGCAATTTGTGGTTCAATGCATTGCAAATTACATAACACTTGCATATAAGGCAATATCATCTGCCCTCATGCGCGGGCCTTTTACCAGCAGATAAGCTTGCATATCATAATCCAGCCTCAATAAAATCCTATGAAGTTCTACATGTAAAGGACGTCTCTATCATGCAACATTTAAATAACACCATTGTGAGTCTTCAAGGTGATTCCATAGATGACCAGGACTTAAGGAACTTGTCGGCTTTCTGATGTTGGTAACACAAGGTGTTAGCAACTTGTAAAAGGACATAACTGTAAGAAAGGAAATTTTAGTGGGAAGTAATGTTGTAACGATATCAACTTCAAATAGGAATTCAGTTTGGTAACGGGATGTGTCTAACTATGAGAAACATTCTCATGCTGCTATTTCATCTGATGCATTAGTAGCCTATTAAGGCTGTTACAGCCAATATGCCTTTAACTGACATTTAACTACAGCTAATTGTACCAAGAATGTGGGGTTTGTGATATATCTTCAATGCCCTGTTGCCTTGAAATGCAAAACTGTCGTAACACAGTTTCCAATCTGGAAATTAGTGTTTATGCAGTGCATTTTTTGATTGGCCTTCCTCCTGTGACTTTTTCATGCGTGTTGCTTAGAGTTCAAGTATTATTCCATATTTCACATTATATCCATCAAATAAATAAATATTTTGTACTACACACTTTTGAAAGTAGCCTATGTGTTAATTCAGGGTAAGAGCTATCTCTCTGTCAAATTTCATCCAAATTATTCCAGCCGATGTAATGAAGGAGCTCATCAGCCTCTTCCAAGAGGCTGGAAATCACACATCCGCCTAATCCTCTTCTTATGTTCTGCACTGAGCCTTCAAGTAAAATGGAATACATTGTACAACATTATCCTCAAAGCAAATGTTAACATTAGTAAAGTCACTCACATGTATTACAAACATCGCTGTTCCTCTACAAGGGTATTGAGGGGGCCTTGAACCCATTACACTGCGATGAAAAGATCTTATATTTTTTTCCTGGTTCTTTCATGCAAATTGCAATGCTGAGTGACACTGTAAATAAAAGTTTTTGATCTTGTTTCCAACATGAGAAGAAAATTCAAACCAAGAATGGTGCAATTTGTATACAAAAATAGTGTCCCTAGTAGGTTACATGGAGAAAATTTAACTTCCAGCTCTGCAAACTATTATAACTATGCAAGTAAGAGGGCCCCAAGTCAAATCAGAAGACCTAGCATTTCAATTTTGCTTAATTTTATCCTAGCGCTTACTGTTGGAGCAATGACTGATTAACATTCATTAGATACAATCAAAAGCATCGACTTTCAGTATTTTAGTTTTTGTTTAAATGCTTAATGCATTTTGAGACCCAAAGGCCCAGCTTCAGGTGCTTAACATATGTGTTGATAACACAACTGAGCTATCACAGGGCACTTTGTGTGCTGGGTCAGTGGGTAATTTTCCTGCCAGATCCACACAAGCACCATGTAATGTAGCAGACCGAGACACAGTAATTAAGATGCTACATGGTCCACACTTTGCTCTGGTCGAAACTATGGGAGTTTATATATTTGTTTTATTAAATACATTAGTGATTTGAAAAAATGTCGTTACTGGTTGCAGTTTATGTAATTTTTCATCAAATATGTAAAAATTAAAGTTGAATGTGAAGTTAAACAATGGAAACTCGAGGTCAGAATACCAACAATATAAGGAAAAGATAGACTGCTACCCATTGTAAAGATGGCACGCTGAGTTGCAAACAGGCTCAATGAAAGGACAGTTACATATTAGCTTCGGCCACAGCCTTCTTCAGAAAAGGACACACACACACACACACACACACACACACACACAGACAGACAGACAGAGAGAGATTCATTCACATAAGTAAGCTCACCTCACATATATGTGAGTGTTATTTTCAGTAGCTTGGCAGGAATGGTATTCTGGCCTGAGCTGCTAGAAACGGCAGTCATGTGTGCGTGAGGTGTGCTTGCTTGTGTGAATGAATGTGTGTGTCTTTCCTTTTCTGCAGACAGCTTTAGCTGAAAGCTAATATGTTACTGTCCTTTCATTGTTGCTGTCTGCAACTCAAGGGGTCATCTTTATGGTAATTCTATCTTTTCCTTATAATGCTAGTGTTTACTGTTTCACACACAATTTGTGACGATGTCTTTTACACTAATCATCACTACTTAATGATAAAATGTAAAGCAAATATTACCAAAATTGGACACCAGGAATTACGCGAATAATTAAGAAATAATATCAGAGTAGTGTTTAAGTCGTGAATATTTTTATTCTTAAACATAAATACCATATATTTTATTTTTATGAATAATCGGTTTATGTATATTGTTCACTTAGTTCGCCATATTGCAGTGTAACTTTAATAAGTAAAATTCTGTTATTGCACCTTTTTAAAATATTGCAAATGCAACAATATTTCTAAAAATGGTGATTGTTGGAATATAGAGATGTATTCAGCTGTCCCTACCACTGAAATTTTATGCATCCTGTTATGTTATAACTGGCCTTCATATATCACAAGCATAATTTTCATATTCTCTCACTCGCTATGCACAAATCACTAATCCTACAGAAGAAATGAACAGGACTTTTTTTTATAGGAAATTTAATGTGGTTAAATTTTGTGCTGCTAGAGACAATAGTTTTTAAGTTATTCAAGAAAAATGTACAAGTGACCTTCAAATGCATGTCCACCTCACACACCCCTCACCGGTCAGGATTTCTAGTACATTCTTTGTGGGACTACTACTTAACACTGTAGAAAATTTTTCGACTATATGGACTATTCCTGATATTTGACCCCCCTTTGGCTCTATTGATTGGACTATTATGCCACAGTATATTTGGATACTTCGTTAACATTACCAATTCAAATGTCCTCATGAGAGTAATGAACGAAAAATGACTTTTGTACATGTTACGCTAAAACTAATTACATTGACTATTCAATCCAAAATTAATCCTTACAAGCACAGTAGCAGCACATGCACAGTCAGCAGGCCTGATGAATAAAATGATGTAATCGTTTATTTTATGCAGTTAAAAGTATACAAAGCTGTCAGGTGAAATTTACCAAAATCATCAATTTTACAATTTTTAAGTGCTCGACTAAGCAATTGGTGTAATAAGACCAGTCAATGAAGATTAAAAAAGTTAAAATGTGGGAAATAATTCGTGCAGTCCCAAAAATTTGTACAACAGTAGGAGAGAGTGCCATAAACAACATACTAGAAATCCTGACCAGCAGGGGCTGAGTGTGGGAGTGGGGATGCATTTGAAGGTTACTTTTGTATGTTTTTTCTTGAATAACTCGAAAACTACAGCCTCTAGTGAAAGCATATCCAAGTACAAAATTTAACAACATTAGATTATCTTCAAAATGATCCTGTTCACTTTTTCTGTAGGAATAGCAGTTTGTGCATAGCAGGCGAGAGAACATGAAAATCTTGCATGTAGTTTATTAAGGTCAGCTATCACATTGTAGGCTGCATAACATGACGGTAGTAGGGGCAGCTGAGTCACCCTGTACAAATAACTGGGCACATGGCGCCAGTTTGGCTGGTTTTTGACCAACATGTGTCTGTGTTTTAGTCAGAAAATTTCAAAAGTTCATTAAAATTCAAGTGAAAATTCAAACTGTGTGGTTGAGTTTTTCTTTGGAATGTCAGAAACCACCTCCCACGCACATATTCACACACATATGGTCGTGTGTGTGTGTTTGTGTGTGTGTGTGTGTGTGTGTGTGTGTGTGTGTGTGTGTGCGTGTGTGTGTGTGTGTGTGGGCGCGCGTGCACGCATTCTGTTCTTTGTCAAGGAGGATGGCTTCTTGTCCAAAAGATTAAATATTTATTAGTGTCTTCACTGTGCCCGTCTGCAACTCACTGACTCTTCTTTATGGTGGGTATTAATATATTATTGTTATGCTATCCTAGACTTTCTATTGTTTCATTTTGCCCACATTATTGATAGATTATAGATAAGTGTTATTAATAAGACTTGTATGTTGATGCCATACAATCCAATTCTCATTTTAAGTGTTTCGTTTTAGTCAACTAACTGAAAAAAAGCAGAACACAAGAAACACCCACGGATAAATTTAACAGATCAGGAATATATGAACTCACATGCAACACTTGCCAGTCAGTGTACACAGGACAAACATGCAGAAACTTCAAAACCAGATATTCAGAACATCTCAGAGCTTTAAAAAGCAACAGCTCCCATAGCATATTTGCTGACCATCTTATAGCCTACAATCACCACCCAACTACAATAGAAACAGACTTAAGAATACTAAAATCCAGCGTCAGCCTATACAGCAAACTGACCATTGAGGAAAACTTCCACATACAGAAGGCAATAGCAGAAGGAAAACAGGTCATAACTGAATATGCTACACTCTGCAAGGGCACACTATTTATCACCTCAAAGGAATCTTACAAAAAAGACAACACAAACAGATAAAGTCTACACACACACACACACACAAAGATAAAATGTAAACAAATTCTTGGTGCCAAACTCACTGTTGAACAAATGAACACTGAGTGAGGTGGGATACACAACAACCACAATTACACTGTGTTTTGGTGAAGGGCAAAGTGCTATTACAACCTTATTTGTGAAAATAGGTGTTATATTTGTGTGTGCATCGTGACACCTCAACATGATGCTGAGAATAAAAGGACTTGCCACACGAAAACTTAAGTAAAAACGTATATAGGCACAAAATATTGTGACAAACTAAATTACGTTTAGATGGTAGGTTAACTCCCAACAAAATTTCTCATCAACATTGTTTGGTTGCAGTTGACAAGCTACCTGTAATAAATAATACACAAGTGGTCCTGAAAAATCATCCACACCAAGTATAAAGTTATTAAGAAAAAGAAATGAACTATTGTTTGAACTAAATACTCACATAATTTTGTAATCATTTAGTAAAAATGTTCACATTACAGATTAAATAAATGGAAACGCACTGATGATGGCACAGTGGTGCTAAAACATGTTTGGCAACTTGGAAAAAATGGTGTTTTGCATAACTGCTGGACCTTACATCCTACAATGGCAAATGCCTTCTTTAAGTTGATGTCTTGGCTACCCACGTCACTACTGAAGAGATTGCTTGACCTATCAAGGCATACACTTTGTCTGCCAATGCAAGTACATAGGTGATGTTGCGTCTCGGATATGCCACCATGGTTGTTTTCACTGGTAATGGTATCTGTCTCACCCGTACATGACGTAATGTCATGTTAGATATTGTGTCTTCTCCAATGATGCTCCTCACATGATGTCAAAACTCCAATGACTTTCTCTCACCGATATGCTCACTCTGTAATACTTGCTGCATGCGTTTCTCTAATGATTTGCGTATTCGGTTGACTGGCATTTTCCTCAAATGGAGATGAGATGTTGCTATAAAATAATGGGATTGTACTGATGTAAAAGATTTCATTTCAAAAACACACATATTTAGTTATTGTCACTGTCAATGTACTCTCCTCCTCTATCCCTACAACGTGCCTTGTGAATTTTATATTAAAGGAAACAGCGCTCTATGTCTTCCTGTGTGAACTCCTTGATGACACGTGCTGCTTTTACTTTCACTGCTTCAATGGACTGAAATCTTGTTCCTTTTAAAGCAGATTATACCTTGGGGAATAGGTCAGGCGAATAAGGAGGGTGGTGAACACCGGGATGCTATACTTCACCAGAAACATCTTATGAGGCAATGCGATATGAGCTGGTATGTTGTCTTGATGCAGAACCCTTGAATTATTTGTCCATGGTTTGGGCATATTTTTCTTATTTTATCATGGAGTTGAGCAAGAATCACAAGGTAATAATATTTATTAACAGTCTGAAATTCAGGAATCCAGTGAAGATACACAGTTCCCTAGAGAGGGGGGAAAAAATCATCATTGCTTTGATTTGCTCATTCAAGCTTTTTTTGCTCTTGGTGAAGTTGGGCCCCTCTAATGCATGGACAGGCACTCAATTCCTGGATCATAAGCGAAAAACAAAGATTCGTCATATGTTACCACTCTTTCCAAGAAATTAGGTTCATTTTCAATATTACACAAATTGTCAGTACAAATGCTTCCACGAGCTTTTTTCGGTTTGATCATGAGAATTTTCGCCACCAGTTTCACACACATTTTTCTCAGATTAAATTAGATGTGTAAAATTTTTCTTACACATTCTATGTCAATTCCTAAGGTTCATCAATTAACTGAATATTCAACTGCAGGTTGATCCAATCAAGTCACCTATTTTTCAATATTTTCATCCTCTTTTGATGTTGAAGGGCACCCTGGATGTGAGTCACCTTCAGTTTCTTCTCGGCCGTCCGGGAAATGCTTCAACCACTCAAAAACTTGCATATGTGATAAACAATCTTCACCATACACTTCTTTCGGCAAAAGGTAGGTTTCAGCTGCTGTTATTCCGAATTTCAGGTGAAACTTCAAGACAATTACACTTGTCATTTTTCTGATACCACAGATGCCACATTCAACTGAGAAGGCTTCAAGCGTCACAGCTATTGGTCGTTCGTCTTTGATGCATGTGTACTTCCTCTGTGACAGCTCCAGTCCTGTTATTTTACAGCCAAATCTTGTATACTATTGATCTAAGGGTGGCTTCAATATAATATCCGAGGACACTGCTATTACCTGGGCATCTACACTGTTGTCTGCTGCAATAAACTTCAAGCGGTCGCTGATGATGTTCTTTTGCATAGATGTCAAGTCCACCATCACTTACCACAACTCTGGTTTTTTGCAGAAGAAACTGAGGAATCTCCACTTTCATTTTTGTGTGAGAAACTGTATTAGACTCGTTGATTAAGATGCTCATTGTATTTTCAGCCCATCTTGCTATTTGTGGCAATAACTATGTTTTTCGTGTTTCGATTTGAGTTTGAAAGTCATTTATTTGCCTTTGTAGATCTTCTTGCAGCTGTAACAGCAGCATCTGGTTTTTTGATATGGAGTCACTGTTTTCTGCATGTTTTCTGAGAGCTCTTCAGAATTCCAGGAATCACCAATTTGTATTCCATTATTCAATAATACTGAGTCAATGAATCACCAATATTTGCATTAACTATTTCATTTTACACAGTTAGATAAATGAGACTTTTCAAGAAGTTGAGTACACATGAAACTGTCAAACATAAAAAATGAAGAGTAAACATAAGATGTGTTTGCAATCCAAAGGCCAATAAAATACGTTTTGCACCTAGTCCGGAGTCAATGCTACCCACAGGTGTAATACATTATGTGTAAACAGTCAAAGAGTTTCTTTCTCAATGCGCACATGCACTGCCTTATGTTAACTGAAGACAATTGATTTCAGCCCAGAATCAGGCCATCTTCAGTTCTCAAAAAGCAATTTAGTTATGTAGTGTCAAATTGCAATGTGGAATCCAAGTTACAGAAAGTTTCATTATTATTATTATTATTATTATTATTATTATTATTATTATTGTCTATGAGTAATAATTATGCATCTTATTTTTTAAATAATTAGACATACAAATTTTAAAGAATGTCACATTCATTTCCGTACAGACAAAACTCAAGTGCTTTGAAAATGATTAGCAAAAAAGTAGGGTGGTGGAGCTTTCGAGTGGAATGTATGTTTTTGCAAAAGCTTTAATAGTATTTTCTGAAATTGTCTTTTCTTGTTTCGTTCTCCTGACTGTTTAAGTTCTCAACAAATCATTTCTGATGAGAAGCAGCAGAACCACTCCCTCATTTCCCCAGTTAAGAGAATGTTTCTACGATTTAATGTGTTTCTTGATATTATTTGTCTTTACACACTCAGTTCCCCAATTCAATTACAAAATCTGCAGAATATTGATTTCAGCCTTTCATGGGTATTCATAGAACCGACAAGACGTGCAGCATGTAGAATCCACGATAGTTCTATTCGCATCGTAGTGGAAGACCTATGGCATGGCTGAAATAGTTGACGGATTTCGTTTTCTGGTCACTGTAGTGCAAAAACATGGACTCTACAAAGTGGCAGTTCGCTGCATGTGTAAGCTAATTTTAATGACCACCAGAGGGGGAGGGATACAGTGTCGGGTAACAAGCACCATCTCCCTATCAGAGGTCAGCCAGCATACAAATCTGTTTCGTGTTTCTGCGAAAGCATAACTGACACATGGTCACTGGGATTGTCAATCCCTTTTGGTGTTGTGAGGGTTGTAATTGAAATCTGTGATGGGCCACCCTCATTTCAAAATAAGAAAATAAAAATATGAGCAACAAACAACACAAAGCATTTGGTAACGGCTACTGTCCAACTGCATGCTGAGGGTGGCAGTGTTAAACAAGATAGTTCAGGAATTACCTCTACCAGTATGAGATGCAGCAATAGTTCAAATATCCATGCGACACCAAATTTTGCACTTTATCTTGCAGAGGAACTTAACGCACTTCTTTGTTATAAAATGTTAGATCCCACAGCTGAGTCCTACGTAGCATTGAGCAGCATGAACCTTTTATTAGACCATTCACTCACTCACAACTGGTGTGGCATTACAACACTAAGGGCATTGATCTGTCACTGTGGTCACTGTGTTCCTGCATTATTTAATTTATGTACATATTTTTACACACACTGTAATGTTTCCAAATTGGCCTCCGTCAGGTGATGTGCAATACCAGTAACCAAAAATTGGTTACATTGTTGACAATTAATTCAGAATATAAAGCTATTTTAAACTATCTCTGTTAAAATAGTTCATTGGATACAATTCGCTATGAAATAGCATTTACTAGGTAACCTCATTTTTTTTTTTTTTTTTTTTACTATTTGACGCATAAGTCACATCTACATTAGCATTTATCACAAATGCTAATTTTTCAGGTCCCTAGTTATTGCGAATAAATCAGTTACATGGCCATTAATGAAGTTCATGGCATTCACTTGCCACCTTACACAATAAGTTTTGCGATTTTACAAAGCCACTTTTGCCAAAGGATTGATGGCAATCTGTTATCACTGTGAAATTCAGTGCCACCTGTTAGCACTGGGGGAGGGGGGAATGAGGTAAGGGAGTATGTGAGCAGAGCAGAGGTGAATGGGGAATCATTCTAGCAATGATATGGGTTTGGGAAAATCCTCTGACACAGACAACTTTGACAAAGGGCAGACTGTTACAGCTCAGCGCCTGAGAACAAGCATTCCAGAAATGGCAAAGCTGGTCAGTTTCTTGCTTGCTGCTGTTGTGAGCATCTACTGAAAGTGGTTAGAGGCAAAAAGGTGTTGGACCTACACCACCTCATCCAACAGCATGGGTGTCAGAGATTTACCTACTATGTAAAACAGGATAGGCAGCAATCTGTTGACACAATACAATGCTGGTGCAGGCACAATTAGTTCAAAGCACATCATTCAGCTCACATTTTAAAAATGGGGCTCTAGAGCACATGATCCTTACATGTTTCCACACTGACCAATGTCGTCATCAATTACAATTGCAGTGGACATGGGATGATCGAGATTGGACTATGGATCAATGGAAGTGTGTCACCTGGTCAGGTGAATCACATCAGGTAGATGGTTGTGTACGTATCCACTGTCATACTGGCAAATGGCTGCTCAAAACATGCACCACAACACATATGTGGACCTGTGGTGTTGAATTGATGCCATGCACAATCATCATTGTACTGCACACAAAAGGTGGACCATGTACGCCCCGATAGCTGAGTGGTCAGTGTGACTGACTGCCATCCTACAGGCACAGGTTCGATTCCTGGCTGGGTCAGAGATTTTCTCCGCTCAGGGACTGGGTGTTGTGTTGTCTTCATCATCATTTTATCCCCATCCGGCACGCAGGTCACCCAATGTGGCGTCGAATGTAATAAGACCTGCACCACGGCGGCCGGACCTGCCCTGCAAGGGGCCTCCCGGCCAATGATGCCAAACGCTCATTTCCATTTCCATCTCATTGTTAAACACCTAATCATAATGTTTTGGCTCATCAATGGATATGGAAACGTGTGTGTTTGCTAAATAATACACCAGTTGAAACTGTGTCACTGGCACCAGTCATCAATGAAATAAAATTATTTGTAAAAGTAACTTTTTTCTTAAGAAAGAAGAGAAATTTTTCTATTTCCATTTGATTTAAGTTCAAACTGTGGGATTTATAACATTTTGATTTGCTTCTAATTTTTGTCATGCCCTGTACTTCTGCTCCAGAACATAAGATTGGCCTACCAACTGTTACCTCTGCCCCCTGCTAACTTAAACATCAACAGCACCATAAACAATAGCATTCATGTTGCGTCAAACACCGACCATGTCAGACTGAACTGAAACTTTGATCTGGGCTAGTTTCTATTTTTTAAAAGTATATGTGTTTTGATGCCTAACTGTCTGAATTATCAGGTGACCACTGAATTTCTGTTTATATTTTTATTGTAGTTCCACAGCTGCCAAAGGTTTTTGAAATGAAAACCAAAAGTGGCCCACAGGAGAATCAACTACTGAATTAGCAGGTCATCAACCTGCAAGACATAAATATGAAAAACTGAGAAAGTACTGAAAAAATATATTTTGATTTTACGGCATGCTTCTTCCATAAAAGAGCGCGCACGCACGCACGCACGCACGCACGCACACACACACACACACACACACACACACACACGAGACACAGAGAGGAGGGGGGGGGGGGGGGGCGGTTTATGAAAACAAAATCCTGTATGTGCATCACACCGTAGTTTATTTTACTTTTAAAATATATGTATGTATATTTAGTTAAATTATATGCACTTGAAGTGTGGGTTGATGGCGAAACTGCAGCAATATTTAAGTCAATCAAAAATATATGCCAAATGTTAAAACATTTAAGTGCGACCTGGCACACCAATGTGAAAGTAGTTAGTCTACAGTTTTTTATGAAAAGAAGTTAAGCACTGAATATTAACATTATATATGAATATAATAGAGGGAGAAATGTCTGCCTGTGTCCATATGTGTGCAGATGGATGTGTGTGTGTGTGCACGCGCGCGCAAATGTATACCTGTCCTTTTTCCCCCCTAAGGTAAGTCTTTCCGCTCCCGGGATTGGAATGACTCCTTACCCTCTCCCTTAAAACCCACATCCTTTCGTCTTTCCCTCTTTCCTGATGAAGAAGCAACCGTTGGTTGTGAAAGCCTGAATTTTGTGTGTGTATCAACCTGCCAGCGCTTTCGTTTGGTAAGTCACATCATCTTTGTTTTTGCTGGCAGGTCGATACACACACAAACATACACACAAAATTCAAGCTTTCACAACAAACGGTTGCTTCATCAGGAAAGAGGGAAGGAGAGGGAAAGACGAAAGGATGTGGGTTTTAAGGGAGAGGGTAATGAGTCATTCCAATCCCGGGAGCGGAAAGATTTACCTTACGGGGAAAAAAGGACAGGTATACACTCGCGCACACACACACATATCCATCCGCACATACACAGACACAAGCAGACATTTGTAAAGGCAAAGAGTTTGGGCAGAGATGTCAGTTGAGGCGGAAGTACAGAGGCAAAGATGTTGTTGAATGACAGGTGAGGTATGAGTGGCGGCAACTTGAAATTAGCGGAGGTTGAGGCCTGGCGGATAACGAGAAGAGAGGATATACTGAAGGGCAAGTTCCCATCTCCGGAGTTCTGACAGGTTGGTGTTAGTGGGAAGTATCCAGATAACCCGGACGGTGTAACACTGTGCCAAGATGTGCTGGCCGTGCACCAAGGCATGTTTAGCCACAGTGTGATCCTCATTACCAACAAACACTGTCTGCCTGTGTCCATTCATGCGAATGGACAGTTTGTTGCTGGTCATCCTGCCTACACTGTGAAGCTTTCTATGTGGAAATGACCAGCAACAAACTGTCCATTCGCATGAATGGACACAGGCAGACAGTGTTTGTTGGTAATGAGGATCACCCTGTGGCTAAACATGCCTTGGTGCACGGCCAGCACATCTTGGCACAGTGTTACACCGTCCGGGTTATCTGGATACTTCCCACTAACACCAACCTATCCGAACTCCGGAGATGGGAACTTGCTCTTCAATATATCCTCTCTTCCCGTTACCCACCAGGCCTCAATCTCCGCTAATTTCAAGTTGGCGCCACTCATACCTCACTTGTCATTCAACATCATCTTTGCCTCTGCACTTCCGCCTCGGCTGACATCTCTGCCCAAACTCTTTGTCTTCAAATATGTCTGCTTGTGTCTGTATATGTGTGGATGGATATGTGTGTGTGTGTGTGTGTGTGTGTGTGTGTGTGTGTGTGTGTGCGTGCGCGAGTGTATACCCGTCCTTTTTTCGCCCTAAGGTAAGTCTTTCCGCTCCCGGGTTTGGAATGACTCCTTACCCTCTCCCTTAAAACCCACTTCCTTTCGTCTTTCCCTCTCCTTCCCTCTTTCCTGATAACGCAACAGTTTGTTGCGAAAGCTTGAATTTTGTGTGTATGTTTGTGGTTGTTTGTGTGTCTGTTGACCTGCCAGCACTTTCATTCGGTAAGTCAAATCATCTTTGTTTTTAGATATATATTTCCTACGTGGAATGTTTCCCTCTATTATATATAAAACAATTTAGGAACTCACGATTTTTCAATCAAGAAATGCACTACGATGAAACGGCTAAAACAATCTCAATGGTTCAATATACAACTTGGATAGTTTTTGAGTGCAATTTTTTCAAGTGTTTCATCTTACACCTACATCTATATCCTGCAAACCACCGTGAGGTGCATTGCAGAGGGTACATCCCATTGTACCAGTTATTAGGGTTTGTTCCCATTCCATTCACATATGAATCATGGGAATAATGACTGACTGAATGCCTGTGTGCATGCAGTAATTATTCAAATCTTCTCCTCACGACTACTATGTGAGCGATATGTAGAGGACTGTAGTATATTCCTAGAATCATCATTTAAACCCATTTCTTGGAACTCTTAACAGAGTTTCTTGAGATAGTTTACATCTATCTTCAAGAGTCTTTCAGTCCAGTTCCTTCAGTATCTCTTTAACACTCTCCCACAGATTAAACAAATCTGTGATCATTTCCGCTGCCCTTCTCTGTGCAAGTCCCACACGCCTGAGCAAACACTCTAGGATGGGTCACACAAGTGATTTGTAAACAATCTCCTTTGTAGACTGATTACATTTCCCCAGTACTCTACCAATAAACCGAAGTCTACCACCTGCTTTACCGATGACAGCTTATGTGATTATTCCATTTCATATACCTACAAAGTGTGACACCCAGGCATTTGTATGAGCTGGCCAATATCAACAGTGACTCATTGATATTATAATCATAGGATACTACTTTTTTTCCATTTTATGAAGTGCACAGTTTTACATTTCTGATCATTTAGAGCAAGTTGCCAATCTTTGCACCACTCTGAAAGATCTGACTGAATATTTATGCAGCTTCTTTCAGATAGTACTCCATTATAGATAAACGCATCATCAGCAAAAAGCCTGGTGTTACTATTAGTATTGTCTGCAAGGTCATTAATATACAACATGAACAGCAAGTGTCCTGATACACTTCCCTGGAGAACACCTGAAGTTATTTCTACGCCTGATGATGACTCTCCATCCTAGATAACATTCTGCATCCACCCTGCCAAAAGTCCTCAATCCAATCACAAATTTCACTTGATACCCCATATGATCATACTTTTGACAATAAGTGTAGGCATGATACTCAGTCTAATGCTTTTTGTAAATCAAGAAATACTGCATTTATCTGATTGCCTTGATCCAAAGCTTTCAGTATGTCACGTGAGAAAAGTGAGAGTTGAGTTTCACACAATTGCTGTTTTCAGTGTCTGGCTGGCATTGAGGCCATTCTGTTCCAGAGAACTCATTATGCTTGAGTTCCAAATATGTTTTAAGATTCTACAACAAACTGATGTCAAGGATATTGGACAGCAGTTTTGTGGATCACTTCTACTACCCTTCTTGTAGATGAGTGTGACCTGTGCTTTTTTCCAAGAATTGGGCGAGGTATTTTGTTCAAGGGATCTACACTAGATTACACTTAGAAGAGGGACTATGTCAATCACAAATTCAGTATACAATCTGAGAGGTATTCCACTGGGCCCTGGGGCTTTGTTCAGTTTGAACAGTAACACACTTTAATACAATCCCCTATCTACTTCTTTGTACTCCATTTTAAGCAGGTTATCTATGTAAACAAGCTGAGAAAATCGAAGGTTCTAGCTTGAATCATCATGGAGCTATATGTTCCTAAAACCTAAAAAATTAAATTTGTGAAAAAAAGGTTTAAGATTTATTTTTGTTAAATTTTACAACTTTTCTTTGAAAAACATAAACTTTATGAATGTTAAAAACCTTCCTGCACTATAATCAGTTCTTCCTCACCTTATCTTCCTCTCTCCCATGATTCTGTCAACTGCCTGTAAATTTTTGATGTTTTTATCAATGTGCATAGTCCAATCAATCTGTTTCTTGTCCAGGACTCTCAAGCTTTTGTAATGATTCATCTCTAAAAGTTCTAATACCTTCACTTTTCCTTCATTCCCATCATTACAATACAGAACAGCATCGTCATATGTTACCATCTAAATCATTTTAGCACCACAAAGCACCATCCAGCACAAGGTCGATGATATAAAGTCAGTTCGCAGTAATAATATTTCTGTTACTGATAAATCAGATATATGTACAATATTTAACAATCATTTTCTGAGCATTGCTGGTGAATTAAATAAAAATTTAGTTTCTACAGGAAATCATATAAATTTCTTAGCAATTGCCTTTCCGAGATTGACGTCTGAAATACTCCTCTGTGATACAGACAAGAGGGAGATTGAGTCAATAATTAAATCACTGAAGACTGAGGACTCTCATGGTTATGATGGAGTGTCTAGCAGAATATTAAAGTACTGTGCTGCACATGTTAGACCTGTATTTAGCCATATTTGTAATTTTTCCTTTAGGAATGGTCAGTTTCCTGAGCAATTAAAGTTCTCAATAGTAAAGCTGCTTTATAAAAAGGGAGAAAAGGATAATGTAGATAATTTTAGACCTGTTTCTATGCCATCAGTGTTTGCAAAAGTTATCGAAAAGGCTGTATATGTAAGGTTAATTGATCATTTTATGTCACATGATTTGCTATCAAATGTACAGTTCGGCTTTAGAAGTCGCTTAACAACTGAAAATGCTATATTCTCTTTTCTCTGTGAGGTACTGGATGGCCTAAACAAAAAGTTTCGAACGCTTGGCGTATTCTTTGATTTAACTAAGGCATCTGACTGTGTTGATCTCACAATATTGCTCCAGAAGTTGGACCATTATGGAATAAGGGGAGTAGCTCACAATTGGTTCACCTCTTACTTTAGGAACAGGCAGCAAAAGGTCATTATTCACAATGTTGATAACGGCTGTGATGTGGGATCTGAGTGGGGCACTGTCAAGTGGGGGGTGCCCCAGGGATCAGTGTTGGGGCCGCTCCTGTCCCTTATTTATATAAATGATATGCCCTCGAGTATTATGGGTAACTCTAAAATATTTCTGTTTGCTGATGACACTAGCTTGTTAGTAAAGGATGTTGTGTGCAACATTGACTCTGTTTCAAATAGTGCAGTATATGACCTCAGTTCATGGCTTGTAGAAAATAAACTAACGTTAAATCACAGTAAGACTCAGTTTTTACAGTTTCTAACACACAATTCAACAAAACCTGACGTTTTAATCTCCCAGAACTGGCATATGATTAGTGAAACTGAACAGTTCAAATTTCTAGGTGTTCAGATAGTTAGTAAGCTGTCGTGGAAAGCGCACGTTCAGGATCTTGTTCAAAGACTTAATACTGCCATTTTTACTATTCGAACAGTATCAAAAGTGAGTGATACTTTGACACGTAAATTAGTCTACTTTGCTTATTTTCATTCACTTATGTTGTATGGTATTATGTTTTGGGGTAACTCTTCCCATTCTAGAAGGATATTTCTGGCTCAGAAACGGTCGGTTCGGGCAATAAGTGGTGAGAGTTCACGAACCTCTTGTTGACACCTGTTCACGAGTCTGGGTATTTTGACATTTGCCTCTCAATATGTATATTCCTTAGTGTCATTTCTTGTTACCAATATTAGTTTATTCCCAAGAATAAGCAGCTTTCACTTGGTTAATACTCGGCAGGAACCAAACCTCCATTTGGATCGGACTTCCTTAACTCTAGTGCAAAAAGATGTGCAGTATACTGCTGCATCCACTTTCAATAGGCTGCCACTCAAATTCAAAAATCTTAGCAGTAATCCACGCGCTTTCAAATTGAAACTGAAGAGTTTCCTCATGGGTCACTCCATCTATTCTGTCGAGGAGTTCCTTGAAAAATTAAGCTGATTCTTTTGTAATGCTGATAGCGTTTACTTAAACTTATGGACAGACCTTTTTTCAGGTTCATGAACATTTATTTTTGTGTGTTATTACTCTTATGTTGTAAGTTCATGTACTGACACATTCCATGACCTTGGAGATTTGCTCCTCAATTTGGTCCTACGGAACTAGACATATAAATAAATAAATAAATAATGTAGTTTTGGGACATTATAACCACATTTGACTGTTCAGTCTTTCATCACACTTCTGTGTGCCTCCATGTAAATATTTTTTAAAATCATACATATCTGTACACAGGCTTTATTTTATTTAAAATTACAGAAGGTAACCTATTTTTATGGTTGTATGTTTCACCAGCCTCTCTACATTTCAGTAACTGCACCAGATGTGACTGCCTTTGGGACAAAATATATGTTGTGGATGCTCACTGATAGCTATCTTATGGGAGAAATGTGGCCCAAACTGGTCTTTTCATAGAATGTACACTTGTGTTTTCTAGGACTGCTTTTCCAAAATAAACTTGCAGAGTGTCTGTTTCGCTCCCAACACCTTTAAGCCTTTTAGTTTTTGCCCCTTTTTTCCTTGTTATCAGTTTTCTTAATCTACTGCTTAAACTTGTGTGTGTTCCACATTATACTCCAGTTCCGTTATCTTACAGTCTATCATATGTGATTGTGTTACACGCTGCTCTGAAAGCTTTACTATTGCCAGCCCCAAAATAATAGGTACACTTTACACTGTGTTTCATGAGAGATCTCTCACACATTTTTACTGTAGCTTGAACTTCCATGCCTCCACTTGTTCCACTGTAATTCTTGTTGCATCATTCTTTGTGACTTTGCTGCCATGCTTCTTCTAATGTTTTACCTTCTAAGGTGGCAATATTTTAACATACATAACACATCCAGCACGGTCTTATTCTCAACACTGATTACAGATGCAATATCATTAAGAGTAGTGTGTCCTCTCTTCATGTAAGAATAATCATCTACTGACAGCGTAAGATTTGTGCTTCATTCATTACACTGAACAGCTTCCAGGGCAGGCTTTCATATGCTTTAAGTACTTTGAGTACATGCAGCTTCAAGGCCTGTACACAGTTTTGTAATTGTGTCATCAAATTGCAGTACAGGGGGAGGCATGTTCAGTGTACCTGCCAGCACAGAACCAGCTGCTCACCACTTAACTATCTCAAAACATAACCAAATCTTAGATTTATCTAATAGATCCCAGTGCATGCTTTTTATGTATAAAATGAATCTCCTCCATCACAATTATTGCCATGTAAATGCAAATTACTTACATTTTCACATGTCTTACTTACATTTTCTATAATTTACACTTTGCCACCCACACCACGTTCACTACATTGTAAAACTGAGTTACTTTTGCACCAGAAAAAACCAATATCAATCAGTATAAACCCATCAGTACCTCATTCACATGAATTATGAGACTGCAACAGAAAATTAGAATATATTATTCCTAGACACACACTCATCATCAAGAGCAACTCCAGATCTATCTTGGGTTGTATTTCCTTTAGTAAACAATTCCTAGCAAACTTTCATTTCTTCCATTGTTAGTAGGGCATAATTATAGATAATATATGCACAATTCACTCAAAACTGTCATAGTCACTCTTTCTAAACTGCAACAATTACTTAACTTGAAGTGCTATTTCGAAAAAAGACAAACTGACATCTAAGACTTTCTTACATTGTTTACTCATAGATTAAGTTCCATGTGGGGTCACATTCATTTTAAAACACTTTCTGCAAAAGTGACAACATTCTGATGTCATGCGCAATATCAACAACAGCAGTACTGCTACTGACTTTGTGACAAGGAAGAATATGAATGTCACTGCTCTCTTTCTCACTTGCAGCAATTTAAGCTGTCCTCTTAGGTTCCTGGATAACTACACCACATATTCAGTAATAAGGAGCCAAATGTTTCTGAGAAGAAAGAATATGAAGTTAATTTCTGCTCGTTTCAGTCACAGGAATTAAAACTGTACTCTCAGTTTTGTGCCTACCCAAAGACTCTAAAATTGCCAAATATTTATTTCATCCTTTGTTCTCTAATTAGATAGAAACGTAAATAACATCAAACGTTGCAGAATACCCCTGAAAGTGTTAACAACACTAAGATGAAAATAAACACATGTATGCAGCAGGACGTGAACTTACATCCTTCAACCCCATAAACCATGACACTATCCATTACGCCTGCACTATGTCCTGTGGTTTTAATTTCCTGTCTTGGTTATCACAGTATCTCTTGAAGGCTTTTATCATTGATGCATTATTAACTGACATTTGGTGACATTTTTGTGATAAATGTTCATTGAATGGTCATCTTGAAACGGCATACTGCAATTTATAATACAAGCATGTTTCATGCTTAATTTTTAAATTATTGACAAAAACAACTCACTTCAGAGAGAGCACTCTTATACAAAAAATCATTGTGTGACATTTCATTACAACAATAATTATAATAAATCGTACTAAGAATGGTGCGTTTTTATAAATCTACAAAACTCGTGCATAAAATCTTGTGAGAGGGCGTATCGAACACTAACAGAAGCCAATAGTAGTTCCTGCAGTTGTCGATATTGCACATGATAGCAGATTTGCAGAATTATTGTGAAATAACGTGTGTCTCCTAAAACTGCAACAAATATACTGCAATACTGGAGCATACAGACATCAAAGACAAAACAATAATGACGTACACAAGCCTTGATCTGAAAGCAAGTTGAATGATAAGCAAATCGAGGGATCATTTAACTGTGTGGGGTGCCAATGTGTTATTTTACTGTAGAAAAAATAATGGTCATAGAGTCATAAAAACTTGGTAATCAACTCACTTCACAAAAAATCATGAAGACAAACTATGTTTTCACAGTTAATGCAGTGACACTATATTGTAAAATTAGGGACAAATTACTACATTAAACAAAACACTATAAATTTTAACAGCTGACCTAGTCACTTTAATATTGCAGACAAAACTATTTCTTTCAAGAACTACATTTTCTCTTTGCAGCAGAGTGCGCACTGATATGTAACTTCCTGGCAGATTCAAACTGTGTACCAGATCAAGACTCAGGACCTTTGCCTTTCATGGGCAAGTGCTCTACCAACTGAGCTACCCAAGCATGACTCACCACTCGTCTTCCCAGCTTCAATTCTGCCAGTAGCTTGTCTCATATCTTCCAAACTTCACAGAAACTCTCCTGCAGAACTAGCACTCCTGAAAGAAAGGATATTGCAGAGACATAGCTAAGCCACAGTCTGGGGGATTTTCCAGAATGACATTTTCACTTCACTCCAGAGTGAAAACGTAATTGTGGAACCATACACAAGGCTGTGGCTAAGACATGTCTCCGCAATATCTTTTCTTCCAGGAGTTCTAGTTCTGCAAGGTCTGCATCTTCGTAGCTTGGAAGATAGGAGACAAGCTACTGGCAGAATTGAAGCTGTGAGGACGGGTCATGAGTTGTGCTTGGCAAGCGCAGTCAGTAGAGCACTTGCACATGGAAGGCAGCAGTCCTGAGTTCGAGCCTCAGTCTGGCACACAGTTTTAATCCACCAGGAAGTTTTATTTCTTTCAAGTCAGAGTATTAATAGCAACAATTTGCTACCTATATTCATGTAATGGGTACCAGTCTTTTTCATGCAAATGCATACAATATTCATAATGTAATTTTCTTTCATGTTAATTACAAACAAAGTTTAACAATGGACCAGATGCAAATTATATAACTCTGTGTATATGCCCTACCTTGTCATGGTTTCGAACTTTCTCCATTTTCTTCATAACTGTATCCCAGAAGGGTAGATTGGTGTAAAATGGAGGCCATTTTTTCTTGTGTAAAACAACTCTGCCACCAAGAGCGTACTGTAATAATTCATTACAAAAATTTATAAAAATAAACTGTTGAAAATTTATAGTGAAAAGAATTTAGCTGTCTTCAACAAAAACAGATTACATTATTATACTGAAATAAACAATAAAAATATAAGAAATTGAAATTTTGGACAATTTTTAAAAAATATCTTTTATTATTCAATGCTTTGCCAAATGTAATGATATGAATGAAAAATTATGGTTAGGTTACAATTCAAGTAAATTACTCTCTATTTTTTTAAGTAGATGCAATACCGTAATTATTAAGAATTACTATAATTCCAACATGTTTTCTGTTGGCATCTGCCATAAGTGCAAACTATACAGAAGACCCATCCAGTCTGCCACCTTTGCCTGTTTTATTAATCTCTGCTTTCTTCTATCTTAGAAAATTATATTTAGTATTTTAAAAACCTCTCTGATTTGTGTTAACTCTTATTTTCGTAAGTCTAATGCAACATTAGTGACAATGGACTAATTACTACTCCTTTTTTCATTGTAGATTAATAAATTTTCTTGTATTTTAAACTCTCTCTTATCTGCACAATATATTTTCAGTAGAGCCCCAGTAATTCAATCTCGAATTATAAAAAAACTCTGATAATACAGAAATATCAATAATTCAGTGGGTAAATCATAAATAAATGTTTAATGAGCACAATAACGATAAAAAACAAATAAAAACACTACGGTACATACCTGTGTTCTATGTAGAGGGTGATTATAATTACAGTTAAACTTTCAAACCACAGTAGAAATAACACCACTGGTCAGAATGATGTGAAATTACAAGGAATATTATCAGAGAAGGGTCTGGTTTTGTTTTGCCTTAGGGCTGAAAAACAAGTGGGGTTATATGTGCCCAAGTCAAATCTAAAGAATACGAAGACAGAGAGGAGTTAAAAAATGATTATACGTCAATCCCAATTGACATAATAGAAGACGGCTAAAAACAGACACATGGGAAAAGGGCTAAAAAGGACACCATACAGAAACAAAGGTATAAAACTAAATATTAAATGGCTTTCACCATACTGCTTTGGTGGATAAAAAGTAAAACGCAATCGACAGCCCACACATTATTTGCTAAAACAGTTGATAGCTCAGACGGCAAACCTAAGTGGGAATGTAAATGGTTAAAAAATAGGCATTCCATCAGGAAGTGGCGGACAGTTAAAACCTGGGTGCAATGTGTACAAAGTGGTGGGGTAGCGCCACTTATCATATGATGATGGCTAAAAAAGGCAGTGCCCGTGGGAGGGCAGAGAGGAGGTCGTCCAAGCCGCTGGGAGAGGCTTCATAAGCCAGAGCTTATTCCTGTGAAGAGAGGACCATTGGCAATGCCAAAGGGACACCACCTCCTGACAGACAGCAACACAGAGATCATCAGAGGGAATATATGAACTAGGGGGCTGAGTTACGACGACTGCAGCCTTGCCAGCAGCATCAGCAGGCTCGTTTCCTGGCAGACTGACATGACAGGTGCCCACAGAAATATCACACTGGCTCCACCACGAGTGAGCGAGTAACAGTTTTCCTGGACCCGCTGAATTAAGGGATGGGTGGTGTACACCACACACAGATTTTGAAGGCCACTGAGTGAGACTGAGCAGAGGACACAATTGAAAAGGCTGTGTCGCCAATTGCACTCTGTGGCCTGATACAGGGCGAAGAGCTTGGCTATAAATACTGAGCGGTGTGCTGTAGGCCAAAATCGAAAGACACGGGTGTCAATGATAAAGGCACACCTGACCCCACGGTCAGTCCGAGAGCCATCAGTGTATAGAAAGGTACTATGGAGAAGTTCCATGCGAACGTCATGAAACTGTAGGCAATAGAACAAGGCTGGAGTAGTGTTTTTAGGAAGCGAATGAAAGCCAAGGTTAACACTCACTGGGAAAGCTGCAGGTAGTGTGAAGTTTAGCCACCATAGCAAGTGCTGAAAGCGGACTCCAGGAGGTAACAGGGAAGAGGGACACGCCCCACACTGGCGATTGAAGTAATCATCAAAGGAGCAGGCATAGAATTGGTGGCTGCGCATGGCAGACAAATGGCATGCATACCTGCTGAGGAGAAAGTCACAGCGGTAGGTCAGTAGTAGTTCAGCAGCTTCAGCATACAGTCTCTCAAGCGGGCTAATGTAAAAGGTGCCCGTGGCCAAACGGATGCCACGGCGGTGGATCGCATTGAGAAGGCTTAAGAGGGATGGACATGCAGACACATAAACAAAGAACCCATAGTCGAGTTCCGAACGGACAAGGCACTGATACAAAGGGAGGAGGGTGGTTCGATCGGCATCTCCAGGAAGTACCATTGAGCGCACACAGGACATTGAGGAACCACATACTGCGGGCTGTTAGGTAAGACACATGGGAGGACCAAGAGTGTTTCCTATCGAGCATGAGCCCCAGGAATTTTGAAGTTTCAACGAATGGAAGGGCAACAGGTCCAAGATGTAAAGATGGTGGGAGAAACCAACTGGGTCGACAGAAATTCGTAGTCGGTTTTGCTGGTGGAAAAGCAAAAGCCATTGTCGATACTCCAGGAGTAAAGACAATCGGGATATAGCTGAAGACACGGCTCAGTGAGACAGGTCCATCAAGAACTGCAATAGATGGCAAAATCGTCAACAAAAAGGGCGCTGGAGATGCCCGGCGGGAAACAGGGCATTATAGGGTTAATGATGATAGGAAAGCGGACGACGCTCAGGATGGACCCCTGAGGGGCACCGTTTTCCTGGATAAATGTGTCCAACTAGGCATAACCCACACGCACCTTGAAAACTCAGTTTTTTAATAATGCCTGAAGGAAACAGGGCAGGCAGCCACGTAAGCCCTCCTCCACTCGTTTCCGATGGAGAAAGGCAGGGTAATAGAGGGAAGAGCTCGAAACCTCCACAAAATGGTGGCACAAGGTGTTGGAGATAACAATAGGGTCCACGATGACATCATCTGATAGTGTCAGGCCGGAAATTGGGGAATGGATCTTAGTCCCAGAGAGCCGTCAGAGGTTGGCGGACACAAGAGAGAAAAGTGTGGAACTGTTAGAAGAACTAGTGAACGAAATCCAGCTAGCTCTCTTGCTAACCCGAAGAACGCGATGACACTTTGCACACATCTGTTTATAATGAATGCAGCTTGCCATCGTGGGATGACAGTTAAAAACGTGGAGAGCACATCCACATTTGCAAATTGCCTCACGGGATGCCTCAGTCCACCAAGGGACTAGGACATGATGTGGAAAAGATGAAGTGCGAGGAATGGAACGTTCTGCAGCAGTAAGGATAATATTTGTGAGATATTCCACCTGGTCATCACAACTGGGGAGATATTGTTTTTTGAAGGTTGCCAGGGAGGAGCAAAGCTGCCAGTCAGCCTTAGTAAGCTGCCATTTGGGCAGTCACGTGAATGGGGTAGGAGTCAGCAAACTGATTGCAAATGGGAAATCATTGCTCGAGTACATATCAGAAAGAATGGACCACTCAAGACAATGGGCAAGCTGGGCAGTGCAGAAGGATAGGTCCAAATGGGAATAGGTTTGCGAGGAGTCGGAAAGGAAAGTAGGTTCCCCTATGTGAAGGCAGAAGAGGTTAAATTGGTTAAGGTGGTCAGCCAAGAGGGTACCTCTCTGACAGGTCCTGGGAGAACCCCAAAGGGGATGATGCACATTAAGGTCACCGAGTAGCAAAAATGGAAGCTGAAGAAACTCTGCCCTGGTGACATTGAATGACGGAGGCACACAAGCGGTACAGAGGGAAAAAGTCAGGTGGGGAAGGAAACGGCAGACTGCAACAGCTTGAAGATGGTTAGTCAAGGAGATGGGTTAATGTCATCCAGTATGAGCAGCATGACATCCCCATGTGATGGAATGCCGACCTCAGGGGGAAGGTCAAAACAAATTCGGAAGAAATGTGAATGCTCAAAATGGTCATGAGGCGCAATTTTGTTTCCTGAATGCAGGGGACACTGCGATGCTAAAAGCAGTCATAAATCCTCTTTGTGGGACCGAAAACCATGAATGTTCCATTGGAGGAGAGTCATTATGAGGAAGAGATGTAGGGGTGTTACCTCGGCGGCTGCCAAGTGACAGCCTGTGAAGAGTCGCTACAACAGGGCACAGAAGCAGAAGTCTCCTGCTCAATGGGCTCCACAGAAGCTTCGGCATACTTGTGCGGTTGGTCTGTGGAGTCCAATGCTGAGAAACTGTTGGTGGTGCGCACTGGCGAAATGAAGGCCGGCTGGGCTAAAGTATCACGTAGCGGCACTGTCAAAGAGGATCTTTGATTTGGCAAAGGAGAAGACTGTTTGCCTTTAGTGGACTTCTTGGAGCCTTTCCGGTTAGGGGAAGACTCTTGGGTTTACTTGGAAGGAGAGACAGCATTGGTCGTATATATAGACTCACATAGAGTCTATGTGATCGCCGTAAGCTTATTGACACCAGTGCTTACTAATTTAAGTTATAATTACAGCACTGAAGATGGTCACTAAGTGACCGAAAATCGATTTTGCGATAATAAACAAAAATATACGACCAATGCTGTCTCTCCTTCCAAGTATACCCATTATCTGGTCGTAGTGCACAGGACACTATGGAGTCGCCAATCAATAAGACTCTTGGGTTGTTTGGCTGGAGGGACGGAGGAAATCTTAATGGGAGTACTACTCCTGTCCTTTACAGCCTACTGGTTATGTAGCTGGTGGCTTCGCCCCTTGAGGCAAGAGTTTGACAACTTGTTACACAGCTGGATGGGGGGGAGGGAGGGGGGGGGGGGGAGATGGCCATGCTACCTTGACACTGAGTGGTTTCACAACCTCAGAGCAGAATGGGATGTTGCATGTCTGTGTGGCCATGTCCTCCGTGGAACGAGGGGTAACAAGAACAGAACTATAGGTGCCAGATGCGGAAACACTAGCCAGTAACTTTCGAGTGACTGGTAATGCACTTTTTCCTTTTTCCAGAACTCTTGGACAGCCCACTCATCAAGATACACGAGACAATCCCGAAGGTAGCGGCATGGCCGCCATTGCAGTTAATACAGCAGGGAGGAGGAGGCAGACAATCACTCTTGTGCGCAACCCTACCAAAGGTTACACATTTGGCTAGGTTTCAACAAGGCATTCTAGTGTGGTTGAAATGATGACACTGGTAGCAGTGCATTAGGTTCAGAATGTAAAGCCAGACTGTGGTAATTTCAGAGCCTGCTTTGATCTTTGACGGAAGCACCACTCTATCAAAGGTGAGAAAAAGAATGTGGGTTGGCACTAAGGACGAATCGACCTTTTTCATTACACGATGGACGGTGATGACACCCTGATCAGAGAGATTGAATTTCGGCCTCAGTTAGACCATAGAGCAGCCTAGTGTAAGTAACACCTTGTGAAGAATTCAGAGTTCTATGGGCCTCGACACGAACAGGGTGGCTGTGGAGAAGCGAGGCGGCAAGCAGTTGTGCTTGAGAATCAGAAGTAGTCTCCAAAGCAAAGTGCCATTCAATAAACAAGAGCAGGATTTCACTGGGCTGGCAATTGCATCAACACCTTTCTGGATAATAAATGGATTTATCGTGGCAAAGGACTGACCATCTTCAGTACATGAGACCACGAGGAACTGTGGTGCAGTGGGAAGGGTCTTTGAATCATTAGCCTCATTATATTTACGTTTTGTAGACACTGATAGTGAAGATTATTGGTTCATTGCGGGAAAATCACCCATGATTGTCAGCGTCTCCGATGGTGTGCTCCTTCCAACTGGGGGCCCCTTCACAAGGGGTCACACTAGCCTTAGGTGATTGTTCACACCTCCCAAACACCTGACAGAGGGGCCAATCGGTGATTTGGGAAGGTTGCAGCTCAGGCAATCACCCCTGACTGGGCCTGACCTGTACCAGGGGGTACGTGCGAAACCTACCTGTCAACCTGGGGCTGCGAATTACATCGGAGAAGAGGAAAGCATATGGCAGAAGAAAAATAAATAGTTACAAAATGTAGCAATAGATGGCACTGCAAGCATCATACTTTAATGGTGACATTTGACATTAAAAAAATTATACTACTCTATGTGCATGGATGTACAGGTGTGATACTGTTAGTTACGTAAGCCCAACCACCATGGTAAGGTCATATCATATCGGATGAGAAAAATCAGTTTCTAATTGTCCTGAGGCCAAAAACCACATAACAAGCATTACTCACATCAGTTTTTAATTATCCTGAGGTCAAAAACTGCATAAAAAGCATCAATCAAAATCAAATCGGATTGTTAATTTCTGTGTGACTGGCACAAAACATGTTCAATACGCTATCCACTGTCCTCTGCAACAAGCAGAAATCGAGAAACAGCATGTTCCACAGCTGATCTAAGTGTTTCCTGGGTCAAGTTCAGAACGTGTTGCACAATGCGTGCCTTTAATGCAGCTAAGTTTGCAATAGGAGCACTGAACACAACATATTTCAGATAGCCCCACAGCCAGAAGTCATATGGATTAAGATCAGGAGATCAGGAGAGCCAGGCTGTACGGAAATGGTGGCTGATAATTGTAGCATTTCTGAAATGGCGCTTCAGCAACTGCTTAACTGCATTTGCCATGTGCGGAGGTGTGTCATCTTCCTTAAAAATGATTTCAGCCACACATCCACGCTGTTGGACAGCTGGAATGACATGGTTGTGCAAAAGCCACTCATAGCGCTTACCAGTGACGGTACAGGTAACAGGACTGGAAGCACCTGTCTCTTTGAAAAAATATGGCCCTATGATAAATGATGCCATAAACCCACACCACACAGTGACCTTTTCAGGATGAAGTGGCACTGGTTGATTTGCAAGTCGATTTTCTGTTCCCCATATTCAACAATTCTGTGTATTGAAATATCCTGTCAGATGGAAGTGGGCTTCGTCTGTCCACAAAATCTTCCACTGCCAATCATTGGCCGCTTCCATGCAACCATGCAAGCAAGAAATTTTAAAGCAAAGGTCTCTCTTGCTGGCAGATCAACAGGAAGCGACTAGTGCACATGGGTAATTTTGAATGGATACAAAGAAGGATGTTTCATAGGGTTTTAAGCACCGTGGGTGTGTCCAATGTTCAAGCAATTCTCTGTGCACTACACATTTACAAACCACCACTCATCTCCTCCTGCAGTGCTCTGGCCACCGCTTCCACTGACTTTGAATCAATTCGTTTCCTACCTCTACTAGGTTGAACATCAAAAGAACTCATCTTTTTGAATTTCTGAATCATTTTCTCCAGACCCATGGCAGTCATTGGACCAATACCTTTTTTCAAACCCCTCAGTGTCCGGAACTTCTGCAGAGTGACGTGTCCACAGTCATCATTCCTGTAATACAGCTTTACAAGCACAGTGTGACCCTGCATTGAGACATCGCAGGTGCGAAAGGAGTAAAAGCCGTGTACCCGGCGTTTTTATATACCAACTTCAATGGGTCATGCGCATGAAAGGTGTTTTCATTTACGTATTCTGACATATGCAGCGCCATCTATTAATCAATTTTCACACTTTTTTTTTTCTTCTGCCATACGTTTACCCCCTTCTTCGATAATATTCTGTTGCAATTTGACGTCATTCTGACCAGTGGTGTTATTTCTACAGCATTTTGAAAGTTTAACTTTAATTATAATCACCCTGTGCATATATGGGCACACATTTCCAAGTGGCAAAAATATAAGTTATATTTTAAAGAAGTTGTGCATAGTCCTTTGTTTTACAGTAGGGCCTCATTATTTTTAGCAGGAAGCTCACACCATCATCTAAGAAGCATGGTGTCAGCTGGAGTAGTTTCTGCCTGCTGCTCGATATAACGCAATGCCACATCTAGTGCTACCAAACCCTCTGAGTGAGTGACCACAGGTACAATTTCTTCAGGCAACTCCTTATCATCACTGTCTTCAGCAGGTTCAGTAACCGTTTCAACATCTGCAAGATCAGTCACTTCAAACTGTCCAGCCATTCTGAAACATCACTCGCATTCACAATTTCATATCCAGCAAGTTTTTTCCATCAGTTCTGCCAATGGTGTAGTTCATCTTCATCTGTACTGGAGGTATCCATTTCATTCCATAAAATCTGGTTACAAGACTTTTTTAGTTTCTCCACCTTTATTTCGGGCCATGATTTGGCTATCCAGTAAACTATGTCTTTTATTTTAGTTTTTTTCTCTTTTTTAGAAATTCTTCAATGGTTCCCTCATCTTCTGTTTGCAGAAGTGTCTGAAGCAAACGACGACAATACCTTTTTCCCTTTTTTTCAAGCATTGTAAAATACTGTCACATTATAATTCTTTCTCATCAGGGTGTGAAACAGTGTTGTCAAGCATTAAGATTGCTTTGGAAGGCAAGCACTTTTTCTTTAGTAATCTTTGGTCTCTGAAACAAAATCTTCAAAAAAAAAACAATCCTTAAAAATATTTTTGTTCATCCAAGCAGATTTTTGGTGGACATATGTAACAGGCAGTGCAAAAGCAGTGATATTTCTTCAAGCTCTAGGCGTAGGAGACTTCCCTATTACCAGCAGCTTCAGTTTATGGACTGTGTGTGTGTGTGTGTGTGTGTGTGTGTGTGTGTGTGTGTGTGTGTGGGCTTTTGACAAAGACCTTGTTGGCCGAAAGCTTATTTTGTGACAGTCTTTTTGTTGTGCCTGTCTGCGATTCAGTATCTCCGTTGTATGGTGAGTAGTGACTATCCTGTCAAACTACTGTTACATTTCATCCTGGATTTTCCATTGTTTGATTTACTTTTTGTCCTTGTCAAGGAAGCCAAACAAACAAAGCTTTTCATACTCAGATTTCTTCACTGACTTCCATTCAAATGACAAAAAGAGAACACTTGTTTCAACTGTCACTTCACCGACTCCATACTCAGCAGAAATATTTTTTAAATGTTTTTCTCCTTTGTCTAGTCTTTTCAAGCCCTCAAGTTTCACATTCAAAGAACAATTTTTTTTCTTATTCTCATTGTAATGCTGGAATTACAACATTAAGAAACACACAGTTACATATGTACAGTACACTGTACAGACATTAACACTTTAAAATTAATGTGGCACAGGTGGGCTCACTACAGTATAGATGTTACTACACAACCAATCAAAGTACACACAACAACGGTCAGCCAATACTGTGAAATGTGTGCTGACTGTACAGCTACCGCAGCACAGATAAGAGGGCTTGTAAGCCAAGAGTGTCAATAAGAACTGTTGTGAACCGGTTATCAGCACTGGGACTATGGGCATGCACATCTCTAGCCCGTCTTCCTCTCATGCCACAGCACCGACTTGCTTGGCTTGACTGGTGCTGTCAGAGGATCACCTGGAAGATGGAACGGTGTGCCATGGTCTTCAGTGATGAAAGCAGTTTCTGCCTGCATGCAACTGTTGTGCATACGACATTGACCTGGTGAACACTGTCTCATAGAGTGCATTCATCCACGATGCACTGCCCCAATCCAGGTCTTATGGTTTGGGGTGTGATGAGCTACAGCTCCCTTACACCTTTGGTGTTTCTAGAGGGGATGCTAACCAGTGCTCAGTATGTGCAAGATGTTGTTAAATCCACTCTTTTGCCATTTTTGCAACTCAAAGGTGATATCTTGTTCCAACATGACAATACTCGCCCACACACAGCCTGTGAAACTTTAAGTGCTCTGCAAGACATGAAACTGTGGAACATAACATAAGAGAAGATCCCTCATTCATCAAGACTGTGCAGACGGGGTGTATTGGATGTATCAGTCATCAATGAGCAATATTTAAATGTCTCGTGGGATAAAGTGCATGTAAGAAATATGCTAAGTGTCGTCCATCGTTTGGTCAATATCATGAAAAATGTTGAAGTGCTGTAGGATGTGTGCTTAGCAAGGGCAAAAAGGGAAAAAAAATTTGCCAACAATGAATCGCCTTCCCTATCCCATTTGTCAATATTTAAAGTTTAGTTTATGAAAGAAAGTAGGCAACATGTTAAGTAATTTTATTATACTGACATGAAAATAAATACACACACTGTATGAAGAACTGTAGTGAAAATGTTTACTGAAGTGACATTTATTGTGAAACACTGAGAACTGTATAATTACAAACACACAGGGCTGCGATGACAAAAGATGATTTAAGAGTTGTAGAACACTGTTTTGCTACACCTGGGTTTTCACGTAAGTCACGGCTTCCATAAATTCTTTACTCAGTAGGGTCTGCTTGACAACAACAACTACTTAGTGAAATTAACAGGAATTATATTCCATATCCTAAATTACAGTGCTCAGTATGACTTGGTGTCTATGAAAGTCATTAGAAACTAAAATCACTTGCCACTGGTGGTTGGTTGACGTGACTAGGTTCAGCTTCCCAGTTGGAAAAAGTTCTTCATCTTTCATACACAATGGTACTTATCTTTAACAAAGTATGAGAGTTTTAACTGTCTTGTGTAGGTTACTGTAACAAGTCTGTATATAGTGTAGAGCATGCATAGCTGGTGATTATGAGAGAAGGATCAGGATGAAATCTGGTGCTGGCACCTAACCTTCACCTCCATAAAGCACCAATTGGGTATTTTGAGGGACAGAGTGCTATCAACAGCATCACTGGCCTCCACTGTACTACACAATGCAGGGATTTTCAAATTTAATCCACAACAATGGTGCAAAGTCCAAGAACTTTTGCCAGCACCTCCAATCCCTTACTGATCAAATATTGGTGGCAAAAGTATCTTTCACCATTACGTTTCAAACCATCTACCTCCAAGTGAGTGGCTTGACACAGGTGTGTGTTAGAGACCCAGGCTATGGGGGTGGGTATTAAAACTAGTAGAAAAGGTAATAGAAGACTTATGGATTTTTTTCTTAATCAAGAACTAATTATGTGGCAAAGTTTATGCAGTAACAATTCTGTATCAGAAATACAAACCTGTGTCAAATCACGGATTTCATCTGATGGAATATCACTAGAAGAACGGCACACAGTTGGTGAAGCAACAACACGTGGAAAGGAAGCATTTTCCTCCCTCATTTCCACTAGATGTAATCCTTTTTCTTCTGCAAGTTCATGGTGACTCTTCTGTAATGCAAATTACACATTATGTACCAGTATGCAGAGTTACAATGTCCTACACATACCAATATGACACATTATGGAACATTTTGTTACATAAACTTCCCATCTCCATTTGAGAGTGACCATGTGCTAAGTCAGTTCGACTGAAGGGGCCCCCCTCCCAATCCTTTTCCTTTTCTGTTAAACATTTTCTCCCTTTCCTACATCATCCTACCTGCATTATCCTTCAATATCTATTTTAGTATTCCTTCTCTTGCTTTTCTTCAGACAAAATATCACACTTTTTTCCTGATTGGGAAAAGAATACAACATGCAAAGTGCTTCTCCAAAGTGAAAGAGGTGTTCTGTGGAACTGAGACATCCAAAAGGTATGTAAAAAAGTTCCATAATCAACTTATTATGAAATATGCAGTTGGTATATGGACTACGAAAAAAAAAAAGGGAAGAGAGAAAAATGCAAGCAGCAAAGGTGAAATATTTATGAGGTGCTGAATGCAAGAGGCAGAAAGGCTAGAATGATGAAAGACAACAAAAAGGAGGAGAATGTTGCAACTTTAGGACCAAATTGAAACAAAAAAGCAACCCATATGGGTATATGATAAGAATGAGAGATGAGAAAGTGTCAAAGAACATATTTTCTGAAAAGTTAACATGAAATAGATCACAAAGAAAACCCAGAAACAGACTGGCAGTTACAGTGAGGGAGATCACAGAGCAAGTGGGAGAAAAACCCAATAGATGTACTTAAAAAAGGAGACAAGCAGTGGAGAGACAGACAGAGATCCCCGATTCACAACCCAAAAACCTAGAAAGGAGCAATGAAGAAGAACTTTTAAAGTGAAGGTGTGAGTCTCCAACAAACAATAACACAAGTAATGATTGAATTACAGGAAGCTATTTATAAATGCCTTTGAAAGGAAATTAGAAGATACAAAAAAGTTAACTAGAGAAACTACTGAAAATAATGTGTGTGAAAAAAATAAACCAAAATACATGCATCTGAGGAACCCTTTTGATCTTTGCATAGTACTGTAAAGATTAAAACATGAAGGTAGTTAATAGTGGAAATAATGACTTATGGAAATGATGCCAAATAAGGTGTGTAAATCCCTCAGGGGCGTAAAAAAGGACAGATGCCAGGAAATGACAGTGATAAGGCCTGTCTGTGACAGTATCAAATTTTTAAGAAACTGGAACGATGCTACAAGTCTTCTACTTCACAGAAAAACAGAGAGACGAGACACAAAAGAAACTGTAGACTCCTCAGCTTCCTCTCTCTAATGTACCAGATATTCACCAAGATTACCACCAATCACTTCGAAAAAACATTGGTTTTTAATCAAGCAGTGGAACGAGCTGCCTTAAGAGGCACATACAGCACAAATAAGCTACTTGCAAGTCACAACAAAGTTATAGAAAGAGTAATAAATCTGAATTATCCCTCTGTTGGGATTCACAAATCTTGAGAAAGATAGTGGCTCACAATATCTTAACTAAGTGCTCTTCAGAAACAAAGTATTGATTCTATTATGTTACTACAGTGATAAACATGCACACCAATGCTACAGCTTCTATCAGACTGCATTAGGATAGCGGCAAATTCATGAAAGATGAGTCACACGACAAGATTCAGTATCACTCAATCTATTCTCAGTAGGTCTAGAGGAACTCTTCAGAGCCCTAAACCAGGAAACATAAAAGGAGATACCTGTTAATGGGACATATATAAATCATACTTGTTTCGCTGATGATACTGTGCTGTTTGCTTCTGTTGTGGTAAAACCTAAATAGCTAAAGGATGAACACACACATGCACGCGCGCGCGCGCACACACACACACACACACACACACACACACACACACACACACAAAATATTTCATGGATGAGCTTAATAGATAAAGTTTGAAGGAAGGAAGGAAGATTCGGGTTTGATTTTCCTTTGACAATGAGGTCACTACAGATGGTGCACAACAAGCTCACACTGGGAAAGAGTCATCGCAGCATTCGCCTTAAGTTTATTAAAATCATAGACAACCTATATCTTGATAGCTGGACAGGGATTTGAACTGTTGTCCTCCTAAATGTAGTGTCATAACACTGTGTCACCTTGTCCAAGAGCATGTTTGAAAGTGTAATGAATATTTTGTGCCTATGTTAGAAGGGACCCAGAAAATTTATCATCAAAATCACCAATTATACTAACAGCAAATGATGTTGAAATGAAACTTTTTAGAAGATCTATAAAATGTGATTTATATTCAAGGTCTGATACAGATGAATACCCAAGAATCATCAGTTTTACATGTTTCATTTCCACCCATACTTTATTGTAATTTATGATGATATATCTTGCCTTGACATAACTGAATAAATATTATGAATACCTCTCATAATGAACTCTGTGAGGATTTCTACTCTAAGTTTCATGCTTCTGTTTTTGTAATCCCATGTAACATGTCCTTCCAATCCACATGTGAAACACTTTGGTGCATGCTCTGACAGCTAACTCTCATGTAAGCTTCAAAAGTGCAGTACTCTAGCTTGTGAATAATCTGAATTATCCTTAGTTCTACCAAGCGAGCAGCTATCTGTATGGCTTCAAAATGTCTTGTAACAGGCCAAGCTAACTATATGGCCACGTTCCCCATGCAGTTCATTCAAACTTAGTGCCCCTTGTCTAGCTTCAAACAACTTAGCTTTATTGTGTCCTTTTCACTGAATTTAAGTGTGTGTGGCTCGATTTGCTCAATATGGTTTACAAAAGTTTGTTAAATTCTTGGTACAAGATTTGGATGCTGTTGTTCCCTATCAAAATTTTAAAGTGTTTTCTCACTCTTAGTGCTGTGTAAGGTACTGCTAAATTTCATCATATGTTTCGGCTTGTCAATATGTGGCATCACAAGTAACAAATGTAAGTTTCTCATCACGAATTTGGAGTTTTTGCCACAGTTATTTTTCCACACTTGTTCCAGGTTCCTAAAATTGTTGCTTCCCCAATTCGTTAAAAACAACAACACAAACAGCACAAAACGGTCTGCTGAAGAAAATATGAACTTTAGGGATCAAAGAAGAGGTCAAGCTCATTTTACATTTAGTTGCTTTACTGCCTACTTTGCCTATCCTCTTCTGCATATGTTTTCAGTTGCTGAAAATTCTACATGTAATTGCGTTTTAAATCATCATCATCATCTTGTGTTTCCTTCATAGTTGGAAACAGTTACTCCAATATTAAGAATCAGCCATATTGGCTTCACATACGTGTAAACTACAGACAATATCTGAATAAGTTCTACTATCTGCATCAGTTCTGTATCCAGACATCAAATGCTAACTTTTGGTGATAGTAATGATCACTGATACCTGATACACTTCTTGGAAAACTGTTACGATTTCTTCACTGCTCAGTTATAACAATGGGCTACGAAATACTGATAACCGCACTCATGACACAATTGTCTAAAACACTTTCCTTGGGAAGGGATCAGGATGGATGGATTGTGGAGTCATGTAGTATGAACAGGTGATCACTACAAACAAAATAATATGAATGAACAGTACATATCTGCTATCATTCACATTAACACACATACAGTTATGGACATGGGAGTCTGCAGATATTTTAACGGAAGTTGGGGGGGGGGGGGGTGGCAAGGTTCTAAAACTAGCAGTTTTTATATAGATGGGTTGGCCAGTTTCGAGACATGATGTCATACCATAAAAACTCAATTTTGTAGGTGGTACCCGACAGAAATGATGGTTACTCTGTCAATATATGTGAACAAAACACTGTACTGCAGATTCCATAGGAATGGCAAGGCCCCCCCCCCCCCCCCCCCCCCCCTCCTGCCGATGTCCATGGCTACAGCCATAGCCCCAAGCTTTTCTAATCAACCTCTGTACTGATGCAGACGATAAACACAGGTATCTCATTATTACTCTCTGCTTGCTTATCTTTTAATAAATGTGGAGTGACCTGAGCTAGGAATGTGTGACCGAGAATGCGTAAGCAAGGTGAAGACATCATCTCACACATCTTGTACGTATATTAATCATGCGGTAAAAGCTCAAGTTTCAACTCAAATCTGACACTGCCCAAGCACTGACAAAATTTTATACATATATTAGATAAGAACTGATTCATAAATATTTTCTTACCTGCTGCATTAGTCCTATGAAAAATGCCTTTACAATATGGCTAAGATTTGTAGAGCCTTCAACTTTAGCATAAAGGTCTCTAATGCCCAGAACTTGACATATTGTACGTATGCCTCGATGACATACAAGGCCATACCCTTCAGGTCTCTTGCTAACAAAGAGTTTTGTTTTCCCAAACTGACTAAAAAAATCATGGAACACTGTAGAAAGATAAAACAAATCATAAATAAAATAATTCCATTTAATTCTAAGGCATACAAAGGTGTAGTGTTATTTACGTTTTTTTTTTTTTTTTTTTTTTTTTTAAGTTGGGGACTCAGATTAATCACAAAATACTATGGCACAAAATATACACATCTAGCTACCTATTTATTATTATTATTATTATTATTATTATAACAACAACAATAATATGGAAATGCTGGGCCGCAGATAGTTACAATAAAAAGACTGTCACAGATTAGCTTTCGCCCAGCATGACATTCCTCAAAAATAAACACACACACACACACACACACACACACACACACACACACACGACTACAGTCTTGATGAAGGCAATGCTGGCTGAAAGCTAATTTGTGACAGTCTTTTTGTTGTGCGTATCTGCCACTCAGCATCTCCGCTGCTTTGTTGAGTAGCAATTTTCCTTCTCATAATATTGTTACATTCCATCCTAGATTTTCCATTGTTTAATAATATGGAAAGTTACACACATCATGCCAGAAATGAAAGACTCTACTGTAACGGATGACAATTATGCACAATGGATTTTTTAAAAATTACCATGTACTTGAAGCACTGGGATATGGAATAACAGTAAGCAGTAAGAGTAGCAAGTAACTACTTTACTTTATGTTTCATGGTGGCATGTCAAGATGACAGGGCCCTAAAAATCACACAACTTGATATTTTATTTGATTAAGTTAATCACATTTGTGATATACACCCATTACATATCTAACCAATGAGCTGTTTCCAACTTCCTTTCTCTCCTTTGGAATTACACTACTTTTTATAGCTACAAGTTAATTAAAACAATTCAAACCTTCATCTTGCTGATGTTATCCTTTCCTTCTCATATAATCCGCAAAATGCATGTGACAGTACTGTACTTATCATGCATTCACACAAATCTAGTTGGGCATTTACACATGTTTAGTAAGTACCTTATAAATCATAAATCCCATTCATGAGTAAATTGCTTTAAAAAAAATTCAGATTCCTTAATTAGTTTCTGTATTAGAGTAAGTCCTCACCCATTGTGTTTGCATCATTTAGTAGTCTAGTTCTGTTTTATAGGTGTATCCAAGACTGGAGGCAATCATTGGAGAACAAATCTTTGAGCATTTCTGCTGAGGGCAGGAGAGTATAATGGAAAATCAACGGTGTAGGATGATATGACAACTGTGCTGAACCACACGTTTTACTGGGCATCCAGATGTCATGTATCCTCTGACAGTATGAGCCGCTCATCAATTTAATCACTAAGGCAGTATACTTGATACACTGAAATATCCTGGGAGGAAAAATGATTGCTAGAACTGTGAAATAAAATTGAGTCACCTTTTCTGTTTGCTGTTCTATTAGGGTGCAGATAAAAGTAGAGTATTGCTACCATGCTAAAACAGTAGCATAGTCAAATTACACCAGGCGAACGGTCTATCCGACGGGAGGCCCTTGTCACACGACATTTCATTTCATTACATTTCATTACAGAAACTACTCAAATCAGTAATGAACACAAGACTCAAGGAATGGTATCTTTTATTGGTGAAGACAGTGAACCCACATTTAAGATTTGATACTTTCAGCCTTGGACACATCCTTTCTGAGAAGGCAATAAAAACTTCACACAGGGAAATCAGAGTGTGTAAAATTTGTTCCTTGCAAACAAAAGGTGCCACCTTCTGCAACATAGCTATTTATAAATGCACTTGCAGCTGGGACAAAATAAGGGTAAAACACTAAATTTAAAAAATTGGAGAAATTCACTAAAATTTTAGAACATGTTCAAAGTAAATACTTCCCATGTTAGAAAATATAGGGGAGGGGGGGGGGGGGGGTGGATGATCAAAAAGTTTTTGTATGAGAGCACTGCTGCAGTGTATATTCAACCCAGTGCGACTCCAATGCAGATATATAGACATCGAGTTGTACGCAATGGTCTAGTGCAGTCTTTGAACAGAAACTTTTTGATCGCATCTTATAACTGAAATATGTCCAACACTCAGAAAATTCAGCATTAAACACCCAGACACTATGCTAACAATGATAACTGAATATGAAAATACAAGTTGTTGCCAATTGTAGTCCCAATGCACCAGTGAAAAGAAATATATTGTCGTACTGTTGTCATGAAATCACTTTAATAGTGTACGGTGTACTAGCATATTATAGCACGTGCTAAACACATTCTTGTCCAAAATTATGAAAAACAAATAGAAATTTCCTCTATTTCTCAAAGACATTCTGGTAAACAGCTCCCTTTAACCAGACACTGCCACCCACTGCGATCATGCAGAAATGAAGACAAGTTCATGGTGTGCAGTATGTGCTGCAATTATGCACAGTAAGTTGAGATATTACCTGAGCTAGAAAAGAAATTTTGGATGTAGCATGTGTGCTACAAAAGGATTGAGGAGGACAGGGTGTACACGCAGACAAGGAAAAAAAATTCCTGGATTTCTCCCGGATTTCCCAGTTAAAAATACACTTTCTCCCGGGTGAAAACATACTTTTTCCCTGTTAACTGACAGTATATTTTCTCTCAGATCTCAGAACTGTGTAACTTATCAGTCCTTTGAATGATTATGGTTTTATACGCAAGCATAGAATTTCCCGGTGCTTTAGAAAATGAAACACAGAGAGAAAACCACGTTTTGGAAAAATCTTCGCTGTTCAGCAACATGTACGTTGCATATTTTCGTATTACAAAAGTATAAATTCGAATTCCACCAAACACCGCATGTTACTTTCCGAAGCATTGAAATCAAGATTGCGATACGCTTTTGTAAGCCAATTATAGCATGATCTCGCCAGCCGATGACGGCGGGTATTAAGAGCTTAGGACACGTGATGTAGCCAGCCAATAGCAACATCACTGTTAAGTAGCGCGAACACACAAACAGAAACAGTTTATGGTTTAAATTAATATAAATACTGTTGTTACATACACAAAGCTTTCACAAATAATTTTGGTCTATAAGATTAATACGCTGCAAGAGAAGCTAAGTTTTCACATAAAACACTGGTTTTTTGTGCATGTGTTAAAATTTAAGATATATCACATAAATGTGCCAGAAAAATTTTTAATAACGACATAAATGTCTGATCTTCTGGGATCAAAATTCACTAAACGGCTTGTCATCAAAGAGTTGATTTTTAAATGAGAGTCAAACGCTCTGTGATTTAAGAAATTCATCGTACATTCTCACACATAGTTCAACTTGCATAAAAGGAAATTTACTTTGACGGAAACGCTTGTAATATTACAGATCATTTAAGTGAAATAGAAACTAACTCAGCTAAGAAGATAAATAAGTACCTATTAGGTCAAAGCAAAAAGTTCGAAGAAGATCTCTCTGAGTGGATAGAGCTTAAGACCATAGAGATTGACGATAAGGTGCGATCCACACTTGAGACCGCACATAAAGTAGTGGAAGAACACTTTTCAAACGAACATTCGGAATATTTTCCCATGACCTGTTAGAAACAGGTTCATTTCTGCAGTTGCTAGAGAGCGCCAGATGACAGTCATCACCGCGCTTGCATAGCTACGATGTCGTAGGGAGCCGGTATGTTACTACGTGTAAAACGTTAAAGGATCTTACATTATGTCATAAAAGAAACAAGACATCAGAAGATACTCCAAGAGCATCAGAATTTCATGACCCATACGAAGGACGTGCACATTCGTATGTCCAGATACCAAGCGAAGTAGGCCACAACCTGATATTAAGCTTTTCAATGTGGTTTTCGGGATGTAAATTTTCTTGGAGTACCAGTACTGTGTTATCTCATGCTTGGTTCTTTATTATGGCATAATACCATAAGTGCTAGAAGTTGAAAACGTGCACTTGAAATGCAGCGAACAGTGTGTGGAATTAAAACACTTTTTTCAAATATATTGTCTGCCTCAGTGGAAAAGATTAATAAAAGAAAATTTCTTTAGCAAACCGACAAAAATAAGTTCTTTGTTCTGCAACTAATAACACATTTTAGCCTTCTGTAATTATGTGAATGTATTTTAATTCACTTGACAGCACCCGGCCAAAGAAATCTGTTTTGTTTTCATTTGACGTGAGAGTAGTACAGCAGTAGTAGTAAACAGAAGAAATATTGAATTTAATTGATGAAAGGAGAAAATATAAAAATGCAGTAAATGAAGCAGGCAAAAAGGAATACAAACGTCTCAAAAATGAGATTGACAGGAAGTGCAAAATGGCTAAGCAGGGATAGCTAGAGTACAAATGTAAGGATGTAGAGGCTTGTCTCACTAGGGGTAAGATAGATACTGCCTACAGGAAAATTAAAGAGGCCTTTGGAGAGAAGAGAACCACTTGTATGAATATCAAGAGCTCAGATGGCAACCCAGTTCTAAGCAAAGAAAGGAAGGCAGAAAGGTGGAAGGAGTATATAGAGGGTTTATACAAGGGCGATGTACTTGAGGACAATATTATGGAAATGAAAGAGGATGTAGATGAAGATGAAATGGGAGATAAGATACTGCGTGAAGAGTTTGACAGAGCATTGAAAGACCTGAGTCGAAACAAGGCCCCGGGAGTAGATAACATTCCATTAGAACTACTGAGGGCCTTGGGAGAGCCAGTCATGACAAAACTCTACCATCTGGTGAGCAAGATGTATGAGACAGGCGAAATACCCACAGACTTCAAGAAGAATATAATAATTCCAATCCCAAAGAAAGCAGGTGTTGACAGATGTGAAAATTACAGAACTATCAGTTTAATAAGTCACAGCTGCAAAATACTAATGCGAATTCTTTACAGACGAATGGAAAAACTGGTAGAAGCGGACCTCGGCGAGGATCAGTTTGGATTCCATAGAAATGTTGGAACACGTGAGGCAATACTAACCTTACGACTTATCTTAGAAGAAAGATTAAGAAAAGGCAAACCTACGTTTCTAGCATTTGTAGACTTAGAAAAAGCTTTTGACAACGTTAGCTGGAACACTCTCTTTCAAATTCTGAAGGTGGCAGGGGTAAAATGCAGGGAGCGAAAGGCTATTTACAATTTGTACAGAAACCAGATGGCAGTTATAAGAGTCGAGGGGCATGAAAGGGAAGCAGTGGTTGGGAAAGGAGTGAGACAGGGTTGTAGCCTCTCCCCGATGTTATTCAATCTGTATATTGAGCAAGCAGTAAAGGAAACAAAAGAAAAATTCGGAGTAGGTATTAAAATTCATGGAGAAGAAGTAAAAACTTTGAGGTTTGCCGATGACATTGTAATTCTGTCAGAGACAGCAAAGGACTTGGAAGAGCAGTTGAACGAAATGGACACTGTGTTGAAAGGAGGATATAAGATGAACATCAACAAAAGCAAAACGAGGATAATGGAATGTAGTCAAATTAAATCGGGTGATGCTGAGGGGATTAGATTAGGAAATGAGAAACTTAAAGTAGTAAAGGAGTTTTGCTATTTAGGGAGTAAAATAACTGATGATGGTCGAAGTAGAGAGGATATAAAATGTAGACTGGCAATGGCAAGGAAATCGTTTCTGAAGAAGAGAAATTTGTTAACATCGAGTATAGATTTAAGTGTCAGGAAGTCGTTTCTGAAGTATTTGTATGGAGTGTAGCCATGTATGGAAGTGAAACATGGACGATAACCAGTTTGGACAAGAAGAGAATAGAAGCTTTCGAAATGTGGTGCTACAGAAGAATGCTGTAGATAAGGTGGGTAGATCACGTAACTAATGGGGAGGTATTGAATAGGATTGGGGAGAAGAGAAGTTTGTGGCACAACTTGACTAGAAGAAGGGATCGGTTGGTAGGACATGTTTTGAGGCATCAAGGGATCACAAATTTAGCATTGGAGGGCAGTGTGGAGGGTAAAAATCGTAGAGGGAGACCAAGAGATCAATACACTAAGCAGATTCAGAAGGATGTAGGTTGCAGTAGGTACTGGGAGATGAAGAAGCTTGCACAGGATAGAGTAGCATGGAGAGCTGCATCAAACCAGTCTCAGGACTGAAGACCACAACAACAACAATAGTAAACGAAGAGGAAACGGCAATATCACTAAGTGTAAACACGGGTCACTTGGTGACTACCCACTTCCTCACTATAACTCAAGACTGCTCTGCGCATCAGCTGCGGATCTACGATATTTCCGAATCGGGGCAATACCCCGCCACTCCCTCGAGCATTTGAGATAGGTCTTCAAAAATTTTAAAAATCGAATTTTCAAAAATTTGTTCATTTTGTAGTGCACATCTTTCTGAAGAGTCTGATGCATGAAACATATGTGTTCACGGAAATGTAAGACGCTATTTGGTCGTAAGTGTGCCAAAGTGCAGTGCCTCGCCTCCTCACACAGCATTCTTCTATCGCACGTCACTGTATTTCACTCTGTGGAATAGAAACGTGTATTTTTTAATGGATGCCATCAAACCATATTCAGGACTGTGGAAATTAAAATGTCCTGTGGTGCCTCTCCTGCTTACAGTCAGCTGGTTTGACATCCTGGTCCCCCCCCCCCCCCCACCCCCTTTAAAAAAAAAAGGAACTCTTCAGAAAATTTGCATTCTTTATTCCCTGTCAGCTAACAACTTGCTGCTTTGTGTGACATAAAATTAATTAAAGCATACATAAACCCAGTAAAGACATGAGACAAGCAAGACAATACGCATTTCTTCAATCCTTAGCTCCTAGAATTTTTCTCTCTAATCTTGCTACAGATTTATATAGTATGCTTTCCTTTCTGCGAAAGAATCTATTACATCAAGGTTCATCAAACGTTTTGCTATATGAAAAATCGAAATGTCGTTGTCTAATATTGAGAAAGCTGCTAATACAAATAGGATCCAAGACTGGTGTGGTTTCCAGATATGATTATGTCTATTTTGTTACTGTCTGCTAGATAAAGCAAAATAGGCCTTTCTAATACAACAATTGTAACACACATCAAATAAACAAGACTGTTTTGGCACAAACGGACTTTTTTGTAACGACAGAATGTAATTCCCAAAGTACCAATATCAAATGCCTATTAGGCCTGCTACAAGCAAAAAGTTTTGCACTAGGAAATAGTTTCACACTTCATTCATATGCTCCAGTTTCTCAAGCATGAGATCGAAAAGTAGTAGTATGAAATTTTTATACAAACTTGGAATCGTCATATTGTTCCATAATTTGTGTTATGTCCCCATTTCTTCTCCTTCCTCATTCTAACAAACAGTTTTGTTATCACTAATTCTGTAACTCAAAAATGGTTCAAATGGCTCTGAGCACTATGGGACTTAACATCTGAGGTCATCAGTCCCCTAAAACTTACAGCTACTTAAACCTAACTAACCTAAGGGCGCCACACATCCATGCCCGAGACAGGATTCGAACCTGCGACCATAGCGGTTGCGCGGTTCCAGACTGTAGCGCCTAGAACTGCTCGGCTACTCCGGCCGCCCAATTCAGTAGCTATTTAACAGATTAACTTCACTAACTGTGCCAGAATCACCGGTTTAGTTATCCTGCGATTATTCTCTGGTTAAGTGTTGTTACAAGTTCGTACAACGCATTTTCCGTGCTTCTTCCAGAATAGAACTTAAAGTGGCTGCTAGCTGGGGACTGTACAACTGGCCCTTACTAGTATAGCTATCTGGTCAAAAATTTTCTGTTAAAATTTCATTTTCTTGGATACACTGAGAAAGTAATACATAATCTTTCTTACCTGTTATTCATTTATTTCCACTCCTGTAGTCTGAATCTATGGATTTCGCTAGTAATTATAACAACGCTCATCATTCACAAACCTAATCAACCACACAATCAGACAGCGGTTGGCATTCATCCATTCGGCCTTAACTCTGCTCAGTTCGTATAGCTCCTTTTGTCTGTAGGGAAGTTTGTTTCTACATGTGACGAGGATTCCCCTGACAGAGACATCATGTACACTATGCACGTATTCACAAATCAGCTTATGATTCATTCAGAAATCAACTTAGAATGTGTTCAAAAACTGACAGGGATGCGTTTCAAAGTCATATGAATAATCGAGAGACTAATGTGCGCTGGATGCTAGGTGCTTTCTGAAACTAGGTTTTTTCCCCTCAAGAATATGAATTTGTCGCCCTCCCCCTCCAGATTGGGGCCTGTTGCGAATGCATGCATCTGGCAGCTTGGGTGCTCATCAGACAATTTGTTGTTACGAAGCATTGCATAATCTTCCTAAAGACTTTGACACATTTTGCTGTTGGCAAACGCTTGTATGAGCACTGTGTTTTGTTGCTGTATATGGCACAGTTCTTTTTCAATTTAAGTTTTATTTTTGTTTTTTCTCTCATTCATGTTTTATAGCTGCAGTACTATTCTGCAGTGGTGGGATACAATAATATCCTTTGTTAGAGTATCGGTTCTTACCAGTCAACATTACAAAAATTTAACTGAAAACAAAAACAATGAACAATTCCCGGAATTCTAAAAAATTCCCGGTTTTCTCCCACTTGAAAAAATTCCCGGGTTTTTCCCAGATGTCCCAAGTCGTATACACCCTGGAGGATGTACAAATGATTAGCATTTTAGTGCACCTGTGCAAACCAGATGGCAATCATGCAATCCACATTCTGTATACAAAGAATGACTAGGCAGCATGTTTCCGATTCAGAAAATGCATTTATAAGTTGTTTGTTTGTGGGGAGATGAAGTTAGCCTAATGTAGTAAGGAGAAATGTCTACCACTAATTCTCAGAATTTGACAGTGGCATGATCACGAACTACCAAAACTGCAGTTTACTGTTCTGCAATATCGCAGCCTGTGTGTGTCAGGATCCCATGAGTGTCCTGTGAACACGCAATAGGTGGCTTCAGGAGAACAATACAGGGTTATTACAAATGATTGAAGCGATTTCACAGCTCTACAATAACTTTATTATTTGAGATATTTTCACAATGCTTTGCACACACATACAAAAACTCTAAAAGTTTTTTTAGGCATTCACAAATGTTCGATATGTGCCCCTTTAGTGATTCGGCAGACATCAAGCCGATAATCAAGTTCCTCCCATACTCAGCGCAGCATGTCCCCGTCAATGAGTTCGAAAGCATCGTTGATGCGAGCTCGCCGTTCTGGCACGTTTCTTGGTAGAGGAGGATTAAACACTGAATCTTTCACATAACCCCACAGAAAGAAATCGCATGGGGTTAAGTCGGGAGAGCGTGGAGGCCATAACATGAATTGCTGATCATGATCTCCACCATGACCGATCCATCGGTTTTCCAATCTCCTGTTTAAGAAATGCCGAACATCATGATGGAAGTGCGGTGGAGCACCATCCTGTTGAAAGATGAAGTCGGCGCTGTCGGTCTCCAGTTGTGGCATGAGCCAATTTTCCAGCATGTCTAGATACACGTGTCCTGTAACGTTTTTATCGCAGAATAAAAAGGGGCCGTAAACTTTAAACCATGAGATTGCACAAAACACGTTAACTTTTGGTGAATTGCGAATTTGCTGCACGAACGCGTGAGGATTCTCTGCCGCCCAGATTCGCTACCGCCCAGATTCGCACATTGTGTCTGTTCACTTCACCATTAAGAAAAAATGTTGCTTCATCACTGAAAACAAGTTTCGCACTGAACGCATTTTCTTCCATGAGCTATTGCAACTGCGCCGAAAATTCAAAGCGTTTGACTTTGTCATCGGGTGTCAGGGCTTGTAGCAATTGTAAATGGTAAGGCTTCTGCTTTAACCTTTTCCGAAAGATTTTCCAAACCGTCGACTGTGGTACGTTTAGCTCCCTGCTTGCTTTATTCGTCGACTTCCGCGGGCTACGCATGAAACTTGCCCGCACGCGTTCAACCGTTTCTTCGCTCACTGCAGGCCGACCCGTTGATTTCCCCTTACAGAGGCATCCTGAAGCTTTAAACTGATCCTGAAGCTTTAAACTGGGCATACCATCGCCGAATGGAGTTAGCAGTTGGTGGATCTTTGTTGAACTTCGTCCCGAAGTGTCGTTGCACTGTTATGACTGACTGATGTGAGTGCATTTCAAGCACGACATACGCTTTCTCGGCTCCTGTCGCCATTTTGTCTCACTGCACTCTCGAGCGCTCTGGTGGCAGAAACCTGAAGTGCGGCTTCAGCCGAACAAAACTTTATGAGTTTTTCTACGTATCTGTAGTGTGTCGTGACCATATGTCAATGAATGGAGCTACAGTGAATTTATGAAATCGCTTCAATCATTTGTAATAGCCCTGTATTCAATACCATGAAGTACCTCGAAGGCCCCACATGACTAGGGTGTTGGAGGACAGGCATACTGTTCACTCAGCTGTGCAGACTTGTACAACCACATCATTGGCTTTTTTAAAGCAAGACAAGTCTCAACACAGACGGTGCAATAAAGTCTGGAGCACCACAGATTATTTGCACAGTCACCATTGTTGAAAATTCCCTTGACATGGCAGCAGAGAGACATATGGCAACAATGGTGTGCCTGACAACAACACTAGGCACTGGAGTGGTACTTCACAAAAAAATGGTTCAAATGGCTCTGAGCACTATGGGACTTAACATCTATGGTCATCAGTCCCCTAGAACTTAGAACTACTTAAACCTAACTAACCTAAGGACAGCACACAACACCCAGTCATCACGAGGCAGAGAAAATCCCTGACCCCGCTGGGAATCGAACCCGGGAACCCGGGCGTGGGAAGCGAGAACGCTACCGTACAACCACGAGCTGCGGATGGTACTTCACACTTTCATATTAGTCCCAGTTCTGTGTACATCATCACAGTGGATGTATCCATATATGGAGGCTCTGTGGAGAATAACTGTTGCTGAATTGCATTCGTCAATGTCATAAGTGTCCAGCAGCTGGTGTAAAGACATTGAGTGACATTGAGTGCCATTGAGTACAATCATCTATGATTTTCTTTATCAATAATCTGGACAGCAACTGTTGCAATTCTGATGTGTCAGGACTAGTGGCTGTACCCTATCTTTGAGATCTCCATGAGGTTATCTTTCAACAAGATAAAGAAGACTACATGATGCCCTGTCCTAAACAGTGTGTTTGACAAGCGGGAGGGGGGGGGGGGGGGGGGGTAGTCACAGCTGTAGGTGTTCGAGGTTTACTGTATCAGACTTTATGAAAAAAGATAGGTGAAACTTTTGAAAAAGTCCTTTCTTCTTTTCTGACAATTACATGCAGGTTCCAACCATTAACACGTGTCCTGTTATAATATTCTATTCTGACTTAATCTGGGGTGCATTCAAGAGAACTGATTTCATGTTATATTGTTAAGTCAGGTGATAGCACTTTTCAATAACTCACCAAACTTGCAGTGAGTGTTTTTGTTTGAAGTATCCACCAAGGTTCCAAATGTAGGTAGCTAGGGAACAACAGTTAACATAAGCATAAACAGAGAGCCCTTATCAAGCTTAATACAACTACAGTGTAGAGTATTTCCAGGATTGCTATGCTGCCAGCACCAAACAATTCTCTCCCACAAAACCCGGCCACAATGAACTCATCCACAAGCTGAGAAATGCTAGTTTCTCTGACATGCTTCTATGTATCATACAATCATTTCTCACAATTATAACTTTTAAAGCTGACTTTTAGAGCAGTCAAAACATCTGAAGAACGAAGGATCCAAAGATAGCATCATGGAGTCTCTACTGCAGGGATGGGAAAATATTGTTTCGCAAGCACGGGTGCTCACAGATGCCCGCAAGGCCTGCCCGCAGCTCTCCCCCACTCTGCCAGCCAGCAGTACCCCCACCATCTACTCGCCTAGCCATTCACGTCACTGCATCGTGCGGAGGCACTCGGTCTGTTTACTTCTCGTGGTTTATATTGTCTGTGTAGACATCGTGTTCGGTGTTTGTGATGAAACAGAACAATTGGGTGGAAAATGGCTGAGGAGGAGTTAAAATCATTGAAACTACAGTCCTTTGAACCCATATTTGTTAATCCACAGTGGGAAGAAGAGTATTTTTTTGTTGGAACGTAAAGCAGACCTCAGTATTTGATTTTAAATGTAACATTGTCTTCACAGAAGAAGTACAATGTGAAGTGACACTACCAACTGCTTCATGAGAAGGATACAGACGTTTTGAATAATGAAGATAGAAAAGCCAAACTTATTGAACTGAAGCAGAAAAAGGAGAAAAATGTACATATATGTGTAGATAATTATGACATTGATTCACATTATTACTGTTATCAATAATATGTTACGTGCATTTTCCGTCACTTTTACCTTCTCCTGTATGTATTTACAGGACAAAAACCTCATCATCCACAACGAAGCAGCAATGACAGTAAGCTATCATGCAGCTCTTAAAATAGCTGAAACAGCACGCCCTTCAGCACTGGAGAATTTGTGAAAGACTGTTTTGTTGCTGCTGCAACAATTTTGTGCCCAGCAAGTCTTTCTGTATTTGAAACCATTCCAGTTTCATGGGGAACGGTTTGCAGGCGCACTGAAGAAATGGCACACAATGTTGAAGCTCAATTGAGATCAGGATCAAAGATTTGGTTTTCTTTTCATGAACATTGGATGAAAGCACAGATATATGTGATGATGTTCAACTTGCAGTCTTTTTGCGAAGAGTTGATGCTCAGTTTGATGTGATTGAGGAACTCCTCGATTTAGTGCCAATGCATTATACAACAACGGCCAATGATATATTTTCATGTGTAGAAGATATAATAGAGAAATACGAGCTATGTTGGGCAAAACTTTCATCAATTGCAACAGATGGGGATTCTGCAATGATTGTTCTGGTGTCATTGCTTTGATACGAAAAGAGTTGAAAGCCGTTGGTGTCCAGCAGGAACTGCCAGCAATACATTGCATGCTTCACCATATAAATTTGCTAGCAAAATGTGCCATAGTAGTTGGTGTCATGTACATGGTTACAAAAACAGTTAAAATTCTCAGATCACACGGTTTCGGATACAGACAATTCAAATCGTTCCTGGCAAATCTTGAGTGTGAATACAGCGATGTTCCATATTTTTGTGAAGTACGTTGGTTGAGTAGTTTTTTTTTTTTTTTTTTTTAATTTACGTAAAGATATATCTTTATTCATGGATGCAAAAGGAAAATCGATGAAAGAATTGGACGAACCATAGTGGATTTTAGACCTTTCGTTTTTAACTGATGTAACCAAGCATCTGAATAGCTTGAATGTAGCTTTGCAAGGTAGAAATAAGGTAATTAGTGAAGTGTTTGACACTGTATTGGCATTCAAGAGAAAACTGCTTTTGTGGGCAAAGCAACTGTCAAAAATGCCAAGTGTACACTTCCTGACCATTGCATTAGTTGTTAGTGAAAACAATTTGGAACAGGAGAGGCTCAAAGAACATTTTGATGGGTTTGTAATGGTGCTACAGTCCCTTGAAGGCATTTTTGATAGTAGATTTGAGGATTTAACTCAACTGGAATACGATGTCAACCTTTTTGTGACTCCTTTTGCATTTAACGTTGAAAATGTGCCTTCTGAAATTCAGTTGAACTCATTGACTTTCAATGCAATCGTGTGTTGAAGGAGAAGTTTCACACTGCAGAAACCTTGGAAAGCTTCTAAAAATATTTCCCACATGACAGTTTCCATTGTTATTTAAAATACAAGGGTTGAATGAAAAGTAATGCCTTCACCTTCGTTAACAGGTTTTGTATGGGAATATTTTAATAAATCAAACGCAGAAATAATCCTTAGAATGTGATCTTTAATTACCAATATTCACTTTTCCACATAATCACGAGCCAATTGGATTCATTTCTACCAACGATGAACATGTTTTCTGAAGCCATCATGGAATAAGTCGACACTCTGTTTCCGCAACCACAGTCTCACAGTTCTCTCAACATCTTCATCAGAAGCATAATGATGTCCCCGCAGATCATCTTTCATTATCGGAAACAGACGGAATGCAGACGGTGCTAAATATGGACTGCATGGAGGATGCCGTACGATGGTGAGATTCAGCCTCTGAAGTTCTGCTGTGGTGGCATGGAAAGTGTGTGGTTTGGCACTGTTGTGCAGCAGGAAAACATTTCGCTTTTCCTTTCGGACCCTTGTTAGCCGCCCGTTCAGAGTTCGCCACGTTGTGATATAGCGCTCTCAATTTATTGATGTTCCACGATCAAGGAAATCAACATGGATAACACCATCTGTGTCCCAGAACACTGTGGCCATGATTTTTCCAGCTGAGGGCTGCGTCTTGAATTTCTTTTTCTGGAGCGAGTCCCTGTGTCGATATTCCATAGACCGACGTTTCGTCTCTCGGTCGTAATGGCGTACCAACGTTTCGTCTCCTATCACAACTGAATGGAGAAAGGCGTCACCTACATTCTCGTAATTCGGGAGGAGTTGCTGGCAAATTTCAAGTCTGTGCACTTCCATTTAAGGAGTCAGCATCGGGAGTACCCATCGTGCACAGATCTTCCGATAGCCAAGCACATGTGACCCACACATTTTTATGAAATGCCGATAATGCTTGCAGTTACTCTCTGAGTGATATGACAATCGTCCTGAATCAATCTGTCAACATTTTGCTTGTGAAACTTTGTGGTTGCTGTCACAGGATGTCCAACACACTGTTTGTCGCGCGGGTCAGATGTTCCCACCTCAATATCTTTAAACTTACTCACCCAATGATGCACAGTACTCACATCAACACAATCACCATAAACTGCTTTCTTTCTCTGATGAATCTCCTTTGAGTTGACATCTTCTGATGTCAAGAATTCAAGGACTGCACGTCGCTTAAATCGCATTGACTGACTGACTGTGCAGGGTTCCATACTTCACATTGTAACAACAAAACCATTCAATGCTAAGACTTCCCACCAAAAGGAGCTGTAGAGAAGATACCACAGAACATGCCAGTACCTGCCGCATACCAATGCTGCCAACTGTTGAAGAGTTACGAAGGTGGAGGTATTACTTTCCAGTCAATCCTCGTAGCTGCTTGTGTGTATAGTTTTTTTGGAGCAAGATACTCGTGAAAAAGCATTTTCTTCATAATGAAACAGACAAAATCGAAGCTTAGGAGTAGTTTTACTGATGTTTATCTGACTGGTGCAGTGCACCTAATGACCAGTAATTTCACACCAAATATCGAGACGCTAGTTCAAAATCGTTGTAAAAACATCCAGAATGATGTAAATTAATGTCTATGTCCTATTCGTATGTAGTATCCCTCCTCTGAACTACACACTTCTGTGTACATATAACTTAAGATGTACGTTCATTTCATACTCCTTTATGTCGGTATACTATTTGTGGCCATGAAAGTAAAATGTGTTACAATGGTTCAAAACTGCGTTTTATCCTTACATGGCCAACCGTTGCACGGCACAGGATACAGAAACTTCAGGCAAGCACGTTTTACACTTACATCCCACACACGCATGTTCTACATCTACATCTACATCTACATTTATACTCCGCAAGCCACCCAATGGTGTGTGGCGGAGAGCACTTTACGTGCCACTGTCATTACCTCCCTTTTCTGTTCCAGTCGCGTATGGTTCGCGGGAAGAACGACTGTCTGAAAACCTCCGTGCGTGCTCTAATCTCTCTCATTTTACATTCGTGATCTCCTCGGGAGGTATAAGTAGGGGGAAGCAATATATTCGATACCTCATCCAGAAACGCACCCTCTCGAAACCTGACGAGCAAGCTACACCACGATGCAGAGCGCCTCTCTTGCAGAGTCTGCCACTTGAGTTTGCTAAACATCTCCGTAACACTATCATGGTTACCAAATAACCCTGTGACGAAACGCGCCGCTCTTCTTTGGATCTTCTCTATCTCCTCCGTCAACCCGATCTGGTATGGGTCCCACACTGATGAGCAATACTCAAGTGTAGGTCGAACGAGTGTTTTGTAAGCCACCTCCTTTGTTGATGGACTACATTTTCTAAGGACTCTCTCAATGAATCTCAACCTGGTACCCGCCTTACCAACAATTAATTTTATATGATCATTCCACTTCAAATCGTTCCGCACGCATACTCCCAGATATTTTACAGAAGTAACTGCTACCAGTGTTTGTTCCGCTATCATATAATCATACAATAAAGGATCCTTCTTTCTATGTATTCGCAATACATTACATTTGTCTATGTTAAGGGTCAGTTGCCACTCCCTGCACCTAGTGCCTATCCGCTGCAGATCTTCCTGCATTTCGCTACAATTTTCTAATGCTGCAACTTCTCTGTATACTACAGCATCATCCGCGAAAAGCGGCATGGAACTTCCGACACTATCTACTAGGTCATTCATATATATTGTGAAAAGCAATGGTCCCATAAGACTCCCCTGTGGTATGCCAGAGGTTACTTTAACGTCTGTAGACGTCTCTCCATTGATAAGAACATGCTGTGTTCTGTTTGCTAAAAACTCTTCAATCCAGCCACACAGCTGGTCTGATATTCCATAGGCTCTTACTTTGTTTATCAGGCGACAGTGTGGAACTGTATCGAACGCCTTCCGGAAGTCAAGGAAAATAGCATCTACCTGGGAGCCTGTATCTAATATTTTCTGGGTCTCATGAACAAATAAAGTGAGTTGGGTCTCACACGATTGCTGTTTCCGGAATCCATGTTGATTCCTACAGAGTAGATTCTGGGTTTCCAAAAATGACATGATACTCGAGCAAAAAACATGTTCTAAAATTCTACAACAGATCGACGTCAGAGATATAGGTCTATAGTTTTGCGCATCTGCTCGACGGCCCTTCTTGAAGACTGGGAGTACCTGTGCTCTTTTCCAATCATTTGGAACCTTCTGTTTCTCTAGAGACTTGCGGTACACGGCTGTTAGAAGGGGGCAAGTTCTTTCGCGTACTCTGGGTAGAAACGAACTGGTATCCCGTCAGGTCCAGTGGACTTTCCTCTGTTGAATGATTCCAGTTGCTTTTCTATTCCTTGAACATTTATTTCGATGTCAGCCATTTTTTCGTTTGTGCGAGGATTTAGAGAAGGAACTGCAGTGCGGTCTTCCTCTGTGGAACAGCTTTGGAAAAAGGTGTTTAGTATTTCAGCTTTACGCGTGTCATCCTCTGTTTCAATGCCATCATCATCCCGGAGTGTCTGGATATGCTGTTTCGAGCCACTTACTGATTTAACGTAAGACCAGAACTTCCTAGGATTTTCTGTCAAGTCGGTACATACAATTTTACTTTCGAATTCACTGAACGCTTCACGCATGGCCCTCCTTACGCTAACTTTGACATCGTTTAGCTTCTGTTTGTCTGAGAGGTTTTGGCTGCATTTAAACTTGCAGTGAAGCTCTCTCTGCTTTCGCAGTGGTTTCCTAACTTTGTTGTTGAACCACGGTGGGTTTTTCCCGTCCCTCACAGTTTTACTTGGCACGTACCTGTCTAAGACGCATTTTACGATTGCCTTGAACTTTTTCCATAAACACTCAACATTGTCAGTGTCGGAACAGAAACTTTCGTTTTGATCTGTTAGGTAGTCTGAAATCTGCCTTCTATTACTCTTGCTAAACAGATAATCCTTCCTCCCTTTTTTTTACATTCCTATAAACTTCCATATTCAGGGATGCTGCAACGGCCTTATGATCACCGATTCCCTGTTCTGCACTTACAGAGCTGAAAAGTTCGGGTCTGTTTGTTATCAGTAGGTCCAAGATGTTACCTCCACGAGTTGGTTCTCTGTTTAATTGCTCGAGGTAATTTTCGGACAGTGCACTCAGTATAATGTCACTCGATGCTCTGTCCCTACCACCCGTCCTAAACACCTGAGTGTCCCAGTCTATACCTGGTAAATTGAAATCTCCACCTAAGACTATAACATGCTGAGAAAATTTATGTGAAATGTATTCCAAATTTTCTCTCAGTTGTTCTGCCACTAATGCTGCTGAGTCGGGAGGTCGGTAAAAGGAGCCAATTATTAACCTAGCTTGGTTGTTGAGTGTAACCTCCACCCATAATAATTCACAGGAACTATCCACTTCTACTTCACTACAGGATAAACTACTACTAACAGCGACAAACACGCCACCACCAGTTGCATGCAATCTATCCTTTCTAAACACCGTCTGTGCCTTTGCAAAAATTTCAGTAGAATTTATCTCTGGCTTCGACCAGCTTTCTGTACCTATAACGATTTCAGCTTCGGTGCTTTCTATCAGCGCTTGAAGTTCCGGTACTTTACCAATGCAGCTTACAATTACAATACCGATTGCTGCTTGGTCCCCGCATGTCCTGACTTTGCCCCGCACCCTTTGAGGCTGTTGCCCTTTCTGTATTTGCCCGAGGCCATCTAACCTAAAAACCGCCCAGTCCATGCAACACAACCCCTGCTACCCGTGTAGCCGCTTGTTGCGTGTAGTGGACTCCTGACCTATCCAGCGGAACCCGAAACCCCACCACCCTATGGCGCAAGTCGAGGAATCTGCAGCCCACACAGTCGCAGAACCATCTCGGCCTCTGATTCAGACCCTCCCCTCGGCTCTGTACCAAAGGTCCGCAGTCAGTCCTGTCGACGATGCTGCAGATGGTGAGCTCTGCTTTCATCCTGCTAGCGAGACTGGCAGTCTTCACCAAATCAGATAGCCGCCGGAAGCCAGAGAGGATTTCCTCCAATCCATAGCGACACACATCATTGGTGCCGACATGAGCGACCACCTGCAGATGGGTGCACCCTGTACCCTTCATGGGATCCGGAAGGACGCTTTCCACATCTGGAATGACTCCCCCCGGTATGCACACGGAGTGCACATTGGTTTTCTTCCCCTCTCTTGCTGCCATATTCCTAAGGGGCCCCATTACGCACCTGACGTTGGAGCTCCCAACTACCAGTAAGCCCACCCTCTGCGACCGCCCGGATCTTGCAGACTGAGGGGCAACCTCTGGAACAGGACAAGCAGCGATGTCCGGCCGAAGATCAGTATCAGCCTGAGACAGAGCCTGATACCGGTTCGTCACACAAACTGGAGAGCCCTTCCGTTCAGCCCTCCGGAATGTCTTTCGCCCCCTGCCACACCTCGAGACGACCTCCCACTCTACCACAGGTGAGGGATCAGCCTCAATGTGGGCAGTATCCCGGGCAGCCACAGTCGTAGTCCGATCGGGGGATGCGTGGGACGAGCTGGCCGACCCTGACAAACCCCCATCCAGACCCCCACAGTGATGCCCATTGGCAACAGCCTCAAGCTGTGTGACCGAAGCCAACATTGCCTGAAGCTGCGAGCGAAGGGATGCCAACTCAGCCTGCATCCGAACACAGCAGTTGCAGTCCCTACCCATGCTAAAAACTGTTGTGCAAAGAACGTCTGAACTAATCTACAGAGAGCACAAACAAATAGACACAAAATTTAAACGGTTATTAAAATACAAGATTGCCTAGTAAATGCAGTAATGCTGCTACTTGCGCACTGCTGACACACTGCTCGGCGGCGGAAGGAGACTACACGATTTTACACTATTCAGGTACTAAAACGTGATGCTACAACTCTCAAATACTATAATATGCCCAAAATTTATGAATTAAACAATACAAGTACCAAAAACACGCAAAGAAATTAAGAATTAAACTATGTAACAAATAAGTGAGCTAGGAATATACGACTTTCTGCTGGCAGCTGCTTATCCAACGGCGGCAGGGAGCACACTGGCTGTGATCAACCGACACTGGCCATTCAAAACAAAAACAGAAGACAGACGACTACGCGAATTTACACTATTCAGGTACTAAAACGCGATGCTACAACTCTCAAATACTATAATACGCCCGAAATTTATGAATTAAACAATGCAAGTACCAAAAACACGCAAAGAAATTAAGAATTAAACTATGTAACAAATAAATGAGCTAAGAGTATACGATTTTCTGCTGGCAGCTGCTTATCCAACGGCGGCAGGGAGCCACTTGTGACTGGCCTCCTGATAACAGGGTACCACTGCTGTGTTCACGAACGCCACATACGTGTGAAACAACTTTGGACATATGTGTGTTCCACCTGCACTACATACATTAGCTTGTTCACACTCAGCCGTGCGCGCAAAGTGCTCTCACAGTGGCACGGTTGCCCCCCTGGTGCAGTGTGCATACCCAATTTGCCAGCCACATCACACAGCTCTGCTACCCGCATTATGTGCCCTCACAGTTGCTCAGCGTTGCCCTCGTGGCTCACGGTGCCCGTAGGCAACCATGTGGTTGGTTGGTTTAAAGGATGGAGGGAAGGGACCAAACTGCGAGGTCATCGACCCCTTGCTCCTGGTAAAATAATTACACAAGGGAAAGAAGAAAAAGGAGACGTACAGCACAATAACAGGAGAATGGAAGAACTAGAAGAACAACAGGAGGACAACCAACACTACTGTGGACTAAACAGGAAAAGAAAACCACAGAGAGAAGCAAGAAGCAGGTAGAAGGAATAAAAACAAGAGAGCAGATGACTGTCGCTGGCTGACCACAAGAATGAAAAGGAAAAGCCAGCCACTCCGCGACACATTAAAACATCCAGCCTAAAAGCATTACAGTTCAGAACACAAAGGGAGATGCGCGAAAACTTATATAGAATGACAAAATCCACCGTCACGTACAAAACATAAAACTAAATTAGCCAATGACGCATTGTCAGCTAAAATTATTGGCAACAAGTCCAGTAACTGAAGAGTCCGTTACAGGGTAGCCAAAGAATGACAGCTCACCAAGATATGGGCCACTGTCAGCTCGGTGCCGCACCGACACTGAGGAGGGTCATCACGGCGCAGGAGGTAGCCATATGTCACCCAAGCATGGCCAATCCGCAGCTGACAGAGAACCACAAAGTCCCTGCAAGACACTCATGTGGAGGTCTTCCACATATTTGTAGTCTCCTTAATGGCACGCAGTTTGTTGTGCATACTGAGGTAATGCCATTCCGTCTTCCAAAGCCGCAAAACCTTGTGACGAAGTACTGAACACAGGTCAGTTGCAGAGAAGCCAATCTCATAAGCGGTTTCCACGTGGCCTGTTTGGAAAGCCTGTTGGCAAGTTCGTTGCCTGGGATTCCGATGTGACATGGGGTCCAGACAAACACCACTGAACAACTGGACCGTTCCAGGGCATAGATGGACTCCTGGATGGTCGCTACCAAAGGATGACGGGGGTAGCACTGATTGATAGCTTGTAGGCTGCTCAAGGAGTCAGTACACAGAAGAAACGACTCCCCAGTGCATGAATGGATGTGCTCAAGAGCACGAGATATAGCCACCATCTCGGCAGTGAAAAAACTGCAGCTTCAGGCAAGGAATGCTGTTCAATATGTCCTCCATGGACATACGCGAAGCCGACATAAGCAACATTCCAGCAACAAATAACAATTGTAGCCAACCATGGTTATGACAGGTATCCTGACACTGGGTTGGAAGCCATGAAACATAACCTAACAACTACAGACTGAACTAACAACTGTTGAGCCTTGACTGGAGAAATGGCATCTTACAGTAAATGTTGACAAGTGGGTGGTTCTTCTGTTCACAGAATCAACTCATAAACAAGAATACTGAAGACAAAACACGTTACATACACAACCAATACAATTCTCTGATACAGTCAAGCTGCCACAGTGCCTGGCTGGACCACAAACTGACATAGGGGAACCGCACATGTCAGTAACCAAGCATACACAAGAATTAAGTAACTCTACCAGATTCTTAACATGTAAAGTGCACTAATAGGAGGGTGTCAGTCCAAGAATATGATTTTCATTGGACTACAATCAACACAGACAGCTCCAACACATCTAAGCAGCCTGCAGGTCATAGAGAACAAGGTTGTGCATAAGTAATTTTCCACAAAACACTCACACTACGAACATGCACAATGAATTCCACCTGAACACCCTAGCTGAGGTATTCAAGAAACAAACATTCAAATAACCTCTTCACTCTCAATCAGGCAGCTATGGTCTTTTAATCATAGGTGGAAACATGACTGGCAAGCTTAAAACTAATCATGCATACACCACGATTTCAGCGAGCCCCTGTACATTGGCAAATCTGACTGGCTATGCCACCTACGCTTGTGCAGCCTAGCACTTGGCTGCAGCAGGAAAGTTGATAAAACATAAATCGCAGATAAAACCTACTCACCACTGACACTGAGGCACTGAATTGCTAATCAAATTGTGATGACTTTGTAATGTTACAGGACCAGAACCACTGGAATTGTCCAAGGAGACAATGGTTGTAGCAACGCATTGGTAACTATGAAGTTACTAAAATATCCTAGCACCCATGCACAAACTGTTGCTTTTCCCAAGCTCTAAAAACTGTTCAGACTGTTAAAGAGTTTTTTCCCTTTACAGCACGCCATGACACTTTTCCCCTCTGCCTTAAAATGCTACTCTTCAATAGATGTCCATCTCTCACTCCCTAGAGAGGCTCGTATTAATGAGTGTACACAACCAGATGTATGTATGAAATCACTGACCCACATCCTATGAGTCCTTGACAGCAACTAACTGTTTTGCAGAAGTAATATTTGAACTTTGGTCACAATAGCTAGCCACACACACAGCATTTAGTGAGAAAATATAGAACCAGTATATGAAGATGCGCTATCGAATGACGTAAAAGTGGTCCTTGGTGATGCAACTGTCACAATAGGAAGAGAGGTTTTTCTGAGACCCTACACTGGCCCCCATAGTCTACATGATTCCTCAAACAACTGAGTGAGACTAGTCAGTTCCACAATTCCAAAAAATCTAAGGATTATGACTATCTACCTTTCTCAGAAAAACATGTTAAGATAATCTGTAAATCACTTGGCCAAAACACTCAGAATCAAACAGACCATATTCTAGTGGATTGTAGACACAGAAGTATTATTGAGAATTTAAAATTTCAAAGAGGTGCAGTAATAGGATCAGACCACTATCTCCTATTGACAACATTTCGTGAAAGGACAGGATGCAATAACTGCAGGAGAAGAGAAGCAGACTGAAAAATAAATGCAGATCTACTGAAAGAGGACCACATAAATGGCAAATATGCAGTTAAAATTCGAAGCAGGTTTTTTGCCCTGGAAGGAGAGAGAGAAGATGTATACAAGTTATGGTCAAAGCTCAAGATCAGAGTTAAACACACTGCAAATGTGCTGCTGAAACCTTTGGAGATAAGGGAGAAGAGCTGAGGATGGTTTAATGATAGATGAAAAGATGCAATCAACAAGAGAAAAGTGGCTTGAGTATTGTGGTTGACAAGTGAACAAGATAAAAGAAAAAGGTTGGGTTAGGTGGAAGCAGCTGAAGAACCTAAAAATGTCTTCTGAACAGAAAAGTGAGAGTATATAACAGCAAGGCAATACTGGCAGAAGATGAATGAACAGTAGACAATATAAGAGACCTCTACAGGACAGTCATGTTTTTCAAAAAAGCATATAACACATGGATTGACACGATCAAAGATGACATATGATAACTGATGAAACAAAACCTAAGGAGCAATGGAAAATTATTTTGAAAATCTCCTGAATGGTACAAAGAAAACAGTGTGAAATACCCAAAGTGGAGAATGAACTGCCAAGCATGGAAGAGGTACAAATTCTCAAAGAACAGGCCCAAGAAGTAGTTGCTATACCTGCAGAGATGCTGAAAGAGGGATGATATACCCTACAAGAGAGGAAGTACCTCCTAATCTGTTTAATTTGGAGGAGAGAAAGGATACTGGCAAAATGGAAAAAGCCTGTCATCTGCCAAAACTTAAAGGAGATCTAATGAGATGTGACAACTATAGAGGAATTAACTTACCATGTACAACTTGTAAGATCATGAGCATGTTGTTGCTGAAGTGGCTAACACCATAAGCTGAGGAGACACTTGAATTTCAACAAGCAGAGTTCAGAAAGGGAAAATCAACCACAGATCACCTACATATAATAAGGCAAGTGTTATCGAAGACTTGTAAATTTCGCAGAGATGGTTACAGTCTTTCTCTGGACTTCCAAAAAGCACTTAGTGTGAACAGGCAAGCAATATGACAGAACTGCAATAAAACTTAAATAAATAAATAAAACACTAACGAGCATGTCTACAAGAGATAAGATGCATGGTGAAAGTGAATGGAAAGATGTCAGAGAAGTTCAAGTTGGGGAATGGAGTGCAACAGGGAGACTGCCTCTTCCTTCTTCTGTTTAATCTGGTTCTAGATACAACTCCGATAAACGAAAAGCCTAGAGACAGGAATTCAGCTGTGTAGAAGGATCAACACCCTGGACTGTACAGATGAAGCAGTCTTAATAGCACAGCATCAGCAAGATGTAGTTCGGAGGACAAGAGTGTTACCGGAAGATGTGATGAAAGCAGGCTTGATGAAGAATATGGATATGACCAAATACCTCATAGTGAGCAGAGAGAATACTGACAAACCTTTTTAATTGAGGTGGTAAACTTCTTGACAGGGTAAAAGAATTCAAATATCTTGGGGCAGTACTCAGTGAAAGGAATGGCAAGAATTCCAGCAAGAAACAGGTCAAAGTTACCACTCTGATAGCTGCTCAAGTCATGGCTTCTATAGATTTCTTCAATCTAGAGGACCGTAATACAACCTGTGATTCTATACAGAGCAGTGACCTGGACTCTGGTGGCGGAGAGAGAGAGAGAGAGAGAGAGAGAGAGAGAGAGAGAGAGAGAGAGAGAGAGAGAGAGAGGAGGAGGGGGGGGGGAGGTAGAAAAATGCTGACATTTGAGAATGCTGTTCTGAAAGAGATTTTTGAACCAGCGCAGCATGGAGACAAGAGAAAAAGGTAAAACCACAGACTGCAAGAGCTGTACAAATCACTGGACATTGCAGCTGTGATTAAAGATAGGAGACTGAAGTGGTCACATCATGTGTCAAGAATGCAATATCACGAGGTAAGTGGTGGAGGAAGATGTCAGATGCAACAGACCGTAGGGAAGAAAACCAGCTGAGATGGACTTACAAGATCTAAGAGAGTATGAGTACACGGGTACTAGCTGGAGAAGAAAAGATGGGTTGAAGAACTTGGTAGAGCACTTGCCCGCAAAATGCAATGGTCCCGTGTTCGAGTCTCGGTGCGGCACACAGTTTTAGTCTGCCAGGAAGTTTCATATCAGCGCACACTCCGCTGCAGAGTAAAAATCTCCTTCTGGAAAAACTAATTATGTTTACAATTCAATCTAAACTTAACCCTTACAACCACAATAGTTTTGCAGTAAGAAGACAAGACAAATAAAACTATTTAACTGTTTGATTTTAAAATTCACTATATTTTGTGGTAAAATTTGCAAGAACTTAAATCTTACATTTTGAAAATGCAGGAACAAGGGGTTTTTAATGCCCGAGTAAGATTTAACCAAAATCGCTGTAGCTTATGTGCCTTTTGTAGGCCAATTTAAGGCTGTTTCATTGCTTGATAGACGACAAGTGACCTATAAAAATTTGGTGGTGCTGATTTCACTTAGCACATGAAGTCGTGTACTGGTTAGCACACGGGATTCACATTTGGGAAAACGACAGTTCAAGCACGCATCAGCTTGTCTTTATATAGATTTTCCGTGAGTTCCCTACATCACTTCAGCCAGCCAGTGGTGTTTCCTTTGAAATGGCACAACCGATTTCCTTCCCCATCCTTCCCTAATCCAAGCTTCTGCTCCATCTCTAATGACCTCACTGTTGACGGTACGTTAAACACTAATCTCCTCCTCCTCCTCGTCTTCAGCTACATCCCTGTTATATGGCTGTTATATGTTGCCAGCAGCTAGTGTTTACACTCTGTACATATCACTAGCTAACGAAACAGGAAACTTACAGAGAAACAAAAACATACTGAAAACAGAATATATCTGCAAAAACACTCAAAATAATTTTAAGGAATTACTCAAAGGGTAACCAACCTGTTCTTCCTTCAAACAGATCAACATGCATGACCTGCTGACCAGCTCTATTCTTGGCCTTGCGCAAAGCAGCCCTTGGCTCCACAGCTTTAGCAAGAGCAAAACCCGCCAGTCCATTGCCATTACCAGTCACAACCATCACACTCATTCTTCGATAACGTCCAAAATTGCCTTTCATGTTTATTACAGTTTTCATCTGAAATAAAAAGAGCTTATAGAGCATTTCCTTGATGATGGTGATTCAACATTTGCATTAGCTATTATTGAAACATGGTTCTGAATTGTCATTTCATAAAATGCAAAAAATTCATAAGTTGCAAAAAAATGGCTCCTGATAAATGTAAGCTTACTACGAGAAGCCAATATGGAGGATTGCTCACCAACACTCTCTCAGGCAGTATGGCGCGAGAGTGTCAGTAACCAGCAGATTAGATCTGAATTTGTTATAAATCATATAGAGACAGAGTGACTGCTGATGACTGGAGACTTAAAGGCTCTGCTGGTAGGTGGGTGCTCATGTAAACACATTGCCTTTCCAGAGGGAAGTTATGCTGCAGTCTGGCATTGTTCCCAGGTCTTGTCAAACTCTTTGGATCCTACCATGGGTAGGGGCAGCCTTACAACCAAGTGCAAGTTCCTGAGACATCAGCATTCCAGCCTGAATGAAAAGTGTCAGCAGTAATGGACTGGGGGGACTGTGGCAATAGGTGCAGCCCATGGGTGATGCCCTGTTACTATTATGCCCATAGCTTGTTACATCAAGTTCCACTAAATCGATAACATGCACCTTGTCTAGCCAACTACTTCTACCATTTCTATTTGGGGACAGTAAAGTGCAGAATATTATGATCTTAAGATTGTTAGAGGAGCTGGAGAACAAATTAAATAACCTCCAATGCAACATAAGGTTAACCAGAAATGTAGGAGTCTAAACAGAATTATAATCAGGTCATGGGTTTAAAGAGCAGGGAGGAAATTCAGTTGCAGTCTCTGTAGCAAACAAGAAAATTAAAAAAATTACTACACACACTGAAGAAATCTCAAACAGAATAGTAAAACCTGTCTTTAAAAAAATAAAAAATACATTCCATGAGAAACGAGAAATAGTATTGGATATGAACTATGTGGCACTTAATGGGGATCCTACAATTGACATGTTTTGGTGTTCTGCCTTGATAGTCCTGTCAGCAATGTTAGCCGCTGCAAGTGGAAGACGTGCTTTGTTGTGTTCCACAGTTTTTGATGTTTTTAGTGGGATAAATTGATGCTACAGTGTTCATCTTTGGCATGGACCCATAGACGTTGTCACAAAGACACACAATTTGTGCAACTGACGCATTTTATTACACAAGACAACCAATTTTTTATTCCCCTTTCTGTACAAGTAGAACCCTTTCTGTCAGATAAATTCACTTTGATATTCTGATATTTTCTTATTGTTCTCCCACTGCCATTCATTGATTGTAACAAAATTGGTGTAACTCGTGACAAAATGTGTGTTCCCAAATAATTTTGAGTGCCATGTAAAATTCACACTACATCAACACTTGTGGAATTCAATTGTCTTTTTCAGTAGTGTCCTCGCTTAGACAATTGTTGTTCTTAATTACACTGTGTACAAACATGATTACAGCTATACTTTTGTTCACAGTAAATTAACGGCTGTAAACTATAACTGTGTATGGTATTTTATTAACTTTAGCAACAATATCTTATTTGGAATATCATTTTTTCCATAACTGCAGTAAGATCTTGAGTAGTTAGTGTAATACGTTCACCTCTTTCAACTCATTCGCTAGTTTGTTCATAGGAAGGATTCAAAATCTCACAATAGTGACGTAAACATAAATCATAAGAAATTCCCTACTGTGGCATAATACTGAGATTGTTGTCTGTGTTTGTCATAAATTCCACTATTTTTATGTGTTTGTATGTGAGTGTTATTGAATGTAACCTTTACAAAAGAAAAGTTTCAGACACAAACTTCAGATTAGCTTCAGGAAATTAGGAAATTTTGTCCCATATTCCACTCTCATTATAAAACAAAGCACCTTCTTGGACATTCTAGATTCAGTTCTAAATGTAACTTGCAATCCTTATCGGATAACAGATTCTGAAACTTTTTTTATATATAAAAAAAAAAAATAAAAAAAAAACAGATCAGCAAGGATGATTTCAAAAATGTTCTAGTTGTTTGCTGTTCAAAAATACATTGCACCAGTCACAAAAAGCTCCATTCTGAATGCCGTAAATAGGAGTCAGGGACCAGGGACAACTGAAGGTACCACACTGACCCAGCTTACACACCAGTTTAGGTGGTGTATCCAACTGACATTGAAACTGAGGCAATGTGTCACACTTAACTGTTAGGTAAGTCTGTCATGCCTAGTATCAGACGGCCACATGTGGAAAAGGGTCCGTTAATCATCATCATTTCGAACATATGATGAGAAATGGTATCACTTAGGGGACAGGCAACCATAGATAAGAAGGATCATCATCTTCACTCTGCATGTACACTTGAGTGGCTCATTAAAATGTTGAAGAGACTGTTCTGGCAGCCACTGCCAGAACAGGAGACAGTCGGCTGCACATTGTGACACACACTGGAATAAACATTGGCTGTTGTCTGGGCTTCAAGGTCATGATTAGATCATTCAAGCATCTGGCAAAGAAAGTTGAGAAAACTTGCTTTCTCAAGGAATTTAAATGAAGCTCCCATCCGCAGCATTGTCTCCAGAACCAACTGAGACCCACTTGTCATCAGTTGAGTCAAATGCTTCAACTAGAGACTTCAAAGGTTCTGCAAGAGGCTAGGCTGTGACTTTCTTGTTTTGCATCACAGTACTCATAACCGTAAACTTCCCCAAAAAGTGTCACAAGTGCACATAAGAAGCTGTTATTCGAGTAGCTGACATTCGTATGGGCAGCACAATAACGATTTTTGGTTAAGCAACTCTCCATCCAATCAGATAATTTAAGCTGGGTGAGACACCAAAGTATTAATGTAAGATCCAAAAAAATGCACCTGACAGATGTTCAGCTTCGAACTATCTGGCAAAAGTAGTTCCCACAGAAAGCATTTAGTATTGTTTCACAGGATGTCTTGTGATGCCTACTAATTGCAAAAATGTAATTATCTGAACTGACTGTTGAATAACTAGCCTTCGCTGATGCTGACAGTATGAGTGGGGAACTTCCATACCATTAAACTGAGGTTTTCCAAACGTTTTTGGTAGCATGTGGAGGCGAGTCCGGGTTCTCGAGTGTCGATAGAAGGGTCCAAGTATAATCTTAATAATCAATCTTGCCCAAACAATATCATCACTGGCTACGAACTCCAAGCCATAATCCACATCCAACAATATGAAGATCCACTGCATATTGAGGGAACAGCTACAGAAAATGGATGTATTCAATTCATTACTGTGGACTAGAGTGCCATATCCACCAAGATAGAAATTTAATCAGTGTGCAAGATGGTTTGAATAAGACTTACCATCAATAGCAGGCATAAACTTATAGCTGGGATCTTCTATCAATGACTGTTCTCCAGGTGTCACTGAAAGAAAACCTCAGCTTGCAACTGCTAATATGTATAAATATCAATATATGTAAAGGAATATGCTATACTCAAGAATGCTTCCTCTAAGATCAGTAGAAAATCTGGAAATTGTTGATTTCAACCCCATAAATGAGTAGACGCAGATATGGACCAAAGAACCTCAACCAGAAGTTCACAGTACATTACAGCTACCTCAGCTAGCTCTGAACTACCTTGCAAGATGTGTTCAACCCTAAATCTGATCAGGGCCAGCCACAAAAATTTCGTGATTCACATCACAACTAGAAAACAATATCTTCACCACGGGATGACACAGCTGTTTAAAGACAAATAATGAATAACATCACACAACACTAAAATCTGACTGCATAAGGGGGGACAACTATATGATTTTCTGATGATGACACCAGCTGCAGCTGATTATATCAAAAACTTAGATGTCCATCAGTCAATTTTGTGATATTTTCACCACTACTACCACTACTACCACCACCACCACCACCAATTGTGACTTATGATATTTTTTTATGTTTCACATTGTGTTTTGATGTCCCAATCCATTTTTGGAATGTAGTATTGTTAATTTACAAGACATTTTGTGGTGTATGCTATGTTGTAAATAAACATTAACATGTTGATATTCGCACCTCAACATATTCTTATTTAATAAGTAAAAGAATAGGTCCTTGAAGGTACTGCATTTTCCATAAAGAAAACTTTATGTTCTGAAAAGGGGTAATCTTACAGTCAAATTTACAAATCCATAGCAGAAGCACACAGAGTTACATCTTATGACACAACCCTAATACAACAAGTGATGTTTCAAATTTTTACAATTAAAATATGAAGAGAACAAAACGAAAACTTACAAGTAGGAAATCCTACTAAAACTTACCTCTAAGACTCTTGTGTCAAAGCCCTCAAAAGTATCTGCAAAGAAACACAAACAAAAATTAGTCCCCAATAAATAAAACTATGAAAGAGCACTACAAACTCAATACTGTGTTTGTTTATATATCTGTGTAAACGATTCATTTAGCATACTGCTCTATTTCTATCATTACATGGCCTGAGAAAGGGAAAAATGTGAAGTTCATTCTTGCTACGCATTCCACAGCCTGTTTATCATGAATATGATCCATGGAGCATGTAACTAACTTTTTTAACAAATCACAAATATTATAATGTTGAAGTATTTTCTGCTCTTATTCCTAATACAAAATCATAAAACAGAATAAAAAAAGAATATGACTCAAACCACATAGAAACTGATATAATTAATTTTCCAGTGTTCTGGATTTAAGAATGGAAGAAAGATGGAGGGCAACCTACAACTGTGTCAGTCAATCAGATGGATTGACTCACACACACACACACACACACACACACACACACACAGAGAGAGAGAGAGAGAGAGAGAGAGAGCGCACAATGAAGGTTTAATAAATTCATGTAATAACAGAAACAAAAAGCATCGAACAAGTGTCTGTTCCTCAAGGCCCTCAGTAAAGAAAATGGATCTATTAGCTACAAGATTCTTAGCCCCTAATAGATAGGTACAGCTACAAGTAACTTCTCAAAAGACATTTAAATATAGTTGATATACTGGACCTAATCAACTGAGTTGAGTCTAGCATACTTCAGGTGTATTTTAATGTTTTGAAAGTGAAAAATGACCAGATGTGCAAAAAATTAGTAAATATTGTGGATATTCCTGCATTAAAATTTTCACCTCAGCCAGGAACAATTAGTGCATTGTTGTCAATTATTGTTTCTCAACAGGAAAAAAATCAAAAGTGGTGAAGAGGTATGATCAAACTTGTTGGACTTGGACTAAAAAGCATTTTAAAATTTGCCAGCAAATTGCCTCATTTACTTCCAACCAAGAGGTGCAAATTCTTTGTGAAGAATGCCATGCTACTGGAAAAATGCGAGAAAATTATTGCTACTGCCATCATCTTCACATTTCTTCTTTTTTTTTGTGAGCACAGTTCCATTTGGAATCTGACATTTTGTTTCATGATACAAGCAAAGCATCAGCTCCCATCATCAGTAACAGCTTTGCCTAAAATGACTGTATCATGGTCTATCATGGACCAGTTAAAACTTTTCAGCACTTCTATTATACTCTCCTGCCAATCTGTGACGGATTGTGCCACCCACCTCTGTAGAAAACCAATGTCTCTTAAGCCTGAACTGGACTGGTATGACCACCAACCAGCTGTCCACAAGGATGAACGGTCACTGCCAAACTGTGGCCAAGAACAAAGTATACCACCTGGTGGCAAGACATACAGCTGAACGCAACATACTGTCCCTACACCCTCCCCACCCAACAGTTTCCCCCCCTGACCTATGACATCCTACCCATTCTTATCTCCCACCCTCTGGTTGCTGCCCTCTGCCAATGTATCTGCCCATCTTTCCCCACTTATCTCCTTTTTCATTCTGTTTTGCCTATCTCCCTGCTTTACAACCTCCTGCCTCCTGACACTGTACCTGTTGGCATTCTAGTCCTTCCCCACCTTGCCAGACAGTCTCCTCCCCCAGACAAACACCCCCCCCCCCCTGCCCCTGCCATACACTGCTATCCCTTCCCTGATGATGATGAGTTGGGTTGAGGGGGCACTCGACAGCATGCTCATCAGCGCCCTGACGTAGAGTCAACACAAAATCTCATGGGTGGGGACGAAGGCTGTCCCCACACGCAGAGCAGTTTATAGCGTGCTAAAGTCTGCAGCCCTTCCCCACCAGTTTAGGGATGAGGCCTGATAGTTCACAAAATTTCAACACTCTGTTAACACCGGTATCGGCGTCTGCGAGGACGGTGGGCAGATCTCCAGCAAGACCAAGGGCTGCCCTATTATCAGTATACAGGACACACGTAGCCACAATATGCTGAACTGAAAGCGGCACGCCACAAACTTCACAGAAAGGTGGATCCTCCCCACAGAGCAGGAAGCCATGAGTGAAAGGGATATGCCCAATGTGCAGTCGGCTAAGCAAAACCTCCTTCCAGCGGCAAGGCTGACACGAAGTCTGCGAAGCTTTTGTGGTTGGTTTGAGCAACCGCAATTTGTTGTCCGACACCTGCAACCATTCAGTCTCCCACTGACATATGATGCATCTGTCAGAAAATGATATAATGGCGTGCAATGGGATGGGACATTGATGGACGGCACCATTCCAATACGCTTCCCTGGCAGCTTTATCAGCCATGTTGTTACCATGTATCCCAATGTGGCCAGTTATGCAGCAAAATATCACATCCTTGCCACGGTGTTGGAGCCGCTGTAAGCAGTCATGGATGAGCTGAATCAGCGGGTCTACGGAATACATTTGGTGAAGCGCTTGCAGTGCACTAAGGGAGTCGGAACAGACCAGAAAACTCGCACGGTGATGTCTGTAAACCCTCTCCAGTGGCATTAAAATGCCATATAACTCCGCATCATAATTTGTAAATTGTTCTGGAAGACGCACTTTAAAAACCCTATCAGGGAAAACCACAGAACTACCAAGAGCATTCCCCTGCTGGGATCCATCTGTATAAATAACGATAAAACTATGGTACATACTTAAAATAGACGAAAACAAAGCTGTCAAAACCATATCTGGAGTACAATTTTTCGAGTGCTGCGTCAAGCTTAAAATCACTTTGGGTCTCTGAAGACACCAAGACGGCAGTGCGTTCCATCCCTGAGTGTGTATTTTCGTGTCCAAGAGATCCAGATCCTTGAGGCAGGCCGTAGAACACATACCAAATGGCTAGGTCACTTGGTGCCGATTCCTGAACACTCGGTCGAAGGTGGGGTGAATCACTGAACTAAATGCCAACGACTGCGGTGACGCTGAGATTTTCAGTGCCTGTTGAGCCAGAAGGATACGTCACTGAATCCAGAGTGGTGGTTCACCAGCCTCTGCACAGACACTGAACTGGGCTGGTCCGAAAGGCTCCAGTCGATATCCAAATGCCCGCATGGTGGACAGCATCTAACATCCGGAGGTAGGAAGGACGGGCCGATCCATAGACCATGCTGCCATAGTCTAAGCGTGATCGAACAAATGCTCTATAAAACTGTAGGAGGCAGGACCTGTCAGCTCCCCAAGTTTTTCCGCCAAGGCATTTCAAATGTTCAACAACCGGAAGCCCTTTGTTCATAGATCTTTCAGGTGTGGGAGCCATGTTAATTTTGAGGCAAATAATAAACCCAAAAAGTGCACTATGTCTTGAAAAAGTAAAATACGGTCCCCCATTGTAAGCTCTGGTTGGTTAAAACTCCAATGAGCATGATTAAAATTGACACAGTCTTCTCAGATGAGAACCGAAAACCAGTTGTCTGGGCCCAGGCTTCCAGCCTCCTAAAGGTCAGTTGTAGCTGCCTCGTTGTCGTCTTAAGATCAGAGGAGCAGTAGAAGATTGCAAAGTCATCCACACACAAAGAGCATTTGACAGGGCACCTGACTGCAGAGGAAATTCCATTGATAGTGATGGCAAACAATGTGACACTGAGGACACTGCCCTGGGGCACACCATTTTCCTGAACATAGCAATCAGACATGGCATTGCCAATGCGATAATGAAAACGTCTCTGCTCAAGAAAGGATTGGATCAAAAGTGGCAGGCATCCACGTAGTTCCCATTCATGAAGTTGGCGAAGGATGTTGTACCTCCAAGTAGTGTTGTATGCTTTTTCGTGGTCAAAAAACACACAAACTAAATGGTTTCCGTGTAAGAAGGACTCCTGTATTGCCATCTCCAGTAGAATTAAGTTGTCAAGAATGTAACGGTAGTGCCTGAATCCACACTGGGAGCGGCTCAGGTAACCTCGGGATTCAAGCAGCCAGACAAGGCGGCAGTTGACCATGTGTTCAAGAGACTTACCCATACAACTAGTAAGGGCGACACTCCAACAACTGTTAGGGGCGCTACAGTCCTTACCTGGTTTCCAGAATGGAATTAAGATTGCCACTTTCCAAGCCATGGGGTACTGTCCATCAAACCAAATCTGATCGAAACACGAGAGGAGCTGACCTTTCACTTCAGGGCACAGATGACGAAGCATGGTGTAATGGATCTCATCAGGTTCTGGAGCAGTGTGTCTGGCTGCAGATAAAGCTGATTCTAGTTCCCGCAATATCCCTTCCCTGTCCCCTCCAGATTACTGCTTCCATCTCATGTGATAGTTATATTCTGGCCTAAGCTGTGCGAGGTGGCGGTCATATGTGCATGAGGTGTGCTTGATTGTGTGAATGAATGGTGTGTGTTTCTCTTTTACTGATGAAGGCTGTGGCTGAAAACTTTATGAGTATTTTAATTGTGCCTGTCTGCAATTTAGCATTAATCTTTACGGGTAGTAGCAATCTATCTTTTCTTACATTGTTGTTATTTCAAAGGAAGTAACAGAAATAGCTCATGCAGAAAAAAAGAAAGAGAGAGAATTTAAACTTAACATCTAGGAATATAGAATTTTCATCATTTACTCACACTAGCAATGAAATTAATTGAATAAAGAAAAAGATGCAATAACACGAGTCAGCTACTTCCAAATGCAATTATGCAAACTTATGCCTTTTCATTGCTACAACATTTCTGTTGCAGCCTTACAAAAACTGTGTTGCCTATGATACACGGAACAGAACAGCATATGAAATATCTTACGCAGTACACATTGTGAAACATTCGGATGCAGTCTGGTTGTATATTGTTCATTTTTTCTGTTTGGTTGCATGTACAAAATGCAGAAATATTTTTCATCAAAAGGTGTCAAATTGTATCCAAAAACCAAAATTTGCAGCTTTACTGTCACAAACTCATCTACAACACTTATTTCCATAGCAGACAACCAGGGTATATACTACACATTTATTATCCAGAATGAGATTTTCACTCAGCAGTGAAGTGTGCGCTGATATGAAACTCCCTGGCAGATTAAAACTGTGTGCCGAACCGAGACTCGAACTCGGGACCTTTGCCTTTCACAGGCAAGTGCTCTACCATCTGAGCTCCCAAGCACGACTCACGACCCGCCCTCACAGCTTCAATTCTACATCTACCTGCATCTACATCCATACTCCACAATCCACCTGACGGTGTGTCGCGGAAGGTACCTTGAGTACCCCTATCGGTTCTCCCTTCTATTCCAGTCTCGTATTGTTCGTGGAAAGAAGGATTGTCGGTATGCTTCTGTGTGGGCTCTAATCTTTCTGATTTTATCCTCATGGTCTCTTCGTGAGATATACGTAGGAGGGAGCAATATACTGCTTGACTCTTCGGTGAAGGTATGTTCTCGAAACTTCAACAAAAGCCCGTACCGAGCTACTGAGCGTCTCTCCTGCAGAGTCTTCCACTGCAGTTTATCTATCATCTCTGTAACGCTTTCGTGATTACTAAATGATCCTGTAATGGAGCGCGCTGCTCTCCGTTAGATCTTCTCTATTACTTCTATCAACCCTATCTGGTACGGATCCCACACTGCTGAGCAGTATTCAAGCAATGGGCGAACAAGCGTACTGTAACCTACTTCCCTTGGTTTTCGGACTGCATTTCCTTAGGATTCTTCCAATGAATCTCAGTCTGGCATCTGCTTTACCGACGATCGACTTTATATGATCATTCCATTTTAAATCACGCCTAATGCGTACTCCCAGATAATTTATGGAATTAACTGCTTCCAGTTGCTGACCTGCTATTTTGTAGCTAAATGATATGGGATCTATCTTTCTATGTATTCGCAGCACATTACACTTGTCTACATTGAGATTCAATTGCCATTCCATGCACCATGCGTCAATTTGCTGCAGATCCTCCTGCATTTCAGTACAATTTTCCATTGTTACAACCCCTTGATATACCACAGCATCATCCACAAAAAGCCTCAGTGAACTTCCGATGTTATCTACAAGGTCATTTATATATACTGTGAACAGCAACGGTCCTACAACACTCACCTGCGGCACACCTGAAATCACTCTTACTTCTTAAGACTTCTCTCCATTGACAATGACATGCTGCGTTCTGTTATCTAGCAACTCTTCAATCCAATCACACAATTGGTCTGATAGTCCATATGCTCTTACTTTGTTCATTAAACGACTGGGGGGAACTGTATCGAACGCCTTGCGGAAGTCAAGAAACATGGCATCTGCCTGGGAACCCGTGTCTATGGCCTTCTGAGTCTCGTGGACGAATAGTGCGAGATGTGTTTCACACGACCGTCTTTTTCAAAACCCATGCTGATTCCTACAGTGTAGATTTCCAGTCTCCAGAAAAGTCATTATACTCTAACATGATATGTGTTCCAAAATTCTACAACTGATCGACATTAGAGATATAGGTCTATAGTTCTGCACATCTGTTCGACGTCCCTTCTTGAAAATGGGGATGACCTGTGCCCTTTTCCAATCCTTTGGAACGCTACGCTCTTCTAGAGACCTACGGTACACCACTGCAAGAAGGGGGCAAGTTCCTTCGCGTACTCTGTGTGAAATCGAACTGGTATCCCATCAGGTCCAGCGCCCTTTCCTCTTTTGAGCGATTTTAATTGTTTCTCTATCCCTCTGTCGTCTATTTCGATATCTACCATTTTGTCACCTGTGTGACAACCTAGAGAAGGAACTACAGTGCAGTCTTCCTCTGTGAAACAGCTTTCGAAAAAGACATTTAGTATTTCGGCCTTTAGTCTGTCATCCTCTGTTTCAGTACCATTTTGGTCACAGAGTGTCTGAACATTTTGTTTTGATCCACCTACTGCTTTGACATAAGACCAAAATTTCTTAGGATTTTCTGCCAAGTCAATACATAGAACTTTACTTTCGAATTCATTGAACGCCTCTCGCATAGCCCTCCACACACTACATTTCGCTTCGGGTAATTTTTGTTTGTCTGCAAGGCTTTGGCTATGTTTAGGTTTGCTGTGAAGTTTCCTTTGCTACCGCAGCAGTTTTCTAACTCGGTTGTTGTACCACGGTGACTCTTTTCCATCTCTTACGATCTTGCTTGGCACATACTCATCTAACGCATATTGTACGATGGTTTTAACTTTGTCCACTGATCCTCAACACTATCTGTACTTGAGACAAAACTTGTGTTGAGCCATCAGGTACTCTGTAATCTGCTTTTTGTCACTTTTGCTGAACAGAAAAATCGTCCTACCTTTTTTAATATTTCTATTTACGGCTGAAATCATCGATGCAGTAACCGCTTTATGATCGCTGATTCCCTGTTCTGCATTAACTGTTTCAAATAGTTCGGATCTGCTGGTCACCAGAAGGTCTAATATGTTATCACCATGAGTCGGTTCTCTGTTTAACTGCTCAAGGTAGTTTTCAGATAAAGCACTTAAAAAAAATTTCACTGGATTCTTTGTCCCTGCCACCCGTTGTGAACGTTTGAGTCTCCCAGTCTATATCCAGCAAATTAAAATCTCCACCCAGAAGTATAACATGGTGGGGAAATCTACTCAAAATATTTTCCAAATTATCCTTCAGGTGCTCAGCCACAACAGCTGCTGAGCCAGGGGGCCTATAGAGACATCCAATTGCCATGTCTGAGCCTGCTTTAACCGTGACCTTCACCCAAATTATTTCACATTTCGGATCTCCGTCAATTTCCTTCGATACTATTGCACTTCTTATCACTATAAACACGCCTCCCCCTTCACTGCCCAGACTGTCTCTGCGGTATACATTCCAATCTGAGTTTAGGATTTCATTACTGTTTACGTCTGGTTTCAGCCAACTTTCTGTCCCTAGTACTATATGAGCATTGTGTCCATTTATTAATGAGAGCAGTTCTGGGACCTTTCTGCCAGTACCTCGTCTCCTACCTTCCAAATTTCACAGAAGCTCCTCTGTGAACCTTGCAGAATTAGCACCCCCTGGATGAAAGGATATCGCGAAGACATGGCTTCGCCACAGCCTTGGGGATGTTTCCAGAGTGAGATTTACACACTGCAGCAGAGTGTGCACTGATATGAAACTTCCTGGCAGATTAAAACTGTGAAAGGCAAAGGTCTCAAGTTTGAGTCTTGGTCTGGCAGACAGTTTTAATATGCCAGGAAGTTTCAAGATTTATTACGTTTTAAAGTATACATATGTTTCTTTTGTAACTACAAGAAATATGTTCTGTTTGTTTTTCATGTAATAAACTGGTAAGATATGATGTCTGTGAGGACTGAGCTGTGCCATGTACCTTGTCACCATCTGCAAATGTGCCGAATACCATTGCTCCCCAGGGAAGCAGACTTATATTGTCCACAGACATTGCAATCATTATTAAAATTTGAACTACTATTTTCTAATGATGGTGTAGAAGGGTGATTACTGTGGTTGAGTGTTGATCAGATTTACGATGATGTGAAAAAAATATGTATGTTCATTGCAAATTGGAGTCGGGAGGTTTGACAGATGGAAGGGAGAGGAGGAGGGGGGGGGGGGGGGGGGGGGGGGAGACAGGGTAGCGTTAAAGGAGAGAAGTAAAAAGTAAAAAGACTGAGTATGTTGGTGGAATAGAGGGCTGTGTAGTGTTGGAATGGGAACAGGAAAGGGGCTATATGGCTAAGGACAATGACAAACAAAGGTTGAGGCCACGAGGGTTACAGGAATGTAGGATATTCTGCAGGGAGAGTTCCCAGCTTTGCAATTCACAAAGCTGGTGTTGGTGGTAAGGACCCAGATAGCACAGGCTATGAAGTAGTCATTGAAATGAAGAATGTCATGTTCAGCAGCGTGCTCAGCAACAGAGTCGTCCTGTTGTTTCTTGGTCACAGTTTGTTAGTGGCCCTTCATGCAGACAGACAGCTTGTTAGTTGTCATGCCCATATAGAATGAAGCACAGTGGTTGCAGCTTAGCTTGTAGATCACATGACCAGTTTCACAGGTATCTCTACCTTTGATGCAATAGATGAGGTTTGTGATCGGACTGGAGTAGGTGGTGATGGGAGGATGTATGGGACAGGTCTTGCATCTAGGTCTATTACAGGGATATGAGCAATGAGGCAAGCAGTTGGGAGCAGGGATTGTGCAGGGACAGAAAGGGATATTGTGTAGGTTCAGTAGAAAGCGGAATACCACTTTGGGATGGGTGGGGAGGATAGTGAGTAGGACATTTCCCATTTCAGGGCATGATAAGAGGTAGTCGAAACCCTGACCGAGAATGTAATTCAGCTGTTCAAGTCCTGGATGACACAGAGTCACGAGGGGAATGCTCCTCTGTGGACAGACAGTGGGACTTTGGGAGGTGGTGGGTGACTGGAAAGATAAGACAAGGGAGATCTGTTTCTGTACAAGATTGGGAGGGTAATTACAGTCTGTAAAGACCTCAGTGAGACACTCAGTATATTTTGAGAGGCACCACTTGTCACTACAGAAGTGACGGACACCAGGTCAAGCAAATGAGGTGAAGGTGTTGACATTTTGGAGGATTGTGGATAGGATGTCCTCACCCTCAATCTAGATCACAAAGATATCACCAACGGATCTGAACCGGGAAAGGGGTTTGGGATTTTGGATGTTTAGGTAGGATTCCTCGAGATGGACCATGTACAGGTTGGCATAGGATGGTGCCATGCAGGTAATGCCTTTAAAGGAAAAGTAGCTCTGGGCGAGGACATAGTTGGTCATAGTGACTATGTAGGCAGTTGTTGGTTTGGAACCTGTCAGGGGTTGGGAAACAGTGTTCAATAGTAGTAAGACCATGGGCATCAGTGTTGTTAGTGTAAAAGGGATGGCATCAACAGTGATGAGCAGGGCACTATGTGGTAAAGAAAAAGGAACTGTGGAGAGTCTGTGGAGGAAATAGTTGGTATCTTTTATGTACGAAGATAGGTTATGGCTAACAGTGGGGCAAAAGGTAAGGCCTTTGGAAAGGACTGATATTTCTGTGGGGCTATGGCTTTTGGAGGGAGGGTTCATGACTGTGTTTCAGGTATAAGGGAGCAGAGTTTTTCTCAGTGAAACCACAATGGGGCATCCTGGGTGGCTGGGTTTATGGACTTTAGGAAGCATGTAGAAGGTAGGAGTGGTAGGGGTGAGGAGAGAGATGGACTCTGGGGAGAGGTTCTGCAATGGGCCTAAGGATTTGAGGAGAGAGATGGACTCTGGGGAGAGGTTCTCCAATGGGCCTAAGGATTTGAGGAGAGACTGGAGATCCTGCTAGATTTCTGGAACGGGGTCACTGTGGCAGGGTTTGTAGATGGATGAGTCAGACAGCTGGTGGAGTCCTTCTGCCATGTAATCCTTGCGGTTCAAAACAACAGTGGTGGAGCCTTTATCTGAAGGTAGGGTTATAAGGTCGGGATCAGTTTTTAGGTGGTGGATTGCAGTTCTTTCTGCAGGTGTAATGTGAGGTTGCATGTTGAGGTACTTGGGGAATGATGGTGAGATAAGGTTCGAGGTTAAGAACTTTTGGAAAATTAACATGGGGTGATTTGGGAGCAGTGGGGGTGGATCAGAGTTGGATAGAGGGGCGAACTGAGTCAGGCAGCGTTCGACATTGGTCTCTGGTTGAATCTGATTGGTACAGTTGGTGGTGGAAAAGTGTTTCCACTGTAGAGACCTGGAGCAGGAGAGAAGGTCTTTAACATTCCTGCATGACATAATTTGGGAGTGGGGCAAAAGGTAAGGCCTTTGGAAAGGATTGATATTTCTGTGGGGCTATGGCCTTTGGAGGGTAGGTTCATGACTGGTTTCAGGTCCGTTTGGTTTCTGCATCCTGCGTAATGGTGGGAGTGAGTTTAGGAGGGTGGGGTAAATGTACTAGGTGTGCAAGACAGGGTTTGTCAGCTATGAGGGCATGTGGGGGATGTTAGGAGGTTGTCGTAGAAGTGGTGGACAGTGGTAGCCTAAGGTGGGAGTACGAAGTGAGTGGGTTGGAGAGTTTTTTGAGGTGGTACTAAGCATGTTCCTCTAGTTGCTGAAGGGCAAGAGTTTCAAATGGTATTATGGAATCCAGGAATTTGGAATTGCATAGCAGGAGGATTTTACGGATATAGAGAAGGTATTGGAAGGAGGTTTGGGCCAAATTGATATGGTTTTGAAGGACAATGTTGGTAAGGGCTACGGATTGGCAGCATCTGAACAAATGGAGGTCATTGTGGAAGGAAGGGTGGCAGCCAGAGAAAATTAATTTTATGGTATGGCCATTAGACGGGGCGGGGGGGGGGGGGGGGGGATGCCATGAGCCAAGCTACAATGCAGATACAGTATGTGGGATTGGGTTCTGGCTAGAGATAAGGAAACTTTTCTGTGTTGATGCAGATGGAAGAAACAAGACACCATGGTGGTGGAAAAATGTAAATAAATTACAATTACAACCAAAAAATTTGCAAAAATACACCCACAAATAGGGGGGAAAAGCGATGAAATAAGGGGGAAAAAGATTAAATTTCAGGCAGTACATCAAAAATGAAAGGCAGAAACTAACCGAGATTGTCATGAAGGCACGATGAGATCAAAGAAAAAATATAGATAAAAACATTTTTAATGTGGGTTTCAGGTCTGTGGGTGGAGAATTGTGAAGAAGGGGAACGGCAGATGTGAATGGATCAGGTGAAATTAGTAGCTGCAAACTGGAATAGAGAGAAGGAGTGGAGGGTGGGACGGGTTGGTAGGATGAGATACAAGATTGTGTGACACAGGAAAGGTGTGGGAAATGACACGTAAAAATATGGGAGAGTGACGCAGGGAGAGTGACCAATTTGAAAGTAAAGGATTAATGTGTATAGGAGTAATTCGGGACATAAGATGCTGGTGTTGTAGCAGTGTATTGTGAGCAGTCAAGACAGTTGACACAGTGTAGCTTGTAAGCAGAGTGTGCAGTACTGTTTGCAAGGTAGCATGAGAATCACAGGAAATAAGAGGAAAAAGGATGGACACTGAGTATAGTAATCCTTAAAAATAGTAACAAACGAAAACAGCACTGGGTTAACTATGGAAGAAAAGCCGTCAGACAAAATCAAACAATGGAATATAACAACATTATGAAAATGGATAGTTGTTACTCAACAGATAGCGGATATGATGAGTCGCAGATAGGCACAACAAAAAGATTGTCACAAAATGAGCTCTCGGTCAACACGGCCTTTGTCGAAAAAAGACGAAAAACAAACGCACGCACGAACGAACACACACACACACACACACACACACACACACACACACACACACACACACACACACACAAAGTCTCTGGCGTCTAAAGCCAGACTATCAACAGCAAGGCATGAAGGGAGAGGCAACATGGTGACGGTAAGGGGAAGGCTGGGGGCGGGGAGGGGGAGGGATGGCAGGGTAGGGGTGAAGGACAGTACAGTGCTGCTACTGGGAGTGTGCTGGGACAAACTGGAGAGAGGTTGAGGCAGCTCTAGGTGCAGTCATGAGGTCAGACGGAGCGTGGGGAGCGGAAAATGAGAGAAGTAAAAAGACTGGGTGTGTCGGTGGAATAGAGGGCTGTGAAGTGATGGAAAGGGAACAGGGAAGGGGCTAGATGGTTAAGGACAATGACTAATGAAGGCTGAGGACAGGAGGGTTATGGTAATGTAGGATGTATTTGGCAGGGAGAGTTCTCATATGCGCAATTCAGAAAAGCTGGTGTTGGTGGGAAGAATAGACATGGCACAGGCTGTGAAGCAGTCACTGAAATGATGAACATTGTGTTGGGCGGTGTGCTCCGCAACAGGGCTGTCCAGCTGTTTCTTGGCCACACCTTGCTGGCAGCCATTCATGCAGATGGAGAGCTTGTTGGTTGTCAAGCCCACGTACAATGCAGCACAGGGTTGCAGCTTAGCTTGTAGATTACTGTTTTACTAGGAAAAATACCCAAGGGAAAGTAGAAAACAAAGACATATGGCACAATAACAGGAGAAAGGAAGAACCAGAAGGACCACAAACACTACAATGGACAAAACAGGACAAGAAAATCTCAGAGAAACACAAGAAACAGGGAGAAGATATTAAAAACAATAAAGCAAGATTACCATGGCTGGTTGACCATGAGAATAAAAAAGGAGAAGCCAGCCACTCTGCAACACATTAAAACCTCCACCTCTACGGTGGAGGTCACAGAGGGACAAAGGACATGCGCTAAAACTCAGATCAAATGATAAAACCCACCCTCACAAATAAAACATAAAACTAAAGCTGCTGTTGAGGCATTGTCACCCAGCACCAAAAGTAGGATGGTGGTAAAGTTAAAAGCGGGCAGTCCAGCAAAAGGTGGAAGACTTATTTGGGAGCCACGGTGACACTGAGGCGAGTCCTCGCAACAGAGAAGGTAACCATGTGTGAGCCATGTATGGCCAATGCAGAGCAGGCAAAGGACAACTGATTCCCTGCGAGCTTATCACAGGGAAGACTTCCACACATTCACAGTCCACATGCAGTTTATTGTGCATACTGTTATCCCATCTTCGTCTCCCAAAGCCAAAAAACCTTGTGGCATAAGACAGAACGCAGGACAGTTTCAGAGATGCCTATCTACAGGAGCAGTTTCCGGATAGCCTGTTTGGCCAGCCTGTCGGCAAGTTCGTTGCCTGAGATTCCGATGTGTCCTGGAGGTCCACACAAACACCACTGAATGACTGGACCATTCCAGGGCAGAGATGGCCTCCTGGACGTTTGCTACCAAAGGATGGCGAGGGTAGCACTGGTCGATAGCCTGTAAGCTGCTCAAGGAGCCAGAACACAGAAAAAATGACTCACGTACAACAGGAATGGATGTATTGAAGTGCAAGAGATTTGGCCACAAGCTCTGCAGTGAATACACTGCAGCCAGCAGGCAAGGAATGCTGTTCAATATGGCCTCTGTGGACATAGGCAAAGCCAACATTATTACCATCAGCCATCGAGCCGTCGGTGTAAACAACTTCAGAGCGCAGGAACACGTCAAGAATCGACAGGAAGTGACAGCGGAGAGCTTCGGGATTAACGAAGTCCTTAGGGCCGTTCAAAAGGTCCAGACGAAACTTCGGCCGAGGTGTACACCATGGAGGTGTGTACGTGAATGCACCTCAAGTACAGGTGGTAAAGACAAGGACTCCAGTTCGGAGAGAAGAGATCACACACGAACCGCAATCGTGAGCCCTGACCTGGGCCACTGATGCAAGGAGACAGTAATTTGGATGCTCAGGAGAACTATGAATGTGTGCAACATAACTGGCGAGCAGTTGTGCATGTTGGATCCGCAATGGAGGGACTCCTGCCTCCACCAGGACACTGGTCACCAGACTCGTTCTAAAAGCTCCCGTTGCTAGGCGAACGCCACAGTGGTGCACTGGGTCGAGTAAACAACGCTGAAGGCGCCACCGAATTGTAAACCAGACTCCCATAGTCAAGATGGGATTGAACAAGGGCTTTGTAGAGCTGCAGCAGTGTAAAGCGATGTGCACCCCAGTTGATTTTGCTCAGGCAGAGGAGAGTATTGAGGTGCTGCCAGCACTCCTGCTTAAGATGAGAAAGGTGTGGTAGCCAAGTTAATCGGGCGTCGAAAACCAGTCCTAAGAATCGATACGTCTCCACTACAGTGAGTGGATCGTCATTAAGATAAATTTCAGGTTCCGGATGAACGGTACGATGCCGACAAAAGTGCTTGACACACGACTCCACAGCTGAAAACTGGAAGCCGTGGGCTAGAGCCTGACTGCACCTTGTGAATGGCTCCCTGCAGGTGCCACTCAACAACTCCAGTACTTCAAGAGCAATACAAAAGGCAGAAGTCATCCACATACAGGGATGGGGAGACCGATGGCCCTACAGTTGCTGCTAGGCCATTAATGGCCACTAAAAATAGACACACATTAAATACGGAACCCTGCGGAACGCCATCCTCCTGAATATGGGAGCGAACTATGGGAGATACCAAATTGGACACGGAAAGTACGGGGCGACAGGATGTTTTGGATAAAAATCAATCGGGAGCGGGCCCCGGAGATCCCACTCTTACAATGAGGCAAGGATATGATGTTGCCAAGTCATGTTGTATGTTTTGTGCAAGTCGAAAGAGATGGCAACCAGGTGTTGGCGTCTGGAAAAGGCTGTTCGGATGGCAGACTCGATGGCCACAAGATTATCATGACATGGACCCAGTAAGCCGTGTGACTCCAGGACCCAACCCCACCGCTGACACACCATCTGTTCCAGCAGCTTACAGAGAACATTGGTGAAGCTGATGGGCCGATAGCTATCGACATTAAGTGGATTTTTACAGGGTTTTAGTACCTTAATGATAGTGCTCTCCTGCCATTGCGATGGAAATATGCCATCAAGCAAGATCCAGTTAAAGATGACGAGAAGATATCGCTTGTAGTTAGACGAGAGATGTTTAATCATCTGACTGTGGATCCGATCCGGCCCAAGAGCTGTGTCAGGGCAACGTGTAAAGGCGCTGAGGAGCTCCCACTCTGTAAATGGGGCATTACAGGGTTCACTGTGGCGTGTAGTGAACGAGAGGACTTTCATCTACTACAGTGGCACTCACCTGAAGATGGCCAGAAGACTCTGCGCCGAAATATCGTGGCAGGACATTACTGATATCCGGCAGTTCTCCCATGTTTTTATGGAATGAGAGGACTTTCCTTTCCATCCACCGTTTGAGGGTGCCAAAGGCTGGGGGGTAGTTCTCCAACACAGAGGCTTGAGAATAGTGCTCAGCAATCGCGTTTGCATCGGTTGAGAGCACTCTATTGATGTTAGCACCAGGGACACCTGTTGGGGTCCGGTACCTAAAAAGATGTCTGATCATCCAGACTTGGGAAGATGACGCATGGCACCCAATGGTCGACACGTACCTCTCCCAACACTCATGCTTCCGTCATTTTATAAGCAGGCGAACACGGGCACGGAGCCGCTTATATGCTATTAGGTACTATAGGGAAGGGTGTCGCTTATGTCACTGTAGATCTCGCCGACGTTCTTTAATTGCCTCAGCGACTTCCAGCAACCACCAAGGGACTCTCTCTCACAGGGGGCACCCTATAGAAAGAGGGATCACAATTTCTGATGCAGCAATTATCGTTGTAGTGATCTGCTCAATCACAACATCAATGGCACTATGTGGGGGAGATTCAACGGTGCATTGTTTAAAGCCTATCTGGGTAGGCGTCCATGGGCATGATGCCAGGGGAGTGACAGGTAGATGGGGAAGTGGTCACTATCACATAGGTCGTCATGTGCTCTCCAGTGGATAGATGGGAGGAGTCCTGAAATCGATAAATCAATGGCCAAGTAACTACCATGAGCCACACTGAAATGTGAGGTGGTCCCAGTATTTAAGAGGCAAAGGTCAAGTTGGGACAGTAAATTTTCGACATCTCTGCGACGACCAGTAAGCATGGTGGTAAACAACAAGGGGTTATGGGTGTTAAAATCTCCCAGAAGTAGGAAAGGTTTAGGGAGCCAATGAATCAGTGCAGCCAATACTTTCAGGGGTACCACACCATCTGGATGGAGATATACATTGCAGACAGTTATTTCCTTCATCATCCGTATCCTGACAGCCACAGATTCAAGATGAGTTTGAAGGGGCACAGGTTCACTACATACCAAGTTCAGGACACAAACGCAAACTCCACCTGACACTATTATATTTGCTACGGTTCTTGTAATAGCCCCTGTAGCAGCGAAGGGCAGAGATCCGCAATGCCAGGAACCACGTTTCCTGGAGGGCAATGCAGAAAGCAAGTGTAAAGCTTAACAGTTGCCACAGCTCAGCCAGGTGGTGGAAAAAAACGCTGCAATTCTACTGGAGGATGACGTGAGTGTGAGACTGGGAAGGCACGAAACACTCAATGAGGCAGTCTACGCCTCAGGGTCACCTGCTGCCACCGATTTATTTCCTGAACAGGCTACATCCATTGTATCTGAGGGTCTGGCAAAATCTAGGGCCTCAGCAGACACCAGAATCTTCAGCTCATCCTCAGACATAGAGCTTATAGGCAGTGGTGGTGCCACCGCAATTCCCTTAGTCTTGGGAGTCTTCTTTCTGGATTTCCCTCGCTGATCCTTGGGTTTCTCTGGCTCGGAGGGCTTCACTGATTCAGTCTCCAGGACTGAGGATGATCATGAAGCCCTTAGACCAGCTGCTCTTGGGCTCTTCAGCCATTGACGGTGTCATCTTTCCCACTAGCAGAAATCTGGGAAGGGAGAGACCCAAGGGACCCCTTCCCAGCGAGAGGAGCCGAAGAAGACGTTGTACCCTTCTCCAGCTGAGAAGTTGGGACTGGTGTCCCCGATGGTTAGGCGACAGCGCTAGCAAGGCAGGTGGTGCAGGAGCAACAGGAAGGGAAGTGCCCCCCCCCTCCCCCCCCCCCATCGAGGGGGCAGGTGTAGTCTTCCAGCTCAGAGCCGACTAGAAATCGCAGAACTGATGGGGCTACAACTGTTCTCGTAGCGACGGCATAAGAGGAGGTCATATCCACAGGATGCAGACGTTCAAATTTCCTCTTGGCCTCGGTGTAGGTCAGTTGGTCCAGGGTCTTGTATTCCATGATTTTCCTTTCTCACTGTAAAATTCTGCAGTCTGGTGAGCAAGGGGAATGATGCTCTCCGCAGTTGACACAGATGGGAGGCGGAGCACATGGAGTATTGGGATGGGATGGACAGACACAATCTCGACATGCAATGCTGGAACTACAGTGGGAAGACATATGCCCAAATTTCCAGCACTTAAAGCACCACATTGGGGGAGGGATATATGGCTTGACATCACAGCGGTAGACTATCAGCTTGACCTTCTCGGGTAACGTGTCACCCTCGGAGGCCAAGATGAAGGCAGCAGTGGCAATCTGATTATCCCTCAGACTCCGATGGACACACCTTGTTGCTCTACGTTGGCACACAGTCCCTGCTTATCCTGACTGCAAAAGAAGGTGCCTGTGGAATATAATACCCTGGATCATATTGAAGCTCTTATGAGACTTGATGGTAACAGAAACATCTCCCAGCTTGTCACAAGCGAGTAACGCCCATAACTGGGAAGGGGATGCCATTTTTATCAAGAGTGACCTTGACAAGCCCTCCACCTCTCTTGTCCTCTAAATGCTCTACAAAAAACTGAGGCTTCATTGAAACAAAGGAGTCCCCATCAGCTCTCGTACATACGAGGTACTGCGGCGAATAAGGTTTGCTGCCGTCCTTAGGCTGGCATTCCTCCCACGGTGTGGCCAGACTGAGACTTGGAATGGGAATGCTTAGAGATTGCCAAGTGATGATGTGGTATGCTTCATCGTGCGTCATCCACCCTGATGTCACCCACCCCGACCAGGGACCCCCCTCACAGGCACCACCCCACCACCCACCACCCAGCCGCAGCAAAGGCCACCTGGCAGGATGGCCATTGCCAGAAGTCCCCATCCCCCAGGGTGACAGGCATCTACTCCTTGGCATATGTAGGGCAGAAGTCCCCATCCCCCACGGTGACAGGCATCTACTCCTTGGCATATGTAGGGAGTTAACGGCGCAGGCATCAGCGGAGCAATCTCTGTGTAGTCAGGGAGCTACAACCAACAGGCTACATGGTGGCCCCAGCACAACAGACTGGCTACCGTGCTGGATATAAGGTGCAAAGAATTCCATGGTCACTGTCGGCACAGAAAACAATACTGCTTAGTGGGGGGAGGAAATCGCATCCAGGAAGGTGTCCTCGCTCAAGAGATGGAAGATGAGTGGGGCTGCAATGCCATGACGAGAAATTGGGCTAAAGATCTCAATGCACGATGGACATCATGCACCATGTAAGGCGTCCTTCCCCAATTGGCTTGCTCTTCAGGAAAATTTTGAAAAATGGAGGTCAAGCCCTACAGTGGCCATCACATAAAGGCCAAACGGTGTGAGACTCCTTTTAGTCACCTATTACAACAGGCAGGAATATCTCAGGCCTAATCCCCACCTTGGGCCCGCAGGAGGACCACTGTAGGAGGAGTGGGAAGGATAGTCACTACAGATATGACGGCCATGGATGGCTAGGCTCTATGGAAGGGACCTCATAGTATAGTATGGGTGGCAGCTGTTTAAGTGGAGGTATTGCTGCTGGTTGGTAGGTTTGATATGGACACAGGTGCCGATGTATTCATCTTTGACGTGGAGATTAACATCAAGGAAGGTGGCTTGTTGGATGAAGTAGGACCAGGTGAAGTGAATAAGAGTGAAGGTGTTGAGATTCTGGAGGAATGTGGACTGGATCTCCTGACCATCAATCTAGATAAAAAAGATGTTATCAATGAATCTGAACTAGGTGAGAAGTTTGGGATTCTGGAATCTTAGGAAGAATTCCTCAAGATGATCCATGAATGGGTTGGAATAGGATGGTGTTTGAAGGTAATGCCCTGAAAAGAAAAGTAATTATGGGTGAGGATATAGTAGGTCATGGCGACTAGGAAGGAGGTTGTTGGCAGCTTATCTATAGAGTAGACCACACTCTAGGTTAGTTGAAAGGTGATAGTAAGGTTGTTAGATGGTGCAACTTTTAAAGTTCCTGGCAAATTAAAGCTGTGTGCAGAACTGAGACTTGAACATGGAATCGAAGCCTTTCACAGGCAAGTGATCTGTCAACTGAGCCGCCCAAACATGACTCACAACCAGTCCTTACATCTACTTCCGCCAGTATCTCATTTTCTACCTTCCAAACATCACAGAAGTTCTCCTCCATCACTTGTAGGGCATATCAGCACTTTACTGCAGAGTGAAAGATTCATTCTGGAAAACCCCCAAGGCTATGGCTAAGCCATGTCCCCCCAATATCTTTTCTCCCAAGGACGCTGGTCCCGCAAGTTCCAGAGGAGAACTTCTATGAAGTTTAGAAGATAGGGGATGAACAGGTCGTGAGTAATGCTTGGCTAGCTCGGTTGGAACCATGATCTGGGCACGACACATTCAAAGAAGACAGTTAGGGATGCAGTTTAAAAATGGGCAAAAAGGACATTATTTCATATGCAAACTTGAGAATCTGGAAGGTTCAATGAGAATACATGAAGAACACAACTAAAAGATGTCACAACATATTTATACTAAGGGCAAAGATCAGTTTAAAGTGACATCTTATTAGAAAGATAATTTATGAAGCAAGGTCAATCCATATGAAGTGATCCAGTGAGGGTTGCTTGGCCCTTTTTAAATATTTTGACTTTTTGTGTGTGATTGCCCTATAATTCAGAAGTTCAGAACAGTTTTTAAGAAGTTTAATCTTGTACCGTTGGTTTTGAATGGCAGCCATTTTTAATTGTGAGCGTATGATGGATTTTCAGTTTGGACACATCAGCGTTAATTTGAATATCTCTGCACTGGATTAAGTCACAACATTGCAATTGACATGATTGTTTATTACTCAAAATACCCTAAATTCAAATACAATCAGTCAAAATGATCTCCAAAGTTTGGTATTGAAATTTTACGGTATATTAATAACTTTTACTTATGGACCGTCTGACAGCAACTGAATAAAACACAATTTTAGTGCCATACGCGTTTCGCCTCTATTTTCTGCAAGGCATCATCAGTGGCCTGGAATATGTACATATGTTAGCTATTTTATTTACATTTTTGTCATTGTGCCTATAGGTTATAAACAGTTCTGGTGGTTGGTATTTCCTATTAAGTAGTAATGTTTTGAACTGTACTTACAGGTTGCGTGGACAATTTCCTACATATTACGCTCCTGTTGCATTTTTGGTGTTGTATATGTAGGAAATTACGCTCCTGTCGCATATTTGGTCTTGTATATGTAGGAAATTGTCCACGCAACCTGTAAGTACAGTTCAAAACATTACTACTTAATAGGAAATACCAACCACCAGAACTGTTTATAACCTATAGGCACAATGACAAAAATGTAAATAAAATAGCTAACATACGTACATATTCCAGGCCACTGATAATGCCTTGCAGAAAATAGAGGCGAAACGCGTATGGCACTAAAATTGTGTTTTATTCAGTTGCTGTCAGACGGTCTATAAGTAAAAATTATTAATATACCGTAATATTACACGCAACTGAGGAAGACAGGACTATAAAATTTGGTATTGAAAACTTAGAAAATCCAGTTTTTAGACCCAAAAAAAAAACAACCACGGAGCAATTTATCAGAGTATATATATTTTTTCTCTCTAGTTAGATATTGTAAACTACTAGCCTAATATATAGCAAGACCATGACAAATGTTTCCTTAATTTTTTATAAATTTTTGAAATTTGAAAAACTTTACAAAAAATAAAGTTTGGGGGTAGTTATCTTTGGTGGGACTGACTACAAAAAATTTGATTTTTGCACATTTTGCACACTTATATGATAGCAAAGTACTGTTAAAATTTCACCACTGATATCTGATATGAACAAAGATACGAATTTTTGGAAATGATGAAATAATTGACATTGCAACTTATATTTGGTTAACACTATCATCCTAGTATTATTTGTTTTAACAGTAAAATACTAAACAATAGCAGCCTTTGCTTTAGTTCTATGTTAAAAATTGTCCTTTTACATCTAGGTTTATTCTAAATTATTACAGGTCCAAAATGATAAAAGTGTAATAATAAACAGTAGTCAGTGACAAGCCGGTAAATGAACTGTGTACACACACTACATTTGCTGGATGTGCGATTGTTGTAGTGTCAGTCTGTTCAGGAACCTCTGTTACAGTGGAAGCTCATACTTCATTGAGAGTGTAGAATATTTTGTGCTTTTGTTGTGAGTGTAATTTTTGATTACTTAAAATAATTTTAAAATTTAATAGTAAATAAATTTGAAAGACTAACTGGAATGCAATAAAATGGATGAATAGTGCTCTATTGGATATATATAGTATGTGAAGGGTGTCATGAACAGTTTATGGTTCAGTTTCAAAAAACTTAAAAAATGTTAATGACTTTGATGAAGATAGACAAGCTTTGTTTAAGTTATGAACGTGTTCTTCGTTATCATTAGTTTGCGAGTATCGTGAGGAAAAATACATTCAGAAGTACAATCACATTTGTGGAGGGGAATTGCTCTGAACCACTCAAAGTTCATGAAAAGCCAGTTCTTAAATAAAACTTGAACATCTGTTCTCCTAAGTGCACGTAAAACAGTTTCCCGAGGGGAAAGTAATGAGATTCCTGGAAATTCCTTGTGCCCAAATTGTTACTAAAAGATATTTATCATTAACCCAAGACCAGAATTAAGTAATATTGTTAATTACATTGATATTCCTAATGAGGAAGCTATTAGCAAACTGGATTTTGCTTGTTCTAATTTGGAGGCATCTCCTGCTCTGAAAATAAGAAAATTGAGTAGCATAAAAAGAAAAGCAATTACTGAAAGCAAGGTACAACAAATTTCAGAGAAAATTAGAAAAGACTTAGAATCATTCTTTAATAATGCAAATGCCAATAGTATTTCTAAAAAAGAAGAAAACTTACCCCCAGAGTCATCCAACACAGAATACCTGAGCTTAATTAAGAAATTAAAAAGTAAGCATTCAGTAACATTTAAAGAGGAAAAGTTAAATTTTAAGTTTGCTCCATGACTCATCGTCAAGAGAAAAAAATAGTTGACGATTTCAACATTTCTGATCGTTTGGTGAGACTAACCTAAAAATTAGTGAAAGAACAAGGCATTCTAGCAGTTCTAGAAAAGAAGAAAGGAATAGGTGTAAGTGAAGAAACAACTGAAAAGATCAATGAAGACAGTATGTAGAATGTGCCCCAGTAGCAAACATAGCAAAAGAATTGTTGAAAAAGCAGAAACGACCAGCACTGTAAAATTTAAATGAACTTTATGTAGCTTTCTAAAAATGCTCATCCTGAATGCAAAATTGGAGGGTCAAAATTTTGTGACCATCACCCTAAGTGGTGTATTTTGCTCGCCTGCTCAATAACACATCCCGTATGTGTTTGTTTACTTCATCAAAATATCAAACTGATGATTGCGGGTGCAAAACTCAATGGTGTTAACTACAAAGAGTTACTAAATTCAATTATCTGTGACGCTAACAAATACGACTGCATGTTGAGTTTAATTGGATAGATAAAAAATCTACGAGGGCAGTTCAATAAGTAATGCAACACATTTTTTTTCTGTAACAGGGGTTGTTTTATTCAGCATTGAAATACACCAGGTTATTCCCCAATCTTTTAGCTACACAACACTATTTTTCAACGTAATCTCCATTCAATGCTACGGCCTTACGCCACCTTGAAATGAGGGCCTGTATGCCTGCACGATACCATTCCACTGGTCGATGTCGGAGCCAACATCGTACTGCATCAATAGCTTCTTCATCATCCGCGTAGTGCCTCCCACGGATTGCGTCCTTCATTGGGCCGAACATATGGAAATCTGACGGTGCGAGATCGGGGCTGTAGGGTGCATGAGGAAGAACAGTCCACTGAAGTTTTGTGAGCTCTTGCATTGTCATGAAGAAGGAGAAGTTCGTTCAGATTTTTGTGCCTACGAACACGCTGAAGTCGTTTCTTCAATTTCTGAAGAGTAGCACAATACACTTCAGAGTTGATCGTTTGACCATGGGGAAGGACATCGAACAGAATAACCCCTTCAGCGTCCCAGAAGACTGTAACCATGACTTTACCGGCTGAGGGTATGGCTTTAAACTTTTTCTTGGTAGGGGAGTGGGTGTGGCGCCACTCCATTGATTGCCGTTTTGTTTCAGGTTCGAAGTGATGAACCCATGTTTCATCGCCTGTAACAATCTTTGACAAGAAATTGTCACCCTCAGCCACATGACGAGCAAGCAATTCCGCACAGATGGTTCTCCTTTGCTCTTTATGGTGTTCGGTTAGACAACGAGGGACCCAGCGGGAACAGAACTGGTGAACAATTGTGACAGCACTACCAACAGAGATGTCAAGTTGAGCACTGAGTTGTTTGATGGTGATCCGTCGATCATCTCGAACGAGTGTGTTCGCACGCTCCGCCATTGCAGGAGTCACAGCTGTGCACGGCCGGCCCGCACGCTGGAGATCAGACAGTCTTGCTTGACCTTGCGGCGATGATGACACACGCTTTGCCCAACGACTCACCGTGCTTTTGTCCACCGCCAGATCACCGTAGACATTCTGCAAGCGCCTATGAATATCTGAGATGCCCTGGTTTTCCGCCAAAAGAAACTCAATCACTGCCCGTTGTTTGCAACGCACATCCGTTACAGACGCCATTTTAACAGCTCTGTACAGCGCTGCCACCTGTCGGAAGTCAATGAAACTATACGAGACGAAGCGGGAATGTTTGAAAATATTCCACAAGAAATTTCCGGTTTTTTCAACCAAAATTGGCCGAGAAAAAAAAAGTGTTGCATTACTTATTGAACTGCCCTCGTATTCATCGAGTTGCGGCAGATCACACACACAAAAGAGGATTGTAATTAGGCAAGCTTTTGGAGCCAGTGGCTCCTTCTTCGGGCAGAAGGGCTGAAGGGAAAGGAAGAGGAGTGAACAAAAAGGACTGGAGACGTCTAGGAAAAGGTGTACATTTCGGGAGAGTCACCCAGAACTGTGGGTCTTGCAAATTACCCTGTCTTCCACCTTTACGCTCTCAGGTTTCCAAATCTCGTCTGATACAGTCCAACAACCAATCTTTCCTTCTCATCCCGTACGGTAAGTCTCTCCCAACCCACAGTTATGGGTGACTTTCCAAAATCTACCCCTTTTCCTAGACCTCTCTAGTCCTTTTCCTTCACCCCTCTTTCTTTCCCTCCTACTCTTCTGCCTGAAGAAGAAACCACTGGCTCCGAACGCTTGCCTAATAACAACCCTCTTGTGTGTGTGTTCTTCTGCTGCTTGGAAAGTAAGTTTTTTATCAATCCAATTAAATCATTTTGTCAAAAATTGATTGTTTCCATTGTTACATGATGAGTTTTTATGATAAATGCCATGGTAAGAAAATCGCTCTTGAATTGTTTAACAAATCTGAAGAGGAAATGCCCAACAACGTTACGTTCAAACATTGGGTCACAACCGTCGCGTGTGAATCTTCATAAAATGCTTTGTTTATGTCTTTGGTAGGTATGGATATGATGACAAGGCCAACAGTTTTCGGTTGTTGGCGATGATGGGGGCGTTGTCTCTAGTAAAATTTCTTCAACTACTCGGATTTTTGGGTGAAGTTATGAAGTCTTCAGAGTGTTGTAAAGAAATGAGGCTTACTAAAGTTCCGGCGTCTCAGGCCAGGAACGGCTATATGTGGAGACGTCATAAGGATAATAGGTCAAGGGAAGTGTTCAATTCCAATTTTCTAGGTGGTTTTTTTTACGGTAGTATTAAGTGAGGTGGTGGTGAAAGTTTTGAGATTTATAGTGAGGTATTGGTAGTTGCTGTTGACCTACATAGGTCAAGGGAAGTGTTAGATTCCAATTTTGTTGGTTTTTTTGTGTTTTTCTGAGGTAGTGATGATTGTGGATGTGCTTGTAGTTTAGGGTTTCATGATTTGGTATCGGTACTTTCTGTTAACCTATAGAGGTCAAGGGAAGTGTTTGATTCCAGTAGATATTGTTTTCAGTTGATTTTTTGAACGTTGTGGTCATTTTATTTTAACGTTTTTGTCATTTGGTTTAGTGGTATGTGTTTATTTTTAGTTTGTCCCCACCCAAAAACCCCCAATTTCCCCTGCTTATCCTGTTAGTTTCATTATATTTTTGAAGGAATATGTGTTTAATGGTTTTTCGATCTATTTCTGTGTTTGCTGTCATGTTTACGCAATGACGTCATAGTCACCATATGGGAGTAGTTGTGAGTGGCCGTTTCCGCCATATTGGTGACGTCATTGGTCATAGAAGACGAGTGAAATCTGACGTTTCCGTTAAAAAAAAAGCCTACAAAGGAAGACCACAGAGGAAATTCTTACAATAGAGGACATGTATGCCTTCTGCAAGAATAATATTAAAGGCAACGCCTATTTTCTTCTCAAGAAAGATCTTCATATTGAAACAACACTTCAAACCGGATTTGAAAACTGTGTAGCAATAAAAGAAACAAAGCAATTCTGCAAATTCTGAACTGGAGAAAACTTAATTCGATGTTTTCTAACACCAGATACTGAAATTTATGAGGGTCATTGTGTCAGTAAACCTCTGTCTTTAACATTGAATGACATAGTGGCATGTACGTATGATAAGACATTGGTGGCTTGCACAGGTTATTTGGAAAACAATGATGTTTTCATGCATATTTACCATCCTGCTCACCCAAGAACATCATTCAAGAAATCTACTAGTGACATAGTTTGGATACCAATGAAAAATGTTTTAAGGAAGCTTTCAGTGCTTGAATTTACCACAGCAACAGGGGGTCTTATTTTACATCATTAAATCTGTCTGAAGAAATAAGTTTTCTTAACAATCACTACTAGGATAGAATAGGATGCACCGCATCTTGAAATTATGTTAACTGAAAATATTTATTTGAAATTTGTCAAGATAATATAAATGTCCTCCCATGAACCATAGACCTTGTCGTTGGTGGGGAGGCTTGCATGCCTCAGCGATACAGATAGCCGTACAGTAGGTGAAACCACAACGTAGGGGTATCTATTGAAAGGCCAGACAAACGTGTGGTTCCTGAAGAGGGAAGCAGCCTTTTCAGTAGTTGCAGGGGCAACAGTCTGAATGATTGACTGATCTGGCCTTGTAACACTAACCACAACGGCCTTGCTGTGCTGGTACTGCAAACGGCTGAAAGCCAAGGGAAACTACAGCTGTAATTTTTCCAGAGGGCATGCAGCTTTACTGTATGGTTAAATGATTATGGTGCCTTCTTGGGTAAAATATTCTGGAGTAAAATAGTCCCCCATTCAGATCTACTGGAGGGGACTACTGAAGAGGACGTCATTATCAGGAGAAAGAAAACTGGCGTTGTACGGATCGGAGCATGGGATGTCAGATCCCTTAATTGGGCAGGTAGGTTAGAAAATTTTAAAAGGGAAATGGATAGGTTAAAGTTAGATTTAGTGGGAATCAGCGAAGTTCGGTGGCAGGAGGAACAAGACTTTTGGTCAGGTGAATACCGGGTTATAAATACAAAATCAAATAGGGATAATGCAGGAGTAGGTTTAATAATGAATAAAAAAATAGGAGTACGGGTAAGCTACTACAAACAGCATAATGAATGCCTTATTGTGGCCCAGATAGACCCGAAGCCCATGCCTACTACAGTAGCACAAGTGTATATGCCAACTAGCTCTGCAGATGACGAAGAAATTGAAGAAATGTATGATGAAATAAAAAAAATTATTCAGATAGCGAAGGGAGATGAAAATTTAATAATCATGGGTGATGAACTCGATAGTAGGAAAAGGAAGAGAAGGAAATAGGTGAATATGGATTGGGGGTAAGAAATGAAAGAGGAAACCGCCTGGTAGAATGTTGCATAGAGCATAACTTAGTCATAGTTAACACTTGGTTCAAGAATCACGAAAGAAGGTTGAATACATGGAAGAAGCCTGGCGATACTGGAATTTCTCAGATAGATTATATAATAGTAAGACAGAGATTTAGGAACCAGGTTTTGAATTGTAAGACATTTCCAGTGGCAGATGTGGACTCTGACCACAATCTATTGGTTATGAACTGTAGATTAAAACTGAAGGAACATGCAAAAAGGTGGGAATTTAAGGAGATGGGACCTGGAAAAACTGACAGAACCAGAGGTTGTACAGAGTTTCAGGGAGAGCATAAGGGAACAATTGACAGGAATGGGGGAAAGAAATAGTCTAGAAGAAGAATGGGTAGCTTTGAGAGATGAAATAGTGAAGGTAGCAGAAGATCAAGTAGGTAAAAAGACAAGGGCTAGTAGAAATCCTTGGGTAACAGAAGAGATACGGAATTTAATTGATGAAATGAGAAAATATAAAAATGCAATAAATGAAGCAGGCAAAGAGGAATACAAACGGTTAAAAATGAGATCGACAGGAAGTGCAAAATAGCTAAGCAGGGATGGCTAGAGGACAAATGTAAGGATGTAGAGGCACATATCACTAGGTGTAAGATAGATACTGCCTACAGAAAAATTAAAGAAACCTTTGGAGAAAAGACAACCACTTGTATGAATAACAAGAGCTCACATGGAAACCCAGTTCTAAGCAAAGAAGGGAAAGCAGAAAGGTGCAAGGAGTATACAGAGGGTCTATACAAGAGCGATGCTCTGGAGGACAATATTACGCAAATGGAAGAGGATGTAGATGAAGATGAAATGTGAGATATGATACTGCGTGAAGAGTTTGACAGGATACTGAAAGTCCTACGTCGAAACAAGGCCCCGGGAGTTGCCAACATTCCATTAGAACTACTGACAGCCTTGGGAGAGCCAGTCCTGACAAAACTCTACCATCTGGTGAACAAGGTGTATGGGACAGGCAAAATACCCTCAGACTTCATGAAAAATAATTCTAATCCCAAAGAAAGCAGGTGTAGACAGATGTGAAAATTACCGAACTATCAGTTTGATAAGTCACAGCTGCAAAATACTAACGCGAATTCTTTACAGACGAATGGAAAAACTGATAGAAGCCGACCCTGGGATAGATCAGTTTGGATTCCATAGAAATGTTGGAACATGTGAGGTAATACTGACCCTACGACTTATCTTAGAAGCCAGATTAAGAAAAGGCAAACCTACGTTTCTAGCATTTGTAGACTTGGAGAAAGCTTTTGACAATGTTGACTGGAATACTCTCTTTCAAATTCTAAAGGTGGCAGGTGTAAAATACAGGGAGAGAAAGGCTATTTACAATTTGTACAGAAACCAGATGGCATTTATAAGAGTCGAGAGACATGAAAGGGAAGCAGTGGTTGGAAAGGGAGTGAGACAGGGTTGTAGCCTCTCCCCTATGTTATTCAGTCTGTATATTGAGCAAGCAGTAAAGGAAACAAAAGAATAATTTGGAGTAGGAATTAAAATCCTGGAGAAGAAATAAAAACTTTGAGGTTCGCCAATGACAGTTTAATTCTGTCAGAGACAGCAAAGGACCTGGAAGAGCAGCTTAACGGAATGGACAGTGTCTTGAAAGGAGGACATAAGATGAACATCAACAAAAGCAAAACGAGGATAATGAAATGTAGTCGAATTAAGTTGGGTGATGCTGAGGGAATTAGATTAGGAAATGAGACACTTGAAGCAGTAAAGGAGTTTTGCTATTTGGGGAGCAAAATAACTGACGATGGTCGAAGTAGATTTGTATGGAGTGTAGCCATGTATGGAAGTGAAACATGGACGATAAATAGTTTGGACAAGAAGAGATGTGAAGCTTTCGAAATGTGGTGCAACAGAAGAATGCTGAAGATTAGATCGATAGATCGCATAACTAATGAGGAGGTATTGGATAGAATTGGGGGAAGAGGCGTTTGTGGAACAACTTAACTAGAAGAAGGGATCGGTTGGTAGGACATGTTCTGAGGCATCAAGGGATCACCAATTTAGTATTGGAGGTTAAAAATCATAGAGGGAGACCAAGAGATGAATACAATAAGCAGATTCAGAAGGATGTAGGTTTCAGTAAGTACTGGGAGATGAAGCAGCTTGCACAGGATAGAGTAGCATGGAGAGCTGCATCAAACCAGTCTCAGGATTGAAGACCACAACAACAACAATATAAATGTTGAGTTCAGCAATTTTTTTGGGTTCTTGTATATTATTCAGTACCTCAACTTCAACAATAACTGATTACATCAAGCCAATATCACACATGAATTATGCAACAGTCATCAGATCAATTTCAGCGTAATGTGACTTATTTCATCATTTCCAAAATTTCCTATCTTTGTTCAGAGTCAAATACCAATGTTTAAATTTTTACAGTACTTTGCTATCATATAAGTGTACAAAATGTGCAAAAATCAATTTTTTTATAGACAGTTCCACCAGAGATAACTAGCCCCAAAATTTATTTTTTGTAAAGACTTGCAAATTTCGAAAATTTATGAAATATTAAAGAAACATTTGGCAGTGTTCTTGCTCTATATATGGTTAGTACATTACGATATCTAACTAGAGATAAAAATACACTCTGATAAATCACTCCGTTGTTATTTTTGGGTCTAAAAGGTGGATTTTCTAAGTTTTCAATATCAAACTTTGGAGATCACTTTGACTGGTTATTGTTGAATTAAGGGTATTTTGGGAAATAAACAATGTTCTAGAGGAGACTTTTCTAAAACCAATCACCCAAATTGACACTAATGTCTTCAAATGGAAAACCATCATGCACTTACAAATAAAAATGGATGCCATTCATTCATTGAACGTGAGCGAGGTAATCTTTTAAGAACTGTTTTAACTTCTCAACTACAAGGTAATCACATATAAAAGAACTGAAATACTTAAAAATGGTCAAGCAAACAACTTAGTTTTTATTGGATCACTTCACTTTGAGTGCCCTGGCATGCTTTTTCGTGAGCACATACCTTCACCTATGTCATCTGGAGGACCAATGCTGCGTCCAGGCATCTTTGCACCAGACCAGCCCCGCTCAGTAGGAGCTAGGCGCAGTCTTCGAAAGACACCCATCTCATTGCGCATTTTAATGAGGCGCGCTTCACGTTCTGTGTCTTCAGGAAGCTGCTGCTGTTGCACTAACTCTCGCCCTCGAACAACTGGACCAGTCAAGCCTGGCCATACTATGTTTGCCTTTCCTGTATAATAAAAATATTTAATGTCAACAACACAATATTGAACTTTCTGACTAAAAAAAAGACCATATAAACAGGTGAAAGATTACCACTATTTTCAGCAACATGAAAAACTAAAATAAAGACAAAGACAAATATTTGTACGTTTCTGCTAACATAAAGAGGTTTATAGGCCAACAGAATCTGCATTAGGTTATGTGAGAAGTTTTGTCAGTATGTCAGCTCTGTGATAAACTGCCGATACAAATTTAAATTCACACATTATTACCAAATAATACTGAAAAATTCATATGCCTTCATTTAGTTTCACAAGTGAAGTTACGAACACAAATTCCAGAACCTGTAAGAAGCAATAACGACTACTATTTTTACATTGCTACGTTCATCCAATGGCATTGTTACAGTACAAAGCATGCACTCTCATTCTCCAACAGGTATATCATAACGGTCACAATGAACGCGCGATGAAAAGGAAAACACATGTGTTAAATGTAATGTTATAAAACTGCTGTCATTTGTTAACTACGTATGCATTATTAACAGCCGTACAACCGATGCATTAGATACATTAATGCAAGATATTGATAATCTAACAAAGATAGAAATTGGCCTCTGACTCACCAACACCTATAATTTGACCTTTATTTAAGTTCTTCGCTATCTTCTTTCCCACTCCCTTACCCCGACCTCTTTTCTTGCCCGCATTGCTAACGCTGGTTACACCTTTCCACAGTTCTTCAGCAGGCACTAAAAGACATAAACAAGATTTCAAAATGTAGTATATTCATTCAGGGTCATTAATTGTCTACGTTCTAATACGAAAGTGACTGAAAAGATAATAGGGCATGCCAATAATTACATTTATTGAAGAACGTCGCCGGCCTAATTTGCTGCTGTAAAACGTTGCAGGGCCTTATATTTGGCAAATCACATGCCGACTGTGTTACAGACGATATCAATTTCTGCTGGACTAGTGCCCCTGAAATGAGATGTGGTGTTTCACAGAAAAGTTACAAAGTTCACAAATCTCACACAAAACATTTCAAATTTTCAAATGAATTACCAGTCTGTTGCGCGAGTTTTAAAATACTGCGACAGTTTAACATTTTACTATACAACAGATACAGTATGACAGTTAACTAGTCGTAACTCTAGCTGTCATAACAATACTTCAGTACTTTTCATATTTATCCCCAACATTAAAAACAATAACATAACACACTACTCATATTCAAACTCAATCTTTGCCCAAAGTTGCTAGTCAAGCCATAGTCGCGACCTTCGACCATAGATATCTTTGGTCGAAGGTCGCGACACTCACTGCTGTAAAAGTTGTTGCCGTTATTCGACCATAGATATTTATGGTCGAAGTTGCCGTTTGAAAGAAGGTAGCATTCATCTCACGCTAGGTGAGGAGAGCCCTACCCCATAGAGACTAAGGCACGCGCTATCATGAGTTTCACGAGTTGTCCTACCGACTGTTGTGTGCATCTTGAATCTGCATTGTTATTTGTTTATGTGCTTTAATTGTCCGGTGTTGCTAGCGTGTACGTCGTTCTGAACATGGGCTCTAACGGAGATGAGAGAACTTTCGAGCAGATCCATGAAGATAGTCTGAAAGATTTTACTATCTTTCTTAGTTGATTTTCAACACAAAAACAAAATTAAATGGAACTAGATCAGGGTGTTCCAGCTCGTCGGCTCCGTTGTGAGCCGCGGAGCACTCTCAGTGCCAGGGAGCCGTGTCGCTTGCTGTTACCATTCTAGTGGGCCAGCACGCTAGCACGTGGCACGGCTGGATGAGGGAGGCGGCAAGGCAAGCGTTTTGATGTGCCAGCTGCGTCTTACAGGATCGAGAACCTCATACTCTTAGCTGCTAAGACGTGGTTACATGCTATGTAAGTAAATACGATGTTCAGGAAATAAATAAGAAACAGCTGTTTTACAAGAAATTGCATACTAAATTTATTGGGCCTCTGTAGTTTGAAATTTTCTTTTCATTACAAGATCGGAAATATCAGTCGTCAAAGTGTTCGCAGCGTTGATGCGGAGGATGGCCTTCATTGTTGCATCCTGAAGAAACGATCGTTCCTTACTTTTTACTCTTTTCATTGCTGAGAAAAGCTGCTCACAACAATACGTAGATACAAACATGCACATGATCTGAGCCGCATTGTTGTGTAGCTTGGGAAAAGTTTTTTGCTGTAATGAACGATACCCTCGTGACAAATGTAACGTGTTGTAGTACCTCAATTTCAACAAAGTTGAATTTTTCAAATCAATAATCTCCAATTGAACTGACGATGACAAGTCATCGGAGGAAACTGAAAAAGGAATGCTGAACACCTTAAGTTCCATTTCCACACTAGTGAGGTCTCGGAATCGTGTTTCAAACGACATGATGAGCTGCTTTAACTTTGCTTGGTAATCGCCAAAAGTAATTCCTTCACGTAGTTTTAAAGAAGCAAGACTACTGAAGAACGTTAAATGTCCATTACTCATCTGCCTCTCAAAATAACGTAACTTTCCCATGAGCGCTTTGATCTGGTCGTGCATGTCAACGATTAGCTGTCCTTTACCCTACAATGACAGATTTAAATTATTCAGATGCATAGTTATGTCAGCTAGGAACGCCAGGTCTGATATCCATTTTATATCTTTTAGACAAGGCATTTCTTACTCTTTCATTTCGAGAAAAAGGGATACTTACTCACGAATGGCAAAGAAAACATCAAGAAATTTTCCCCAACTCAGTCAAAGAACTGCACTGTGGTAAGGTATATCCCCATTCTCTGCTTCCATGCCTTTCAGGAATCCTTTGAATTGGCGATGATTCATACCGTGAGGCTGCACAAAATTCACACTTCACGACATCTTTCATTACGCCACCTAGCTCTACTGTTTCAGCACACAGTGCCTCTTGATGAATGAAACATTGAAGAGTGAAAATGTCTTTCCCGAATTCGTCCCTGAGTTTATACTTCAAACGAGAAGCAAAACTTTGGTGACACCCGATCACTTGTGGTGCAGCGACTGTCGCTACAGAATGGAGCTTATCCCACTGCAAATTCATATTGTCCACTGATTCACAAACAGCTTCAAAAATGTCACGTCCTGTTGCGGTGTAATCAAGCAGTACCACATCCAAGAATTCTTCATTTACTTGAAGACATGTATAATGTCGTTGCATATTGTACCTCTTCGCAGATTTAAATACTTTATGACATAAAACACACTGCGGACGACCATTCCTCTCAATCAATAGAAAGGCATCCTCCAATAGAAGTACAGGGCTCCCGCGGCTAGTAATAGCTGTCATTGAACACGGATTATTGCGTCAGTTGCGGCTGCATGCGGCCAGGGGGCAGTGAGTTCGCTTTTCCCCTCCATGCGGGCTCCAAGCTGCCGCAGTGAGCGCTCCGGAGCACTCCGGCTCCCTGGAGCTCGGTTGGAACAGCCTGAACTAGATGGTTTAATATTTCTAGCAACATTCGGAATTATCTTCAGAACCACTTCAATTTCTCAGTTTAACGTTTCTGCCCACATGAATTACGTACAATTCATTGGATTTTATAAAAATACGAAACACTTTAATTTCTTCCTATTTCATGTTTTTATCCACATCATTTATTCAATATTAATCGGATTGAAAACATGTCTAGACACTTTTTTAACTTTCGGTATGGTTATGATTCCTTCATTCAGATATTCGTTACGTTCATGAAACACACAATAACATCCCACATTCTTTAGATTGCAGCTTAATAATTAATTATTTCACTTTTCTGTCCACACGGTTTATGCACGATTCATCAGATTTAAAAAGAATGACAAGCTTTTTTTAATTTCGTTATGGCTCCTTCGCTCAGACATTAATTGTGTTCAAAAATACACAATAACATCACAAATTGTTGGGATTACATTTAACAATTCATTCAGCTGGGATGAGCATATCACACAACTCCTGCCACTTCGTTTGTACACATGTATTTACATTTAGTTTTGACGTTATCGGTACAACTGGAAAGATCGACATACGTACTCATTTAGTCGATTTAGGTGATTTACGTCACGATGACGTAGCGTTACGTCATTATGACGTAGGGTTCTCCTCACCTAGAAGCGTCTCGCGGGCCCCGAGGAATCATGACGTCATATCATGGCATGACGTCGTCTCTCATGCTAGCCAATATCGCTGGTAGTTTTCGAAACGCGGATATTCTTTGAACATGACATGCTGATGCCTTGTGGATTTGTGTATGATGGCGGGATTTGTGTGCGTTAAAGCTTTTCAATCACGGAAAAAATTGATAATACTTGCTGCAAAAGCACATGTTCGCAGAGGAGAAAGGATAGTTTATATTTCAGACAATGGACGTTAAGTAACTTCCATTAGTAATCTTATCATGCGCAAGAAAAGTAAAATGTATGGTAAATCTACAGAAATTTCATTCTTTGTGCAGATAGTATTCTGATGCATTATGTTGCCCAGTAAAGTTTCTTTCAATGCATCTATGTGGATTATTTGTGGTAACAGCGTATTCCCATAACAAATGGCTTCGGTATTTTTTCCTGATCAAAAACTGTGTAGTAACTGTATTCTAACTTCAGTAACCTGCACATTTGAAAACTTTTGAATGTTCGCAATTAATCATTGATCATAGTCAGTATTTTTGACAGTAAAATAGATATGAATTGCAGTGACTGAATCCAGATTTGTGAATGGTGTAATGTGATTTTGTAATGGATGTTTCAGAGTTTCTGAAGCGAAAGTCCAAGGAAGAGAAGACAATGAGAAGTAGCTTTCTTGTCTGTTTAATGGTTTATAGGCCTACTGGGGAAACTCGCCATGTAAAAAAACGAGTAATGCATCCAATTTGGTACCTCTATGGTGATGTGGAAATCCGAGCATTGTTAATGAAGAAATTAATTCTGTGTGTGCCTTTCTTTTGATTCCTTTATCATGTTGCTTATAGTAGAGCAAATTTAATTAAAATACCCAGGTGATAATTTCAACATAAATTGGACTATGTGCATAGCTGCTTCTCACAGGCAAAGTATAAATATTCACCATCCTCTGGCATGCGTGTTCACTATTCAGTTATGGCAAAAGAAATCACTGACTCAAAGCATAATTTGCTTGGTAGACATAATTGGAAATGGCCTTTGTAGTTATAATTTTACATTATTAGATTATAGTACTCCCTGAGAGATTATCTTCTGCATTTCTTGGCCCTGACATGATTAGTAATGGCTGTTTCACTACCAGGTCTGGCATACAGCATTAAGTGTGCTGCTCTGCTGTCAGCAGCATGGTAGTCAATGTGTTAAGCAGTCATTTAGGAACTAGTGTGAAGTATATGCATCTGTACAGCCTTGGCTAAAAAGATACAGCTATAATGCTAATTACTGTTTCAGGAATTATCCCTTACACAGTTAAATATCTTATGTTAAATATGTACGAGGGCCGTTCAGAAAGTAACCTCCGGTTGATTTAAAAAAATACACCAAGTTAAATAAAAATATTTTAATATATACATCTTACAACTACATCTTTGCACTATTTTTCTACATAGTCTCCATAGCGATTGAGGCACTTATCGTATCTCTTCACAAGCTTTGAAATTCCTTCTGCATAAAAATCACCCGCTTGTGCCTGGAGCCAGCCTGTGACCGCATCTTTGAGCTCTTCGTCGTCATCAAACAGCTGTGACCCGAGCCATTTCTTCAAATGCATGAAGAGGTGATAATCACTTGGCGCCAGGTCTGGGCTGTAAGTTGGATGGTTGATAACGTCCCACTTGAAGGACTCAAGAAGGGCTGTTGTTCTGCGAGCAGAGTGAGAACGGGCGTTATCGTGCAAAAAACCGATACCGGAAGTCAGCATACCACGGCGTTTGTTCTGTATAGCCCGTCGTAACTTTTTTATTGTTTCACAGTATACGTCTTGATTAATGGTCGTACCACGTTCCATGAATTCAACCAACAACACCCCTTTGGCATCCCAAAACACCGTTGCCATCAGTTTTCTGGCAGAAAAATCTTGCGAGGCTTTTCTTGGTTTGGTAGGCGAATTTGAATGTGCCCACATCTTTGATTGTTCTTTTGTCTCAGGGTTCACGTACTTAATCCAGGTTTCGTCACCGGTCACGATTCTGTTTAACAATGGTTCTCCTTCGTCCTCATAACGTGACAGAAAGTCTAATGCAGAGGCCATTCTTTGAGTTTTGTGGTGGTCGGTAAGAATTTTGGGCACCCATCGTGCACAGAACTTACGGTAACCCAATCTTGCTGTCACTATCTCGTACAAGAGAGTCTTAGAAATCTGTGGAAAACCAGTAGACCACTCCGACATTGAGAAACGTCGATTTTCACGAACTTTTGCATCAACTGTCTGAACGAGTTCGTCAGTCACCAATGATGGTCTACCACTCCTCTCTTCATCATGAACGTTTTCTCGTCCACTTTTAAATAAACGTACCCATTCACGGACAACTCCTTCACTCATAACTCTTGGTCCATACACGGCACAAAGCTCACGATGAATAGCTGCTGCAGAATATCCTTTGGCTGTAAAAAACCTTATGACAGCACGCACTTCACATTTGGCGGGGTTTTCTATTGCAGCACACATTTCAAACTGCCACAAAAACTAAACTAGCGCAGGTACGACGTTCACTCGACCACGGCTTGATGCCGACTGACCTGTTGAGTGCATGAACGCACAGATGGCGTCGCTACTCCCCCCACAACCCGCACTGTGACCAATCGGAGGTTACTTTCTGAACCGCCCTCGTATCTAAAACTGAATTCATGAATAACTTTATAGTCATTTAATCATTTGGCTTTGTAAGATATTTAAATAAAAATACCGCAAACCGAAAAATCGTCTGGAAATGGTAAGGGATATCAAATATAAGTAAATGTTTTTCCTCACTAAGATTAAAGTGTAAAATTGCTGATACCTGGTTGTTACCATGAGATCACTGCTGGCCCCAGCAGAGCAATCTGCTGTGACCACCAGCACCTTCATACCAGCCAATGGGTTAATACACAACACAGGGCAGTGCAAGACTTGGTCCGTAATTGTCATTGGTTGAAGCAACTAAAATTAAATTTCTGAGGTATGCTGGAACTGTGTTATTGGTATATTCCCCAGCATGATTTAAAATTTTTGCATTGGAATGGCACTGACAGTGTGTAATATATTTTGCAACTGAGAATAGATACTTAAAAATTTTTGTGGGAATATATTTCAAGAAACCCTTTCAAACCAAACCTGACAATTATATTGACACACAACTAAACCCACCTGAATGGCACACTGGGTTACACAAGCATTAGCTGTAGGTGTAGAATAGGTAATTTACACAGAAAACTTTTCATACAAATTTTATTGTCAAGCACACTAAAGTTAAGGGAAAGATGCAATGCCTAGATGAGATAAACATGGACACACAATAACTCGTTTTGCTCAGATATATGAAAAATTAACTGTAGTATTATATGACGTATAACATATATATGACATAAACACATCTGAGGTGCAAATTTGTGGAGAGGAGAGATTGCATTGAACCTGTTGTGTATGGTGCACATTTTGTTGCAGTGCTGGGATGATGTCATCCAGATTTCAAAATTAGGGGTTTTGTAATGAAACTGTCATCAGTTTTAATATTTAAAAATAAACAAGCCTGAAAAAGGAAGCTGAACAGGACTTTAAATTAAATTGCAAAAATTTTCTTGTTTTGCACATTCACTGCGACTGACACTTAAAAGCTCGTGGCTAGTAGCTCTTATTGACCTTTGTGTCAGCCACAGTGAACATATTGAAGATTTTAAAGTAACAAAGTAGTTGTTGACATTCTGGTATTAATGGATGGCAGCAGGAAACACAGCAATGAAATAATGTGAATTACTTAAACCAGGAATTAAACAAGTCTACATAGCTTTGAACACAGTCAAAAAATGGTTGGTTCAAATAGCTCTGAGCACTATGGGATTTAACTTCTGTGGTCATCAGTCCCCTAGAACTTAGAACTACGTAAACCTAACTAACCTAAGGACATCACACACATACATGCCCAAGGCGGGATTCGAACCTGCGACCGTAGTGGTAGTGCTGTTCCAGATTGTAGCGCCTAGAACCGCTCGGCCACCCTGGCTGGCAAACGCAGTCATTTCACACTTCTTACTCACTGCATATTTGTGTGCTATATCTAATACAGTAACCTTTTATTTTCTCATCTTTGATCTGGAACACGTGTCACATCTTACTTGTTTTCCTAGAGCAACTCTAGGTTTACAAGATCCACATTTCAGAATTCTGGTAATTGCTAGTCCTACCTCATGCTGAGAGTGTGGGATGATAGCTGTCTCTTCAGATATGATCTCATCAACTGCCATTTCAGAAACTTGAAGCAAAAATGTGATTATTCAATTTTCTGTCAGTGATGAATATATCACTAATGTATAGGTATGTTCATGATGGTATAGAACAGTGCAGGGCCATCTTCTGGAACACCTGCTGGGTAGACTAAACTGTGCACTTCACATCCAGTGCATCAATTTCTTCATAGATCTAACATTACTGATAGGTAATACAGGGAACCCAGGACTTTGTACTGGGATAATTTCTTTTGTTGATTTGAGTAAATGACAAAATACTGCTCCTAAAATTCAAGGATCGTTCTGTATGCTGATGCTACACCCATTGCATGCAAGTGTAAAGATCATGAGCAACTACAAAAACTATGAAACTGTATTGCAAATGAAATAATTCAGTATTTCTATGAAAGTCATCTCATTGTCAGCACAAGATAGCAGCAGTAACAGATTTTCACCCCACAAGAGAGATTTTGAAATTCAGTTGTGCACTGGAACTGATATTGTCATCAAAGAAAACTACTGCTTGGTTACGGTTAAACTTTCTATATTTAACATGTTATAACATGGAAACTAATTACCATACAAGAACATAATTTGGTAGCATTAATGACAAGGACATGGGGAAGAGAAATAATGCAGAATCAATTCAATTGAAACACTTTTAATGGGCTGCTACAGTACACCATACCATTACATACCAGTACCATTACTGGTGACGGTGATGGAGGCTGTTATGAAAAGTTAGCGATATCATTCAAATCTGATATGGCAAGTGAACAGAACTTTTGATCCACGTGAGTAAAATTATTGTGTAAAATCGATAGTGCAGCTTCTTACAGAAGTCTCTTCAGGGCCTTCGCAGTCTTTCATTTACATGTCAACATATTTACTCCCTAATAGTATTTGTTGTTCATAATAGGGGTATTTTTACTCTGTTCAGTGAAATGAACTGGCAAAATACTGAAGGAAAAACAATGTCCATGTAGACTATACATCCCTGCCTATGATTCAGAATGGAATTTCAAATTCTGATCAAAAGTCTTTAACAGGTTGCTGCTAGACATCAGGTAGAAAACTGAAAATCCTAAGATATTAAAAAAATACAGAGTAAAATAATTATTTTATTAGCATCTCCTCAAGGATGCATATGCTAGTTAACACTAAGGTTCAAATTAACAGTGTTTTAATGTTACCATTATATGTCGGGAAGTCAGCACTCATTGTAAAATTCTGAAATGCTTTGTACGAAGTATGAGAGAAAAACAGCACTTGAATAAAAAAGCCATTTCTAGCTTTCAGGGTCATTACTTCCTTCCTCTGGGAAGATGAATACGTTTGTGACTGGAAACGAGGGGAAGATCACTTAGACCACCCGTATAGAACACTTATGTGACACATTCATGAGTACTGCTCCAAAAATTTGAGATCCAGGTCAGATTTAAGCAACACATTGAAGCAACTCAGAGGCTGGATGCTAGATAGGTTACCAGTAGTTTCAAACTGTGTGCGAGTATTATTTTGTATAACACTATGGAGAAAGTTTAGAAGGCATGAAAAATCAGGGCTCGGATGATAGACAGCATTTCTTCTTTCTCTCTTTTTGCGAGTGGAACGGGAAAGAAAATGATTTGTAGTGGTATAAGTTACTCTCCACCAGGTACCATTTGGTTGCTTGTGTAGTATGTATATACACAAAAATACGGAAGAAAACTGTGACTACCTACTACATTAAGAAGTAATAGTTGAACTAACCTAAAGCTTCGTGATTTACTTCAAATGTTTTGTTCCACTGACACACTCTGACAATCAGTGACTTGCATCTATAGCAGTCTTACAATTTGGAGATGTCAGTATTGCTTCAATCTATTAATATTCCCTCATTGAGCTCTTTTTACCTTAAGATCACATAAACTAGATTTTTGAGAAATTACATACAGGAAGATGTGATTGGCATATAGCTGTTTGTTTACAGGAAAACAACGATCAAAATTTAAGCATATCGGTAACACACACATGGCAAGAGCACATATCTGGGCTAGAGCACTATACTGGATTTCGCCCCCTCCCCCCCTTTTCCCTAGAAACCTTGACTGGAGTAATAACTTTATTTGTAGCATATTCTGAGGTCTACATTAGGTTGAAAAGCGATAATTTCGTTGGCAGTTGTGGAACACAGCGAATGAGAAATAAAGGTTGTTGTAACAGACAGACGCGTGTCTTTGCGTAATATTTGTTTGCGGCATATTTAAATGCACTTTCCCACATTTAACGCATTTCTCATAATAAAAAAAAAAATAAAACTTCTAGGTCATCCCCAAAAAACATATATTAGAAAATGAACAAGCATCCGACGCGTTTTGATGTATGTTACGTACATATAGCGTACACAAACTGGAAAAATGCAATGAGCGTTCCACTAAGGATCCTTTACCATATTTGATTCGTTTTTCTGCATTTGCTACTGCTGGTATGGGTTCAAAGACAAATTCGTGCTCAAACGTCTCAGTGGTAGTTAGCCTACATTAGTAAGCTACAGTTAATGCGTTAAAAACATTTAGACACATTGTCCGCAATGCGTAATATGTGTTATGCTATAAATCATTCTGCCTTTCGACCAATAATTTGTAATCAGTTGGCTTCAATCAATTACGTATGTCTCTAATATGTAACTTTGACTACGCTGCGGATTTATCATGTCACCATAATCCAGATTATTCGCATTTAAACCTTCTTTCTACATTCTATTCTGTTAACGGAAGCTTCATTCAAACAATCTGGATTGCTTTGACATTCCAAAACAACAGCTGAAGGCAGGTCTGTTTAAACGCTGTAGCCAACATGTGACGTCACTTACGTAAACAGAGTTGTTTACAGGTCTAGTCACCAGGCAGCGCTGTCACGCGTTCAGCCTTTCTGATGACGTCATGAAGCGATTACTCGGGACACGCGAGACGCACGTCTCCTCACCTAGCGTAGATGAATGCTACCCTTTGAAAGATGGAGCGACACTAGCGCTCCAAGCGGCAGGTAAGGTGAATTTCAGACGCGTCGTAAGCATAATGTTTGTTTGCATCCATTTCCTACGTAATTTCCGATTTATTCGAGTTATTGTCTTGCGTCCAAGAGTTTGTGTCGTATCAGAAGGCATGTACGTTTCTAAAAATGATTCTAAAATATGCGCAAGTATGGACAAAAACCATGAATAGAGTGGTAAGCGAAAACACATTCGTGAAGAAACACTTGTGACATTGGACAGAATTGCAGCTTACCACGTTGATATCAAAAGAATATAAACACACAGATTCACATGTAAGAAGCACAGACATGTACCTCTACATGCAAAAGCGATCGACAGCTCGTTTATCGTTCTGTAGACTTACTGTGTTTGTCATTGTCGCCTGTTGCCACAAGTACAACCTTCATCTTTATATTATTCTAAGTGGGACAAGCAACTGCCAAACAGTGGGAGACATATGCTGAAAACATTTAATGAGCTGATTACATTACATTTCACGAAAAACCAAATATTTGAATAATTTTCAAACAATCTGTCTATAGGCACTTTCCTTGTCCCGTAACAGTTTCGCTTCTGCACATTATGACACTTCACACGCTTTTGTAAGACACGAACAGCTGCACTTAATTTAACCACTTGATCATCAAAGCAGGTCTATGTTGATGATTCACACGAATCTGGCACTGATACACGGAGAGTCGAACTGGCTGCTTCTGTGTCATAGGACTGTTTTACAGCTTTAGATTGACTGTCGAATCTTTATGGCAGTTTCTTCTTCATCGCCAGTTGAGGGGGCTTATTTGGAATGTCAAACAGTGTGGGTACTGCATTCCAAACGAGTTTGTTATTGTCTGCGTTCATGAACTGGTTTTGTTCGAAATGTAGCGAACAAATCCTAATCTTATTATACAGGGAAACTGGGTCTTCTCGTCTGCTATTAACTTGCCATTTTCTGCTCCTAAAACGAACCATTCATCATTTATACACATATAGTTTGCAAGTGAATCCTGACAATACAGTTTAGTAACATAATGGTATATACCTCCCAGGATCCTTAGGAAACCTAAAAAAAGACAGCTGTGGTGTCTTCTTCCTGTTGTTGCTGCAATTTATTGCGCTACAAACGCTCCCGATGGTAAAAACCATTGTATAAATCAAAATAAACATTCACTATTCGCTTTCACGATCGCGCCGAACTCACAGTTCAACCTACCGGCCGCTTGGGACGCTGCTGGCGCTGTAGGCAACAAAATAGAGGCAAAGTGTCGCGACTGTTATGTTAGACTGTGGTCAAGCAGTATTTCGAATCAAAGTTGATTTGCATGTACACCAACCTAATGATCTCTGGCCAGGACCAACTGTGCTACGGTGGTGTGTAGTGACTGGCTTTTTTCTTGTTCTGTGGTGACCGGAAATTGAAAACTTGTGGTCATTCATTCTGTCTGTAAACGCCACGCTGTATATTACTATCTTTTTTCCATTCCTTCTCTTTTCTTTCACAAAGTTGTGTCCTTCATATACATCTATTCGTCGTTGCTGTTTAGTGACATATCCTCGCTTTTGTTTAATTTCGTTGTTATGTATAAACAGGGGTGCCGCACACACAAGTAAGTCAAACAAAATTCCTTAGTCTGAGCAAAGCATTTCCGATTTTACAATTTGGAAAAATAACTTTACGCTGTCAAGAAGTTTAATTATTCACTGCATTTTTCCAATTTTTCAAATAAACTACGTAAGATTAAAAGTTGTCCAAATATCTTGTTCTATTTTAATAATTCAATTAAGGTCTGTCTAAAAGGTGCCTCTTTCGTCTTGCACAATCGCAGACGCACGGAAATGAAAGGGCATGAAGTATACATAAAAGGTTGTGGAAAGAACGCATGTACACATGGGCGTTCTCGTGTTCATTGCCGCATTGCGCAAGCAGCCTGCTATGAAAGCCCTTCCTTGCTTGGAAGCTTGTATTGCATTTATTATCATGAAAAGGTGACAGTATTTGATCATGAAATATAATATGTAGATTACCATCCTCAGACTCGACAAATTTGGGAATTTCATAGAAGCCAGAATCCACTAGAAAGGAGGTTCTATTTTTCAGTTTCATATTATTTGCATCATCAGTTGTTTCATGTCTTTTTTTATTAGTTTGTTGAGGAACTACACATACCTCATCTCTTCTTTGTTCAGATATCAGGCTCCTCAGTTCTTGTGCTTTTAAATCGCCATAATACAAATATTCCTCCGTCGCTTTCATTTTTCATACACACTTTTCATACGTTTTTGGCATATTCTGTTCAGTTTTCCTACTTCGAAACTTATGGTATTTTATTCTTTACAGATACACAAATCGAATGATCTTCAAAAGCCACATTTCACACAACGTTTAGCTTTGGCTGTAATCATCCATAAATTCAAGTTTGCTTCCTTTGAAGTCAATAGGCATCATTGCAAATAAATAACTATACAGCAAACCTCAACACACTCCACAATCACACACAAATAGGCGCTGCTACCTGCTTGAGCAAGCAGTAAAGGAAACAAAAGAAATATTCGGAGTAGGTATTAAAATCCATGGAGAAGAAATAAAAACTTTGAGGTTCGCCGATGACATTGTAATTCTGTCAGAGACAGCAAAGGACTTGGGAGAGCAGCTTAACGGAATGGACAGTGTCTTGAAAGGAGGATATAAGATGAACATCAACAAAAGCAAAACGAGAATAATGGAATGTAGTCGAATTAAGTAGGGTAATGCTCGGGGAATTAGATTAGCAAATGAGACACTTAAATTAGTAAAGGAGTTTTGCTATTTGTGGAGCAAAATAACTGATGATGGTCGAAGTAGAGAGGATATAAAATGTAGACTGGCAATGGCAAGGAAAGTGTTTCTGAAGAAGAGAAATTTGTTAACATTGAGTATAGATTTTTAAGTGTGAGGAAGTAGTTTCTGAAAGCATGCTGAAGATTAGATTGGTAGATAACATAACTAATGAGGAGGTATTGAATAGAATGAGGGAGAAGAGGAGTTTGTGGCACAACTTGACTAGAAGTAGGGATTGGTTGGTAGGGCATATTCTGAGGCATCAAGGGATCACAAATTTAGCATTAGAGGGCAGCGTGTAGGGTAAAAATTGTAGAGGGAGACCAAGAGATGAATACACTAAGCAGATTCAGAAGGATGTAGGTTTCAGTAAGTACTGGGAGATGAAGCAGCTTGCACATGATAGAGTAGCGTGGAGAGCTGCATGAAACCAATCTCAGGACTGAATACCACAAAAACAACAACAACCTGTCATCTGCCAAAATGGGCAAGGATTCCCACTGAAGGTGGGTAGCAATCAGTGAACTCAATATTAATAAACTGGAGAAACTCTTCAAAGGCGTCCTTGCCTAGAAATCCATGGCTCAACTGAAGAACGGGATGCAACCCATCGGCTTTGATGAATGATGTTCTTCAGTAGTCCCATCCATGGCTCAGCTGAAGAATGTGATACAACCTTTCGGCTTTGATCAATGATGTCATGGGTCATTCATAGATATTAATGGCTTTACTTTCGAGCCATAGATAATAAATCAGTTGTCTGCTGTGGATAAGCGCCATCATTGAAAATTGAAGAAAAAAAAAAGATCGTGGTTTTAAAAGAAAGTGCTAGACGTTGCGTAAGATTTATTTCATTTGTATTGATTTAAATAACTGGTTCTTTCCAATTCATTCTTAGTGAGTTTGAGATAATTTGGAAGAATACTTTTAACATTTAGAAGAATTTTTAGTTTTTCATTTTCGTTTGTAGGCATGGATTTAAATACTCCCATGAATATGGAAGACTTAAAGCAGACTTTGGGAGTAGACATGATAGCAACCATTCGATTTTTGCAAATATCTGGTCTTCTTGCTGATTTAGTTCGATGTTGTGAGTGCGGCGAACATATGTGCCTGATAAATGCGTCTGCTCGTCGTACTCACGATTTATTCTTATGGAGGTGTAGCAACCAATAGTTGGTCGCCCTGTTGTCCATAGGCTTCCATCAGTCTCCTCACCTCCTGAGGAGGAGCACTGTCCTTGTAATGAAGGTATGACGAGGCCATTACAAACTCCCTCATGAATCCGGTTGCTGCATCCTGATGGTCACTAAGTCTCTAGAACAAAAGTCCACCACTGGCATGAAGGGGATTCCATTTTTTACACAGGTGCCTCGTTCTGTGGTTTCTTATATTTCTAGCATAAACCAGCTTATCTCCAGTGCCACCGAGGCCCGATACACCCCCTTTATATAAATGGGGTTCCTGAATCAGGGCCACGTTCACTTCTTGTCGTCCTTGAAGATGACTCGGGACAGCAATGGCCCCTTTACTGTGTTGCTGATTTATCTGCAGCACATTCAGTCTCCATCTTGCTGCCATTGTTGCTTCTGATGTCTTTGATTACCCTGATGGCAACCTGCGAGAACCCCAAGAATAGTCTCAGGTCCTGTTCTTGCATTGCCTTCAGGGACTTCTGTCTGACCTCCACTACAAGGGTTTGGCCATTTGGTGCAAACTTCTGGTTGATTACCTTCCAATCCTGTGTTGAGACTTTGGGGTTTTGAGACACATACAACACAAGAAATAAAAATAATTTTATCTTACCCACTGTGCAACTACAACGCCTCTCGGTGTTAATAAACCAAAATAGCTCCCAAATTAGCTCCCATGGCCTCGAAATATAAATTCAGAAAATGTCCCAAGCCCCTCCACAAGTAGTAGTTTACAAAATAGAAATAAGAGACAAATATAGGGAAATCCATAGTAGAAAAATAATAGAAAAAGAAAAGAATTTTAATCATGAATGTTGGAAGCATGGGAGGGGGGAAAACGATAGAAATGGTTAAATTATTAGTTATTCTTATATATGAGAATATCAATATTATAGTCACAGAACGTGGGTCTTGAAAACCAAAGATAGCGTTTACTAAACTATAAATAGAATACAATGCAATTATGATACTCCAGTCTCTATCCTCTAGTCTGTTCGAAGTCAATTAGGATGTACAGCTTTAGGAAGCAACACTAGGAGCTTTATTACACCAGGGCGCAAGAATAAATCGCGACGAGATGGTTTTTTGGGAAGCATTAATTTCAGAACAGAATTAGAAGTTTTGTCATATTAGAGGAATGGGGAGGTGATCAATAATCTCTTTGACTTTCATGTCACTTCATGTGGAGATATAAATATTTTACGGAATTAACGATTTTTGGACAGATTCGGACTTTGTATTGTGATAGTGGAAAAGCTTTACTTCACATGACTAGTAATCATAGTTCGTGACAGTTTATGGATATTAAACAGGAACAATCTTTTTATCGAAAGTGACAGAACATTGTTTAGTATTTCTGATATTGACAGGATTCCAGATTAGATACTTATTCAAAGAACCCCTTTGAATGCGATCGTGTGAATGAACTGATTTATTAATAATTATTGTTAAATAAAATAACGTGTTAATTTGAAACTGACTATTCGTCTTGAACTTTACTTCGATTTGGGTTCATAAACAATTAGGTTACATGATTTTCACCAAGAACAAACTGCAGACTAGTAACTGAAACAAGTGCACGAGAATCTATTGAAAACACGAGTATTAATTTAATTATGGTTTTTTTTCCTTCAAAACTGGGAAGACAATACGTGTAGTGACTCACTGGGGTTAATTTAAGAACTAGAAGGGATAAAACTAAACCCCTCAATACCAGTCAATGTATAGATAAATTAACGTTCCTACTTTCATGCAATATACGGAAGTCGGGATAGAAAAAAGGGTCGGTGCAAACAGTAGAAACGTCCTATATCGTGGGGCTCGATTAGAAGACGAATTGATCAGGATTTAAAGCTGTTACAGGATTTGAGGCCTGAACAGAATCTTGAGGAAGAAGAACGCCGTGCGTTATTTGTTTAGCAGGTCGCAATCTTTCCAGTTGCTGGGGGAGACGACCGGCAACGCAGAGGACGATTCAGCGCAACCAATAGGTGACGACGCTGGACTTCGGGTCTACGAGTGCGCAGCCGCTGATCTACGGAACCGCGAGAGTACAGCTGATCGCTGTACTTCACTGCTCGTCTTTACGAGACCTCACTAGAGAATACTACGCAAAAGAATCGACCTCAGGTATTTAATTAATTTTTTCTATAGAAATATTGATAGGGTTTCTTTCTTTGTGTCACCTTGATAATAGTGTTGTAGTGTAGGAAGTGTGTATATTTATTGAAAAAGCGTGTGACTTTATAAATGGCTAGACGTAGGAGAAATAGAATGGATGATATGGAAGATTTACCATTCGGTGAACATAATGTTCAGAGAAATGTGGTAGAGGGACTAGATCTGGGATTAGATCCTGTTGATTTGCAAAGAAAGTATTCGTGATACCGCTCATAATATAGAAACAACTGCCAATGTGAATGTAAGCTTAGTAGAAGAGCAGAATACCGGTACTGTGTCTGGAGATAGTATGTTGCAATCTAGTAATACCAAAACTTTGGATGCTAGCTTGTTAATTAATATTCTTACTCAATTTAAAGACGAATTGGTTAAAGATAGTAGATTAAAATAAGTGGAACGTTCAGCGAGGGAAGCTGAGCATTCTGTTAGAGACGCAGAGGGTTTCGCTAAATTGGAGGAAAGTATTGCAACCAAAGAAGCGGAACGTTCAGCGAGAGAAGCTGAGCGTTCTGCTAGAGACGCAGAGCTTTTCACCAAATTGGCGGAAAGTATCTCTGCTAGAGAAGCAGAGCGTTTTGCCCAATATTTTAAAAGAAAATAAAAAATTGGCCAATGAATTAAATAACTTAGACTCATTGTTGTTGTTGTGGTCTTCAGTCCTGAGACTGGTTTGATGCAGCTCTCCATGCTACTCTATCCTGTGCAAGCTTCTTCATCTCCCAGTACCTACTGCAACCTACATCCTTCTGAATCTACTTAGTGTATTCATATCTTGGTCTCCCCCTACGATTTTTACCCTCCACACTGCCCTCCAATACTAAATTGGTGATCCCTTGATGCCTCAAAACATGTCCTACCAACCGATCCCTTCTACTGGTCAAGTTGTGCCACAAGCTTCACTTCTCCCCAATCCTATTCAATACCTCCTCATTAGTTATGTGATCTACCCATCTAATCTTCAGCATTCTTCTGTAGCACCACATTTCGAAAGCTTCTATTCTCTTCTTGTCCAAACTATTTACCGTCCATGTTTCGCTTCCATACATGGCTACACTCCATACAAATACTTTCAGAAATGACTTCCTGACACTTAAATCTAAACTTCTTCAGAAACGCTTTCCTTGCCATTGCCAGTCTACATTTTATATCCTCTCTACTTCAACCATCATCAGTTATTTTGCTCCCCAAATAGCAAAACTCCTTTACTATTTTAAGTGTCTCATTTCCTAATCTAATACCCTCAACATCACCCGACTTAATTCGACTACATTCCATTATCCTCGTTTTGCTTTTTTTGATGTTCATCTTATATCCTCCCTTCAAGACACTGTCCATTCCGTTCAACTGCTCCTCCAAGTCCTTTGCTGTCTCTGACAGAATTACAATGTCATCGGCGAACCTCAAAGTTTTTATTTCTTCTCCATGGATTTTAATACCTACGCCGAATTTTTCTTTTGTTTCCTTTACTGCTTGCTCAATATACAGATTGAATAACACCGGGGAGAGGCTACAACCCTGTCTTACTCCCTTCCCAACCACTGCTTCCCTTTCATGTCCCTCGACTCTTATAACTGCCATCTGGTTTCTGTACAAATTGTAAATAGCCTTTCGCTCCCTGTATTTTACCCCTGCCACTTTCAGAATTTGAAAGAGAGTATTCCAATCAACATTGTCAAAAGCTTTCTCTAAGTCTACAAATGCTAGAAACGTAGGTTTGCTTTCCTTAATCTTTCTTCTAAGATAAGTCGTAAAGTCAGTATTGCCTCACGTGTTCCAGTATTTCTATGGAATCCAAACTGATCTTCCCCGAGGTCGGCTTCTACTAGTTTTTCCATTCGTCTGTAAAGAATTCCTGTTAATATTTTGCAGCTGTGGCTTATTAAACTGATTGTTCGGTAATTTTCACATCTGTCAACACCTGCTTTCTTTGGGATTGGTATTATTATATTCTTCTTGAAGTCTCAGGGTATTTCGCCTGTTTCATACATCTTGCTCACCAGATGGTAGAGTTTTGTCAGGACTGGCTCTCCCAAGGCTGTCAGTAGTTCTAATGGAATGTTGTCTACTCCCGGGGCCTTGTTTCGACTCAGGTCTTTCAGTGCTCTGTCAAACTCTTCACGCAGTATCGTATCTCCGATTTCATCTTCATCTACATCCTCTTTCATTTCCATAATATTGTCCTCAAGTACATCGCTCTTGTATAGACGCTCTATATACTCCTTCCACCTTTCTGCGTCCCCTTCTTTGCTTAGAACTGGGTTTCCATCTGAACTCTTGATGTTCATACAAGTGGTTCTCTTATCTCCAAAGGTCTCTTTAATTTTCCTGTAGGCAGTATCTATCTTACCCCTAGTGAGATAAGCCTCTACATCCTTACATTTGTCCTCTAGCCATCCCTGCTTAGCCATTTTGCACTTCCTGTCGATCTCGTTTTTGAGACGTTTGTATTCCTTTTTGCCTGCTTCATTTACTGCATTTTTATATTTTCTCCTTTCATCAATTAAATTCAATATTTCTTCTGTTACCCAAGGATTTCTACTAGCCCTCGTCCTTTTACCTACTTGATCCTCTGCTGCCTTCACTATTTTATCCCTCAAAGCTACCCATTCTTCTTCTATTGTATTTCTTTCCCCCGTTTCTGTCAATTGTTCCCTTATGCTCTCCCTGAAACTCTGTACAACCTCTGGTTCTTTCGGTTTATCCAGGTCCCATCTCCTTAAATTCCCACCTTTTTGCAGTTTCTTCAGTTTTAATCTACAGGTCATAACCAATAGATTGTGGTCAGAGTCCACATCTGCCCCTGGAAATGTCTTACAATTTAAAACCTGGTTCCTAAATCTCTGTCTTACCATTATATAATCTATCTGATACCTTTTACTATCTCCAGGGTTCTTCCATGTATACAACCTTCTATCATGATTCTTAAACCAAGTGTTAGCTATGATTAAGTTGTGCTCTGTGCAAAATTCTACCAGGCGGCTTCCTCTTTCATTTCTTAGCCCCAATCCATATTCACCTACTATGTTTCCTTCTCTCCCTTTTCCTACACTCGAATTCCAGTCACCCACAACTATTAAATTTTCGTCTCCCTTCACTATCTGAATAATGTCTTTTATTTCCACATACATTTCTTCAATTTCTTCGTCATCTGCAGAACTAGTTGGCATCTAAACTTGTACTACTGTAGTAGGTGTGGGCTTCGTATCTATCTTGGGCACAATAATGCGTTCACTATGCTGTTTGTAGTAGCTTACACGCATTCCTATTTTCCTATTCATTATTAAACCTACTCCTGCATTACCCCTATTTGACTTTGTGTTTATAACCCTGTAGTCACCTGACCACAAGTCTTGTTCCTCCTGCCACCGAACTTCACTAATTCCCACTATATCTAACTTTAACCTATCCATTTCCCTTTTTACATTTTCTAATCTACCTGCCCGATTAAGGGATCTGACATTCCACGCTCCGATCCGTAGAACGCCAGTTTTCTTTCTCCTGATAACGACATCCTCTTGAGTAGTCCCCGCCCGGAGATCCGAATGGGGGACTATTTTACCTCTGGAATATTTTACCCAAGAGGACGCCATCATCATTTAATCATACAGTAAAGCTGCATGCCCTCGGGAAAATTTACGGCTGTAGTTTCCCCTTGCTTTCAGCCGTTCGCAGTACCAGCACAGCAAGGCCGTTTTGGTTATTGTTACAAGGCCAAATCAGTCAATCATCCAGACTGTTGCCCTTGCAACTACTGAAAAGGCTGCTGCCCCTCTTCAATCTCATATTTTAAGAAAAGATTTGAAGAAGTTCAATATGACGTACAAGAGATTACTGAAAGGTACAATACCTTGAGCATTAAAGTTACGCATTTAGAATCGAGTCAGGATCAGATCGTAAAAGATGTTAATAACTTCATAAAAGATGTTAATAATTTGACCGATAGGATGGATAAATTAGAATTTAATACTAAAGAAGCTGAAGATAATTATTTAGAGGAACAATCGAAGGGCGCTGAAGTAAGATTTTCTAAATGGTTTGAAGAAAAATCTTCCAGGGTTTCTAAACAAGCCTCTGATATTGTACATGATATTCAGCGGTCACGTCAGGAAATTATTAATAATTACAAGCAAGAATTTAAATTAATAAAGGAAAGAGCGTTAGAGGAAGTATCGAAACAGCATTTAAATTCAAATTCCAAAGTTTTTAGTAATGAAATTCCTGACGAGGGAATGGACAGATTGGATACCGGAGTGATGCAAATCGATATCCTTTCTGACCGTTATTTTAATTTTAGACCAAAGAAACGGGTGAAATTTCGTGGAGAAGCGAATGAAAATGATGTAATGTCTGGCTGGGATTCGGAATCCCGTATGCAGCAAGGTTATTCATTCAATTTAAAAATTGAAACCAGTATCTTTAAAGTAGACAATTTCCCACGTTTTCAATCGAGAAAAATAGCGATCAAATATATCCTAAAGTATTCATTAATAACTTTAAGAGAGTATTTCCCGAAGGTTGGACAGAAAAGGACAAAATACAGTATATTGTCTCTAAAATGGTTGGAGAAGCAGCTATATTGGCTACCGATGCATGCAAACGATGTTCTTCATGTCAGGAATTTGAAAGGCTATTTCTGGCAAAATTCTGGTCATTTAGCAAACAAGAAAGATTATGAAATGAGGTTTATAATCCTGAGATATTCCATCCTAAAAAGGGTACTCTTAGGAATTATTTTGAAAAGTACATAAATAAGACGAAATTCTGGTATAATCTTATTTCGTTTGGGGAAGTAATAAGAATTTTAAGATCTAGATTGCCAATTTATATTCGAGAACGTCTAGTAACGGTGCCCGATGACGATCTTAAGTATTTTTTGTCCATGGTAGATGAAGTAGACATTCTGTTAGAAGATGCTAGACATCAGAATATTAACAACAATTATTGTCAATTTAATGTAGGTAGTGGTAATGGCAACAACCTTAACTACAACAATAACAACTTCGCTTGGGGAAACGGCAATCGAAATGGGAATAATAATAATATTAATCAAAGGCAAAATTTTGATTCTGGGCAAAGGTATAGATCTTCCTTAGGGAACAATAATTCGAATTTTGGTAACAACCATTATTACGGTTCTAATAATAATAATTTGGAGTCAGGAACGGTAATGATATATCGAATGAAGTCCAGAATAGGAAGCATAGATCTACAGAAAACCAATCACAAATTTTTAACGGAATGCACAATATTTCTGCGCTGAGTACATCTTGGGCACGTAATTGAAATGTACAATGGGAGGAGCCATGTGTAAGTAATGGTAATAGTATTTTCGGAACCAGTGTGACAATTCAATACCGTTATCTGATAGAAAAGGCTTTAATAATTCCGGTGCTTTAGGTAACGGTCAACATACTCTGAGAATAGTAGAAGTGCATGACAAACCCAAACTTACGACTGAAACTAGGGAGTTAAACTGAATCCAGTCAACTTTGACCTTCCTCGGTTGGCTCGAGGGAATGCGGAAGGCATATCGTGTGATACGTACATACTCCGATATAATAATGAGAAAGATATCCGAGGAGAACTGTTAGAGGAAAGACACTGTACGAAGACCAATAAAGAGACTTTATTAGCCACGATGGAGGTAAAGATTGGAGAAATTCCTGTGTTGATATTGATAGATATTAGGTCCTCAGAGAATGTCATGAATTACAGTTTCTATGAGCAGATTTGTCGATGTAAAACGACGCGGACTTTACCGGTATCTGGATGCACGATCTCTAGGACATTTAGTGCTAAAGCACAACATGTTAGTATGCAGGTTCAGGTTGAGATTGAAATATAAGATGATCGACTAATAATCGACTTCTTGATTGTTGAGAAACATTCTGTAATGTGTGTTTGGGGTTGGAATTTTCTAAGAGATCACAGTGCTACCTTAGATATTAAGGAAGGTACGTGTAAGTTAGAAATAAGCGATATATTTGTTAAGTTAAAGTTCATAAAAAGATTTGATGTTCATTGGAACATACTGTAATAGCTTTAGTATAAGATGTTTGAATAATGACTTTTACTGCAAGGTTGTGATGATCATTGCGAGGATCATACAAATGAAATCAGTGAAAATATTATTAATGATAAAGTATAAGAATCAGAATATTTCACGGATTTTCAAAGGAAGTTCAAATCCGTTTTTAATAAGAAACCAGGAGTAATTAAAGGGTTTGAATATAACATAAGGGCTTATCCACATAAGAAATTTTGTAGAGTAAATTGCTCAATACCTTGGTGAAAAAGAGGTGGTGTTCAAAAAGAGATTAAAAAGATTATAGAAAGGGGTATTATTGAACCGGTGGCCAGTGCTATCAGTTTAAAAGCATGGCGTTCGGATTAAATATTAGCGGAGGAGTTTTAATAGCCACACTGGGTACTGTCTTGGGAACTGAATTACTCGAAGCAGTGACTGTGTATGTAGATGACTTATTGGTAGCTACTCAAACTTGGGAAGAGCATTTATATTTGTTAAACAAAGTTCTAGAAAGATTTAAACAATATGGTGTTACTGCTAATTTAACAGAATTTAAATTTGGGAGAAATAAGATCAAGTTTTTGGGGCACATTGTTTCATCTAGTGGTTTTATACCCGATCCCAAGAAATTAGACAGTCTGCAGAATATTCCTTATCCGAAATCTAAAAAGCGGTTAAAGTCATTTCTGAGATTGGTGTCTTTTTTCGAAAGTTCTTACCTAACCAAATTCTTAATAGTGACGTTTTATTAAGTTTATTACGGAAAAATGTGTCATGGAATTGGACTACTGACTGTAAGGAAGCGTTTGATAATATTCGCGATTCCTTATTACAAGCAGAGATGTTGAGGCATCTGGACTTGGAAAAGGATTTTTGCATTGCAGCTGCTGCGTCAAACGTCGGACTGGGTAGTGTTCTGTTCCAAATGGAGAACGAGAATGATCCTAATACTATTAGAATTATCAGTTTTGCAAGTAGAATTCAATCAGCATGTGAATGGTCGTATAGAACTACCGAGCTAGAAGTTCTGGCTGTTGTCTGGTCGTTGAAGACATTGAGGTATTTTGTTATGGTAAAAAGATTACAGTTTACTGTGACCATCTAGCAGTGTCACTCTTGTTATCCAGTAAAATGTTACATGCCAGGCTAACTCGCTGGGTTCCACTGTCGCAAGAGTATAAGATCGATGTAAAACATGTGAAGGGTCGAGACAACGTAGTAGCATATGCATTGTCCCGATTACCTAAAGGTTTAAAAGAAAATAATTATGACGACAGTGAACACAATTTTAAATTATTTTTAATTAGATCAACATCTTATAAAAAGGAGTTTGATGAAATGTGTAACAATATCACTGAATTGCAATGTGCCGATAAGAAGTGGGGAAATATAATACGATGTTTGAAACAAGCGAGTAACGTGAGTGGCAATAAATATCACGTAACGTTAGCGACAGCCCCGGACGGTGCACTAGTCCCGCCTGATCATCCCCCCCTCCACACCAATCCATATCCTAAGCTCCGCCCATGATCTGCCGCATGTTCCAACATCAAAGTTGTTCGTATCACAGATATGCCAGTCATAACAAGGGAGAAAATCAGTAGTTAGTACATAATACAGTTTTTCCGGTACCATTGTGAAAAGAATTAGAAATATGTTCATTGAATATGCGAGTTGAAAAAGCATCAATAAGAAAGAAAAATAAAAATGGTATCCACACTGTCTTTTTTATTTCATGAGCTTTCATCTGCACTATATCAAAAAAATCTGATATTTGTTAACTACAGTGAGCGCAAATTTCCGTCACTTCATGTAGTGTAAGAAATTCTGTTGGGAAATATTAATTGGTAGTATCGCCAAGGATACTGTCCATTATCTCGATTGTCTAAAGTTAATGTTGTGCATAAACAAGGCAAAGTCAATGTCTTGGTTTGTTTCTGATTCCCTCATTCAGACTAGAGAATATAAGAGTGGGATAATGTAGAAATGCCCAATGCAAGCAGTCAGATATTTATACAGTGACATTCTTCATTAATATTTGCCTGTGTAATGGGTGAATTTTTACTTGTGAACTCTTATGACTGCTTGCTTGTAGCAGACATGAGATTACTTTGAGTTCTTCTTCAGTGTTTGAGAGCTTTAGAGTTGCCTATTGTTAAACATATGTACATAATTTCGTCAGTGTCATTCCAACACACCTTATCGTACTTTAATGTCTGTTAGGTATCAGTTTTGACAGCAGTTGGCCACAACAGTCAAGATTAGGTACCTTGTGTATGATAACGTTATTGAGAGTGCATACCTATGTTTCATTTTGACAGTATTACACAAACTGCTAAGAAGTACTAACAGTACAACACTGCTAGTATGCACAACCGCGGTAAAACAAAAAACGACGAACCAGCACAACACTGCTAGTGTGAACAACCGGGGTAAAACAAAAAACGACGAACAAAAACACGACAGCGACGAGGACTACCAAAGATCATATTGATGCGCTCTTGGTTGGTGTGGTGGGGGGTAGGTGTGGAGGGGGGTAAATGGGCGGCGCTTTTGCAAATGTCCGGGGCTGTCGCTAACGTTTCCCCGATAAATATCAGGTGATCGGCGGGACATTGTACTATCGTAAAATTGCAGATTCCAACTATTTAATATGCATACCTGCTGAACGTTTGACTACGTTTATTTGGTATACTCATTTAGTTTGTGGACATACGGGTGTAAAGAAATGTGTAAGCAAATTATTAAGATATGCAGTACAAATTTTGTCTAGGTGTGTTTTGTGTCAGAAGACTCAGCCAAGTAATATCATTAATAAAGTAGAATTACTCCTATCATTCCGTCTAGACCACTGGAATTGGGATGTAATCGGGCCGTGGCCGATTGTGAAGGGGAAATTTTCGAATGTGATAGGTTTCTACGATGTGTTTTCGAAATTTATTAAGTTATATCCTATAAGAACTACGAATGTAAGACCTATGTTGAGGATATTTGTGAACAAATATATTTATGGTGTAGGGAAACCAGAAAGAGTAGTTACAGATATTTTATTAGTAAACGTTGGATGCAAGTGATGTCCGAACAGAAAATCCTGCATCTCCAAGCACAGATAGAACGGGTATTTAGAGAGTTGAATAGATTTATGAGGGCTCACATTTAGAAGGACCATGTAAGATGGACTGAAATGTTGCCAATTTTCTAAAATATACATAATAACCTACCATATCTCTCTACAAATTGTACGTCTAATGAGGTATTTTTAGGTAAACAGGATTCCATAGAATGGTTGTCTAATCATCCGATAATGACTAGATCTCCTACGAAGAAAGATGATTTATTTAAAGTAGTACATCAGTCATTAAAGCACAAAGCCTGTATTAGAAAAAGACAATTTGACAAAAAAGTGAAACCTGTATCTTATTATAACATAGGGGGATAAGGTGTTAGTACGTAAATACCCAAAGTCATCGATATGGAAGAAGATCAACCAAAAATGGGAATATTTGTTTGACGGACCTTATCAAATAATAGGCAAACCTTTTTCATGTAGTTATGTATTAGCAGACGAGAAGAACCGTGTAAGAAAATGCATTTATCATCATGCGGAAGTTAAGAAGTTTATTTTGAAGTAATAATAATTTTATGATTTCAAATGTTAATATTATTGTGGTTATTATAAAACAATTATGTGTGCAGAGGTCATTTGAAGTGCCTGCAAGTTAATATTATGAAAGTTATTAGTTGTGTAGGTCAATTAGTCAATTAGGATGTACAGTTTTAGGAAGCAACAATAGGAGCTTTATTAAACCAGGGCGCAAGAATAAATCGCGACGAGATTGATTTTTGGGAAGCATTAATTTCAGATCAGAATTAGAACTTGTGTCATATTAGAGAAACCTGGAGGTGATCAATAATCTCTCTGACTTTAACGTCACTTCGTGTGTAGATTTAAATATTTTACGGGATTAATGATTTTTGGACAGATTCTGACTTTGTATTGTGATAGTGGAAAAGCTTTACTTCACGCGACTAGTAATCATAGTTCGTGACAGTTTATGGATATTAAACGGGAACAATCTTTTTAACGAAAATGACAGAACATTGTTTAGTATCTCTGATATTGACGGGATTGCAGATTAGATGCTTATTCAAAGAACCGCTTTGAATGCGATCGTGTGAATGAACTGATTTATTAATAATTATCGTTAAATAAAATAACGTGTTAATTTGAAACTGACTATTCGTCTCGAACTTTACTTCGATTTGGGTTCATAAATAATTAGATTACGTGATTTTCACCAAGAATAAACTGCAGACTAGTAACTGAAACAAGTGTACGAGAATCTATTGAAAACACGAGTATTAATTTACTCATGGTTTTTTTCCCTTCAAAACTGGGAAGACAGTACGTGTAGTGACTCACTGGGGTTTTTTAAGAACTAGCCGGGATAAAACAAAACCCCTCAATACTAGTCAATGTATAGATAAATTAACATTCCTACTTTCATGCAAGATACGGAAGTCGGGATAGAAAAAAGGGTCGCTACACCACACACCATTTGAAATTATATACACGAACTCCACAGCATATGGGGATTGCAATATATGACAAGCTAATGGGCAAAAATAGATTTAATATGAAGCCAGAGAGTCTAAAAATAAGGCTACAGCAGATTCTGTGGGAGAAATGCTACTATTCAGTAGAAGAATTCATAGAGGATGGCGTGATAATTTGAGCAAGGGGTAACTAATTGTTAGTCTCTTATTGTATGTGTAACAAAATTGTTTTGTTATTATGATACCATTTGTTAAAATCAGTTGTAATTAATTGTTAGTTTTTTTTATTGTATGTGTATTTTTATTTTGCATTATTGTTATGATACCATTTGTTAAAATCAGGTGTTGTATGTATATGGCAAAACTTAAACAAAATTTTGACGTGTCTCCTGTACCTGAATCAAATGATTTAGATTATGTACGTTATGAGACTAATAAACCACAATTCACAATTCTGGCTGGAGTGACGAGGTGATAGACTTATGGAGATGACTGCAAATCTTAGATGGCATTCTGGTGTTCAGCGTGAAACACCTGGTGTTTCTGCTATCCGCTAGAGCAATGTCTTTTGTACCTGCCAGGTTAGCTTAGAGCGCTAATGTACTGCTTCCTGGACTCGGGTAGGTGCGCCAGCCCCAGACTGAATCTGCCCGGCGGATTAACGATGAGGGCCAGTATGCCGGCCAGCGTGGATGTGGTTTCTAGGCGGTTTTCCACATTCCACGTGGTGAATACCGGACTGGTCCCCATGTTCCACCTCAGTTACACAACTCACAGACATTTGAAACACGTTTACACTATTGCGTGGCTTACACTATATGCAGACAAATGGGGTACACTAATTCCATCCTGGGCGGGGGGGGGGGGGGGGCAGTTCGGGGTGGCGGCAGGAAGGGCATCCGGCCGCCCTCTGCAACTAACGCTGCCAAATCCATCTAACACGGCTGACCCCTTGTTGAAGAGGCACAAAGACTGACAGGAAAGAAGAAGAGCAATGCCTGTTTAGCGGTGGCAAATTTTCCTTCAGGCAGAGATGCTATTATGAAGTTGCTGGTAATGTTGATGTGCTTTCCTGTGTTGCTCAATAGATCAATGAATGTGAAAATGTCATAGAAGATGGTGTGGCTCTGTAGAGTGAAGTCGGTGGTTGTGAAACATGCCCCACAAAAATTTTGTTGCTGATGTGCTGGGTCTTGAGATCTGAGGGAGGCAGTAGACGAAATCCCTGTGACTATGTGTGGCAAGGATGGTAAACATAAAATCTTCTCAATTGGCCGAGGTGGCTGGGACCCGCATGGGTTTGCAAGCAGGTTGGGCTGGAAAGTCTCTTACATGGGTGGTCTTGTAAAAGCCAATGACGCGGAATTGCATTGGCCAGAAACAGTCTGTGGAACATTGTCTTTTCATTGGAAAGGTCGAGTAAACTCATCACCAAAGAAATCAACAGTCACTGCACATTGTTCAAGCACACATGTGTCATTGTTGCAGTCAATAGCATGATACAGAAAAACTTCACTTTCTCCTTTTACACATATTGCATGCTGATTTGTGTGATTGAAAACATTATATGAAGTACCACGAGAGTCACTTTCTCATACTTGTTGTTCACACGAGCAGCAGTCGTGAGATGCCCCCATTTTCATTCAGACAATTAGTCAAAATACAATGATTAACTTGTAGTGGCTGCTGTCATTCATTGTGGGGTCACCACTATGGCACTTCCCGGAGGAAATGCCCACAATGGAATGCAAAATTCCAATTTAGTCTTTTATAATACAATTTACTACAACACAGAGATACAACTTGAATACGTGTATATTAGATTTTTGTTCACAGTGAACTGAAAATACTAAGGAAGTTACTTCAACATCTATTGAAGACTCCGAATAATTTTCTGCATACCTATCATAAAAATCCTCAGTCCAGTCACAAATATTGCTTGATGCCCCATATGATCATACTATTGATAAGTGAAGCTGTCAAAATTTTAAACATGGCTGACAGTAGCAACCATAAATTAATTTGCAGTAAATAAAGTACACAGACAATTGGTTGCATAAGCTTACTGTACAAATCTTGACGAGGTTTCAATACCAGTAAGGGTATTTTCTTCAGACACACACACACACACACACACACACACACACACACACACACACACGTGTGAATACATAAATGCAGCTCACACACACATAAATGCAGCTCACACACACCTGGCCACAGTCTCTGGCAGCTATCAATGCTATATGGTGAGTAGCAACTATCCTATTCATAATTTTGATACTTCACAGTACTGAACTGGAGTACATGGATTAAAACTAATACTTACAAAAATTATATGATGTTAAAATTGTGAACATATATGATGAACTAAGAAGCTCAAGTCAAACAGCAGAAAATATGGGAAGTCCTCCAATGAAACAGTGAAAATTATTACACAGGTACAGCTTGTTAAAAGTGTTAAAAGAATGGACATTGGACTGATCACATGGCAGCTAGTTGTGGTGTCAGGTAAACAAAGTGTGAAGTGCACTACTTATTAGGCACTGAAGTCCATGTCATGAAGGAAGGTGGCCCAATTTTTTGCCATTCTATGCATCCCTCTCGAATAAACGCTGGCAGCCAATTAGAATTATTCTCTTTCCAAGTGGCTAGCTGAAAGTTACAGCTAGACAGCAAGAATCTTTCCTGCATGATGCACTGTTGCTGTACTTCATGATAACAGACTTATTCATTCAGCTGCCAGTGATTTTTTTTTTCCATGTAGCAGTATGGCTGTGAATGTGTGTCTGTAAATATTTTATTGGGATTAAAAATGTCAGGTGACCGAAAGAAATGTGAAGTGCTTCACAAGCAGCTGAGAGGGATTATTACTGCATTTATAACTTTTTCAAACATGAATTTTAAGCTGGGCTGCTACTGTTGACGTTTGAAGACACAAGAATGGAATGCACAAGCATCTGGTGTCAGCAAGAGAACTTTAAAGAGAATTGTAAATGGAAGTGTCACAGCTGTAGGAACCTCAGGAAAAGTTGGTTTTGTGTTCTGCAAACCATCAAAATTGTTAGAAATGTGTAAGACAAATGGATGGTTTTGACAACAATGTTTTAAAGCCCTCCGTGTGAATTGTGAATACCAGACATCACAAAAACTTGTTGCAGTTATGCATGGGACAATTGGCTTCAAAAGTATCGGCTCATTACTTGTAATGTAAAGAATTTTAAATGACATTGGTTTCAAATATGTTATGAAGGAAGTTTTTAGTTGATACAAGTACATAGCTGCAGAACACACAATACGAGAGAAGGAGGTAGTTAAACAGTGTATTACTTTGATGAAACATGGGTAAACCAAAATTATTCCAGGAAGACCTGCTGGAAAAAGTGATGGTATTGGTGGTTTTAAAGTAACATTCTGCATGCTTGCTCTTCCTCTGGGTTTTTTCCTGAGAGTAATCTTGTATTTAGCTCTAAGAAAAACAGTAGTGACTACCATTTGGATATGAATGCTGTCAATTTTGTGAAGTGCTTCACTAATAAATTCTTGCCTTACCTTGCTTCAAAGTCAGTCACTGTAATTACCTTGCTTGTTATCATTTAGCTGTTACAGAGAAAACACCAAGCACAGACTCCAGGGAAGCTGATATTTTGCCCCAGCTTAAAAACAAAAATATTTCCCACAGTATAAACCAGATTTGTGTTGAACTCTTGCCTGTTGTTAATTTACACACATCACATGACAGAGCATACAAACTTGACTTTCTTGCACATTAATGTGGTCATGCAGATTATGTTTTTACCCACATGTCCCTCTGAGTATAAGCCTGAGGTGGATGTTCAGGTCAGTTACACCAAACAACACCATTTTAACAGTACTTCATTTATTCACCTCTTTACACAAGCAAGGGTTACAAAGAACTGGACATGGTGGAAGAGAGCAAAGATAATCTTAGCTTAGTTCAATGACGATACTCAGATCGATGCTGGCGTCGACCTCATTGGTGCCACATAGCCTCCCCCCCTCCCCCCCCCCCCCCCCCCCCCCCCCCCGCAGTACGGAGTAATCTTGAGAGGCCGGGGATGGGGGGTGACTATGGTGTCGGCAGGGGTGGTATGGTCCGCGGGAGCTGGACCACAGTCAGTTCGACAGCGACGTCGGGGACCTGTATGGGTAGATTTCGTGAGGGAAGGTTCGTCGTTGAAGTGCACCAGGCGTCGTACTGGGCATGCTGGTCATGCGGCGACAGGGAAGCCGGTGGTTTGCAGGTGAAACGGAGCGAAGATGACGATGTCTCCGGTGGGCATGGCGAACACACGAAGCATGTCCAGGTCGACGTAGGGCCAGAGGGGAACACGTTTCAGGTGGCAGGGAATGGTGGAGGTTGTGTCATGAGCACCGGATGAAGGGAAACACATGACGAACAGTGTATTATCACGTAGTATTATAGAGATGTCATGGATTATGTCCGGGGGGGATAGGTACAAACACCTCGACCAGGATGGGGGAGCTTGAGAAACCTCGACAGGGTGAGGCAGGCAATGGGGGAGAGGTCAAAGGGATCGGCGAAGGGCCCAGCGGCGAGGGCATCATCGTAGGTAAGCTCGACGTGGGGAGCATGTGATCACTTGATGGAGTGAGTGAGACCGGAGAAGAGGGCGAGGACAGAGAAGAGCTTGATGATTGGAGCTGGAAGTCACTCGACTGAGTGTGTAAGTGCGACATGGAGGGAGTGGTCGGAGCGTTGTGAGCCACGACAGTGAGTGGCATGGTCGTGGCCTGAAGGGGTGTAGAAGCAGGCTCGACGTGAGCGGGCTTAAGTCTGTCGAGAGAGACTGTAACAGCTGAATCTTTTATCTGGGTGTCATAGGTGTTGGCTGAGCGCCAGAGAACTCGGTACAGGCTGGTATATGGAGGTTGGAGGGGAGCACAGACAGTGTCATCTTGGAGTATGACGTATTCACAATTATCCAGAGATTTTGGGACGTGAACCTTAGGGCAGGAATGGCTGGTGGGCGGAGGGATGTGGAGGCTGATGAAGTGGCGTCTGGTGTGGTTCATGAAGGAAGGTAAGTCAGACTGAGGGAGAGAAGCAGAAGGGCTCACGAGTTCGCCAGGGAGAACAATGTTCTGGCCACATATGAACTCGGCTATTGTGCCTTTGAGGTCTTCCCTATAGATCACACGAACGCTGAGAAGCACAAGGGGAAGGGCCTCCATCCATAGAGAGTCGTGGCATCGAAGAGCAGCCTTGAAAGTGCGGTGCCAGCGCTCAACTAGCCCATTACTTTGCGGATGATATGCTGTGGTATGGATGCACCGGATGCTGCATATGTTACAAATCGCGTTGAACAGGGCCGAGTCAAATTGTCTGCCCTGGTCAGTCGTGATGATAGTTGGACATCCGAAACGCGATACCCATGACTTGACAAAAGCTCGAGCAACAGTTTCTGCCGTATTATTGGGGTGTAATAGATGAGAGAACATAACGAAAGCCGTTAGAGGGGGGGAGAGGGCCGACAATGTCAATATGAATATGCTGGAAATGCCCAGGAGGGATCGAAATGCGCCGAGGGGGGTGAGTTGTGCTTGTGTACTTTGGAGCATTGGCACACGATGCAGGAGCTGGCAGTCCTTGTTGACATTTCTCCACACAAAGCGCTCTGCTGCGAGGCAGGTGGACGCACGAACACTGGGGTGGGCTAAATTATGCAGTGCGTTGGAGACAGCTCGACGGAGCGTGGTTGGGATGAGGGGGCGTAACATGCCTGTACTGTCGTCGCACCAGATCTCACCAGAAATGCCAGGGAAGGTGGTGCAGATGAGTGAAGTGAAGAGGTAGAGTCTGAAATCAGGTTTTGTGTGTCCTTGTCGGCAGGTTGGAGGTTAGGCAGTACACTGAGGTCTAACAGCGAATGAACGGCATCGACTCGTGAAAGGAAATCAGCAATTATATTTTCAGCACCCTTTATGTGTCTGACATCGGTGGTGAACTGAGATATGAAGTCCATGTATCTGAAGCGGCGAGGAGGCGGGTCAGCTGGCGGGTTTGTAATGGCTGCAGCCAGGGGTTTGTGGTCTGTTAAAACATAGAAAGTGCGTCCCTCAACGTCAGTCTTAAAATGCTAGATCGCTTCATAGACTGCAAGCAACTCCCTGTCGAACGCCGAATATTTCCGTTGTGCATTGGTGAGCTTGCGCGAGAAGAACTGCAGAGGCAAAGTCTGGCCATCGATTGTCTGGCTAAGGACAGTGCCGATGGCAGTATCGCTCACGTCTGTGGTGATGAAAAGCTGCGTATTGGGATGAGGATGCGTAATTGTGCAGGCCTCGGCAAGAAGATTTTTGAGGGCAGTGAAGGAGTCAGTCATAGCAGGGGTCCGTGGAACAGGCCGAGATCCAGAAGTGTTGGTACCTGCCAAGGCATCCGTCAGTGGAGCCTTAATCTCCGCAGCCCGAGGTAGATCTCGGCGATAATAATTAACCATCCCCAGAAAGCACCGGAGCTCTTTGAATGACGAAGGTCTGGGTAGGTTTAGCATTGGTTGTACTTTCTCTGGGGGCGGTGAAATGCCATTGGCAGAGATCCGAAAACCAAGAAAACTGACAGTGGGTTAATGTAGCTGCAATTTGTCCTGGTTGGTCTCGATGCCTGCTGCCGCGAGAGTGTTCATAACAATTTGCACATGTCGAATGTTGTCCTCGATGGTGAAGCTGAACACAAGAATGTCATCAAGATATGCAAAGCAGAATTTTAGTTCGAATAGCACTTCGTTGATGAAGTGTTGCCAGGTCTGGGTTGCGTTTTTCAGACCGAAGGGCATGAATCAAAACTGAAATAGCCCGATCGGCGTGGTGATTGCTGTCTTCTCGATGTCTTCAGGTGCCATGGGGATCTGGTGGTAGGCCTGTTTGCAATCAATGACAGAGAATGTGGTCGCACCTGCGAGGGAACTGGTAAAGTCGGCAATGTTGGGTATGGGGTAGGTATCCATAATTGTTCGTGCGTTTAGTCGATGGCAGTCTCCGCACATGTGCCAGGACCCGCCTTTCTTGGGTGTCATATGTATGGGCGTAGACCAGCTACTGGCAGAGGGTTCAATGACACTGTAGCTTAGTAGTTCAGAAATCCGCTTTTTAAGGTCGGAGAGGCGCTCGGGACAAAGTCAACGTGGTTTACTGGAGATCAGGAGACTAGGCGTGAAGTGAAGTTTGTGAACCGTGCCGTTGGTGACGACAGAAATGTTGCCAGCGGCGCGGGAGGCGGTTTGTTTACAATGTGTGGTGGGCGGGGCAGGTGAGGGTTGGTCATGGTGTTCGGGGCCACTTGGCAGATCTGACAGGAGCCGAGGTGGTAAAGTGTCCCAGGAGTCAATGCAACAAGATGGCCGCTGGCCCAAAGCAGTGGCACCAAGGTCAGGTGAGCTCGGTAGAGCCGTTAGTGAGTCCATTGTCTGAGGGCGCAGCCTATGGCAACACGGTCGCGGGCGAAGCACTAGGTGTGAGTGCACTGTTTGTGTTGTCAGTGGCGGTCGCACGGCGGCGCACAGGAGTCCAAGTTGTATAGTTTGAGGTGCTGTCCGCGAGGGGCGGGGTAGGAGCCGACAGTTCGGGAACACGTGCACAATTGTGTCCGGCCGAGTGTCAAACCTTGCCGTGTTAGGAGGGTGTGGCCCTGCGGAGCTGTCAGTACACGCTATAGCAGTCTTGATAGCACAGTTGCAACGGGTAGCGGGAGGCTCGATTGCTGGGATTGCAAGCATATTCGGCTCACTTACTGACCTTGCTTTGTCCTTGCTGTAGTGTCTGTAATTCCTTTGCTGCATCGGAGAACTGGAGCTGTGTTTTGTGGAGCCGGAGGGAGAGCTCGAAGTTTTCCTTGCGTAGGCGAGCGACGTGTTCGAGCTCGACAAGGCACTTATGCGTGGTTTCTTGTAACGTCGTCAACAGAGACAAGCATGTACGGATGAGATGAGCCCGGCCTGATGTGTCACGGAGGGGGGGGGGGGGGGGGGGTTGCTCGACGGAGCACAGGGGAAGTGAGTCTTGTGAGTCTTGGATGGTTGGTGAAACACGGTGTTTCGCACCAGTTCCGGTGAAAGTTTGCGGTGTCGCAAGAAGTCAATGCCTAGTATAGGTTCGTCAATTTCGCACACTAAAAATGTCACTTGAGTTTGGAGTTTGCGGAGAGAGACGACGTGGGAAGTTGAACCCGACCATTGTAGTTTAGTTGAATTCATGGCTTGCAGTGAAGTATGATGAGGGCGGATGTTCGATGACGATAAGGACGTGGGCAGCAGTGAAACATCGGCGCCTGTGTCCACTAGGAAAAGGTATCCCGACAAAAAGTCTTTAATGTAAAGTGGTCCACAATTATCCGGTCGTTCCTGGACAGAATGGAGCACTGGGGTGTGTGTGTCATGTTGTGCACAGGAGGCGGCACCTGAACCTACCTACGATTGGCGTTTGGGAAGTAGCATGGTGGTGTGCAGTTCCGTGCCGCCTCACCAAACCGTGTATGGAAGTAACAGTATGGGTAGTGCAGTTGCATTTCCTGCGGAAAGTTCGTTGCCAGTGGCGGTGTCCGAGGTTCGGTGGCCGCAGCAGGTTCAGTTGAAGGAGGGGGCGTGACCGTGGGAAGAGCCGGTGACGTCCCAGTAGCTTGTTTACTGCTTCCCGGTGGCACAGTACGGCCTCACAGCCGCGTCCTGCCGCAGGGCAATGAGCCTGAACTTGAGACTTGTTAGGTAGGCAGTGGCTGGCAAAGTGAAGCAGTGATGCATCGTGTAGCTTGTCAGCAATCGTCATTCTTTGCTCGATAGGTTCAGGAGGCCTTTGAGCCAGAGCAAATCGGATGTGAGGAGATAGTTTATCTGACCAGATGGCGAGGAGAGCTGTGTCAGAGAATAGATCGGCGCTGACCAGGGCACGTAGCCGTCTCCAGAGCTGGGAAGGTTTGTCATTGCCTAGTTGCTCGGCTTGGAGCACTCGCCGTATTGCTGCCTCAGTTGAGTGTGCAAGCCGATGTAGAACTGTCTCTTTGGTTTGAGTGTACCAGGTAGATGAGTCCGGGGCATCGACGAGGTCAGCAATCAAGTCCTCCTAGTCGTGCAGGTGGGTGATTAGGCACAGAAATCTGGTTGACTCGTCGAGTTTGTAATGGTTGAACACTTCGTCTACAATTTTGAACCAGGTTGTAGCTCTATCGGGATTAAACGGCGGCAGTGTCGGTAAGTGTTGTAGAATGTTCAGAAGAACAGGTTGAGTTGAGTTCGTTGGGACACTGCCTGAAACGAGCTATTGTTGCTGTAGTATTCTAGGAGAGTGGGTTCCAGGGGATGTGGCAACGATGGCTGTTCGGGAGACAGCGTGAAGGTGACACGTTGTGGTTGAGCACGATCCGTCGCGACGCAGAAGGCCAATGTGAGTGAGACACCATAATGTGTCGATTGCTGTTGCAGAAGCTCAACACATTGTGGGTGTGTTCGAATTGACGCGCTGTGGAAGACCGACGTGGATGAGGCACCAAGATGAGCCGAGAACGGTAGCGGAAGCTCGACTGGAGCCAGCGCGTGGGTGACAGGTGAGAAAAAGTTCAAAGTTTGAGAACGCGTGTTAGTCTGTGGAAAGCTCGATGTATGATCAGCGCGGGGCCACCTGTGTTGCAAGAAGGTTGCAGAGGTGCGGACTGTCCAGAAGCACAGTGTGGGAAATGTTGTCGAACGTGGGATGGAATGTGTGAAAGCTCACTGTTCATAGTCACTCCACTCAAAACAGTGTGTGGATAAGGTGAATGTCATGGCACAAAACACTGAGGCATAGTAGTGGGACGGAGGTGGAGGTCAGGCACAGATAACAAGTTATTGTTCCTGTTGCAGGCTGAGGGATCGATGTGGGAAGGCAAGTGCTGATGCTGAACCGAGGCAGGTGCGGGCGTGGTCGGATGCTGAGTAGGTTGACCTGTGAACGAAGCAGTTCCAGCCAGGTGGCAGGTATCCGTGTGGTACAGCATGGATTGCGGCGTGGCAAGTCATTATCCTGGCGGTGGTAGGTTGGCCAACAAATCATCTGCAGAAATCGGCTTTGGTCCCACACTGCACGGAGATCCGTAAGAGGTAACTGCACAGTCGATGAGGGAGGGCACATGTGGTGGAAACAAAGGTGTTTTATACCTCACTTATTGTTGCAGGCTCGAAAACGTTCGGCGAAATCGGCATAATCGTCGAGTGAGAGGCATCGTGTTGCAGTCCTGGCGGGTGTACTTCGCCCGCAATACGATGCATGTCAATCACAAAATCCGGCATTAGGCGTTGGGCCAAAGTCATTGTTCGAATGCTATGTCGATGTAATACACTCGAGAATAACTGACGCGGAGGCCGCGGACACAATAAAACGGCGAAAACGGAAGACGTTACAACTCGGGGTCACCAGTGAGGTGGATGTTCGGGTCAGTTACACCAAACAACACCATTTTAACAGTAGTTCTTTTATTCACCTCCTTACATAAGCAAGGCTTACAAAGAATTGGACATGGCGGAAGAGAGCAAAGATAATCTTAGCTTAGTTCAAAGACGATACTCAGATAGATGCTGGTGTCAACCTCATCGGCACCACAAGCCCATGGAATTAGTTTGGGCAGGTTAAAGGCTACTTGGGAGAAAAAACAAATAACTCAAGATAACAGAAACTGAATCACTTGTGCATGAAGCAGTAGACAACATTACCCCTGCAGCATGGGCACAGTCTGTGTGGCATGCTGAAAAGCTTCAGGAAAAAGACTTTGATAGGGAGGCAAGGATGAACATAAGCCTTGAACCTATCATCGTAAATTACATTCAGATAGTCTCAGATAGCAGTGACAATGGTTTTATGATGTAGACTTTGGAATAATGTGAGGTAATAATATTTCTTAGTTTTAAAGACTCCTGGCTTAAAAATGTGTTTGTGAACATTTCAGTTGCATACATAGTACAAGGTGTACAACTTTGCGTTCGCCATTTGCCGATAGGTGGCGGCAGTGGTAAATAGTGGTTGAAAGAAACAGATCACAGCCATCAGGCAGTTAGCTTGGACCTCGGTCATCATAACCTGATTCAAACATTAGTCGATTTGTGTCTGCATCATAAAATAGTTCTTGATTGAAAATGTGTTTACGAGCGTAATTCTCATCATTTGCGGGAGGTGTTATTGTTTTGTTTCAATATGAAGGAAACAGCAGCTGAGTCTCATCGAATGCTCTCAAGTACATATGGTAAGAATGCTATTAGTGAAAGAAAGTGTCATGAGTGGTTTCAGCACTTCAGAATGGTGATTTTAATGTCATAGACCAGCATAGTGGTGGAAGAGAGAATGTTTTAGAAGATGCAGAATTGGAGATATTGCTGAGTAAAGACTTGCATCAAACTCAAAAAGAATTGGCACAATTCATGGGAGTGACACAGCAAGCCCTTTCAAAACATCTCAAGGCTATGGGCATGATTCAGAAAGAAGGAACTTGGGTCCCGTGTTAGCTCAAACTAAGAGACTGTGAACGACATTTGTGTGTTTATGAACAGTTGCTTCAGAGGCACAAACGGAAGGGATTTCTGCATCGAATTGTGACCGAGGACGAAAAATGGGTTTATTACAATAACCCTAAATGCTAAAAATCATGGGGATATCCCAGCCATGCTTCCACATCGAAGGCTGAACGAAATATTCACGGCTCCAAGATCATGCTCTGCATTTGGTGGGACCAGCTCGGTGTCGTGTACTATGAGGTGTTAAAACCAAGTGAAACAATCACAGATGCTTGTTATCAAACACAATTAATGTGTTTGAGCAGAGCATTAAAAGACAAATGGCCACAATACACCAAGAGGCACAATAAAGTGATTTTGCAGCACAACAACACTCGACGCCACATTGCAAAAGAGGTCAAAACATACTTGGAAACATTAAAATGTGAAGTCCTACTCCACCCGCCATATTCTCCAGACATTGCTCCCTCTGATTATCACCTGTTTAGATCAATGGCGCATGGCCTGGCTGACCAACACTTCCAATCTCATGAAGAAGTCACAAATTGGATCGATTCATGGATTGCTTCATAAGATGAACAATTTTTTTGATGCAGGATTGGTACACTGCGCAAAAGATGGGAGAAAGTAGTGGCCAGTGATGGAAAATACCTTGAATGATACGTGTGTAACCAATTTGTTTCATTAAGGTGTGAAATGTTGGGGAAAAAATGGTGTAAGCATTTACTGATTAGGAATTTGTGTCCTATGACCTATGTTGACTATAAAGTTCAGCATATTGCCCAAGGAGAAGTTAAGCATTTCCCTGCATTTTGTGTGTTCTAATGACTCATGTGAATGCGACCGAATAAATTTGTCATAAACTCTGACTTTTCCAATGATAAACCCCTGTCATTCTTAAAGCACAAATTGGAAAATGCGTTACAATAACAGTCATCTGTTATGATATTGGAGTTTTTTTATGTCATTGTCAGTGTTCCCTTGAGTTATTCACAGAAGATGGTTAATTGTTTGCTGTTCAATGGATTATAAATCTGGTCTCTCCCTGTAATGTCAAATGAGTTAGTTTACACTCATAATGCCCATTGACAGAGAAATTTATGACAACATAGTGACCATTTTTATAATAATCTTTTAAATGAGTCTTTTGCACCAATAATTCTTTTTTACATAGAGTGATTACAAGTAATTACAGTCGAACATAATCACATAAATACCTATATAAACATTTTTTTTAAAAAATCTGTGGCGTAGAAGCAGTTGTCAACCAAATATAATGATTTCAGTTTGTGCTTGAAACTAATTTTGTTGTATATTACATTTTTCTTCTAATACAGTCCAAAGCATAGTAAATGATAATTGTTACAATCTGTTTCAATGTCCTTGCTGTTAGACAACTGTCATGTTGAGAAAAATTGTACGTGATGTCTTCACAAAGATGTGTCAGTTGCTCTCACCATACAACGTCACGCAGACTAAAACTGTAGAGCAGTGGAAGCAACGTCATCAAGACGTGAAGTAAGATTCTCTCATGACAACTGATCAAAATCAGTTCAAAAATTTATTATTCCCCTCATTGATTTGAACATGTAATACAAGTTGCCATAAGCAAATGAAGCTAATTGTCACCTACAGCAATACAGTGTAGAAACATGGACTCGGCCTGCTTTCTGCTGCTACACATGTGCAGATCTCATCCCCTCCACACTTCCCTGCCACTACACCACTATGCACCAGTGATGCCAGATTGAGGCACATTTCCCATAAACGGGGGAAAAATAAGCAAAAATTTTGGCTTGTGGGAGAAAGGAAAAAATCAGGAATAATTTCTGAAAATGTGGAAATTTTGAAATTATTATCCAGACAAGTAAACTAAGAACAAAATGTTCAAACATGTTCATATATTACAGACAAATGCAATGCTTCTTTATATCTCATGCTACCAGTGAGCTTATTGGCAGGGATTCTCCCCTTTATAGAATCTGATGTCCCATGTTACCCATGACCTCACTGCCAGGGATCCCGTTGTTTATAAAACCCGATATCCCCTGCTATTAGCAAGCTCACTTCCAGGGACTCCCTATTTATAGAACCTGCCCTGCAAAAGAGCAGCTTTAGTGTGTTAGTTTCCTGTGCAGTTGCATTTCCTCAGTCTCAGTGACACTTCTATTTTAACATTTCAGTATTCTATATGATAAGTGTGTAAAATGAGTAACAAGCAAAGTACTCCTAAAAAGAAAAGAAGATTTCATGATGAATTAATGCCAAAAGAAGAAGTGAGAAAGATCCAAGAAAGAAGAAATTTCAAGTGATGTTACTTTTAAGGGATGGTTAAGACAAATTCCAGGTAATGTATTCAAATGTAGATGTGCTGCATGTAACATGGAAATACTATTTAGAGAAAGTGAACTACCCAAGCATGTCCAAAGTAAAAAATGATATTTGTCTACGACGGTTGACTGAAAAGTAATGCCTCCACCTTCGTAACTCTTCAACAGTTGGCAGCATTGGTATGCAGCAGGTACTGGCTTGTTCTGTAGCCTCTTCTCCATAGCTCCAGGTGGTGTGAAGCCTTAGCATTGTACGGTTGTGTTGTTACAGTGTAAAGTATGGAACCCTGCGAAGACGGTTGGTCAGTGCGATTTAAGCAATGTGCAGTCATTGAATTCTTGACAGCAGAAGGTGTCACCCCAAAGGAGATTCATCAGAGAATAAAATGTTTATGGTGATTGTGTTGATGTGAGTACTGTGCATCATTGGGTGAGTAAGTTTAAAGATGTTGAGGTGGGAACATCTGACCTGCATGACGAACAAAGAGTTGGACATCCTGTGACAGCAACCACCGAGTTTCACAAGCAAAGTGTTGACAGATTGCTTCAGGACAGTCATTGTATCATTCAGAGAGAAATTGCAAGCACAGTCAGCATTTCCCAAGAATGTGTGGGTCACATTATTGCTTTTCTTGGCTATCAGAAGATCTGTGCATGATGTGTATGCCAGATGTTGACTCCTGAAATGAAAGTGCACAGACTTGAAATTTGCCAGGAGCTCCTCTCACGTTATGAGAATTAAGGTGATGCCTCTCTCCATTCAATTGTGACAGGAGATGAAACGTAAGTACAACATTACGATCTCGAGACAAAACATCAGTGTATGGAATATCGACACAAAGACTCACTTCAGAAAAAGAATTTCATGACACAGCCCTCAGCTGGAAAAATCATGGCCACAGTGTTCTGGGAGGCAGATGGTGTTATCCATGTTGATTTCCTTGTTTGTGGAACAACAATAAATTCAAAGTGTTGCATCACAATGCTGCGAACTCTGAAATGATGGCTAACAAGGGCAGACCCTTCAAAGGAAAAAGGAAATGTTTTCCTACAGCATGACAATGCGAAACCACACACTTCATGTGCCACCACAGCAGAACTTCAGAGATTGAACCACACCACCGTACAGCATCCTCCACACAGTTCACATTTAGCACTGCCTGACTTCCATCCGTTTCCGATAATGGAAGACGATCTGCGGCGACATCATTATGCTTCTGATGAAGATGAGAGAACTGTGAGGTTGCAGAAACAGAGAGTCAACTTGTTCCATGACAGCTTCAGAAAACTTGTTCATCATTGGCAGAAATGTACCCAATTGGCTGGTGATTATGTGGAAAAGTGAATATTCTATATTAAAGATCACATTCTAAGGATTATTTACGCATTTTATTTATTAAAATATTCCCATCCAAACCCAATCAACAAAGGTAGAGACTTTACTTTTCATTCAACCCTCGCAGAACAGAAATAAGTGAAAGTGCAGGTAACAGAGCAGTCAAAGAAGCAAAGATTAAACTGGCAACATTTTTTGGAGAACACAATGTTGCATTCCACGTTATTGACCATTTAATCCCCTTGGTGAAAGATGTATTTTCTGATTCTAACATTGTGCAGAATATTCAAATGCAAAGGTTGAAATGCACCAACATCATAAAAGAAATTATTGCCAAAGTAGAAACAGATGAAATTGTACAAGCTACAAAAGCTATGCCCTTTTCAATGTTTCTGGATGAAAATTCAAACATTAGCTTGCATAAATCCCTGTGTTTTCTGGTCAGGTATGTTCCTTCAGATGAAGATAGGATCAGAACGCATCTTTCTACAAACAATTAGTTTAAATGACAGAGATTGCTCTGCAATTAAACTTTACATGGCTTTTAAAGAATCCTTACTTGCAAAGGCCATTCTAGTAATGAATATTGTATGTATTTCGTGTGATGGTGCCTATGTAATGGTTAGTGTTGGAGACACTTTTGTTTCTCATGTTAAAGATGAGGTAAATGGTGTTCATCTGATCCAATGTATTTGTCATTCAACAGCCTTAGCAGGTAGTATAATATGTGAAAAACTCCAGAAGATCTTTTAAGAAATATATCCTTTTGCTTGTCTCATAGTTCTGAGTGTGTGCCCAGTTGATTGAAATCCAAGAGTTTATGAATATGGAAAAGAATAAGAGACTGAAACCAGCAATTGCAAGATGGCTAGCAATGCACCAGTGCATATGTCACATAATTGATAATTAGTCTGCATTAAAGTGCTTTTTTACTGGAACTGCATTTGAGGATAAACTAAAAAAATGCTGATTTCATCTAAATATCCTTCACATAAAAGCTTACCTCTTGTTTCTGAAATATGCTCTTCATTTTTTCAAGTTTTGATGCTCTCTTCCAGAGCCAAAGGATTCTTATTCATTCCCTAGCAGAAAATTCTGTTAATGTCCTTAACAAAATCAGCCAGAACTTTTTGTCAGCAAGAGCACTGCAGAAAATGGAAATACTTAGTCCATGTTAACCTCAAAACATCCTTCCCTTAAGAGAAGTGTATTTAGGGCCTGAATGTGGAACATTGCTAAAGGAGCTAACTGCTTCTGGCAGTGATGAAATCAGAAAGAGATGTTTGCAATTTTATGTGGTTTCCATTGAAGATATACAGAGAGCTTGCTAATTAGGGATCCAGTATATACATAAATGAAATTTTTGTGCCCTACTGTAGCACTGGAAGTGGATGGGTCTGGACTTACAGAAATACGACATTTAACCAAACATTTCAGTAAATATGTCAATCAAAACATTGTGTCTGTACAGTGGCAACTGTTACCCCGTCTTTTCGGTGAGTAGGAGACAAGTAATTTAACGAGAATGGAGATAGATGACGAATGACACCCTATAGCAAACGTTAAAGACTTTACTGATGAACTGAAATATCCTGACTTGGAAAACTTGCAAAATTGGTACTAACATTGCATTCAAATCAGAGTCAGAAAGAATATTTCAGTAGTGACAATATCATGAAAAGGAAAGTTGCCACTCACTGTATAGCAGAGATGCTGAGTCACAGATAGGCACAACAAAAAGACTGTCACAAATAAAGCTTTTGGCCAGTAATGCCTTTGGTGTGATGGTGGAATGAGGGATGTGTAGTGCTGGAATGGGAACAGGGAAGGGGCTGGATGGGTGAGGACAATGACTAACGAAGGTTGAGGCCAGGAGGGTTACAGGAACATAGGATATATTGCAGGGAAAGTTCTCACCTGTGCAATTCAGAAAAGCTGGTATTAGTGAGAAGGATCCATATGGCACAGGCTGTGAAGCAGTCATTGAAATGAAGGATGTCATGTTTGGCAGCATGCTCAACAATAGGGTGGTCCACTTGTTTCATGGCCACAGTTTGTTGGTGGCCATTCATGCGGACGGAAAGCTTATTGGTTGTCATGCCCACATAGAATGCAGCACAGTGGTTGCAGCTTAGCTTGTAGATCACATGACTGGTTTCATGGGTAGCCCTGCATTGATGGGATAGGTGATGTTTGTGACTGGACTGGGGTAGATGGTGGTGGGAGGATGTATGGGACATGTCTTGCATCTAGGTCTATTACAGGGATATGAGACATGAGGTAAGGGCCTGGGAGCAGGGTTTGTACAGGGATGGATGAGTATATTGTGTAGGTTTGGTGGATGGTGGAATACCACTGTGGGAGAGTTGGAAAGGATAGTGCGTACCACATTTCTGATTTCAGGACATGACGAGAGATACTGAAAACCCTGGCGGAGAATGTAATTCAGTTACTCCCATCCTAGTTGGTATGGAGTTACAAGGAGAATGCTCTTCTGTGGCTGGATAATGGGGCTTTGGGAGGTGGTGAGACTGGAACGATAGGCATGGAAGATTTGTTTTTGTACAAGTTTGGGAGGATAATTACGGTCTGTGAAGGCTTCAGTGAGACCCTCAGTATATTTCAAGAGGATGTGATGAACACAGGTGGCTAGGCTATATGGAAGGGACTTCTTGGTATGAAACAGGTGGCAGCTATTGAAGTGGAGGTATTGCTGGTGGTTGGTAGGTTTTATATGGACAGAGGTACTGATGTAGCCATCTTTGAAGTGGAGGTCACATCAAGGAAGGTGGCTTGTTGGGTTGAGCAGGATCAGGTGAAGCAAACAGGGGAGAAGTTGTTGACATTCTGGAGGAATGTGGATAGGGTACCCTCACCCTCAATCCAGATCGCAAAGATGACATCAATGAATCTGAACCAGGTGAGGGGTTTAGGATTCTGGGTGTTTAGCAAGTATTTCTCTAGATGGCCCTTGAATCGGTTGGCATAGTATGATGCCTTGTGTGTGTCCGTAGCCTTACCCCAGATTTGTTTGTAGGTAATGCCTTCAAAGAAGAAGTAATTGTGGGTGAGGGTATAGTTGGTTATGGCGACTAGGAAGGAGGTTGTTGGTTTGGAATCCATCGAGCATTGGGAAAGGTAGTGTTCAATAGGGACAAGGCCATGGGCATTAGGGATGTTAGTGTAAAAGGAGGTGGCATCAATAGTGACAAGCAGAGCACCATGTGGTAAAGGGACACGAACTGTGGAGAGTTGGTGGAAGAAATGGTTGGTGTCTTTTATATAGGAGGGTAGGTTCTGGGTAATAGGTTGAAGGTGTTGGTCCATGAGAGCAGAGATTTTCACATGTTATTTCCCGCACCTTTTCAGTGCCACATGATCTTGCATCTCATCCTACGAACCCCTCCCCATCCCCACTCTTTCTCCATTCTATCCCAGTTCACACCCACTAATTTCACCTCACCCAGTCACATCTGCCATCCCCCTTCTTCATAATTATCCACCCTCAGACCTTCTACCCACAATAAAATATATATATAATTGTATTTTTATATTTTATTTATATCTTTTGTTTTATCTCATTGTGACTTCACACCAATTGTAGTGAGTTTTCACCTTTTGCTATCGTTGACTGCCTCAGATTTCACCTTGTTTCCCCATTTTGCATCCATTTCATTCTTCTCATGATTTTTCACACGTATTTGGCTATGTTTTTGTGAATATTTTCAGACATAATTCTTTGTTATTTATGTAATTTTTCACATTTTTTCCACAACAATGGATCCTTTCTCCTTCCATCTGTGTCAATACAGAAAATTTTCCTTATCCCTAGACAGAACCCAGTCCCATATACTGTTCCTGCATTGTTGCTTGGTTCATGGAATCCCCCCAAATGACCTTACCATCAAATTAACCATGTCCAGCTACCACCACTCCTTCGACAATGACCTCCACCTGTTCAGATTCTGCCAGTCCATAGCCTCCACCAACACAGTACTGCAAAACCATATCAACCAAGCCCAAACCTCCTTGCAGTACCTTCTCTCCATCCGCAAAATTGATGACATCTTTGCGACCTGGGTCAATTGTCAGAGCGCTCTATCCACATCCCTCCAGAACCTCAACAACTTTTCCCCCATTTGCTTCACCTGGTCCTACTCAACACAACAAGCCACCTTCCTAGATTTTGACCTCCACTTCAAAGATGGTTACATCAGTACCACCATTCATTTCAAACCTACAAATCAGTAGCAATACCTCCACTTCAACATCTTCCACCCATTCCATACCAAGAAGTCCTTTCCATACAGCCCAGCCACCCATTTATTTTATAATACATTTAAAACATTATAAGTGTGTTTCCTTCTGAAGAGGATACGCTTTGTGGTATTGAAACCTGGTTCAGGCTTTTACAATATACGTTTGCAGTCAGTTGGCTGTATACTTTATTTATTGAAACATAGGTGTGGTACTGAATCATATGTCTTTTGGAAACCAAGATACACTACATCTACCTGACTGTCTTGACCTGTGGCTTTCAGTATACCATTTGAGAGAAGCATGAGCTGGGTTTCACATGATCGATGTTTTCAGAATCCATATTAGTTGGCAGGGAGGAGATCATTCTGTTTGAAGCATCTTATTATGATTGAGCTCAGAATATCTTCTAAGATTTCAAGGATGTTGGATGGTAGTTTACTGTATCATTTCTATTCACCTTCCAGTAGATGGGTGTGAGCTGTTTTCTCTTTCAGCTGTTGGGCACAGTTTTTGGTTTGTGGGATCTACGATACATTGAAGTTTAAATAGCAGCTAACTCAGCTGCAAATTCAGTATAGAATCTGATAAGGATTCAGTTGGACACTGGATCTTTGTTCAGTTTTAATGACTTCAACTGTTTCTTAATGCCACTGACACTGTAAAGTAACAGAATGGGACAACACACAACGAAGAGTGCAGTGCAGATCATATTGTGCCATCTGATACTAACTCCTGATGTATACGCATAATTACATAACTTAATGAGCACACATTGTAAGAATATTGTTGTTGTTCTGGTCTTCAGCCCAGAGAGTGGTTTGATGCAGCTCTCCATGCTACTCTACCCTGTGCAAGCTTCTTCATCTTCCAGTACCTACTGCAACCTACATACTTCTGAATGTGCTTAGTGTATTCATCTCTTGGTCTCCCTCTATGATTTTTACCTTCCACGCTGCCCTCCAGTACTAAATTGGTGATCCCTTGATGCCTCAGAACATGTCCTATCAACCGATCCCTTCTTCTAGTCAAGTTGTGCCACAAATTTCTTTCTCTCCAATTGTACTCAGTACCTCCTCATTAGTTATGTGATCTACCCATCTAACCCTCAGCATTCTTCTGTAGCACCACATTTCGAAAGATATTCTATTCTCTTCTTGTCTAAACTATTTAATGTCCATGTTTCACTTCCATACATGGCTGCACTCCATACAAATACTTTCAGAAACAACTTCCTGACACTTAAATCTATACTTGATGTTAACAAATTTCTCTTCTTCAGAAACACTTTCTTTGCCATTGTCATCCTTTCTACTTCGACCATCATCAGTTATTTTGCTCCCCAAATGGCAAAACTCATCTACTACTTTAAGTGTCTCATTTCCTAAGCTAATTCCCACAGCATCACATAATTGAATTAGACTACATTCCATTATCCTTGTTTTGCTTTTGTTGATGTTCATCTTATATCCTCCTTTCAAGACACTACCCATTCTGTTCAACTGCTCTTCCAGGTCCTTTGCTGTCTCTGACAGAATTACAATGTCATTGGCAAACCTCAAAGTTTTTATTTCTTCTCCATGGATTTTAATTGCTACTCCAAAATTTTCTTTTGTTTCCTTTACTGCTTGCTCAATATACAGACTGAATAACATCGGGGATAACCTACAAGCCTGTCTCTCTCTTTTCTCAACCACTTCTTCCCTGAATTGATGAAACTGAGATACCTGGCACTAAATAATAATGAAACATAGTAAAAGTGAGCTGAAATATAATTTCTGCTTGAAAATATGTGTCAACAACATAAAAAAAATGGTAAAACCTTTATTTACAAATTTGTACAGAAAACCTGATTGTTATTATTGTTTAGCAATGTGTAAAGATCCAGAATTCATGTTAGCATCAAAATTAAACCTACTTTTTAAAAGTTATAATCATTTTAAAATGAAAAATTATTGTAAATAGACATTTCAAGTACTTTGGAAATGATAACTGTGTTATCAGCATGTTTACACTGTGGTGACAAAAGTCAGGGATACCTCCTAATCTCATGTTGGACCTCCTTTTGCCCAGCATAGTGCAGCAATTCAACATTACATGAGCTCAACAAGTTGTTGGAAGTCCCCTGCAGAAATACTGAGACATCCTGCCTCTATAAACCTAGTAGACAGTGTCAGAAGTTCCATGCGGGTTTCGCGGATGATGCTGTAGTATACAGAGAAGTTGCAGCATTAGAAAATTGTAGCAAAATACAGGAAGATCTGCAGCAGATAGGAACTTGGTGCAGGGAGTGGCAACTGATCCTTAACATAGACAAATGTAATGTATTGCGAATACATAGAAAGAAGGATCCTTTATTGTATGATTATATGATAGTGGAACAAACACTGGTAGCAGTTACTTCTGTAAAATATCTGAGAGTATGCGTGCGGAATGATTTGAAGTGGAATGATCATATAAAATTAGTTGTTGGTAAGGCGGGTACCAGGTTGAGATTCATTGGGAGAGTCCTTAGAAAATGTAGTCCATCAACAAAGGAGGTGGCTTACAAAACACTCATTCGACCTACACTTGAGTATTGCTCATCAGTGTGGGATCCATACCAGATCGGGTTGACGGAGGAGATAGAGAAGATCCAAAGAAGAGTGGCATGTTTCGTCACAGGGTTATTTGGTAAGCGTGATAGCGTTACGGAGATGTTTAGCAAACTTAAGTGGCAGACTCTGCAAGAGATGTGCTCTGCATCGCGGTGTAGCTTGCTGTCCAGGTTTCGAGAGGGTGCATTTCTGGATGAGGTATCGGATATATTGCTTCCCCCTACTTATACCTCCCGAGGAGGTCATGAATGTAAAATTAGAGAGATTCGAGTGCGCACGGAGACTTTCCAGCAGTCGTTCTTCCCGCGAGCCATATGCGACTGGAACAGAAAAGGGAGGTAATGACAGTGGCACGTAAAGTGCCCTCTGCTACTCACCGTTGGGTGGCTTGCGGAGTATAAATGTAGATGTAGATGTATAGCTGTCCACAATTGTTAAAGAGTTACTGGTGCAGGATTTTGTGCATGAACTGACCTCTCAGTTATGTCCCATAAGTGTTCAGTGGGTTCATGTTGGATGATCTGGGTGGCCAAATCATTCAATTCTTCAAACCTGGTGACATGGTGCATCGTTATTTTGGAACATGAAGTCCTTGAATAGCTGCAAATGGTGTCCAAGTAGCTGAATATTATCACTTCACATCAATTATCAGTTCCGTTGGACCAGAGGAACTAGTCCATTCTATGTAAACACAGACTACACCATTATGGAGCCACCACCAGCTTGCACAGTGCCTTGTTAACAACCTGGTTCCATAGCTTCATTCGAACCCTACCATCAGCTCCTACCAATTGAAATTGGCCCTTATCTGACCAGGCTACTGTTTTCCAGTCATCTATGATGCAGCTGATATGATAACAAACCCAGGAGAGGCCCTGCAGGTGACATCGCATTATTAACAAAGGCACCCATGTTGGTCGTCTGCTGCCATAGCCCATTAATGCCAAATTTTGCTGCACTGTCCTAACGAATACATTTGTCGTACATCCCACATTGATTTCTGCGGCACTGACAACTCTATGTAAACTCTGCTGCTCTTGATTGTTAAGTGGAGGCCATTGGCTACTGTGTTATTCATGGTGAGAGGTAATACCTGAAATCTAGTATTCTTGGCACACTCTCATCACTATTGATCTCGGAATACTGAATTTCCTAATGATTTCTGAAGTGGAGTGTCCTATTGTGTCTAGCTCCTTTTACCAGTCTGCATTCAAAGTCTGTTAGTTACCATTGTGCGGCCATAATCACATCAGAAATCTTTTCATGTGAATTACTTACGTACAAAAGACAGCTCTGCCAATGCACCACCATTTAATGCTACCTCCATTTGTATATGTGCATATTGTTATCCCATGACTTTTGTCTCCTCAATAGTTTATACCAAAATGTAAATCCAAATTCTGCAACTCATTTTAGAAAACCAATCAACTTTTAACTGTAAATTGCAGTTATAGTTTGAAACTATGTATATTTGTATATGCTGATTGTTGATAGTTATGTAAGTTATGGCGGCAGCTGATCAGAATGAGTGGTGAGTCAATACCAGTATTGTTTGAGTTCTGGTCACTGTCAGTGTAAACTTTATGATGTGAATAAATTAGTTATTCACAACATTTTTCATTTCGGCTACATCATTTTGTAGGATTGATTAACCAGGATGCACAGATCATGACAATACAGAGAGCCTAAGCCTTCTTTACATGTAAGTGAAAGATTATGAACATCAAGAATCTGCAAGTTAAGTATTAATTCTTGTGTGTGTCCATTTTAACACTAATATCTGTTTCATTTGTCTTTTGTGTGGTGTGAGTGTTAAAACTGGGGCAATACTCCAGGGTTTATCTTCATAAAGGAACCTTTGAAAACAAGAGTTTAGTAGTTCTGCTTTCGCTTTGCTACCCTCAATTTCCGGTCCTGTATCATCAACAAGTGACTGGATGCCTACTTTGGTGCCACTAACAGCCTTTACATATGACCAGAATGTTTTTGGGTTTTTGAAAGATCAACTGACAACATTCTGCTATGGTAGTCACTGAAGGCTTCATACATCGCTCTCTTGACAACCAAATATGTTTCATTCAGCACTGTGACTGTGTAACATGGAGGTTCCTCCCATCATGAACTGGATACATAACTTTGCAGAGCATGGTCAACTATCCTGTTAAACTTGAACCATTGTTCCTCTACATGCTTCTCTTCTGTGCTAAAGATTTCTATTTTCTCATTGACATATGACATTACTGCCTTTTTATCTAGTCTACTGAACATATATATCTTCCTCCTCCTTTTTGTTGTGTTTTATAGTTTTATAATCATTGTTGCCTCAACCATCCCAAGATCACTGATAACACTTTTGATGTGAGATTCTCAAAGAGGTCAGATCTGTTTGTTGCCTTTAGGTTCACTACATATTTCTAACAGCCCAGTCAACATTGTCAAAAGCTTTCTCTAACTGTACAAATGCAGTAATGTGGGTTTGCCTTTTCCAACCTATCTTCTATGATAAGATATAGGGCCAGTATCCTCTCGTGTGTTCATACATTTTTCTGGCATACAAACTGATCCTCCCTAAGGTCAGCTTCTACCAGTTTTTCCAATCTTCTATAAATAAATTGCGTCTATATTTCCCTAAGGTTAGCTTCTACCAGTTTTCCAATCTTCTATAAATAAATCGTGTCTATATTTTTGAACCACGACTCATTACACTGCTGGTTCAGTGTTATTCATGCCTATCAGCACCTGCCTTTTTTGGGATTGGAAATAGTTTACATTCTTCCTGAAGTCTGAATGTATTTCACCCATCTCATATATCTTGCACACCATGTGGAAAAATTTTGTCATGGTTGACACACCAATGGTCTCAATATTTCTGAGGAACTGTCATCTTCCCTCAGGACATTGTTTTCACTTATGTTTTTCAGTGCTGTGTCAAATTCTTCTCATAGGATAATATCTCCCACCTCCTCACCTACTTCTTCTTCTCTTTCTGTGATGTTGTACTGAAGTTTGTTTCCCATATGTAGAGCCTCTATATATCCCTTCTTCATTTCAGCTTGTAACTTACCTTATCTGGTTGTTAGGTTGCAGTTGTCTCATCTGAAGTCTTGAATAACTCTCCTGCTGTCAATGATTTTGGTTGACTTTTGTTGAAATACTATACAGCAGCACAAAATTTTCAATGGCCTTCACGTTAATTGAAATACACTTTTACTTTTATGATGATCAGCCTTGTGAAAGTCAGGAATCTCAATATTTGCACCAGATAGGAAGTTACGCTAATTGACAATGAAGTTATCATCATATTGGTGACAGATTATGACGCAGTTAACTGGACATGGAGTACACAGATCCTTCTTACACACACTAGTTCATAGTTATATGATGTCCACAGACTAATTGTATGTGCCATCTGTAGGGCAAGGACTGATTCAAAGAAGTTCACAAAGATATTTACACATGGACACATGGTTGTTTACAGTTTAACTATTGGGTACTGACTAAGTGAAGTACTGTCCTCCACAACTATTTATAAAAGTTTATAGGAATAGTAACCAGCTGCCATGGACCTTGCCTATGCTGGGTTGGCTTGCATGCCTCAGCTATACAGATAGCCATACTACAGGTGTAACCACAATAGAGAGATATCTGTTGTGAGGCCAGACAAGTGTACGGTTCCTGATAAGGGATAGCAGCTTTTCAGTCATTGCAGGGCAGCTGGATGACTGACTGATCTGGCCTTGTAACATAACCAAAATGCTGTTCTGGTACTATGAATGGCTGAAAGCAAGGGGAAACTATAGCCATAATTTTGCCCGAGGAGATGCAGCTTTGCTGTGTGGTTAAATATTCCAGAGGTAAAATAGTCCCCCATTTAGATCTCTGGATGGATACTACTCAGTAGGATGTCTTCATCAGGAGAAACAAAACAGGCGTTCTACAGACTGAAGCTTGGAATGTTAGAGCCCTTAATCACAAAGGTGGGTTAGAAAATTTAAATAGGGAAATGTATAGTTTGAAGTTATATATAATGGGACTTAGTGAAGTTCAGTAGCAGGATGACAGGACTTTTGGTCAGGTGAATATGAGGTTATAAATACAAGTCAAATAGGGGTAATGCAGGAGTAGATTTAATAATGAATAAGAAAATGAGAATGTGGGTAAGCTACTATGAAAAGCATAGTGAATGCATTATCATAGTCAACACAGACACAAAGCCAACACCCACCACATTAGTACAAGTGTATATGCCAACTAGCTCTGCAGATGATGAAGAGATTGAAGAAATGTATGATTGTATGATGGGATAAAAGAAATTATTCATACAGTTAACAAAGATGAAAATTTAATTGTATGGGGAACTGGAATTCAATAGTAGGAAAAGGAAGAGAAGGAAACGTAGTTGCTGAATATGGACTGAGGGAACAGGAGGAAAGAGGAAGCTGCCTGATAGAATTTTGTACAGAGTTTCATTTAATCATCACAACACTTGGTTTATGAATCATGAAAGAAGGTCATACATGTGGACGAGACCTGGAGATATAGGAAGGTTTCAGATTGATTATATAGTGGGAAGACAGAGGTTTTGGAACCAGATTTTGAGTGGTAGTTTATTTCCAGGGGCAGTGACTCTGACCACAATTTTTTGGTTATGAACTGTAGATTAAAACTAAAGAAATTGCAAAAAGATAGGAAATTAAGAATATGGGACATGGATAGGTTGAAAGAACCAAAGATTGTTGAGCATTTCAGAGGGAGCATTAGGCAACAATTGACTGGAACAGGGGAAAGGAATACAGTGGAAAACAAATGGGTAGCTTTGAGAGATGAAAGAGTAAAGGCAGCAGAGGATCAAATAGGTAAAAAGACAAAGCCTAGTAGAAATCCTTTGATAGGACAATAGATATTGAATTTAATTGATGAAAGGAGAAATATATAAAAATGCAGTAAATGAAGCAGGCAAAAGGGAATACAGATGTCTAAAAAATGCAATTGGCAGTAAGTGCAAAATGGTTAAGCAGGAATGGCTAAAGGATAAATGTAACAATTTAGAAGGTAGACAAAGATGAGATAGGAGATATGATACTGCAAGAAGAAGTTGACAGAGCACTTAAAATATCAAAGTCAAAACAAAGCCCCAGAAGTAGATGACATTCTGTCAGAACTATTGATAGTCTTGGGACAGCCAGCTTTGACAAAAATCTTCCGTCTGGTGTGCAAGATGTATGAGACAGGTGAAATACCCTTGGACTTCAAAAAGAATGTGATAATTTCAATTCCAAGGAAAGCAGGTTCTGACAGGTGTTAATATTACTGAACTTCAGTTTAATAGGTCATGGTAGCAAAATACTAACATGGATTGTTTATAGAAGAATGGAAAACCCACATTTATAGCATTTGAAGACTTAGAGAAAGCCTTTGACAATGTTGACTGCAATTCTTTCTTTGAATTTCTTGAAGGTAGCATGGGTAGGACACAGAGAGCAAAAGGCTATTTGGAACCTGTGCAGAAACCAGACGGCAATTACAAGAGTCGAGGGGCATGGAAGGGGAGCAGTGGTTGAGAAGGGAGTGAAACAGTGTTGTAGCCTATAACTGATGTTTTGTGTGAAATGATCTGCACTGCTTGTGAAATGCTTTTTGGTAAAACTCACAACCATTTTTGCATCAACTGAAGATCCTTCCCCTGGTGATCTGTACAAATAATAAAGAATTTTTTTTAAATATAATCTGTAACAATGGTTTAAAGAATGAAGGGATACTGAAAAGTAGTGTTGTGGAGAACTGAAGAGTACTCACAAAGATTCTTCTTAACAAGTCGTAGCAGAAAGATACTTGGCTTAGAGCGACTCCCCATCATTCACATGAGGTTGTAAACAAATAGCAGGCTAAATGTGGTAGTCCATATTCAAAATGAAAGGGATGCAGAACCTGAAAAATAAAACAGGATGAAAACTAAAAGGACCAAAAAAAGTTGTAGACTAGTAACACACCTAGACAATTTCAAAGTATGAACCCAGTAAATGAGAAGAGCTTTACTGTGCCACACGCAGGAAGGTGGTTGAGTGGCAACAGGCAAGGCAGTACTGACTGCTTAACTGTAGGGAAGATGTTTGCATATTATGTCAGAGGCAACAGGGGGGGGGGGGGGGGGAACACAGCCACTATAGAAGGTGTGAAGTGTGGTCGGTGGCTGTTCATGTGCTACACTACTTAGAAAATACGTAAACAGACAGAGTCCTATCTATAAAAATACTGAAAGTGGGCAGTTACAATTAAACATATTAATAAAACCAGAGCTATAATATAAAGTCCCTCTTTCACAAATATGGTTTATAAAAATACTGGAAGTGGATAGTTAAAATGTAAAATACTAATAAAGCACAAGATGTAGTACAAATTCCCTCTTCCACAACTGCAGTACGGCATTAGTGGACAAACACAAAAAGCTAATCTGGGAAGCTGAAGACTTGTGATGATAAAATAGTGAGCTATAGTAGTAGTGCCAATTTGTTTAGACTGCCAAAATTTGCTGAAAGACCCTTGTGATGCAAATCTGTCTGCTCAGAAATATTACCAAAGAATGGTATCCTACGGAATTTATTATCAGCAAATGATCTGCTATTTGCTGGGGTAAGGAGGGTTGAAGCTCCGAATATCAGTAGGGCATGAGCAGTATTATGGTCTTTCCAGCAGAAATGACAAATGGTGGACTGTAAAAGATATAACTGCAGCTTTTTACATCCCAAAGAATAATGGTCAAAAATTCAGGCGTAGGGAGACTGCAACACAGGATAAATTTAAGTAATCAGGGGTACATAGTATCACTTGCGATGATTGTTAAAAAGCTAATTATGTAGCTCAGATGGGAACAAACTTTGGAACCCACTTTAGAGAGCACATCAATGATTCCAGAGGAAAGTTGGCTCTAAGTACACATTTGTGTGAAACTGGCCATCTTACTACCAAAATCAGAAAGAATATGCATTTTGAAAGCAAAACCAATACCCTTAATATTTTAGAAGTCAAGAGATACTGTGCTTTAAAAAGATTCCCTGATTCTACCCTGAATGGGGAGGCAGATTTGCATGACAAATGTCCTTTAACAGATTTTTACTGTCTAAACAGATAGGCATTACCCTTACATCCCACTATGTTATTATCAGAAGCCCTTAGCTTTCCAGATTAGCCGTTTGTGTTTGCCCACTAATATGATATTGTCACTATGCAAGAAGGAATTTGTTCTACAACTCGGCCTTTATTAAAGGTTTACTTTTTAACTATCTACTTTCTGTATCTTTATAAATTGTATTTGTGAAAGAGGGAATTTGTATTATCACTCAGGTTTCATTAATATGTTGCATTTTAACTGTCCACTTTCAGTATTTTTATAAATGGGACTCAATCTAATTACATATTTCTTAAGCAGTTTAGCACAAGTACAGTCGCACCCCAACATTCACGTCTTCTACAATGATGGTTTTGTTCCTGTTGCCTCTGACATCACCTGTAATCATCTTCCCCATTGTAGAGTGGTCAATACTGCCTTATCTGCTGTTGCTTAACTGCTTTCCTGCTTGTGGCAGGGTAAGGCTCTTCTCGTTTACTGGGTTCAAACTTTGAAATTGTCTAGGTGCATTACTAGTCTCAGCTTTGTTTGGCCCTTTTAGTTCTCATCCTGTTTTATTTTTATAGGTTCTGCTAACCCTTTCGTTTTAAATATGGATACTGCTGAAACTTCCTGGCAGATTAAAACTGTGTGCCGGACCGAGACTCGAACTCGGGACCTTTGCCTTTCGCGGGCAAGTGCTCTACCAACTGAGCTACCAAAGCACGACTCACGACCCGTCCTCACAGCTTTACTTCTGCCAGTATCTTGTCTCCTACCTTCCAAACTTTACAGATGCTCTCCTGCAAAGGTAGGAGATGAGATACTGGCAGAAGTAAAGCTGTGAGGACGGGGCGTGAGTCGTGCTTGGGTAGCTCAGTTGGTAGAGAACTTGCCCGCGAAAGGCAATGGTCCCGAGTTCGAGTCTTGGTCCGGCACACAGTCTTAATCTGCCAGGAAGTTTCATATCAGCACACACTCCGCTGCAGAGTGAAAATCTCATTATGGATACTGCTTTCAGCGCACTATTTGTTTACAACCTAATGTGAATGATAGGGAGTTGCTCTAAGACAGTTACCTTTTGTAGTGCTACAACGATGAAAATTAATATTACGATGATGTCAAACCTTATTTCCATGATTTAAAGAAGTATTCATGATATTAGAAATGTAATTATAATTTTATTATTTTCATTTTTGTGCTCAGTGTATCAAAGACTTTCCAGTGCACGGAATAAATTAGCACTGTTTGTACTATGAAACTATATATGATTGTTAAGGGTTAAGCATGTAATAATTCGATGTAAGACATTTTGTGGAGTCTGAATTTTGTTCTCGTACTGGTCGGTAGAGAAGGAAAAGTTCCTTAATCGATGTGAAGGTATAAAGGCTGTAAAAAGGAGAGAGAGAGAAGGTAAATACAATTTATTCAAAACAAATATCTCGAAGCTAAAAATTGCAAGGTCTGATCTGAGCCTGTCCTGAATAACAGCGAAGAACATTTATGTTATCATATATTTTCTTTGTTTGATCACGGTTGTGATTCGCATGTTTCTTTTTGTTACGCGATGTGTTATGAATATTTTCATTATACGCGCAAAAGTGCACACAGCTTTAATCGAACCTGCGTCTTTCAGAAACCATAACTTTTAATCAGTACGATTACACGAATACCGTCTAAATCGCAACCGTGATCGCAAAAGTGTTTCCTGGACTAAATAATTCTTATAAAATGTGTATTCTCCAAAGCGAGCAGCATTGCACTATCGCTGACTCGCAACAATCGAAAGAGTAAAATCAATGCTTAAATAAAATTGCCACCTTTTAATAATTATTATTATCCCATTAAATAAATAAATAGCAATTCAGTGGCTATCCAATCAATAAGCAGAGGGGGCAATTCACTTTTCACTCTGACATGTTAAAAAGAATCTTTGTGAGTACTCTTCAAGTACTGCTGTATAATACTACTTTTCAGTGTTATTTATTCTTTAGGTCATTGTTAAGAATTCTTTGTAAAAGAATTTTTCCTTCTTATGTGTACGGATCACTTGAGGATGTGTCTTCACTTGATCCAAAACTGATCATGATTTTTAACAAAAAGTATTTTATAGCCAGTTTGGATCATTTCATTCAAAATATGGAAATCTGTCTGCACTCGTCCACAGTTTAAAATAACATGTCACTGATGTTACTGAGTTTGCGTACTGAGTAAGCAGTAAAGGCAACAAAGGAAAAGTTTGGAGTAGGAATTAAAGTTCAGGGGGAAGAAATAAAACTTTGAGTTTGCTGATGTTATTGTAATTCTGTCAGAGACAGCAAAGTACTTGCAAGAGCACTTGAATGGAATGGACAGTCTCTTAAAAGCAGTATATAAGGTGAAGATCAACAAAAGCAAAACAAGGATAATGGAATGTAGTCAAATTGAACCAGGTGATGGTGAGGGAACTAGATTAGAAAACAAGACACTTAAAGTAGTAGATGAGTTTTTTTTTTTGGGTAACAAAATAACTGATGATGACTGAAGTAGAGAGGATATAAAATGTAGAATGGCAATGACAAGAAAAGCGTTTCTCAAGAAGAGAAATTTGTTAACATCAAATATATGTAAGTGTTAGGATGTCTTTTATGAAAGTATTTGTATTGAGTGTAGTCTTATATGGAAGTGAAACATGGATGATAAATAGTTTAGACAAGAAGAGTATAGAAGCTTTTGAAATGTGGTGCTACAGAAGAATACTGAAGATTAGGTGGACAGATCACATAACTAATTAAAAGGTACTGAATTTATTTGGGAGAAAGAAATTTGTGGCATGACCTGACTAGAAGAAGGATTCATTTGATGAGACACATTCTGAGATATCAAGGTATCACCAATTCGGTGTTGCAGTGAAATATGGGGGGTTAAAATTACAGAGAGAGACCAAGAGAGGAACACAATATGCAGGGTCAGTAGGAAGTAAGTTGCAGTAGTTATTTGGAGATGAAGAGGTCTGTACAGGATAGAGTAACTTGGAGAGCTGCCTCAAATCAGTCCTCTGACAGAAGACCAAAACAACAACAACAGGAACAGGAACAATAATTTGAATTTGTTATTACATTTTGAGAATAATAGGAAAGAGAGCAGAATAGTGGACATGAAATTATAATGAGCAAGGAAGTAAGCCTGTTTAACTATTGGATAATGGTGAAACTGACAAAATTGTAGAAACTATGTTATGAATATTATGTATACCCCTACATGGACTCAGTCAGCCACCAAGACTGGCAAAAAAAAATGAAATGTTCCAGGTCAGATAATTAGTCAACTAACAAGTTTTCCTAGTGAAAGTGGGCATCAGCTTTTGTGCTCATCTCGTTGGAAATAATAAACTGAAATTGTCATGTGCAATATTTGCTAGTTAATTAGAATGATATTTTAGCTAACTGTATGGTACTGTTAGCAATCACAGAAGGCCATATTACATTATACATATGTTTGTAAGGGAGTAGATAAGTCCAATCAGAGGCTAGAGGGACATAAGGACAAATTACTTTCCATAACCCCAAGTCTAGTAGAGCACTTTTAGCTCAAGGCTGATGAATGTCACACCCTCCCACCCCCAGCCCCCCCCCCCAATCCCCCCATTCAAATGTAGGGAAGAAAGGGTAGGGATACTAACCCCAGGACTACTACTTTTTGTTTTAATAATTGCAACTATGCAGATTTCAGTCTTTCAAAGAGTTGCTGAGTATACATGGGTTCTGTCATGTCAGAACAAGATTTGCAGGGTTTCAATACATTTTTTACTATCTACCGTCTGTTGCTACTGACTACATTATCTTCTTGAGCAAATCAATAGCACTTGAATTTTTAGTTCTCATATATTCTGCAAAATTAAGAATTCACTGGTTTAATGGTTACAGTATCAGTGGAACAAGAATTAAATACTGAAAACCTTATTTAAAACTTTAATATCATTGGATGGATAAGAAATCTAATCACTAAATGGCAGCAGTAGAGAACACACATACAAGTTAAGGAAATGTGCAAGCTTTCAGAGCCAGTGGCATTTTCTTCAGTAATTTAGCCAGGCTGCTTTCCTTCACACATAACATCAACTGGAAATAACACTTTTCAACCCAACCTCAAAACATTTCCAGCAGCAAACATGACATTGAACCCTGCCTTGAACAGTTCTGATCATGATCCCACCTTGATCCACCATCACTACCTCAAAATCACCTCTCCCAAGAATTCCTAATATCCAGCAAGGCTTCACGAGCCTTTCTCAGATCCCTACAACATGACCCTAACCTGTTCTATGCAGAACTCCAGGCTCTTCATCCTCTAAAAACTGATGACTACGTTGTTGTCCTCCTGGCAGACAAGGGAACCACCACTGTCATATATGACTGACAGTATTATGTAAGGAAGGGTCTATTCTGAAGGAGAAGCCACTGGCTCTAAAATATCGCACATTTCTTTAACTTCTATATGCATTTTCTCTGCTGCTTGGAGAGTAGATTTGTTATCTAAATAAACTAAACTCTGTCCAAACAGGCCTTGGAAGGCCCAATGGTTCTGGCCGGCCACCATGTCATCCTCAGCCCATAGGCATCACTGGATGTGGATATGAAGGGTCATGTGGCCAGCACACTGCTCTCCCTGTTGTACATCAGTTTACAAGACGGGAGCCGCTACTCCTCAATCAAGTAGCTCCTCAGTTTGCCCCACAAGGGCTGAGTGCACCCTGCATTCCAACAATGCTCGGCAAACCGGATGGTTAACCAGCCAAGTGCTAGACCAGCCCGGTGATCTTGTTACCTATATAGCATAATATTTTCAAAAGTCAATTTTAAGCTTTTCTGAATGTAGTATTAGGATAAAAATGTCATGTTGATTGTTTATAATGTAAATAGACTAAAGTTCTTTAATTAGTACCGTAATATTTGAGCATACAAGACAATGGTTTATACTTTATAAAATTAAGATCAACAAAGAAATAATCATGCATCTAAAGTGAAGCACATTCCAGGGTGGCCAAATCTTAATTTTCAAATTCAAAGTTTTTTCCAGGTAAAAATAATGATTTTCCAGGTTGTCACATAAGTTATTTTTACCTAAATGAGGTTAGCAAACATACAGTTTTAGAAATAATAAGTAACATATTTTTAAAATATGTCATACAAACTGAACCATATCTTGTTATGATGCACAACACAAAGCCTACAGCACAACTGACTAAGTCAAGTTTGAACAGCTGAAGGATACCGCTCATTATAATGTGACACAGATGCATCCGAATTGCATTCATTAATGCAACACTGTTCATTTAAGCCAGATTTCTGATGATCATCTGATGGTTTAAGCAGTCAGTGTGTGACAGAAGCAATAAAAAGTGGTCACAGTAAAATGCAGAGTCATTTTTATTAAGTAAAGGCTCTAGAATGGTGAAGTTTCATCCTGAAAGAATACTTGAAGTTTCATCTGGGTTCTAGAACTTTCTCCTTGAAGTTTTTTGAGGCAACAATAACCTAAAATTGTTATCTTTAACCAAAAAATCTCATTATATGATTCCATACCCAGTACTTTACAACAGATCGTATGTTACACATACTGTTCTTCTCACTTTGTCTACACGCCTACATTACACAGTTGAAGTGACAGATCAGTGCAAGGACTACTTCTGAGGAAACATTATGATGAACCATTTATTATTATGAGAGATACAGCAGTTTGAATATTCATCAAAAAAGCAGAATTCAAACCCCTTCGTGTGTGTCAAGATCTCTCTCTCTCCACATCAATGAATTTTAATGCCTCAGTGTGTGTAATAACACGTAGGCTTAATGGAGAATGTTGGAAGTTTAGGAGTTCTGGAATTCATAGAAGATGAAGTGAAAAATGGAAAATTGAATTTCAGGAACAACAGGCATGTGGGATTCAGTCTCACAGAGTGCGTAACACATGCGTTACTGGTACATGCTTGATGTGTGAGTGTGTGGCCTTCAGTCCAGAGACTGGTTTGATGCAGCTCTCCATGCTACTCTATCCTGTGCAAGCTTCTTCATCTCCCAGATGAAGAAGCTACTGCAACCTACATCCTTCTGAATCTGTTTAGTATATTCATCTCTTGGTCTACCTCTACGATTTTTACCCTACAAGCTGCCCTCCAATACTAAATTGGTGATCCCTTGATGCCTCAGAATGTGCCCTACCAACCAATCCCTTCTTCTAGTCAAGTTGTGCCACAAATTTCTCTTCTCTCCAATTCTATTCAATACCTTCTCATAAGTTATGTGATCTACCCATCTAATCTTCAGCATTCTTCTGTAGCACCACATTTCAAAAGCTTCTAGTCTCGTCTTGTCTAAACTATTTACCGTCCACGTTTCACTTCCATACATGGCTACACTCCATACAAATGCTTTCAGAAATGACTTCCTGACACTTAAATCTATACTCGATGTTAACAAATTTCTCTTCTTCAGAAACACTTTCTTTGTCATTGCTAGTCTACATTTTATATCCTCTCTACTTTGACCATCATCAGTTATTTTGCACCCCAAATAGCAAAACTCCTTTACTACATTAAGTATCTCATTTCCTAATTGGATTCCCACAGCATCACCCAATTTACTTTGACTACGTTCCATTATCCTCGCTTTGCTTTTGTTGATGTTCATCTTATATCCTCCTTTCAAGACACTGTCCATTCCGTTCAGCTGCTCTTCCAGGTCCTTTGCTGTCTCTGACAGAATTACAATGTCATCGGCGAACCTCAGAGTTTTTATTTCTTCTCCATGGATTTCAATTCCTACTCCAAATTTTTGTTTTGTTTCCTTTACTGCTTGCTCAATATACAGATTGAATAGCATAGGGGAGAGGCTACAACCCTGTCTCACGCCCTTCCCAACCACTGCTTCCCTTTCATGTCTCTGGACTCTTATAAATGCCATCTGGTTTCTGTACAAATTGTAAATAGCCTTTCGCTCCTTGTATTTTACCCCTTCCACCTTCAGAATTTGAAAGAGAGTCTTCCAGTCAACATTGTCGAAATCTTTCTCTAAGTCTACAAATGCTACAAACGTAGGTTTGCCATTCCTTAATCTTTCTTCTAAGATAAGTCGTAAGGTCAGTATTGCCTCACGTGTTCCAACATTTCTACGGAATCCAAGCTGATCTTCCCCGAGGTCGGCTTCTACCACTTTTTCCATTCGTCTGTAAAGAATTCATGTTAGTATTTTTCGGCCATGGCTTATTAAACTGATAGTTGGGTAATTTTCACATCTATCAACACCTGCTTTCTTTGGGACTGGAATTATTATATTCTTCTTGAAGTCTGACGGTATTTCGCCTGTCTGATACATCTTGCTCACCAGATGGTAGAGTTTTGTTAGGCCTGGCTCTCCCAAGGCTGTCAGTAGCTCTAATGGAATGTTGTCTACTCCCGGGGCCTTGTTTCGACTCAGGTCTTTCAGTGCTCTGTCAAACTCTTCACGCAGTATCGTATCTCCGATTTCATCTTCATCTACATCCTCTTTCATTTCCATAATATTGTCCTCAAGTACATCGCTCTTGTATAGACGCTCTATATACTCCTTCCACCTTTCTGCGTCCCCTTCTTTGCTTAGAACTGGGTTTTCATCTGAACTCTTGATGTTCATACAAGTGGTTCTCTTATCTCCAAAGATCTCTTTAATTTTCCTGTAGGCAGTATCTATCTTACCCCTCATGATATAAGCCTCTACCTCCTTACATTTGTCCTCTAGCCATCCCTGCTTAGCCATTTTGCACTTCCTGTCGATCTCATTTTTGAGACGTTTGTATTCCTTTTTGCCTGCTTCATTTTAGGAGTTTTTATATTTTCTCCTTTCATCAATTAAATTCAATATCTCTTCTGTAACCCAAGGATTTCTACTAGCCCTTGTCTTTTCACTTACTTGATCCTCTGCTACCTTCACTATTTCATCTCTCAAAGCTACCCATTCTTCTTCTACTGTATTTCTTACCCCCATTCTTGTCAATCATTCCCTAATGCTCTCCCTGAAGCTGTGCACAACCTCTGGTGCTTTCAGTTTATCCAGGTCCTACCTTTTTGCAGTTTCTTCAGTTTTAATCTATAGTTCATAGCCAATAGATTGTGGTCAGAGTCCACATCTGCCCCTGGAAATGTCTTACAATTTAAAACCTGGTTCCTGAATCTCTGTCTTACTATTATATAATATATCTGAGACCTTCCAGTATATCCAGGCTTCTTCCATGCATACAACCTTCGTTTATGATTCTTGAACCACGGGTTAGCTGTGATTAAGTTATGCTCTGTGCAAAATTCTGCCAGGCGGCTTCGTCTTTCATTTCTTAACCCACTTCCATATTCACCTCATGCGTTTCTTCTCTTCCTTTTCCAACTATCGGGTTCCAGTCACTCCTTCACTATCTGATTAATTTCTTTAATCTCATCATACATTTCATCAATCTCTTCGTCATCTGCGGAGCTAGTACTACTGTGGTAGGCGTGAGCTTCGTCTCTATCTTGGCCACAATAATGCATTCACTATGCTGTTTGCAGTAGCTTACCCACATTCCTAATCATTACTAAACCTACTCCCGCATTACCCCTATTTGATTTTGTATTTATAACCCTGAATTCACCTGACCAGAAGTCTTGTTCCTCCTGCCACCGAACTTCACTAATTCCCACTATATCTAACTTTAATCTATCCATTTCTCTTTTTAAATTTTCTATCCTACCTGCCCGATTAAGGGATCTGACATTCCGCGCGCTGATCCGTAGAACGCCAGTTTTCTCTTTCCTGATAACAACATCCTCCTGAGTAGTCTCCGCCCGGAGATCTGAATGGGGGACTATTTTACCTCTTGAATATTTTCCCCCAGAGGTGGCCGTCATCATTAAACCATACAGTAAAGCTACATGCCCTCGGGAAAAATTACAGCTGTTGCCCCTGCAACTACTGAAAAGGCTGCTGCCCCTCTTCAGGAACCACACGTTTGTCTGGCCTCTCAACAGATACCCCTCTGTTGTGGTTGCACCTATGGTATGGGAATCTGTATCGCGAGGCACGCAAGCCTCCCCACCAACAACAAGGTCTGTGGTTCATGGGGGGGACATGCTTGATAGCACATTTTAAACAAAAACATTATTTTGTTCTAATTAAGATGTTTGATCTGCAAACCACATAACTGCGAGTTTGATATACTTGTGTATCTTCATTTATATTGTTTTCTTTTTATTAATTTTAATATTATTTCATGAAATCACTTAACATATATACACATCTACCTTTATTTCCTGAATATAAACAAACTTTAGTTTTACAAACAAATGATTTGGAACATGTATAAAGTATTGTAATTTATATTGTACAAAGAGCATTCAAAAAGTTTTGCACATTTGTCTCTAATTTTTTTATTTTTTGTGGGAGGAGAATGAAATTTTTTGTGAACATACTTGGAACATTTAGTTATAAATTGGCATATAAAAGTATTTTCTTTTCTTTACAGGTGAGCCACAAACAATGGACCATGAAGTAGATGTCAGGTGTGACAATGGTTGGTGATGGAGTTCCTCTTCAAGACTGGTGATTACTCTGCCACATCAATTCACAGGAAGTTGCTCCCTGTTTGTGGTGAGGACACAGTGGATTGCAGCAGTATCCAGTGGTGGTTGCAGAGGTTTAAAGAAGATGGTTTCTCTCTACTGGACAATTCACAAAGCGGTAGACCATCAATGGCAGTGAGTGATGTGAAAAGGAGACCACTGATCAAATAATCCAAAATGACAGATGTATGATGACACAACAGCTTGCTGAAATGACTCATTTGTCATTGGGTAGTGTGGTGTCACTAGTACAGTCACAAGGGTACAGAAAAATCTGTGCGAGGGTCTCATGAAGACCTTTACTGAAGAGTGGAAACAGCATTTTGATGGCGTCATTACCCAGTATGAAACATGGTTGTTTTTGTCCATACCTGAAAGCAAAATCCAGTCCATGGAGTGACATCATGTGGGTTCCCCTTGGAAGAAGAAACCAAGACTTTCACAAACAGCATGCTGAAAGGTGATGGCCTCCTTCTTCTGGGATCAGTGTGGTGTCATTTTCATTGACTGTTTGGAACCTGGCTCCACAATTAACCAGGACCACTATTGTTTGTCATTGGACAAGCTGCGACGTGCCATCAAGATTCACAGACCGCAGCTTCAGGATCAGCTCATCAGATTACACCATGATAAAGCCAAGCCCCATACAGCCCTTATGATGCAGATGAAAATCAGTAAAATGGGTTGGAAAATTGTGCCTCATCCTCCCTACAGTCTGGACTTGGCTCCATCTAAGTTTACGAATGTGACACTACTGGATACAGACAGGTATGAGAGACACTGCTTCACAAAGCATGGACTACATCTAAATCAGTTTGGCAAAAATAAACTAGCAGCAGACATTGGAAAAGCTTTTCATGAAATAATAGGCCTAAACAATAACGATCATGAAAGCAGACCAGTCATAGCCCTAACTAACAAGGTAAACTAGTGAGCTGGGCCAAATCTAGCAGGATTTGGTCCAGTAACAAAAATCTGCAACAAGTAATTAATACACAAACGAAAGTTCACTCAAACAGCAATACAATTAAAGACAAACAAAAGTTAACAGTGTTTCATCAGAACATAAGAGGTCTATACTGCAAGCTGGATCAGTTCACAGCAAATATAGAAGACACAAAAGGTATAAACAGTGCCCACATTCTTTGTCTAACAGAACACCACATCACTGCTGGTGTTGAAGTGGTCCCTATTCCCAACTATGTTTTGGCAACGTCTTATTGCAGGAACTATATGGACAAAGGAGGAGTAGCTGTATATGTAAAAAACAATGTCTTGTTCACGGCAATAGATGTACAAAGATTCTGCTTTGAGCTACATTTTGAAGTATGTGCTATAGAGGTGCCAGACACTGTCTCCAGATTAACAGTTGTGGCAGTTTACAGGGCACCATCTGGTAATTTTAAAGTGTTTGTTAAACAATTAGATATTCTTTTGTTGTACTTAAGTAGAAAAAATAGGGGCATGGTAGTTGTTGGGGATTTTAACATAGATTTCTTGGTTAATTCTCCCTGCGAGGTGGAGTTTGAAAATCTCATGGGCACGTACAACCTTGTTCCCGTGGTTAGCTCGCCCACCAGAACCACAACCTCTTCCAGTACTCTCATTGATAACGTTTTTGTTGATCAGAGTAAAGTCAACCATATTAATATTGAAATGGTTATAAATGGCCTGTCTGACCATGACGGACAACGAGTTACTTTCAACAGCTTGGGAATTCCTCTGAGTGACACCTCACTTAGATGGAAAACAGTAAGGAAAATAAGTGAGGAAGCTATTCAAACGTTCAGATCATGTCTTCAGCATACTGACTGGACACCTGTTTATCTAGCAGAAACTGCTAATTCAAAATACAATTTATTCACAAATGAGATAGCAGGTACCTTTGAAAGTGTATTTCCAAAAAAGTCATACAAAGTCCAACCTGCTAGGTCTGCAAAAAAACCATGGATCACTAAGGGCATCATAGCTTCCTGTCAGAGAAAAAGACAACTCTACATAGCATCAAAGACTTCTAACAACCCTGCTCAGCTAAAACATTATAAACTCTACTGTAAAATTCTTGCCAAAGTAATTAAAAACTCTAAAAGTATGTGTATAGCATCTGAAATTACTTATTCTGAAAATAAAATTAAAACAATCTGGAATGTGATAAAGAGAGAAACAGGGACTGTAAACTACAACAAAGACAAAAATATTATTTTAACTGTTGACAACTCAGAGATAACTAATAGTGAGGAAATTGCTGAAATCTTTAACCAACATTTTTTAACTGTCCCAACACAGATAGGTTGCCATGGTTCTGTAGATAAAGCTGCCTGTATAATGAAAAATAATTTTCCAGAACGTTTCAGTCAAATACGTGTGCTTCCCATTACTGCCAATGAAATCAAAAAAGTCATACAGTCTTTTAAAAATAAACATTCTGCTGGTATCAACGATATTTCAGGAAGCTGTTGAAGGCTTGCTGAAGTGAAGTGGCCGAAGTTTTGTCTCACATCTGCAACACATCCATGAAACAAGGAGTGTTTCCAGACAGAATGAAATACTCTGTTGTCAGGCCCCTGTACAAAGCAGGGGATGCTACAAATGTGTCAAACTATCGCCCTGTCTCTCTATTAACAACATTTTCAAAAGTCCTAGAAAAAGCTCTGTACAACAGGATTGTGGCACACCTTGGTGACCTGAACACCATTAACAGTCAGCAGTTTGGTTTTCAAACGGGAGTTTCAATAGATAATGCAATTTTCTCATTCACAAATGATGTTCTAGAGTCTATAAACAGCAAGAGGCTGCCAATTGGTGTCTTATGCGACCTATCAAAGGCGTTCCACTGTGTAGATCACCAGATACTCTTCAAGAAGGCCTGTCATTATGGAATTACAGGACCGGTATGGAACTGGTTAAAATCGTACCTCGAAAATAGGAAGCAGAAGATTATGCTAGATGTTTCAGATAGTGTATCACAATATATAGTGGACTCTGAGTGGGGAATTGTGCAGCATGGAGTGCCACAGGGATCAGTGCTTGGGCCCTTGCTGTTCCTCATATACACTCCTGGAAATGGAAAAAAGAACACATTGACACCGGTGTGTCAGACCCACCATACTTGCTCCGGACACTACGAGAGGGCTGTACAAGCAATGATCACACGCACGGCACAGCGGACACACCAGGAACCGCGGTGTTGGCCGTCGAATGGCGCTAGCTGCGCAGCATTTGTGCACTGCCGCCGTCAGTGTCAGCCAGTTTGCCGTGGCATACGGAGCTCCATCGCAGTCTTTAACACTGGTACCATGCCGCGACAGCGTGGACGTGAACCGTATGTGCAGTTGACGGACTTTGAGCGAGGGCATATAGTGGGCATGCGGGAGGCCAGGTGGACGTACCGCCGAATTGCTCAACACGTGGGGCGTGAGGTCTCCACAGTACATCGATGTTGTCGCCAGTGGCCGGCGGAAGGTGCACGTGCCAGTCGACCTGGGACCGGACCGCAGCGACGCACGGATGCACGCCAAGACCGTAGGATCCTACGCAGTGCCGTAGGGGACCGCACCGCCACTTCCCAGCAAATTAGGGACACTGTTGCTCCTGGGGTATCGGCGAGGACCATTCGCAACCGTCTCCATGAAGCTGGGCTACGGTCCCGCACACCGTTAGGCCGTCTTCTGCTCACGCCCCAACATCGTGCAGCCCGCCTCCAGTGGTGTCGCGACAGGCGTGAATGGAGGGACGAATGGAGACGTGTCGTCTTCAGCGATGAGAGTCGCTTCTGCCTTGGTGCCAATGATGGTCGTATGCGTGTTTGGCGCCGTGCAGGTGAGCGCCACAATCAGGACTGCATACGACCGAGGCACACAGGGCCAACACCCGGCATCATGGTGTGGGGAGCGATCTCCTACACTGGCCGTACACCACTGGTGATCGTCGAGGGGACACTGAATAGTGCATGGTACATCCAAACCGTCATCGAACCCATCGTTCTACCATTCCTAGACCGGCAAGGGAACTTGCTGTTCCAACAGGACAATGCACGTCCGCATGTATCCCGTGCCACCCAACGTGCTCTAGAAGGTGTAAGTCAACTACCCTGGCCAGCAAGATCTCCGGATCTGTCCCTCATTGAGCATGTTTGGGACTGGATGAAGCGTCGTCTCACGCGGTCTGCACGTCCAGCACGAACGCTGGTCCAAATGAGGCGCCAGGTGGAAATGGCATGGCAAGCCGTTCCACAGGACTACATCCAGCATCTCTACGATCGTCTCCATGGGAGAATAGCAGCCTGCATTGCTGCGAAAGGTGGATATACACTGTACTAGTGCCGACATTGTGCATGCTCTGTTGCCTGTGTCTATGTGCCTGTGGTTCTGTCAGTGTGATCATGTGATGTATCTGACCCCAGGAATGTGTCAATAAAGTTTCCCCTTCCTGGGACAATGAATTCACGGTGTTCTTATTTCAATTTCCAGGAGTGTATGTTAATGACCTGCCTTTATCCATCAATAAGCAGTGTAAATTTACAATGTCCGCTGATGATACGAGCATTGTGGTGGATAATGTGTCAACTACTGACTTAGAATCCGAGGTCAATGATATCCTTAAAGAAGTTCTGGGTTGGTTTAGTATTAACTCTCTTTCAATAAACCTGAAAAAAAAAACAATTTTATCCAGTTCCAGACAACCCACAAAAACCCAAAAGAAATAGTTATCACACAGAATGATCAGATGATAAAGCAAGTGTACTTATCAAAATTCCTAGGCGTATACGTGGACAGTAGGCTGAACTGGGAACATCACGTTCTACAAACACTAAAACGGCTGACGTCAGCAACATTTGCTTTACGAATTTTGTCACGCTTCAATGACATTACCATCTCAAAGTCAGCTTACTTTGGCTATTTTCATTCAGTCATGTGTTATGGCATCATCTTCTGGGGCACTACACCTGCCGCAAAGAAAATCCTCACAGCACAAAAAAGAGCAATAAGAATCATTTGTGGTGTACCCCCACGAACCTCATGTCGATATCTTTTTAAACGACTTGAAATACTGACAGCAACATCTCAGTACATATATTCACTGATGTGCTTCATAATAAATAACCCCACTCTGTATGAAACGAATTGCCTACATCATGAACATAACACCAGAAGAAAAGAGGATTTCCACTGTGAGTTAAAGAACTTGACACTTATTCAGAAAGGGGTAAAGTATGCTGGAACGAAAATTTTCAATTCCCTACCCAACAGCATCAAAAGTATAAGGAGTAGTACATCAGTATTCAAACGAAGCTTGAAAAATTATTTACTTGAGACCTCACTTTATTCACTACAGGAATTCTTTCAGAGAAATAAGTAAAACCCAGACTGGAAAGATGTTTTTAAATTTTTTGACACTGTTTACTGTTAAACTAATGTAATAATGCCCTAATGTAAAAATTCCTGTTTTTCTCATTTCCATTTTTGGGTCACTTTTAAACCCAAAGTGGGAAGTTTTGATTACTGTTCAAGGTTAAAGTAAATGCAGTAATGTCCTAAATATAAGACTGCTATCTTCACATTTATGTTGACTAGTTTTTAAGCTAATAAGTATGACTTTTGTGCACTGTTATTAATACTATAACAATGTCTTTATTCTATGTATTTTATTATGTACACTCCTGGAAATTGAAATAAGAACACCGTGAATTCATTGTCCCAGGAAGGGGAAACTTTATTGACACATTCCTGGGGTCAGATACATCACATGATCACACTGACAGAACCACAGGCACATAGACACAGGCAACAGAGCATGCACAATGTCGGCACTAGTACAGTGTATATCCACCTTTCGCAGAAATGCAGGCTGCTATTCTCCCATGGAGACGATCGTAGAGATGCTGGATGTAGTCCTGTGGAACGGCTTGCCATGCCATTTCCACCTGGCGCCTCAGTTGGACCAGCGTTTGTGCTGGACGTGCAGACCGCGTCAGACGACGCTTCATCCAGTCCCAAACATGCTCAATGAGGGACAGATCCGGAGATCTTGCTGGCCAGGGTAGTTGACTTACACCTTCTAGAGCACGTTGGGTGGCACGGGATACATGCGGACGTGCATTGTCCTGTTGGAACAGCAAGTTCCCTTGCCGGTCTAGGAATGGTAGAACGATGGGTTCGATGACGGTTTGGATGTACCGTGCACTATTCAGTGTCCCCTCGACGATCACCAGTGGTGTACGGCCAGTGTAGGAGGTCGCTCCCCACACCATGATGCCGGGTGTTGGCCCTGTGTGCCTCGGTTGTATGCAGTCCTGATTGTGGCGCTCACCTGCACGGCGCCAAACACGCATACGACCATCATTGGCACCAAGGCAGAAGCGACTCTCATCGCTGAAGACGACACGTCTCCATTCGTCCCTCCATTCACGCCTGTCGCGACACCACTGGAGGCGGGCTGCACGATGTTGGGGCGTGAGCGGAAGACGGCCTAACGGTGTGCGGGACCGTAGCCCAGCTTCATGGAGACGGTTGCGAATGGTCCTCGCCGATACCCCAGGAGCAACAGTGTCCCTAATTTGCTGGGAAGTGGCGGTGCGGTCCCCTACGGCACTGCGTAGGATCCTACGGTCTTGGCGTGCATCCGTGCGTCGCTGCGGTCCGGTCCCAGGTCGACTGGCACGTGCACCTTCCGCCGACCACTGGCGACAACATCGATGTACTGTGGAGACCTCACGCCCCACGTGTTGAGCAATTCGGCGGTATGTCCACCCGGCCTCCCGCATGCCCACTATACGCCCTCGCTCAAAGTCCGTCAACTGCACATACGGTTCACGTCCACGCTGTCGCGGCATGGTACCAGTGTTAAAGACTGCGATGGAGCTCCGTATGCCACGGCAAACTGGCTGACACTGATGGCGGCGGTGCACAAATGCTGCGCAGCTAGCGCCATTCGATGGCCAACACCGCAGTTCCTGGTGTGTCCGCTGTGCCGTGCGTGTGATCATTGCTTGTACAGCCCTCCCGCAGTGTCCGGAGCAAGTATGGTGGGTCTGACACACCGGTGTCAATGTGTTCTTTTTTCCATTTCCAGGAGTGTATATTGACACGTTCCACATCTGAGTGACTTACTCACATGTACAGATCTATGGAACAAGTATATAAATAAATAAATAAATCTGATTTTTACCTCTTTGGTTGTCTGAAGGCCCACTTGCACAGTAAAACATTTGATAGTGAGAAAGACAGACCTTATTTCCTGTGTCAAGCGATGGTATAAAAGTCAATCCCCAGAATTTTACCAAAGTCCATTTACACCATGGAAAGAACGATGGGCCAGTTGCGTCAAAGCTGACCGAGGCTACACTGAATAGGCTCAATGTATAGCTAAATGTTTTAAAAAATTTCATACTCCTCCAGCAAAAAATAAAAAAATTAGAGACAACTGTGCAAAAGTTATTGAATGCTCTTTGTACTATGAATAATATGGTCAAAAACCAACAAAAATATTTAAATGGAAACTACTTTCTCAAATGCTCAATTTCTGCCGTAATTTTAGCTGCTTCAGCCAACATTTTTGTTTTCTTAGATTTTAACATCTTAATTTCAGATTGAATTCTTTTTCTGGCAACTTCTTGTGTTTTTTGAGTTTCACTTAGTTGTTTCTTTTTATCATCTTTATTAAATGAACTTGCATGATGCATTGACAGAATTAAACTTTCGTTGATTGTGAAATTATCAGCACCACCAACAGCATGGATCATGGCATAAATATGCCTTTGAGCAACAAGACTTTTTCCATTTTGATTCTCAACAGTACACTCAGAATTTATTGAGAAACCTCTTTTCACAACAGCATTTGCATGCGAAAGTATTAAATGATTTTGAGAAAATCTACAAAGTTATAACATTCTTTTTGTGACAGTTTAATAATGTTCATCCAAATTTCTTCCAAACAACTTTCACTTCTTTTGAACAAAATCGTTTCTTTTTCAATATGAACACTGCTATAAATATCGAAAAATTCTTGTTTAACACGATCTGCTTTTATGCCACCCATAACCTTTCACCAGAGACGAGAATTTCAAAGCACAATGTCAACATTTTTTGAGCCATTTCTTGATTTAATGGTACTGAAGGGTCCAAACATGAAATGGTACATGTAAATTGATATTTTAGTGGTGATATTTCAAGTAGCTTTTGCACCATGGTGATGACACAAGAACGCATTTCTTCTTTAAGCCTCAAGATGTCAGTTGGGTCCTTTACTTTCTTTAGGGCATCTTGTGTAGTAAAATGCAATGCGAAGCACCGAGCAATGATCAGATTCATCTTATTCTTCATGTTGATCTTCATGATGGATTTTTCGATTACCAAAATGTCTGATTTGACAAATCACTGTGTCAAAGAGGTAGTAAGAATGAACAATTCGTTGTACAAAAAAAGGAGCCATAGGTACATCACTTTGGAAACCACATATATAATCTTCGAACGCACATGCAACTACAGCAAAAAAAAAGCCAATTTTTGGAGCTAAGAATTTGTCTTCTACTGCTTCAGACACGGTATTAAAACTCGCTGAACTAGAGAGGTTCTTGGCATTGAATTTTATATTCCCTGGAAAAGACTTCCACTTATTTGTGGCTATTAGTGTGGCTGTCCGAAGCACTTTTCCCCATTGTCAAAATATGTATCATTGCGTTGCACCAAGAGCATAATGCATCCGTTAGTAATTTGGTGTCACGCATAGTCGATGGACAAATTGACTCATATGTACTTCAGTATCGAGTTATACTCTGTCTGAAAAACACTGCACTATGAAAATATTATGAACTTGTTCAACTGCACGGATGATTCACACAAGGCATCTCCATTACCGACGGTTTCCTTTGTGTCCTTCCATCTGAATGTTTCTTATCTCATTTCTAGTTAGATTTCTGCACTTAGTGGTTGATAAACATGTTATAGGCTTACTTAACTATTAACAATGAAGTGCAAAAGCAAAATAGCCAAACACAGGAACTGTAATAGCTTCGAATCGATTGTAAAAAGTGCCAAAAACAAAACATGAGTCACATGAAGTGTACCCCCACTAAAACTCACACAGCTATGTGCATGTAGGAATCTGGCAGCTCGCCAGTGCCAGAAAAAATTTTCCAGGTAGATTCTGGCTGGCTAGCTCTCTCTGCTTATACACCAAACGGCAATTCTCCCAGTAGTCAGAAGTGGGAAAAGGCACTTTGTATATATGATTTTAGCTCTGTGCATGCGCAATATGCTGTCTGGCAGCATGTCCTGTTTAAAAAATAGCTCTCTCTCTCTTTCCAAGCATTAATCCCAACTTAGGGGTCTGCTGTTATCCCCCCCCCTGAATGGAATGTATGTACCCCGACTGTCTGCATGTAGTGTAAGCCATGGAATAGTGCGAACGTGTTTCAAATGTCTGCGATTCATGTAACTGAGGTGGAACGTGGGCCTGGTAGTCACCTAGCAGGAGGTGGAAAACCGCCTAAAAACATCCAGGCTGGCTGACACACCGGACCTCATCATTAGTCCACCGGACAGATTCGATCCGGGGCCGGCACGCCTACCCAAGTCCAGGAAGCAGCGCGTTAGAGCTCTCGGCTACCGTGGCGGGTCTGTTTAAAAAATTGCTATTAAGGAATAATTAAGAACTGAGTAAAACCTGCGTTTATGCTGAATTCACATATTTTTGAAGCTGTGCTCACACCTTTTTTTGCTGGCAATCAGCATGTTAAAAACTCGCTTTAAAAAATATCAGTACCAAGGCTCCCAAGTGTGTGCTTCCTAGAAGAGATTTTCCAACAGAATCAAGGAAAAGAAAACTTACTTGTGATGAATGGATCTCATACTAAGGTGGTGTCTAATATACATTAGTGTGGGTCATTTATTGAAATGTGAGAATTTAGTGTAGATACAGTAAGTCTTTCATTCAAGCTGCAATTTCGCACAAACATTTCAATAACATCATGTCTCTTGAACAGAGAGCCATGTTGGGAAAGAAATTACATCGAGTTGTATGGATGAAGACCTTGAGGATAATGTCAAAATAGCCTATTATTTGAATGCTTCTTAAAATGACCATAAATTGATTTAAAAATATTTTCGTGTACAAAAATAATGTGATGAATATTATGAAAAAAATCCTGGTTTCCTGCAGAAATTCAAGGTCTTTCCTAGTTTTTTTCAAATTCGAGGCTTTTTCCCAGGTTTCAAGGTTTGGTGGTCACCCTGTGTTTGTTTTGTATTGGTGACATGTATTTAATCATTAATTTCCTTAAGGATACATGAAGAGAGCTGCAGAAATGAATTAGAGGAGTATGGTTTGCTGTTTGCTATGGCTTTGATCTGTCACTAATTATACAGTCGCTTGACTGACTGAAGTAATTCCCATTTGTTTTAAGTAATTTTATTATTTCAAAATATATACAGACTATGAAAACTTCTATAAATATATGAGCAATAAACAGACTGACACAACTGAATGTAGAAAACAAATTTGTTAGAAGTTATGGACATGTATTGATTTCTTTTCGTTTAAATATTATCTAAATTTAAACATTTTGTATAGTCTTCACTTATAAATGAAACACATAGAAAGTAAAAAAGTTATTGAGTAAAATGATTAAGATCACATGGATGATACTGAAGATTTATTGTCTTTGGCACATGAAATGAAAATAAGATTAAATAAAAAAAATTTTCAGTATAGTAACATACAAGCAACATAGCAAAAATACTGTTTAACATCAAAAGTTCTTCGTAAATTGCCATCTGACCTCCTCATGGTAGGTAAGACTATACAGTGTTACTCTTCCTATATAAACGATAAACAGGAAAATTGTTTAAAGATTTCATATTTCTACAATTTTGGTTCGTTTCTCTTGCCACATCAATGGAGAGATTATTCTGTGGGGGAAGTGTGTAATACAAATTCTTGATTCAGAACAAAGTTTTTTTTTCTATTAGCACTATGTGTGCTTACAGCAGGACAGTTGCAGATTTTTGTGATTTAATAATTGTTACTTGCTCAATTAATCGTAGCTTATGAAAACGTAATGTTTAAGCCAGTTGAGACAGTTTTGTTGACAAAATTCAATCAGTGGAACTGCCCCAGAGATTAAAGATCCAATGCTTCTTTTTTATACTCTTTCTTTTTCATTTTGAGATCATATACATTATTGTTAACCAGTATTTCTAATGATGTTTATCAAATGAAATACTCTGGTTACCAATTAGCATTAACTTTGATCTGCACTGAAATAAACTGTTTATCTTCAAACAACTGATTTGTGTACTATACAATTTTTTTGTCTGAATATTTCTTAAAGAATCATTTCCAATGGAAATATTGTCTTTTTGTATATGTTTGATATCTAGTAATGGATGACAACATTTCTGAATTCTAGAAGATCAATAATGAAAACAATAATTGCTTAAATTTTTAATAATTTTCGACATCTTACTCTAAGTGTGCTAAACACTGCTACGAAAAACCCAGTGAAGGAAACTATCTTGATTTTCATGTATGAAGAGAATGATCAAGGATGTATCACATGCTAAAATTATTGATTACTTGAATCAGGAAGGAAGGCATATATACATACATACAATAATGTTATTTGAATTCAAGTTTTTCAATAATTTAAAAATATAGAATGATACCTGCTCCATATTTACAATGCAAGTGCAATATAATTCTCTTTCAATGTTTTTATACAACTTATCAACACAATGCTGTACAATATTTTAATACATGTTCTTTTTGACTATGTTCAAATTAAATTCTCACCTGAAAACTACTCCCACACAAACAGCAGTATGGTTTTAACCATGAATGTTACATATATGCTCTGTAAACCGATAGCATATTATTAAGGTCTGATATTACAATGAGTGAATATACAGAAGTAAATGTGTGTTCTTATTCATAAAGAAAAAGAAGAACAGGCAAGGAAGTGCACTGTACTGCCTTGGGTGTTAGCTGATTAACCAAAGTATTCTAAAATTAGGAATGATAATTTCGAAAGAGCTCTGCATATAAAATAATACTCTCAGATATGCCTGTTATGCATATTGTATCTTGAGATGGTATTCTTAATGCATTATGTATCAAGACTTCCTCATGTGGAGACTCAAATGTAAGTCATTATATCCTAAAATACCAAAGATGGAAGCATTGCACAGGAAAATATAATTTCAAAGGCAAGTTGTATCAGTATGAACAGATCTTGTCTCTTGTCCACAAACTTGACTCTGTTCACTTAGCACTAGGACACTTCGATCATTGTTCAAGTAATAGTTTTGCTAAAAGGATCCAGATTTGTTATGAACAGAATCCTGTCAACATTTTGCGCTCACTTATCATATATGAACATACTCAACAAATATTTGCTGTGGTTCACATTCAGTCTTCATATTTGAGGTCATTGTCTCCTTATGGTGCTTCTGACCTCGTTACTGAATTTCCATTGGTTGTAGGTCCAGTACTGTCACAGGTCTGAAATGTTAAAAACATTTCATACATGATTTTAAATATAATGGCAAACACACACAATTAAATACAGATAAAAATTACTTAATTTTCACCTTGAGTATTGAAAAAAATTCCATAATGTGAAAATGCATGAAAAATAATGAAACTGTCACTGCATCATACGCTTAACTTTCACAACTGTAAGTTGATACAGTATTTACAAGTTACAGTCCATAGAGTCATGAGGATGTGTAAATTACTAATACTATGAGTGTCATTCGGAAAGTAAAGAATTTCTCTTTTCTACAGATATTTTTGTATGATATAATTAAATGAAACTGTATTTTACATACAATTTGACACCCAGGCTACTTTTCTATGCCTCCCACATACTCAGTTGCCATTAAGTTGTTGAACGACTGACTAATGACTTCTTTTAAGTTTATCATCACTTCTGTAGCATTGTCCACTCAAAAAAAAAATCAGTTTGGGGATTAAGTCTGGGGCTGAGTCCAGACTGTATGGCCGATGTTGAAACTTCTCCCAATGAAACTGCTGAAGCATGTCCTGTGTCACTCCTGCTGCATGTGGACATGCATTATTGTGAAAGAGGATGACTCCACTAGTTATCACTCCATGGCACTTGTTTATAATGGCATGGTGAAGTCGCTAAAGTGTTTGACAGTAGGCCGCTACATTTAGGGTCTCATCTCTAGGCATGTAGTCGATGAGCAGAATAACCTTACAATCTTGAAACACCGTAGCCACAATCTTTATGGTTAAAATTTTTTTTTTGTTTCATTGGTGATTGCAAATAATGCCATTCCATAGATTGGCACTTTGTTTCAGGTGCGAAATGTGATATCCAAGTCTCACCACCAGGGACGATGTGATTCTAAATTCAACACCATCCTTTTCGTACATCTGAGAAATGTCAATGCAGCTGGCATTTGTTTTGTTTCATGTTTGTGTAACCAAATTGAGAAAACCAATTGGCACACTGTTTTATAGCCCAGATCTGCACTAACAACGTCATAAAACACAATTGTTGAAATGACTGCAAAGAATGAGTGCAGTCCATTAAATTGTGAAATGCCTATCTTCTTGGAGTTTTGTTTCAATCCTTGCTTTGAGTGCATCAGTCACCATTGAGGGACAGCCTGAGCGATCTCCATTGCGAACATTTTTAGTCTGCGATTGAACATGATACATTACTTTCAAACTGACACTTTGTTCATCACATTACTGGAAACCTCAGTTATCCATCTACAAATTTAGATAGGCCAGACTTTTTGCACATTTCAAAAGTGGATAACACTGCACACCTCACACTTGGCAGGAGTTTCAATTTTGTCACACATTTTAAAGTCACACAGCTAAGTAGTCAGCAACTGTATTGGATGGTAGCTGCCGCCAAATTGAAGCAGATGAGTACCAAGTTCAGTCGTTGGTTGGTGATGGTGGTGGGGGTCATGGTCAAAACGTTCTTTACTTTCCAAATGACACTCATACATCAATTATTTGAAGAAAAATTAACTAAGAAAAGAGAAAGGAAGGATACCAGACAGTAATCACATTTTACATAAGTTCTATACTTGTCTTTAATTTCAGAAACGTTAGTCTTCTAGATGACATTAATATGACATGATCTGCTGAACTTAAATCCAGTGATAATGTTCCTTTATTGAAAAATGCAATGAGATTATAGACAGTAAGGCAGTATTTACAGAAAGTGCTGGATATTTAATATATCTGAACTTCTTTTTTTGCTTTTACTTGAAAGATATTAGAATACTTATGTAACTGTGAAATAAATGACTGGTAGTCCAAAATGGCTGAGAAGCTTAACTAGGGAAGCAGAAAATTTTTGTACAGTAATTCACGATTTTATTTTTCCTACAACATTTCAAGAAGTGGCCTAGTCATATTTATCCATGTGATAGGGAGCACTGAGAATCAAATTTAAGTATAAACAGTGACAGGCTTGAATAACGTTAACTAATAGTCTGGATGGAGACCAAATAGCAAAATAAAATTTAAAAAATAAGTAAAAAGTAGAACCGATAAGTTACCTTTACACTAATAAATTTGCCCCAAGGGGTTGGTTGAGTAACACTGTTTGTTAAAGTCACTTCGAGTGCTTGGTTAATAATATCCCATTAGTAGGTATTTTTATGATGACAAGTGATGAAAAATATCAGAGCAATAAATAACACATGCCTTCTTCCTGATATAGTCTTTAACTTATTCTACATCCCTAAAGGTTTTAATCCATAATGTGTCAATGGTTGGATGAATAAATTATTGATAACTGAGTCCAAGATAAGTATAGATTACATGGCAGTACAGTTCAAGAAACGAAAAGAAAAGAAAGAGAAACTTGTTAAAATCTTAGACCTTGTAACTATGTGTGCCTTATATAGAGCCTACAAGTAGATACACTGCATGGGTATGGCCTTTTTATACTATCCACCCTTTATACTTCTTTTGCTTATGTTTCATTTAGCATTAGCAGCATCATTATAGCATAGGGAGTGCAATACCAAATATTCAAAGCATTCTGGCCTGTTCCTTGAAATAAAACAGATTGGTTAATTAACACTGAAGAGCCAAAGAAACTGGTACACCTGCTTAATATTGTGTAGGACTCCTGTGAGCATGCACAAGTGCCACAACACAATGTGGCATAGACTCAACTAATGTCTGAAGTAGTGCTGGAGGGAATTGATACCATGAATCCCGCAGGGCTGTCCATAAATCCATAAGAGTATGAGGGGTGGAAATCTCTTCTGGATAGAAGCTTAATAGAACCTTGCAAGGCGTCCAGATATGCTCAGTAATGTTCATGTCTGGGGAGTTTGGTGGCCGGTGGAAGTGTTTAAACTCAGAAGAGTGTTCCTGGAGCCAGTGTGTAGCAATTCTGGATGTGTGGGGCATTGCATTGTCCTGCTGGAATTACACAAGTCAGAATGCACAATGAACATGAATGGATACAGGTGATCATACAGGCTGCTTACATCACTCCAACTCTATACACCCCACACCATTACAGAGCCTCCACCAGTTTGAAGAGTCCCCTGCTGACATGCAGGGTCATGTATTCATGTTGTTTTCTTCATATCTGTCCATGTCCATCCGCTTGCTACAATTTGAAACGAGACTTGTCCCATCAGGCAACATGTTTCCAGTCATTAACAGTCCAATTTCAGTGTTGACGGCCCCAGGCAAAGTATAAAGCTTCATGTTGTACAATCATCAAGGGTACACAAGTGGGCCTCCAGCTTCAAAAGCCCATATCGATGATGTTCTGTTGAAAGGTTCACATGCTGACATTTGTTAATGGCCCAACATTGAAATCTGCAGCTATTTGTGGAAGTGTTGCACTTCTGTCATGCTGAATGATTGTCTTCAGCTGTCATTGGTCCCGTTCTTGGAGGATCTTTTTCAGTCTGCAGCAATGTCAGAAATTCGATATTTTAGCAGATTCCTGATATTCACGGAAAATTCATAAAACTGACATATGGGAAAATTACCACTTCACTGCTACCTCAAAGACGCTGAATCCCATCACTCATGTGCCAAATCATGTTCAAACATCATGTTCAAACTCACTTAAATCTTGATAACATACCATTGTAGCAGCAGTAACCAATCTAACAGCTGTGTCAGACACTTGTCTTATATAGCTACTGCTGACTGCAGTGCCGTATTCTGACTGTTTATGTATCTCTGTATTTAAATACGCATGCCTATACAAGTTTCTTTAGTGCTTCTGTGTACCACTCAGGTGCATCTCGTTCAAATGACTTTCTCCCAGATATATCATCTTTATTTTCAGCTTTTGGTAGGCATGCTTCTTTCAAAACATATTCTTTGGACCCAAATCAAATCATTGTCTTCGTATTATCATAACAAAACATTTACCATGCTCCCTTCAAGAGCAAGTTGCAGTTGTACAATGTAGTGTCACTACATAATCTTTGAGCAAAGGTAATAAGTCTTTAGCAAGATCAATAAGAAGTACTGAGAAAGTCACTATAGAACAGTGCATTCACAGCTGCTGGCTTGTAGGCACCAGTGTGGTGATATGTGGATCACAATGACACTCATGCAAGCGGACTGCGAAATGAAGGTAGCCAAGCACAACAGTAAACTGAATCATACAGTGGGTCAGTCTTCACTGAATTTTGAGGCAGAGGGACTTCTTGTCACTTGAGACCAGCAGCACCACTATGACACCAGAGTTACACTGGACAGTGAGATCTATGGGCATCACCAGCACCAGCCATTGATTTGAAACTGGGCTGCACCTGCTGCCAGCACTAAGTCCTACACAGGACTTGATGCCACCACCCCATTGACCTGCCATACATGCCTACTGCCACCAATGTTGACTTCCTAGCAGGACTTGATGCCTCAGTCCCAGCCACCATCCAACTCTTTCCAGAGGTCAGCTAATTGAACCCTATGCACAGCCATCTCCACACATTGCCGCACTGATGTGTGCAGAGTGAGAGACCATCAGCATTTCACACCACTGAGGGAAGTAGTAGGATGTCAACAGCTGAGGCCTCCAAATGCTGCAAAGCCTGCCCCCTGTCAGCATTGTAAGGTGTCTGCTCAGCATCCAGCATGGAAGATGCCACCCATATATCAGTGCAAGTCAGGGACAACAGAGAGAGAGAGAGAGAGAGAGAGAGAGAGAGAGAGAGAGAGAGAGAGAGAGAGAGGCATGTTTGCCTCATTGAGCTATGAGAGGTCGTGTACTGGAGTAAAATAAAACCATTCTTTACTATCAACAGTGTTTCCACTGGGTACTCCAGCCCCTAAGAGTGGTGTCAGCAATGCCAACATCACCACAATCAACAGCAGAGGGTGTGCTACACTCACAGTGTAATGTCTGAGCCACAGCCTACAGTATTGTCATTTGGGGTCAGTGAGACTATTTTGTTCTTTTGTGGTGACAATCATGGGGTCAAGGATTAAGGGAGTGATAATAGAAGGGTAACTTTTGTAAAACCAAAGGAACTATTTGACTTTGTCACAGTTTAAGGGGAATTCTAGGGGTGATTGGTTAGTACCTGTGTGTTGTATGCAGTGCAATTTGCTTGGGCATTCTGCTCCACATGCCAAGTCTGTAATAGCAGTTTGCTTTACATGTAATCACTTTGGGCACATGGTCAAGCAGTACAGAGTGTCCAGGTGGCTCAGGATTAGACAGAAGAAGTAGGTTGGTAGTATAGGTAGTTGCAGAGTGTTCTATGTGGGTTACTGGTGGAATGTTATTTTTGTGTTGTTTTTGATGTATTAGTTCTGAGTCACGAAGATGAGTGACGGAGAGGCAGTGCCAAAATGAAAAACACAGTGTCACCAGTGAGGAAGCTTGTACAGTCATTCATGACTATGTAGCTCAATTAAGGGTGGAAAAAGTGGTTTCAGGTAGTAAAGTTGTAGAGAAAAATGAGTAAATAGAGGTGTTAAGGTCACAGTCTCTAGGCGTGGATCCAGCAGTTGCTAGCCTTGTTTCTCTCTTTGCTGGTAGGTTGTATGAGGATGCGTTAGCATTTGTGGAGGATATGATGTCATTAGTTAACATATGGGATTGGTCTGATAAACAATTTTACAGGTAGCCTTGGTTCATTTAACAGCGGAAGCAAAATCATTAGTGCAGTGCACAGAGGTGTTGCAGACCAGAGATGTCTAGGATAGTGTGCTTTGGGGAATCTTACGATCACTGTACAGCAGCTAGATTAGCATTGGAGTATGAGGAAACTGATGTGTCAACAGATATAATGGATCAGAGAAACGTGTGTGTCGAATATAAAATGTTTTAATTGTGGTTGTACAGGGCACATGCAGAGACAGAGCTACCAGCCACAGAGGGGTAATATGGATGGAATGGACTCCATATGACTTAAGATGTATAGTAGCAGGTATGGTGTGGGTTAGCAGCAGGGTTACAGAGGTGGTCTGGGACATAAGAAGTACCCTAGAGCCGATGGAAGAAGTTCACAGTAAATACAAATGCAGTAAAAACAAATGCAGTGGCAGAATGTGCCCTAGCAGGTGTGACATGAGGGGGGGGGGGGGGGGGAGGACACGTTTCAATGGCCTCGAGAGAGTTTGTGGGTTGGAGGTGTTAGAACCCACCGTGCTACAAGTTGTGTGGAACAGGGGTAATGATATACAACCACTGAGGACAGTAATGATGAATTTTTTGTTTGAGACAACCAAGTTTAAGCAATATGTGGATATGGTGTCTCATATAAGCCAGCAGTAGACTTTCTGCATGCCATAATTAATCTTTGATGACTTATAGTGGAGCTTAGTGGAAAGATGTTCTGGCAAGGGGAATCTGTTGTCATTGTTGATCTGTCATGATGAGTGTAATGTGCAGGAAATCCAGTTAGAGTGCAAACAATGACATTAAGGCTTAATTTGCATGATTGTGTGTCAAGTGGCATCAGACAGTTGCTATGACTGAATGTGGAGCTTATCTTGCATAGTGGTAAGTTGTGTATAGTGGAACTGCTGGAGGATAGTGAGGTACTGGGTGCAGCATGTTCTTTGGTGAAATGTAGTATTATACATATAAAAGATAGGGACAGAGAGAAGGTAGTACCTTCCAAAGTGGGTAATTTTGGTGCTAAGGAGGTTAAGTTCTTGAGAAGAACATTGTTGGCTACATTGGAGATTCTAAATGAGGAAGATTCTCACACAGAGGGTGTGGACTATAAGAGGGCATAGGATGCTGCTAAGACTGCATGTCATAACAAACTGAAGCAATTACAGGGGACAGAAAGGATCTGTTTATCCACAAGGCCCATTGCCTGCTATGCCAGTAAAACAACACAGGATTCTCACAAGGAATGAAGCACTGGTGCATCAAAGCCCATACAGAATACCATGATAACTGCCACCAGTTTTGGGGGAATTTACAAATCAACATTTGGCTGACAGGATAACAGAAGTGAGTAGTAGCCCACGCAAACTGGGAATTGTGATAATGCCCAAGAAGTCTATGGCTTGAAGAAGTGTCCCTTTTGTTGCAATTATTGCCATTTGAATAGTAAGATTACGATAGATGCTTACCCAATTCTGAACATCACAGAGATTACAGATAATCCAGGGCAGTGCCAGTACTTCTTTACAATGGACTTGAGGAGTAGATACCATCACATTGAAGTTGTTCTGGAGAAAAAACCAAAAATGGCATTGTGCATCTTGGGGACACTATCAATACAGAAGGATCCTTCTGGGTTAAAAAATGCACTGGCAACATTCCAGTGTTTACTGGACATAGTGCTGAAAGGATTAAAAGCTTGTGAGTGTCTGGTGTATCTTGATGACATAACTGTCTTTTCAAGGAATATGCAAGAGCATAGGCAGTGACTCTTTGAAGTGTTCAAGAGGACACAAGTGGCTCATTTGACAATAAGTGTGGAGAAATGTCACTCTGCACAAGAAGTAGCCAACTGTATATGGCATGTGATTAGTAAGGATGGCATAAGAACTGATCCTATAATAGTGCAAGCAGTGGAAGATTTTCCAGTACCAGGAACAACCAAGGAGTCACAATGTTTTTTGGGCCTCACAAATTATTATAGATAGGTAATGAAGAGGTTTGTGTATGCTGCAAGCCCATTTATGCAATCATTGAAGAAGGGTGTTAAGTTTATGTAGTTGGAAGAATTTCAGGGAGCATTTGTCGAATTAAAAGAGGTGTTCACATCATATGTGGTGGTGGTGTAAGCAGACTTTCATACTGTAATGTGATGCATTGAGACATGCTCTTGGATGTGTTTTGAGCCAAGAGATTAATAGTCAAGAACACCCTGTTGCCTTTCTATCAGGACAATTGAATGCAACAGAGAGAAATTATTCTGTGACAGAGAGGGAAATGCTTAGTATGATGTAGGAAGTTCATGGTAGTGACAGACAATGCAGCTTTGAAGTGGTTACTACATTTGAAGGACCCATCCAGTAGACTGATGAGATAGGCATTAAAACTCAGTGAATTTCAGTATGAAGTAAACCACAAACCAGGGAAGAAACACTGCAATGCGGATGGGTTAAGCTGGAAGATAGGAACACTAAAAGCAGTAGTTCAGGATCTTGGGTAGTCGCAAGCAGCACATGCTGTAACAGTAGGGCAACAAACAGCAGTTTGCATACAAGACCGGTTATTGTGTAGAGAAATGAAATTAGGACAATGGGTGGTGGTGCAAACCGACTTGAAGCAAGAAATACTACATGAAATGCATGATCACATTTTACCGGTGCTTGGGGATGTAGAACAATGACTTGGAGAGTGGCAGAAAAGTACTGGTGGAAGGGAAGGAAGAATGATGTCCATTAATATGTCAGAAATTGTGTTGATTTTACAAAGAGGGCAGATTTAAATCAGAAGCAGATACTGTTATAGAGGTTGCCAGAAGAAATGGAACCATTTAGTTTCATTGGGGTGAACATGTTAGGCACATTCAGCCAAACACCAGCATGTAATCGTTTTGTGCTAACCATAAGAGACCAGTTTTCTCATTACAACAAGATGATGCTGATGCTGGACCAGCAGGCAGTCACAATCGTGCAGGAATTGGTTAATAGGTGGCTACTGAAGTTTGGAGTGCTGCGGACAATAATTATGAACCAAGGGATGTACTTCATGTTGAAGCCGATGAAGGAGTTGTGATGATTGTCAAAAGTAAAATCATTGAGAACTAGTCCATTTCATCCACATGCCAATGAACTCATGGAACAAGTTCATCAGACAAATAGAAGGAGGCTTTATTATTATGTGACTGCAGCATTCAGACTGGGACACACATCTGACCTTTGTAGTAAGTGTGTAAAACTCCAAAATGCACACTAACACAGCTTATGGGAAGAAGATGCCATCACCATTCAACATGAGTAGCCAGGAAAGAGGCTGGAAGGGGGGATTGGTCCAAGAATTTGCAGAAATGATGAGGGAAATGTGAAGAAGGGTCCATGGAGCAAATAGTAAGGCACTGGAGAAGCAGGAAGAGGCCCTGAAGCTAGTGGAGATATTACTTCAGTATAAAGTAGGCCAATCGATCACACTGTCGAGCCCATATGCTCCAAAGGGAGAAACGAAAAAGTTTGTAACACGGCACAAGGGCCTGTACTACAGTAATTCAAACCACACCACTACTAAATGTACAGCTGCAGCTGCCAAGTAGGTGAACAATTGTGAATGGTATCATTTAAACCATTCAAGGGTGCATCAGAGGCAAATCCATGAGAGGCTGAGCAGGAAAATATCAGCAGTACAAACACTGCGTCAAGATCTAGGGGAGTGGCAAGCAACACAGAGTGCCAATAAAGAGTGTGAGACAGTTTAGCAACCAACAGCAGTTTAGCGAGGAAAGAGGCAAAGATGAAGAAGAAGCAGAAGGATGAGCAGCAGGAGAGTGAGATCCAGATACCGAATGCTCAGTATGCATTGAGACCAAAGAAGTAACTGATATGTATTGTGATTTTATGATTTCTGAGTATTGTTGTTTTGTGTAGAATGTAGGGCATTAAAGTTGTTTTAGATAAGGTTATAAGAGTATGCCTATGTTAGGGTAGGATTTACTGTTAGTGTATTAAGATATGCTGTTCAGAGACAGCAGGCTTCTGAGGGAAGAGAAGATGATCTGTCCTAAAGTTGCTATATGGAAGGAAGGCTGGAAATGATGAATACTGGTATTGGCAGTGTTGTACTTCTTCACTGGGGCACGGAGCAAGGGCGCTGCAAGATCACCACCTAAAGAGTGTAGTTCTATTTTCCAGACAACCAGAAATGCTGTTATCCAGTCACATATGGTTATTAAGTTTAGTGTTTAATGTGTAGGAGTTGCAGAATGAAAATAGGAGGCTGGAGGAGGTGTTATCAGGGGTTACAACAGTTAGCAGATAGTGTGAGACCAAGAAATGTCTCAAAAGAGAACAGGAACTTGCTTGGAACATAAGCACGACTAAAGGAGCAGATCCAGGAGGTGATCTGAGGGGTACTGCATGAGTCCAGGAGAGTGAAAAGAGGATGGTTTGATGCTGGGGATACAATACTGAAGACCATCTTCAGGACAGCATTCGATTTCAATATAACAAATTGAATAAAACTGCAGAGGCTGGAAAGGGGTCAGTGGACTGTGGAGGGGCATTCCACACAGATTGTGAACTTTAAGAGCAGCATGTTAAACAACAAATACTTGTTGACATAAAAGTTTTCTGAAGATCGTACCACAATGTAATATAAAAAATTATGCTACGGGAATCAACGTTTCCACCATGGTTACATCAGTAGACCCAGAAGAAGATCACTGTAATCATGGCTGAAATGTTGGTTTCTCCAGTATAGTTTTAGTTTTTTATATGATGATAATGAATTTACCAGAGCCTCAGGACGCACTCTAAACTGGGCTTTGGAAGTGGTGCAAACGTGGATGCAAGTAATAGATGCAAGAATAATGATACAAGACTGTTGCAGTCACTAGGTGATAGTATATGGGATGGGGCAGTTACCTGAGCAGTATCAAAAATGGTTGTGAAAATGTAAGGAAAATTACTGCCAGAAACACAGCTGGTAGTGGAGCTGAACAGCCAGAATTGGCCATTCTATTACTATGGTGCTATGGTGGGTGTAATGACAGATAACACACCATTGTACATATCAGTAAAGATACTGGTATACTGGTAGCAAGCAAGCAAGCATACAGTCTTTAAGTGCCACATGATGCATACTTATCCGGTGAAGTTAGTGGCAGTTGGAAAATTTGTACAAGTGATAGGAAGGTTGCTACTACTGGCAGAAGATGGGGATCAACACATGGTGTGACCTAGGGTGAGTTTCAGCAATGTCAGATTGGGGTAGCCACTGTATGCCCAACTCATGAGACTGCAAAAAGTAGGAGCACATGCACCCCACAGCTGTTTAGATGCAAAAAAAACACAGTGACATACCTGCTGTAAAGAGGACATTGAACCAGAACCATATTTTCAGAGAGTGAGTTTATATTGGATATACTCAGTGTACAATACATAGTAGTGGTTGCTAGGTGCTATGAGCTAGGGAAACTCATGGGGGCAGGACATTTAGAGTTGTGAGGTAGTGGACTGTTAATCAATAGGATTGTGTGAGGTATTATGGATCCATGTGTGGCAGTTATTGACTGCAAGAGTCGACCGCCTCATCTTTGAGAATGAACTTCTTTGAAAACTGTTAATCTCAGTGTGTTCTGACTCTGTATTCGAGCGGCTGTGTTTGTACCAACAGGATAAAATAAAGTTAATTCATTATAAACGACCAAATACTTAATGTTGGGTTCGATATTACCATACGTAACATCCCGATCCCCATACTGGTGACCCCAACGCTCACAAACGCCGCTTACGATCCCAGAAATGTGTACTGGAACATCACCATAGACAAACAATGCAGCAACCCTTTGTCGGATTTCGGCGTCCATCGACTTCGCATCGTGCCGCATCTGGATGCAGTGTACAGGAAGTGTAATTAGTGTGTAAATTCCTGACTCTTGTGTGAATCGTGCTTTTTGGTAACTTTCGTCACCTTCTCACACATCGACAATGCAACCGAGACACACACGTCGTCTGTCGAAACCCACTCAACGCATCGGTAATTTCACTTCCGGGCAGTGCAGTGCTCCTTCGCCGATTAATTTGGACTATTTTGACCTGCTTTTGTGAAATGAATTAACTTTGTGCAGTGCTTTGATACTGCAACAAACGGGGTCTATGTTGCAAATCCCAGTTCGCACGAACTCCGAACTACAGCTAAATTGCATGCCTGGTCGAATTCACAGGAACAGTTTCATCAAGGACATCCTACTGACCAATGACAATGCACCAATTACACCGACAACAATGCTGGCTGTTTCTCAGTGCAACACTGTATGTGCCACACCTCCCTCTACGCAGCACCCGAGCCGCACCGACTCTGCCCGACCGCTACCGACAGCGACGTCACGGCCGCCGCCTGCTGGCTCACTTACCTTGACCCAGTCAAAACAAACAGCTGCGTGAAATGCGATCCCGCCATGGCTACCACACCCGCATCTTGTCAACAACTCGCCAACACTATGCATGCTTACTGCCCGGCCGTTCACTACTCGATCGCGCCCGCGACTTGTTCACCCACACTAGAATACGATTTCAGCCGTATCAATGCTTCACACAGCAGTGAACGTGTTCTCACTCTGCTGCCGCCGAGTACTGAGTTTCACATTCACGATCGCACACACGATCTCTTCTACTCAAACTGTTATGTCAATACTATGCCGCCGATCTTGTCTTGTACACCACGGTACCCTTTGATAGAGACAGATTCTGCTTTCGACCCCATCTTACTCAGTGATACACAGCAGACTGCTTCATGACATACATTTTTGCCTGAACAACTGCAACAGCTACGTGAGCAAATTGCGACATACAACTTGTTGGTACAAAATCAGTTACACATGCTGCAGCCGACACCGACCGAGCACAACATGCAACGAGATGCTCCTGTCATTGTTCCGCCTCCGACTGCTGACGATCCTTTGCCGTTACTACCAGCTACAACTAATACCCTGACGATCATGCTAAATGGATCTATGTCCCAGATGTCACAACTGTCATCATCATGCTGCCTCAAGTGGAAATTCTACGTTACTTATGTGATACAAGCAACTTATTTACGCTGCTGCCTCCTTTCCTTGGTAGTTCCAGACACTTTGTTTCTGTACCACGGCATAACCAGCCCCATTCGAGTGCTGCTTGCTTTGCCGCCCTCTTCCTACCTCCGCAATGTACGACCAACACATCTGCCGTTTCTGCTTCGACGAGTTAGCATCTTTCCGCTCCGACACATGACCATGCAGCAGTGTCATGCGAGCAGCTTGCAGCCTTTTGACTCGACCGCAGTGCCGACAGCGACAGCACACACGCAGCTCCAGTTCCATCAAACTGTGTTGCCTCTCCACCACGGACCAGTAGTTCATCCGCTGATTCAACTTCTTCACGTTCACATTATGTCTCATCGCCTTCCTGTACCGACCATGGTTTTGCCGGCCACGTTCGCCTTCCACCACCTCTCGCCATCACCATGCCCCATGCACAGGGCCACAGGCCACGCCGCCCCCCCCCCCCCCCCTTCCCCACACTTTTGATAACGATAACGGCTGTTTCGCACATCAAAATACCGACACTGTCAACTCAGCTTGGAACATCCTGCCATCTACCGCTGTAACACACTCACCGTCTATGGACTCTGAGGTGACACTTCCGTCTACACCGAAGTCATCCACCGCCAAGGTCAGTCATGTGCAGCTTGCTGTTTCCTCCCCTGCTGCGACATCAAGCGCCTCTATAACTCCGTCATTACCACGGTGCTCGCCGGCAAATACTTTGGCAATACATCGCATCGCATCGCATCTTCGACGCACTCCGCGCCTTTGATCGGATCAAAACCCCGCTGCGCCGCACAGCCTCGGCACGACGATGTTCTCCCCACCGACGCACCGCTGCCTTCTGCTTCCACCATGCCATCAGCAGCATGGCACGGTCAACCTGTGGACACCTTCCGTGCCTCCATCCCTCCGCTGGTCGTGCCTACCAAGACATCGAGAAACGGTCTGATCGCGCCTCGCACTAGCCCCTGCGACGACACAATCGGTCACGCGCACCTGCGCCATCAGCCGGCCGGGTATACACATACCTCTCATCATCCTTACCGTGCTCTGCACTACCGGCGGTTATCGACCGCATCACGTTTGAGAACGAACTTCTTTGAAAACTGTTGATCTCAGTGTGTTCTGAACTCTGTATTCGAGCGGTTGTGTTTGTACTGACACGATCAAAATAAAATTAATTCATTATAAACGACCGAATACTTAATGTTGGGTTCGATATTACCGTACATAACATCCCGATCCCCATATGTGTTTCATTTAGTAGCTAATATGATGCGAGTTACTCTGTTGAATGTGACAGCCTCAGCTATATGGGCCACACAAACCTCTATAGATGTTGCCCAAACAGAATCTTACTATCCTTAATGACACCTAGAAACTGAGCTGGGACTGTTAATACCAGTACAGGAGGGATAGATCACTGCAGAGCAATTGTTGCAGCATGTGTAACAGCATTGGGATACTAGACATCAGGTAACTGGACCTTTTGGAGTGTCACAGTTCCTAGTGCCAGTGTAACTCTGATTTTGCTTTGCTTAGCTCCAAAGTATTTGAAATGACAAGCCGTGCAAAAATGTGATCCAGCCGTACTTCAAGTTCCTGCAGAATAAACTCCACAAGCGAGGGATGAAAAATAGATTTACAAAACTCTGAATTAATACATTAATTGCATAGTAGTTAAGATTAGCCAATTTAGTATGATGTTCTTGTTTTACAGTTTAAGGGTAAAGGAAATTATAGTGGAGAATTGTAACAAAGTGACACCCAAGGGACCATATCTTCTCTGTGGAGGGGCACACTGTGGTGTCATTACCCAGTCTTTGAACAAGAATAATAAGTCTTTAGCAACAGTAAGAAAAATTAGCAGCCTTGAATCAGAAGGCACCAGTTCTGTTACATGTGGGTCACAATAAGAAACACACGAGGGGTAGCAAGACAAAGATAGCCGAGTGCAGCAGCAAATTGCACCACACAGTGGTAACCGCATGGCAAGCAGGATGGTATCACGACACCAGCACAAGTCTCTTGTAATTGGTGATGTGATTAGGTACCAGGTTTTAGTGAAACAAATGAATGCCAGAAGCATATAAATAAACATTAATTTTGAGGCAGAGGGCCTAATATCACCACGGAGCAGCAGCACCCCTACAGTGCCAAAGCTACATAGGATAGTGAGATGATGGGGACATCAGCAGCAGCCCATGGTATGGAACCACGCTGCATCTGCCAGCAACACTAAGCCCTTCATGTGACTTGGTGCCACCATCCCACTGACCTGCCCTCCATTCCTGCTGCTGCTGATGCTGCGTTCCTAGTGGGATTTGACACCTCAGTGCCAGCCACAGTCTGATTCTTCCCAAAGGGCAGCAAGTTGAACCCCGTACATAGCCATCTCCACAAGCAGCCACAGTGATGAATGCAGAGCGAGAGGCCGCCAGGGCTTCACAACGCCAAGGATAGTAACGTGCCATTGACGTCAATGGCTGTGACCTCTAAAGGCTGCTGGCCTACTGTGGACCTGCTGTCAGCATCACAGAGTGCTTGTTCATCATCTTGAGTGGACACTACCACCCATATTTCAGAGCCATCCAGGTATATGAGAGAGAGGTGCGTTTGCCTTGCAGAGCTGCTACACATCATGTATTGGAGTCAAATAAAGTCATTCTTTATTGTCAACAGTGTTTCCACTGTGTCCTCAAGCCCACATCTCACCCCTGACTCTTTAGTATTTTCTCTTTCTCTCCCTCTTTCTTTTTATGTCCTCACCAGTTCTCCAGCTGCAGGTGTAGAGGAAATTTGTTACAGTGATTGCTAGCTGATATAGCCAGTATTGCTGCAATAACTCATACATCAACATTTGAAAAAAGTTTTATTTAATATTTGGAGATGTGTATAAACTCTGTTCTAAATTGTGAATAGTTTGTCAGGTGGTGTTGTAGAACATGGAAGCTAGTTGTAATCTATTGCACACTTCAGGATTTGTTTAACTTTCAAATTAAATAATCTGGATCTCCCCTCATTGCCAAACTAGCACTTTTTGTTTTGATGATGGTAAGTCACATTCTCTTAAATTCTTTTTGCAAAAACTCTACTGTGGGTTTCATCTTGCATTATTTCTTTACACTTATATCATCAGCAAACAGTAATGCATTTCTTTGAAATTAATTCACTGTATGAATTCCTTGACAACAACTGAATTAGGTTTAGATCTACTACCCAATAGTGCTGGACTGGGATTTGAAACTTGATTTCCTGCTAATTGTGAGTGTTCATTTTTAACACTTTGGCTGTCTGTGCGCACTGCCCACACTGACATATTTCCACATGTCTTACTGTCTACATCTTTATACTGTAGTCGGCTAAATTCATCGCCTTAGTGGACTATAATATAAGGATGTAGACAGTATGATATGTAGAAGCTTGTGTCAACCTGGAGAGTGTGCACAGATTGCCGAAGTGGTTAAGGTGGCAGCTTGCAATAACTGGGAAATCTGGGTTCAAGTACTGGCCCAGCATAAACAACAACAGCAACAACAACATCAACAGAAAGGACAGCATCAATGACGCCGGGAGCTACACCAGCAGCAGCAGCAAGCAACTCACCATATCCCAGTGAACGACCTACAAGGTGCAGAAAACCTGTCCTTCCAGAGGATTTTTGGTACCTCGCCAGGGCAAGGAACGGAGTATGACACCACAAAATGTAAATATAAATGTAACCAGTTCTCATCCCCATCACCTGCAGATTCTAAGCTTAAACATTCAGTGTCTTAGAAATAAATCATTAGAACTTGAGGTAGCTATGAACAGTGCAAATATTGACTGCATGTGCATTGTGGAGCATTGGTGCAGAAGTTTTGAACTAAGTAGCATTAATATTCATCCGTTTAAGTTGGCAAGCCAATATTGTAGAAAAAATACCAAAAATGGAGGTGCTCATTCAGTGAAGGAGCCTTTTCAGAAAGGCTGAAAATTTCGAAAGTGAAGCCATTATTTAAAAACGGCGACAAGTATAAGGTAGAAAACTACCGCCCAATATCTCTCCTCCCAGCATTTTCAAAAATATTAGAAAATCTGATGAAGCACTGAATCAACACATATCTAAATGACCATAATTTACGTAACAGAAATCAGCATGGCTTCCAAGCACGTAAAAATACCGAAACAGCAGTAATGTGCTACACTGAACAAATAATCAAAAATCTAGAAAAAGATTACAGTGTAGTAGGAGTAAATTTAGACCTCTCCAAAGCTTTTGACACTGTGAACCAGGACATTCTCTTAGAAAAATTGGAATCTTTGGGTATACATGGGATAGGAAAAAAATGGTTTGAATCATACCTAAAAAACAGAACACAGGTTGTAGGACTGACATCAACTTACTCCAACCACAAAATAAATTCAGTATCAGACGCAAAAAATGTAGAAATAGGAGTACCACAAGGCAGCATCCTAGGGCCCATATTGTTTCTTGTCTATGTAAATTATTTTCACACCTCAGATGATGCAGCCAAAGCAATAATATTTGCAGATGATACTAGTGTGATAATAAGTGCACCAAAGGAATTGCTACCAACAACTGCTGATAAAGTACTAAATTACATCCACTCTTGGCTCAATGCAAACAGGTCGACATTGAATATAAATAAAACAAATTATATGCAGTTTGGGAAAAGATGTCAAAATGTAAATCTCGATCTGGTGTGGGGTGACAAAGCCTTAGACAGAGTGACATCCACAAAATTGCTGGGGATTAATGTGGATGAAAACTTAAACTTTAATGATCACGTAATAAAACTTGCACAGAAACTTAATTCAGCCTGTTTTGCTCTCAGAATTATTGCAAATGTTTGTACCTCAGAGGGTGCCAGAATGGCATATTTCGGTTATTTTCAATCTCTTGCCACATACGGAATAATATTTTGGGGTTCCACAATAGGGCGCCTAAAACAAATTTTGTTGTTGCAGAAGAGGGCCATCCGAATAATAACTCACAGTCATCCACAGACGCACTGCAAACCCATATTCAAAAAGCTTAGAATACATACTGTACCATCATTATACATATACAAATGCGTATTGTATGTCAGGACCCACATTCCAGATTTTCAGACAAATGCCGACTTTCATAACTACAATACCCATAATAGTGCAGCTCTCCATACTCAGCGAACAAAAAGAACGAATACACAAAGGCATGTGAGCCATATCGGTGCAAAACTGTACAATGCACTGCCAGTCAACATCAGGCAGTTAGAAGATGATTACAAATTTAAAACAGAATTTAAAAAATTTCTAGTAGAACAATGTTTTTATTGTGTAAATGACTATGTAGGTCAATAAATTTTTTTCTGATGATATTTATAAAGGCAAAATGGAAAATACTCAATATGTATGTAATCATTCATTACATTTACATACTTAAAGGACAGCTGTTGTGTGATATATATATATATATACACACACACACACACTTACGCAGTGTTGTGTCTATAAGGACTTGCCATTTAAGGAGGACAAAAGTAAAGCCTTATTAAAAACAGACTATGCATTTAAAATAACAAGCAGGGATGTATATAGGCTATATTACTTACATTGTATTATTATTAACCTCTTTGTATTATTTTGTTTTGTACTTTTTTACGTATATATTGTTTGTGTCAATTTCTTTGAAATGGCTTGACAACATCCATACAATGTTTATTGTCAACGGATGGATAAATTAAATAAATAAATAAATAAATAATATGCCACTATTGGGTAGTAAATCTGTACCTAATGCAGGTGTTGTAAAGGAATTTGTGGCCAGTGAATTAATTATGAAGTATTTTGTACAGCTGTGGATCATCAACAGTGTCTGTTCTTTCAGAAATGCATATAACTAATACATTTATTGTATGGTCCTCCCACTTTACTGCTCGTATAACTCCATTCATTATAACATTGAAAATATGTGGTATGTTGCAGGTACCTTACTGAGATACCCTGCATCCTCCCCTCTTATTTTCAAACAAACAGGACCTCCATTAAATTTCGGGGCTAGAGCAGCATAAATTCTGTTTCTTCTTATAATACTTTGGCTATATATATTTTGGCCATTTTCAGAGTGAGCCAACAGACTGTTGCTATAGTTCTTGTTCAATCCTTTTAAACCCTCAGATTGCTTCACTGCGCAAGCCACAACAGCTGCACAAATGGCAGACACATTGATGAGTGGCAAAGAAATATGCATGAATTAAATCTGTGGCTGTACATCTGATCCAGGTTGGGATGTAGATCATCATTAAGAGCTGCACTATGGTGACATTGCAAATTTATTTTAAAAAAAGTGTTATATTCCATGACTTGTCCAAGCTGAAACTGCTACCTCCATCAATAAAATTGTTGCCAAACAAATTTCAACTGCTCCTTTCATGACCGAGTTCCAAAACGATGAAGCTGACAGTGGAATTTTGACATTTTTGTACAGCATTCAGTGACTGGTGTCAAAGCCACAACCAAGTTATTGGGCTGTAACAGCAGTGTGTACCTACAGTATTTCATACATCTTTTAATGTCTGTACAAATCATCTGTCTGATTTGAAAGGCCACACCTGCAAGGGATCTTGTAAACCCGAACCTTGCAGAGTATTAAGTCATATCTGACAGAACTGAAAAGTGCTGCTGTTTTGGTGGAGGGCAGCTCATCCTGTAGATTGGTCTCATCAGCAATGACGTGTGTTCTGCAAATCAAAAGTTTTAGAACAGTCACCATCAGGGAAGGATGGTGCAGCTATTTGCACATAAATGTAAATCTGTATATGTTGGCTTCTAATTAACTGAAAGTCCTTAGGTGCCATCATTGTTCATTTTCAGTTGAAGTACTCTCAGTCTGCAGTCGGCCATCTTTGAGAAGGGACCTATGGTGGTCAACCATATGCTTATCTAGCATTCTAGTAGCTCCCACGTTGCTGCAAGCCCCACCTGGGGACTTTGCATGAACAGCAGGGCTGCAGCTAATAGCGTCCATGTCCGATGTGGCAAACCTAGCACCATCAACCAGAGGATCACTTGGTGGCCTCCAGCACAAGCCTTGATGTGTAGCCATACAATCATCTCCTCTGCCCAACTCTGCCCCTCTGGCAGACTCCCATGCCTCTCCTGTCCAGTGGCCACAGTGTAATTTAGCTTGCCTCTGTACACCCTGTGCACAGCTGTAGCTGGGCAGAGTGGCTGATGAATGGTAGACATCCTGACACCTCAGCAACGTCAGGTTGCCTCTGTCATCCATGCCATGACAACATGGGCCACATGCTGACATTAATGCCTTCCTGGCTGGGTGCTCACTGCTACTACCCTGGTGCCATTGGGGACCTGGAACCTTGTCACATCAACTGTTGTATATTGACCACCAGATGTTTCGTTCTTTAATGCTATTTCACTGATTCCCCAGTGGGCTCTCAAACAGGCATCCAACCATCTCACCCACACCCTAGATTGGTTAAAGGTCTACCTCCTGACCTCAATATGCCCTCATGCACCACCCAACATAATGGCTAAGTCACTGGTTGCTACAGTAGCTTCATTCAGTTTTAATTTGTTCAAAACCTTCAGCTACATTTATATCTGTGGTGATGTTCTCTTTGTTTTGGGAGCACCTTTTGACATGGCTGTGAAACTGTGAAACAGTGATGGTTCTTTCCCATCCTTCTCATATTTGCTCAGCACATCTGTATCTAAGATATATTGTTCAATGCTCCTGAACTTCGTCCATTTACACTTGACATTTTCATTCAGAGATGAGTGTTTCGTGTTGGCTTCTCAAATAATTTGAACTCTGTTATTTCTCATACTTACTAACCAGAAATATCTTCCTACCATTCTTTACATTTCTATTTACACATGTAGCCAATGATGCTAAAATGACATTATGGCCACTGATTCCCTGCTCTACATTAATTGAGTCAAAAAGTTAGGACCTGTTTGTATTCCTGTAAAGTCAGTTCTCCGGTTGACTGCTCAAGTTGATTTCCAGCTGAGGCATTTAAAAGATTCTACACGATTTCCTGTCTGCCCCTACTACCTGCCTTCATCACTTAAGTCTCCCAGTTGGTAATTTGATTTGTCTCCTTAGTAGGCTGGCTGGAGTGGCCGAGCAGTTCTAGGCGCTCCAGTCTGGAACCACACGACCGCTACGGTCGCAAGCTCGAATCCTGCCTCGGGCATGGATGTGTGTGATGTCCTTAGGTTAGTTAGGTTTAACTAGTTCTAAGTTCTAGGGGACTAATGACCTCAGCAGTTGAGTCCCATATTGCTCAGAGCCATTTGAACCATTTGAACTGCCACAATTTTCTTATTCTTGTCGTCCATACTTTGTAATATATAAACTACTTTCAAAGTGCCAAAATGTACTAGAATAAATAGAATGTCTATAAATAGCTGCAATGTACAATGTACTTGTGGTGAGACAGCTGGAATTCCTGAAATCCATCGCCTGTGGCCTCTGGTCTGCTGAGGAGCACAGCAGTCCTAGCTCCACGAATAAACCATGAAAATCTGCTGCATTACATCACACAAAAACAGATCTGGCCTGCAGGCAGATCAGTGAGACTAGATAGGCAGGCCTGCACATTACTGGGAAACAATGGGCTTTAGATTCAGGCCTGAACCATTAGAGATACCCACAGAAATGGCCTGTGATTTTAGCCCATCATGGAAGTCCACTCATTTGGCCAACTATTCATGTGTCAAGACACCATGTGGATTAAATGAGACCACAGTGATCAATCGATGCAACAGGTAACTTGTACAAATACTCTGAGAATAAACTCTAATGGGGATAGGTAGCAACTTACCGTAAAGATGATCGCTGAGTCACAGACAGCTACAATCACAATTCTCACAACTAAATTTTTGGTCACAGCCTTTGTCAGAAAATGAGAGCGCACACAAATATTCACACAATCACTCAGACACAACTCATGTGCACATGGCTGCTGTCTCCAGCTGCTGTGTCAACAGTCTCTGAGAATCAGATTCAAATAAAACACTTCTCACACCTCCCTGTTTCTTGTCAGCAACTGCTAGGCTAGCAGCAAGATGTGGTGGCAGAACTGACTGCAGGGCCAGGGGAGTAATATAAAGTGGAGAAGCAGTAAGAATGAGGGAGTAGGAAAGCAACATCTCAGTAAACAAACCATTTCATCTACTGAGATAATTTTTCCAGTGCTTTTTTTCAAATTTCCCTGACACTTTTGAAATTCCCTGTATTCCCTGATTTCCAGAACTTATTGCAACCCTGGTAATATAATGTGACCAGGAAATTTATGTGCAACCTTCTGAAAGTTTTCCCTAAAATGTTTCATAGGTGGGCAGTCTATATAGACAACCAATTACCATGTTTGACCTACCTGTAAATTCTTTTCACCACCATGTTGGTAACTAACAATCATTTCTTTTTATCAAATAGGTTTTCAGTTTGGACTATTTTTAATTTGTAGCAGTGGAAGTAACCAGGAAATTTTGATATCTCATTTTAAGGAATCGACATTCTACAATGGAATTATTTAATCCACAAATGTTGAAGTTTTGTACTTCACCCTGAAATAAGACCTCCTTCAGGGAATATCAAGGAATAGTGTCTGCTGCTTTGCTGAGCTTTCTGTGGAATACCTGAAGGTGCATTAAGATGACTGTCATAGACTTTTGAATGGCTGAAAATTTATGATGTAACAGTGGCTGTAAGTTATGCTTTCTGCATATTTATGCATGTGTTTCAAATTGGAGATTTTCAGTATATCCATTAGATGGACAGTGTGGAAAGAATATTAATCGCATTTCATAAATGGTCTTCGAAATTAAAACTGATTATTGAGAATACATACACATTTATGTAAAAGTAGCATTATTTTACAATGAACTTTTTAGTGTGGGTGCAAATGTGTGTGCAAAATAGTGAAGTGAGTAATTCTGAAATGCTAGACATTGTTTACCACTCAAAAACTGTTGATTCAAGGTGCATTATGACTGCTGTACATCCTTAGAAAGTGATTTGGTAATTTTTTTTCAAGCCTGATATGAAAAAATATGCACAGTCATAAAAAAGAAATGAAAAAATGAAGGAAAAGAAAAGAAACTAAACTCTGTGCTCAGACCCAGAGGAACCGTGCAATGCTCAACTGCCACTGCCCAATTCTCTGCCATATGGTGTCATTTGGATATGCTATAGAGAGGCATCGGTTCATCTCATTACTCTCCTAGATGTCATCAGCTATTCAGATCTTGGATCTGTTGCTTCGTTTTCAGGCAGCTACTCGGGTGGCATCTCACATCTGAGTGAACACCATTCCAGTCCTCCTTTGCAGGAGAGATCCATGGCAGTATTGTGAACTGAGTGCAGGTACTCCACATGGCAGTCAGACAGCTTACCACTCATCTGTGGAGGTGGAATAAAAAACTGAGTAGTAGCTCAGATTAGAAAGGAAAGAAGGGGCACTCACAATATCCCATTTATAGCAGCTGATACTATGTTTTAGGGAAACAGGTGTTCTGATCCATTATCGGTAATGGTGATCAGCTTCTAAATTTATTCATCCATGCGCTTTTTACAGCTAAAAGAATTGTGCATTCTTCACTTCTTTTTTAAATGTGCATTGTTCATCTAGCTGCAAGAGTTGTTTCTGATGCACTGTGAACACACAGTCCAACAACAAGTTGATATCCTACTGCTCTCAGTTTTGAACCAGACTGTTTGCATCTTTATCATAAAGATGATACCTATTTTGTGCTCTGTGTGTATGAAGGATGAAAAATCAAGACTTTATGTTTTGTATTGATAACTGTCAATAAGCTATATAGTAATCTTGACAAATGTTGTAAAGGTTAAAAATGTTTAATGGATAACAGAAACCAAGTTAGAGACACTAGGTACAGATATGAGACAGGAGCATACCCATTGTTTCTTGCTGGATTTCTACCTTGTAAGAAGGATTGTCGTAAGCAGACTGGGACTTGCGACCAGCTGAGATGGCAGCCTTGTTTTGACCATGCTTCCGTAGTAGAACCAACAACAGAATAACAGCAGCTAGTGTTGAGATTGCAGCCAGAATAGCCACTGCTACTAGTGGACTATAATAACTGTTCGCTGTTTGCACAGGAGTAACCGGTGCTCCTTCTAGTTTCCCTAAAGAACATAAAACTGGTTGTAAATTTTGATGTTACAGAACAACAAATATCTCTGCTAAAATATTTATACATATGTTTATCATTAAACTTAATCTTAAACATAAATGAACTGAAATATTTGTGAACTTCTACAATTTTCAGTAGTTTGGAAACTTGATAGTAGTGCAAAATAACATACATGTTTGTTTGTTTTTGGAACACAAAGGATAATAGTCTTCTAGTGGTACTGTAAACATCAGTGGTGGATTTATGTTTGTATTGGACATTCTAGATGTGCATTAGGAACAGTAGGCCTCTGGGTCAATATAGCTTTTATTGCAGGGTAGCAAGTTGCATTAGTTAAATTAATCCCTTGTTTGTGCACAGCAGTCAGTTATTAGTTGGCTGGCTAGTTGTTCAGTTGGTTGGTTAGATAAGGATTTGACTGATCACATTTTTTGCAAGTATTATGGTGTAAAATATAAAATTCAGAAGGGTTATATTAACATACTGCCTGTGTGGTTTTGAAAAATGTGTTTCTGGCTCTCATCAGGTACTTTTGTCTGTCTGGATAGCCAGAAAGGTATTTCTACAGGTATATTTCCCTCCTTTTGAACCAAAGTTTTATTCAGTTGATAAAGCAATCAAGTTAGTTTCTATGTTGATGATGTTCCAGGTGAACAGAAAGCTTCACTTATGAATATGATGATGGTTGAGCGCAAATAGTGCAATTTATATTGATTTGTAACAGTTTTTTCCTCCTCCTCCTCTCTCTCTCTCTTTTTCTTAACAGGGAGAAAATGTAGTGGCTTGAAAATCAACACTAGCTAATAAATTACACTAGTAGGTATGAAACAATACAGCTTATTCAGCTTATTTACAATTCTTTGTAATGTACACATATATACTGAAGAATGTAATTTTATTTTAAGAACAAAAAAGACTGGTAAGCAACAGAGTACATGGCCTGTTGCAAAAGACTTTGTATATCTACTCAATAATGTGAAGTACTCATAACTACACTTCCTGTTAAATCTGTGCATGTGGAACATAGGAAACTTGTATAAAAATACAACACCTGCATTATTTAAAATACCAAATAAACCACCACAACTACAGCTGAAGGGAAAACCACACCGACTTAGTAATAAAATGTCAAAAACAATAAAACTTTTTCCTAACACAAAAGACACCAAATTCACAACTGTCACTGCATCTGAGGCATTGACAGCAAGAGTCTTCTATACATTTGCTTTTGAAGCAAAAGTGATTGCATTTATGAAGATGTTGGTGAGTCAGCTGAAGTGTAAGAATCATTAGATTCCACATAAAACTATTATGTGTCAGGGAAGGGGCCTATAATGTAAGATATTGAAAAGGTGTGTATGTAAGGATAATTGATCATTTTATTTCACATAATTTCCTATCAAATGTATAGTTTGGTTTTAGAAGTAGTTTAACAACTGAAAATGCTATATTCTCTTTTCTCTGTGAGAGACTGGATGGATTAAACAAAAGGTTTCAAATGCTTTTGATTTAACTAAGGTTAATCACAAAATATGCTCCAGAAGTTGGACCATTATGGAATATGGGGAGTATCTCACAACTGGCTCACCTTTTACTTTAACAATAGACAGAATGTCATTATCCACAGTGTTGAGAATGGCTGTAACGTAGGGTCTGAGTAGGGACGGTTAAATGGGGGGTACGCAGAGATGCACAGAATGGATGCAGGTGATTAGACAGGATTCTTACGTACGTATCACCCATCAGAATTGTATCTAAACATATCAGGAGCCCCTCACCACTCCAACTACACATGCCCCACACCATTACAGAGCCTCTACCAGCTTGAACAGTCCCCTGCTGATTTGCGGGTCTGTGGATTCATGAGATTGTCTCCATACCCGTATATGTCCATCCGTTCAATACAATTTTAAATGAGACTTGTCCGACCAGGCAACATGTTTCCAGTCATCAACAGCCCAATGTCAGTGTTGATCGGCCCGGGGAGATGTAAATCTTTGTGTTGTGCACTCATCGAGGGTACACGATAGGGCCTTCTGCTCCAAAAGCCTACATCAATGATATTTTGTTGAACGCTTCACATGCTGATACTTGTTGATGCCCATCATTGAAATCTGCAGCAATCTGCAGAATGGTTGCACTTCTGTCATGCTGAACAATTCTCTTCAGTCATCATTGGTCCTGTTCTTGCAGGATCTTTTTCCGGCCATAGCGATGTCAGAGATTTGATGTTTTACTGTATTCCTGATATTCACAGTACACTTGTGAAATGGTCGTATGAGAAAATCGCCAGTCCATCGGAGTTTCTGTGTCCCACTGCTTGTGCGCCAACTGTAAGACCATGTTTAAACTCACTCAAATGCTGCTAATCTGCCATTTTAGCAGTAGAAACTGATCTGACAACTGTGCCAGACATTTGTTATCTTATACAGGCATTGCCAGCCACAGCACCATATTCTGCCTGTTTATATATCTTGGTACTTGAATACACATGCCTATACCAGTTTCTTTGGTGCCTCAGTGTAAATGCTATGCTCTCTACTATTACAGGTGATTCTAAATTGCCGGCCGGAGTGGCCGTGCGGTTCTAGGCGCTACAGCCTGGAACCGAGCGACCGCTACGGTCGCAGGTTCGAATCCTGCCTCGGGCATGGATGTGTGTGATGTCCTTAGGTTAGTTAGGTTTAATTAGTTCTAAGTTCTAGGCGACTGATGACCTCAGAAGTTAAGTCGCATAGTGCTCAGAGCCATTTGAACCATTTTTTTTTTATTCTAAATTCTTTGCGTTTGCTGATTGCACTTTCTTGGCAGTAAAGGATGATGTGTGCACTGTTTCAAGTAGTAAAGCTCATGACATAATGTCATGGCTTGCAGAAAATAAACCAAAGCTAAATCACAGTAAGACTCAAGTTTTTACAGTTTGAAGAAAATCTGAAATTTTAATTTCATAGAATGGGTATATGATTAGTGAAACTGAACAGTTCAAATTTCTAGGTGTTCAGATAGACAGTAAACTGTTGAGGAAAGCCCACATTCGGGATCTTGTTCAAAGATTTAATGCTGCCATTTTTACTATTTGAACAATATCTGAAGTAAGTGATAGTTCAACATGAAAAGTAGTCTACTTTGCTTATTTTCATTTGCTTATGTTCTATGGTATTATATTTTGAGGTAACTCTTCCCATTCTCAAAGGATATTTTTTGGCTCAGAAATGGGTGGTTCAGGCAAAAGTGGTGGAAGTTCGCAAACCTCTTGTCAACCCCTGTTAATTAGTCTGGGTAGTATGACATTGGCCTCTCAATATATATATTCTTTACTGCCATTTCTTGTTAACAATATCAGCTTACTCTCAAGAATTAGCAGCTCACTAAGTTAATACTAGGTGGAAACCCAATGTGCATTTGGATTGCACTTCCTTCACTCTTGTGCCAAAATGTGTACAATGTACTGCTGCATCCATTTTCAGTAAGCTATCACAGGAATTCAACAATTTTAGCAGAGATCCACGTGCTTTCAAATCAAAACTGAAGATTTTCGTCATGGGTCACTCCTTATATTCTGTTCAGGAGTTCCTTGAAAAATTAAGCTGATTCCTGTGTTGTATTGTTGATTGCATTTACAAAAACTTATAGCTTGTCTTTTTTTGGGTTCATAAACATTTTATTTTATATATTATTACTTTTATGTTGTAATTTAATGGACTAAAATGTTCCATGACCTTGGAGATTTGCTGCTACAGAACCACATGTGGGAATAATAATAATAATAATAATAATAACAAAATTTAAAAAAACAGACATCAACAAAAATATATACTTCTCATTCATGAAATATGTGCTTATATTCTCTCACTTTCAATGGAGTAAGCTGCACTTATACACACATTCAAAACTAATGCTTCATGAATAAGTTTTAGTTTGTGTCACTGAATCAGCGAGATTTTTGTTTTTACATTTATTTCATGACCGTTAATGTCTCTTGCTAATTTGAAATGCTTGGAATATAAAAATATAATATCTATTTTGTTAATTAAATATCAAAACAATTAAAAACAAAGATTAATCTTACAGCTGGTTTTCTAACTGCTAAGGGCTCTAGTGTCGTTCCAACTGTCAGACGGTAACAATTCTCACATCTACATCTACATCTACATCTACGTGATTACTTTGCTATTCACAATAAAGTGCCTGGCAGAGGGTTCAATGAACCACCTTCGTGCTGTCTCTCTACCGTTCCACTCTCGAACGGCACGCAGGAAAAATGAGCACTTAAATTTTTCTGTACGTGCCCTGATTTCTCTTATTTTATTGTGATGATCATTTCTCCCTATGCAGGTGGGTGCCAACAGAATGTTTTTGCAATCAGAGGAGAAAACTGGTGATTGAAATTTCACGAGAAGATCCCATCGCAACGAAAAGCACCTTTGTTTTAATGGTTGCCACTCCAATTCACGTATCATGTCTGTGACACTATCTCCCCTATTTCACAATAATACAAAACGAGCTGCCCCTCTTTGAACTTTTCCGATGTTATCCGTCAGTCCCACCTGATGCGGATCCCAAACCGCACAGCAATACTCCAGAATAGGGCGCACAAGCGTAGTGTAAGCAGTCTCTTTGGTAGACCTGTTGCACCTTCTAAGTGTTCTGCCAAAGAATCGCAGTCTTTGGTTTGCTCTATCCACAACATTATCTATGTGATCATTCCAATTCAGGTTATTTGTAATTGTAATCCCAAAGTAATTAGTTGAATTTGCAGCCATCAGATTTCTGTGACTTATCGCGTAATCGAAATTTAGCTGATTTCTTTTAGTACTCATGTGAATAACTTCACACTTTTCTTTATTCAGGGTCAATTGCCACTTTTCACACCATACAGATATCTTATCTAAATCATTTTGCAAGTTGTTTTGATCATCTGATGACTCACAGCAGTGAGTGTCACAACTATATTTGCTAGAATGCGTTATTTCTATCACTCTCCCACTGTGGTATGAGACAGTAAGATCCTACTATACCCATGGTAGAATATTAGTACTGTGATGATGTTGCATTTTATTCATTAATTAATGTTTGCCTTGCATGTGGACTAATTGGTAGTTAATTTAAAATAAGTTGCAAACATTAATAAAAATAACAACACACAAAATGAAAAATGACAATTAAAACATCTGGTCAAAATATGTGAAAAAGCTATGTCATGGAAAATATGGAAAATACTGTAATGTAAAAGCCTTAGATTTTGTAGTATATTTAACAACCTAGTTAATTAGTGAAGAATCTGATAAACCCACTTTTTTCCCTGTAACTTGTCATTTCAGAGTTTTGGCAACAATTTTTTTATTTTTGTATAACTGATTAATACTGGTGATAATAATTTGAGTATTTTGTTTGGTCCTGGCTTATAATGTCAGTTCATTGCGTAATTTACAAATAAGAATAAAAATATGTGGGTGATAGTCGCTTTATTGTTCTGCATCACATGAAGACTTTTTTTGTTATATAAAAGAATGTTAACTAACATAAAATAGTGTTAAAAAGATATCTCATCATAACTAATTACTATGTAAATGAAGACATTTACCAAATTTTATAAACAGTTATGAAACTTTATAAAAGATAAATAACAAGAAATCTATACACTCTTTCAAATCCATACTAGAAAGTTATATTCATAACTAAACTTAACTAACTTGTAGGCTCAATTGTCACATATTATAACTAAAAATTATTTGTATACAAAAAAGCTAAAAATCAAACAAAGGATTTAATATATTGATTGCTAAAAGAGGCTCAGTAATAATCAGTACCGGTACTTGTCAGTTAGTCATTATTCATTCTTGACTCACTGATGTCTCAGTTATTGGTTGTATTATGTCTCAGACTTGAATAAGGACAGCAGTCAATCGCAGTGTTTCTGCCATGTAAAGGCTGGTGTCATTTGTCACAAGTTTATGGTCTGACACAGTGTCATCTGTATGACACTTCTGGTAATGCACCAAAGATGCATTGTTATTACACAGCTGAGTATGAGAATGTGTGTTCCTATGTTATAATCAAAATCTAGAGCTGCAATTATTTTGCAGATTTTGCAACTGTTTTCTTCATTCTTTTAAATTTGAATATTCGATGATCACTGTGCACACAGGCATCCAATGGATTCCAATTTAGTTATGTCTCAGTTTACTTTGGATTGCTATGGTTCATTCAGTGCTTCAGCCATTTTTTTTGTAATAAACAACAAGGTCATAATTAACCTAAAATTTGTGTGGCATATTAATGCAGTACGAATCCCACGACTGAAAATCATTCCCTAGATGAGATAATTATTTTTATTTTAATGTGCTACACTACAAACATTTATTAATGCCTTATAATTGCAGTGTATTTTGCTAAAGAGTGCTCAGGCTTCATATTAATATTGTGGTTACTGCAAGTTATAGATTTTTAAAAGTGGTATGATATACTGGTTTTTATGCAGATATAGGAAGACCAAACATGAGAAACTTTCTCCTTTAAGAGATCAGTAGTGATTCTTCCCTTTTTGTTACAGCCTGTTCTTTCTTCCTTATTCTCATGTTACAGGAAGTAATGTGAAAGATTGATACATGATTCTATGGTGATTCTTTCATCTGTCTTTGGATGATTCCATGTAGAGAATAATTATTCACACACTTTAAGAGTAAGCACAGGTTGCTGTAACATTTCAGTACTGCACATGTACCTTGGAAACTAGAGGGTTGCATTGTTATTACACAGCTGAGCATGAGAATGTGTGTTTCTAAATGGCAACAATATTGTGAAAAGGATGCATTGATCTCACTATATAGAGGAGACAATGAGTTGCAGACAGGTACAACAAAAAGACTTATACATTTAAGCTTTCAGACAAAAGGCCTTCTCTAGAAAACACACGCACACACACACACACACACACACACACACACACACACACACACACACACAATAAAAAAAGCCCAACTCATACACACTTAACCATTGTCTCTGACCAGCATTGCCAGACGGTGGACTGCAACTGCGGCTGTGGGAGCTGCAATCTGGCACGGGTGGTGGTGATATGGAGAAAGTATGAGGTGAGGATGGGGAGGGATAGCAGGGTAGGGGTGAGTGAAAACACAGTGCTGCTTGTGGAATGTGCAGGGATGTGGCGGGGACATGGTACGGTACTAGGTGCAGCCGAGAGGTTTGAAGGGGAAGGGGGAAGGGAGACTAGTGGGTGCATTGACGGAATAGAAGACTGTGTAGTGCTGGAATGGAAGCAGGGAAGGGGACAGGTTGGTAGAGGACAGTTGCTAGTGAAGTTTGAGGTCATGGGGGTTATGGAAACTTAGGATATGCACACTGAGTTGGACAGCATGTCAGCAACTTAGTGGTCCAGCTGTCCCTTCTCCACAATTTGGTGGTGGTCATTCATGCAGACAGACAGCTTCTTAGTTGTCATGCCCATATAAAGCAGCACAGTAGTTGCAGCTTAATTTGTAGAACATTACAGCTTTCACAAGCAGCCCTGCCTTTGATAGGACAGGAAATGCTTGTGATCTGTAGAGGGAGGCTGGCCGCTGTGGCCGTGCAGTTCTAGGCACTTCAGTCTGGAACCGCGCTGCTGCTATGGCCACAGGTTTGAGTCCTGCCTCGGGCATGGATGTGTGTGATGTCCTTAGGTTGGTTAGGTTTATGTAGTTCTAAGTCTAGGGGACTGATGACCTCAGATGTTAAATCCCATAGTTCTTAGAGCCATTTGAACCATTTTTGTAGAGGGAGGATGTATCGGACAAGCCTTGCATCTACTGTAGGCACATGAGCTACAAGGCAAGGGATTGGGAGCAGGATGGACAAAGATATTGCACAGGTTTGACAGATGGTGGAATACCACAATGGGAGGGATGGAAAGATAATAGGTAGGATATTCCTTATTTCGGGATATGAGAGGTAGTCTAAACCCTGATGGAGAATGTGATACAGTTGCTCCAGACTGGGATGGTACTGAGTCATGAGGAGAGTGCTCCTGTGTAACCAGATGGTGGATATGTGGAAAGTGGTAAGTGACTATAGAAACAAGGCATGGGAGATCTGTTTCAGTACAAGGTTTGGAGGTTAATTTCATTCTGTAAAATGTTGGGATGATAATTTCAGTCTATAAAGGCTTCAGTGAGACCTTTGATATATTTGGAGAGGGATTGTCATCACTACAAATGCAACAACCACAGGTGGCTATGCTTATGGATGGGTCTTCTTGGCATGAAATGGGTGGCAGCTTTTGAAGTGGAGATATTGCTGGTGATAGATGGGGTTGATAAGGATGGAGGTACTGATGTCTCCACCCTTGATGTGGAGATCAACACTGAGAAAGATGGCTTGTTATGTTGAGGAGGACCAGGTGAAGTGAATAGGGGAGAAGGTGTTGAGTGTCTGGAGAAATTTAGATAGGGTGTTCTCACAAATGAACCAGATCACGAAGATGTCATCAATGAATCTGAACCAGGTGAGGGGGTTTGGGATTCTGTGTGGTTAGGAACGATTTCTCTATATGGTCCATGGATAGGGTAGCATACAATGGTACCATGTGGGTGGCCATTGCCATGCTGTGGGTTTGTCTGTAGGTGATGACTTCAAAGAAGAAGTAATTATGGGTGACAATATAGTTGGTCATGGTGGCTAGGAAGGAGGTTGTAGGTCTGGAATCAGATGGGCACTGAGAAAGGTAGTGTTCAATGGCAGTGAGGGCACAGGTATTGGGGATATTAGTATAGAGGGAGGTGGCATCAACAGTGACAAGTAGAGTACTGTAAGATAAAGGAACAAGAACTGTGTAGAGCCAGTGGAGAAAATGGGTGGTGTTATTTATATAGGAGGGTAAGTTACCAGTAATAGTTTGCAGGTGTCGTCCTCAAGAGTGGAGATACTCTCAGTGGTGACACGGTAACCAGCCACAGTGAGGTATCCTGGACCAATGGACAGACAGAGACAGAGGTCACGTGTGTGGAGTTGTGCTTATGTAAATGATTGTGTGTGTTTTCCACTTCAGAAGAAGACTTTTTGGCTGAAAGTTGAAATGTACAGGTATAGCAGTCTTTTTAAGTGCCTATGTGCGATTCAACATATCCTCTGTAAGGTGAGTACCAATTTACCCTTTTGCTAATGTTGTTGTCAATCCATCCTGGACTTACCATTGTTTCTGAATGGCCATACCATGAATGAAAGTTGATTATCACTGTTCAGTGTTAATATGAAGTGAATATGACTGAGAAGTAAGGGGTGAAAGTTACTACCAAGCAAAATAAGATTTTTGTGATAATTCTGTCATGATATCCATAGAAAACTGGAATAAATGCAGTTAACATCATTTTCTTCTAAACTGCATGTGGTATTACCAAGTCAATACAATTCCTGACTGCTTGGTTTAAACAGCAAGAGATGTGTTGACTACCTATGCAGTGGAAAGTAATGAGCCTGTAACAAAGCCACAAGTGAATATTCTGCTACATTCAATTCCAAACTATAGTGTAATTTGTATGTCTGCAACTTACACAACTTGTTCTCAATTTCTATCAAATAAAAGCTGTTAATGGGCAGCATCTGCAACTGAAATTTCGCAAGATAAAACTACGAAAGGATGGAGACTGAGGGACATTACTGCTTCTTTAGTAAGAAAATAGCTAATTTTGGCAAGATTATACTGCAAGCATTATCAATTTGAGAAACTCATTTGGGAAAGTAGTGTCTTCCACCTTTAAAGGACACTCTTGCAAATAATGTACTACAAATCTTTGTTGTTTTGAACATTCGAGCATAGAAAATTTGCACATACCTTGGATACTGTTTCCTTCTGGAGCTACAGATGCAGGTTTTGTCATGAAGTCCTTCACATTGCTCTTTTTTATTTTGCCATTTGTCAGGTATGCCTCCAGCCACAAGCGATACCTATAAAATTGCTCAGTTGTTAAATTTTTCACACGGTCATTCTCTCTCTCCCACTCACCTCTCTCAGCAATAACATGTTTTAAGTATGAAAAGTAAAAAGAAAAGTGTTGGCTTGGTTTACAACTGAATATTGCTTGCGAACAGGCTCCTTATTGTACGGCAATGGTCTCTTTACACCTTAAACATTGGTTCCCTGAAATTGCTAATTAATCTTTAAGGTACTGCCAAATGGGGCGATTTCAGACACTGGGGGATTTCACACAGTATGGTTTATTTGCTCTTTCTCACTGCATAGCAATGAATTACCACTCACTTACACTTCTGCGTGCCAGTTATTTTAAGTGTGAGATTGTATTTATTACGATCTGTCACTTTTATTTTGGGTCAATTATGTATCTAGTTAACTATCTGATGAACAGTATTAGTGTTGAAAGTTCATGTAGTATCATCAAGCGGAAACTTTCTACTGTTGCAGCTGGTGGGAAGGTATTATAACCTCAGTTGTTAACGAGGTCGGTCTCCTATGTCTTTGAGACAATTCCTATATCAGTTCGTCAAGTTTTTCATGTTAAATTGTAAAATAATGATGACTTGTACAAAATTATGTACTGTGTGGGGTGGGAGGACATATAAAAGCATGAGAGGTGCTAAAGTACAGTGTAATTATGACATGGAACTTTTAGATAATGCTGTTCGTGAGATTCAGTGTAGCAAATTATTACACAGAAAAGCATGCGATTTGTGTAATAGACCTAGACTGACCATACAAAATAAAGTGCAGGAACTACATCAAAAAAGATTGGGAGGACAACCAGAACTAAATGAGGAGGGAGAAGAAGAAATGATGAAGCAAGGTATCTTGAGGGTTGCATATTGGGAATTCCTATTCACTAACTTGGATATTTATGTTTAGTGAATGGCCACCTCGATAAATCTGGCTTTTCTAACAATTTACCAGGAGTAGAATGGGAGGACAACCAGTACTAAATGAGGAGGAAGAGGAAATGTTGAAACAAGGTATCATAATAAAAATTGATCTTTAATATATGAAATTCACTATCTCAATCCTTATCACCTATTCATAATGATGCAGAACCTTAAAATGTAGGAAAGGCCAGTAAAATCTGATAAGAAGACTGTATAATTTAAAAAAAGTCAATTTTTGTCTGACTTCCCCCCATATACTTTGAAACTTCGGACACATTTAGAAAAAAGCATATGAGTCTGAAATCACCTCAATCCTTGTGGTGATTGTGGACACTGTTTGTCTATTCCAGCAAATACAGGTAAATATAGCAAATATAGGTAAATTTTAGTATATTTTATCTGTTACACATATACCCCATCAATCCTGCAACAAACAAAGCAATCTAACAGAAGCTACACAAGTTATGATTAGAACAATGACAAAACCATCCAAAATCACCTCATCTGAAGGTACCACATTTGTGAAACAGTAATTCTTCACTGCCTTCTACGATCCACAGGTAAAAAGTACAAAAATGTGAATAGCATCAATAAAAGAATACAGTACAGTACAGTACAGTACAGATGTTTTAATGATCAGTCTTTGATATTAGTATTATGGATTCTGTAAAGTAACCAACAAAGATTCAACTATTGTGGTGGTAAACGATACACCTGATTAGCAAACAACAAAATACACAATGATATATTTAACTACATTGTTATACATATTTATCACCATAGTTTAACTTCCAACTGAAAGTACTCATTATGTACAGATAGTTGAAATAATATTTAATGGCAGTTTTGTATAAGTCTTATAAAATGATGTACTGTAATGGATTATTTAAAATGAAAACAGTTATCTTATTCATAATATCCAGCATTACTTGAAATGCTTCTGTGTACAAAATCACTGAATTTTATCATTCGAGAAACATGAATCTGAATTCTGAATGCAAGTCACAGATCAACTATTTTATCAATGCAGCTTACAGTGTTTGAAAGTGATGATAATGATTATTATTTTACACACATTAATGGCTTCAATCACTCAGGTGTTGATTTATTCTTCTGTACAACTTGAAAGTCAGTTCCATTTGGGGAGTAAATGCATGGTTCAAACACTTTTTTGGTACAATGGCATGCTTTAAGACATTTATATTGCGTTATTTTCTGGTTTCAGTGCATATATTACAATGACTTGCATGATATCATCTTTTATTATTGCTTTTTGTATGAATTAGACCAAATTTGCATAATGTGAGTAAGTTCATGATTTTTCTCACAGTCTGTAAACGTAATGTGCTCAAGTGCCCTACTTCAGTTCCATACAAGTCAGTGTACTTCATACCTTCTCTCACCCCTGCCAGTCATTGCTATCAATGGCGAGTTGTGCAAATTCTTGTACTTGAGCTATGCAGAATGAAAAGTATTTTACCATCACCATAATTGCTCAACATACTCCCACACTCCTTAGCCTCTCACCAATTACCTCTGAGGTGAGCTCAATATGAAATTTGCAGACTGTAAACCAAGAAGCTAAAAATTTAAGCAGTTGTGTGCAGGACACTGCTTCATACAGCTACATGTAAAATATGGCAGCGAAGCATCCCTGAACTGTTTCCTTTCCATGTTTGTATTATGAAGTTGGTTGACAATGAAACACTTTGTCACCAACAAACGGAAGTGGCTGAAATCTGCACTTCCTGTAATCTGATGAACAGGGTACTTGACACATTTTTGTCGAATTATAAAGTTTAGTATGGCTCCTACTACGGCCGCAAGAAGAGAGGTCGTGTCCATGATGCAATATGGCAGCCAAGTTGAAAGTGTATAACGTGTCTCCACAAAAAAACGTAAATTTCATTAGTAAAAGGAAAATGTGTGCGAGTTGTAAGAATGAAATACTGAACATGAAAAAATGGATATCCAGTCTACAGTTTACAATCAATGCTCAAAAGGTGGAAATAAGTACACTACAATCTGAAAACATGCGACGCTAATGAAGAAAGAAGACACGGTTTCAGGAAAATGGAAGATAATGAGTGAAGGAAGTTGCACTCAGAAGGTAAAAGATCTGAAAGACAGTGAAAATTTTGTGCAAAAAAACTCTTTTGAAGTGCTTTCTGCCGTGGATTCAGTGAACACATTGGAAAGGGTGGAAAAGTTGGAAAACAAAGTAGGCAAACCGTTGTTTGTTGTAAGAAGGTCAAACAGTGAAAATACTGTGTCGAGATACTCTAAAAACTACGAAAATAAGTGCACACACCTACACTACCACAGACTTTAATGTAACAATGGAAACTACGTTAAAAAATATATCTCCAGCAAAACTGCAAACTGAAGAACATTTAGAATACGTGCGCCAAAAAAACAACACTAGTCAGGTGAGAAGAATAACCTTAAATCCTCTGGTTACAAAAAGTATGAAACACAATACAATCTGTGTGTTAGGTGATAGTCACAGCCATGAAATTTCTGCAATGTTGATGAGAACATGTAGTTTCAAGGCATCTGGTTTCATAAAGCCAGGGGCTCCATTGAGTGAAATAACAGACCTAACAACATCAACTGATGTAGCTAGTTTGAATAAAGACGATTTCACCGTGTTAATAGGAGGATCAAACGACGTCTATAGAAACAAGACATAAAAGGTTATTACAGAAATGAGGAAATGTTTAAATAATTTAACCCACACAAATGTACTCATTGTGAACATCCCACATCGTCATGATTTACCAACCTGGTCGTGTGTGAACCACGAAATTAATGTTGCAAACGAGTGTCTCACTGAAATATGCACTAACTTTAAGAATGTTGATATTGTAGATATAAACAGATTGGAGTGAAGGTTCCATACAGTCCATGGACTTCATTTAAATACACCAGGAAAGAAATTACTAACCAAAAAAACATTTACTTGCATTTCAAAGAAGAGTGAAGAAAAAAGTATGAGTGACAAGCAAACGAAGATTGAGAAGTGCTGTAGATGAGCTACAAGCTGTGCCATCAGCCAAACCCAAATTACCAAGTGGTTTAAACCGATTAGGCAAGAAACAAACAATCAAGTCATCAGCCAAACGAAAATTACGAAATGATTTAAACTGAAGTGGACAGATGTGGATGAAGCAAAACTTATACAATCTCCAGAAGTTAACTCACCAGCTGATTGCCACCAGCAAACAGAAGCCACACACAAGAAAGATAGCGAAAATTTTTTAGGGTAAGTGCTGTATTATAAATGCCATTAGATAAAGAATCAGAAATAGTTTCAACTGAAGTTACTAAATACCCAGATTTTGCTATACTACACCATAACGTTCAGTCACAAATAAACAAAGTTCTGTGATGTCAGTAAAAGTTAAATTGACTCAGTTGAAAGAGACTTTGAACTTTCCATTACCAAACTGCCAGAGCTTAATTTCATCGTTATTAACATATATAGAGCACCGAGTGGAAAACTATCAGTCTTCATGAATAAACTAGAGGTTCTGCTGAACAGGATCAGTACACTAAACATGAAGATAGTGCTTTGTGGAGATTTCAATATTGGTTTTTCAAAAGACAGCAGCCCCAGAGATGCTTTGATATATATGACCCCCACAATACACTGCCCAACAAGATTAACAGAATGCACAAATTCCATTATTGACCAAATATTCATCTCAGAAACAAATTACAAATGCACAAGCATAGTACTGAGCATGGGTTATAGTGATCATGAGGCACAGCTGCTGTGTATAGAAATGCCAACAAGTAGTAATAGTTCTGGAAAAGTAGTTGAAAAAAGAACCTTTTCCGAAGATAACATTAGAATTTTTAATCTCTTACTGGTGAAGGAAAACTGGGAAAGCATCGCCACTCAGAACAATGTTGATAACATCTACATGAGATTTCAGAGCATCTTTCTTCACTGTTTTAATGTAGCATTTCCAAAAGTAGTAAAAACAGTAAAACCTAACAATAATAAGCAATGTGTAACTAAAGGCATAAAAATTTCCAGTGTGAGAAACAGATTTCTGCAGTACTGTTGTAAGAAATATAGAGTAACCCAAGCATTCACAGATTATACAAAAGCCTACAAAAGAATCTATGGTAGAGTAGTCAAAGAGTCAAAAATTATGTGGAATGACAATTTGATAAGAAACTCATCTAACAAAATGAGATCCACGTGGAGAGTTATAAAGAAACAAATTTGTAGTTCAGTGCCAAAGAAAAAGAATGTATCATTAACACTAGAAGGCTCAAAAGCCACAGACCCTAATTCAGTTGTGGAAAAATTCAACGAATACTTCACCTCACTAGCTGAAGACCTCATTCAAGTACACAGTCAAGGACCAGTCCCAAGTTTCTCCAGCAAGTCAGTGATCTCAACTGCTTCTATGTATGTACATGAAACAAACCCCAATGAAATTATAAGTAAAATTAAATCATTAAGCAATAAAATGTCAAGTGGTATTGATGAAGTACCTGATTTCATATTAAAAGCATGTGTTCACCACATAGCAAACCCCTTGGCAAAAATTTTCAACCTCTCTTTAAAGCTGGTGTATTTCCAGATATTTTTAAAATTGCAAAAGTTTCACCACTGCTAAAAAAACATTCTTCTGAAACATATCAAACTACCGACCCATGTCACAGTTAAGTTCCTTCTCAAAAATTCTAGAAAAACTCTTCTATGACAGGCGTTTAAGTTTCATAAATAAATATGCACCTCTTACAGCATAACAATATGGTTTTAGAAAGTCTAAATCTACACAGACAGCAATTTTCAAGTTCTTAGACTGCATTTTAAAATCCCTTGAACAACATAAATTAGCTGCAGGTATTTTTCTAGATCTATCAAAAGCCTTCGGCGTCCTGGACCATAACGTTCTCCTTGAAAAATTAGAAAGACGAGGAGTAAGAGGTGTAGCACATAGCTGGTTGTGTTCATACCTAAAAACTGCAGGCAGAAAGTATCACTTCAGTATGAATTTAACAAAATGAATGAAACAAGAAACAACTCCTTCTTTCTATGGAATTACCAATAAAATATGGTGTACCACAGGGCTCAATCTTAGGTCCACTACTCTTCTTGATTTATTTGGACGAATTAGTTGAATATATGAGTCCCACAAAAACTATCCTGTTTGCTGATGACACCAGCATATTGCTCACTGGATCCAGTCCACAAACTTTGTGGTCCACAGAAAAAAGTTCTATGAAAAGACTTTCTGAGTGGTTCACAAACAACAGACTCATTATAAATACTGATAAAATTGTGTGTGTAGATTTTCATTTAATTCCTCCAACTAATCAAACGTCTATTCAAGCCCAATTAAAAAATGATCCCCTAGAAAATGTAAGTATCACAAAATTTTTGGGTCTATGGGTTCAACAAGACTTAAAGTGGGACACACACATAAATAACTTGTGTAGAAAACTATCATCTGTATGCTATGGCCTAAGAATTTTAAAGGCTACAAAAAGCAAAACAACAGTACTGCAGGCATACTATGCACAGTTCCACTCACTAATCAGATATGGAATCATTTTCTGGGGATACTCAACTCACAGTTTAAAGGTTTTTAGAATGTAAAAAAGAGCTTTAAGAATAATTTGTGGCCTTAAAAAGATGGAGTCCTGTAAATCCTATTTTACTGAGCTTGGTGTTCTAAATGTTCTAAGTTTATTCATTTACGAAACTATCTTGTTCACTTGGGACTACCTCCTGAAAACAGACAAACTGCTACAGAACAAAAATGTACACAACTATAGTACCAGAGGGAAATCAAACATACATCAAAAATATCACAGAACAACCACCTATCAGAGGAGCATAATTAACATTGGTGTAATACTACACAATAAGATACCAGAGGAAATAAAAAATGCTACTCATTCAATGTTTAAAGTTAAACTAAAGGCACTTCTCATAAAGCACTGTTTCTATTCTGTCAGAGAATTTCTGAATATGTAACAAAATTAATTGTAATAGGTACCTAATTTTAGTTAGCCTACTATTTTGCTAATACTATGCATTATCTTTGACTCTTGTCCAATATCAATTGTCCCATTTGAGCTGTACGATAAAACTGGACCAATAAAAAATCAATCAACCAATCAAAACAGATCAAGGGAAATGGGGGGGGGGGGGAGTTTTTTGTGACAAAAGTGTAACAAGATTCCAACTTTATCTGACTTTGTTCAAAATTTCTTCATTTGAATAAGAGCCTGCTGCATCTTTTGATGAAGAAAGATCATTTTCTATCTATAATAATGTTCTGTCAGATAAATGGAAGAGTCCAAGTTAAGAATATTTGGATAAATTAGTTGTTTTGTACTGTTTTAGAATAAAATAGAAATAAATACAGAGCTGAATTTTGGTATCATATATTTTTATTGTTTTGTTGCCTCATTGTGCTTATTCAGGCATATGATGCTGCATAAATGCATTATTGTTTTACATATGATAGTGCATGAACATCCATTGACAGGATGGAACATATATATAATTTGTGCCACATGTCTTCTGGTGCCTAGATGATTCACAATGCCTGGCAAAATATGTATACTTCCAACAGAATGGAACGACTGCCCATACAGCCAGATGAACCTTGGAGCACATTTAGACACTATTCACGCCTGGTGGAGTTGTTAGCAGAGGTCAATCTGGTTGTGGCCCTAGCTGGCCACCCAGGTCACCTGATCTGTTACTGTGCAATTACTTTGTGTGGGGAGACCTCAAGGGTAAGGTGTATCACAACAACCCTCATAGTTGTCAAGAACCACAGTAGAACATTTCATATGACATTGCAAGAATTTCCTTTGACCCGCCTTCAGAAACTTGCTTACCAGGGCCCAAAAGTGTCAAGACCTGAACGGTGGTCAATTTCGACATCTGCTATCGTCAGGTTAGTATTGAATTTCCTTTCCTCTGGTATACTTCTCTGTATCCTGCAACTCTCTTCTCCAGGCCCCTTTTATTTGCTCCAACCTGTATGTATCAAATATCGTGGATAGATACTTTGTATTCTTTTGGCCACACTACATATGGGTCTATTGATCTATGGAAGTTGTCATCGTTCTTGGTCCTTTTCCTCATCTGCAAAAACAGCATGAAATCTTCCTCCAGTATTTCAGTGAACTGATGTTCAAACATAAATTGCTCTGAATTTTATTTTAGTTGAAGACCTAGGTTGTTCTGTCAGTGATGAGAATGTTAGAGACAGAGGGGAACCTCGCATTAGAGAAGGATGGGGCAGGAAATTGGCCGTGGCCATTTCAAAGGATGTAACACAACATTTATAGCGCATTTTTAGGGATTATAAGGAGAATCTAAATCTGGAAGATCAATGGAGGATTTGAAGCCCACTGTCCCTGAGTGGAAGTTCAGCATGTTCATCACTGTGCCACATCACTCAGACGTCAGTTGAAACGTGTTCAGAAAGTACTCACAATATGCCTTAGGACAACTTTACCTCTGGTCAACAATGTATCTAAAAACAACTACTGTTACTCATTTCACAATTTTGTATCTTCCTATAGGTAGTGTACCATAGCTACTTTGAGGCAATAGTGAGATACCACATTACCTTTTGGGGAAATGCTAGCAATTTGACAAGAAACCAATTATTAGCATTATGTGCAGTGCGAAGCCAAGGGAATCTTGTTGGCCACTATTAAGAGGCCTAAACATACTAAGTGTTCTCTCGCTGCATTCTTATGAAATACTTCTTCTCACAAATAGCCATCCAGATTTGTTTGCTCCAAACAACTTTCAGCATGGATGTGAAAACTAGAAACAAAGAATGTTTCATGCTTTCTACCCATAGTCTCAATCTTTTCACACAGAAGCCACAATATATGCAGTGAAAATATAAATTAGTCAAAAAATGACATAGTTTCAAAAGACTGAGCCTGATTCAGTAAAAAGAAAGTATATAGCATCTGTTACAAAAATGCTGTTATTTTAATGATTAATTTTTTAATGGTGATCTGGCCATTTGAGCATGATAAAAATTAATAGTACACATATATTCAGATATTTTATAATTCTACTAAATGTTGTATTCCATGTACAATCCATTATAGTGGTAAGCTTGATAGGTCTCCCTTACACTAAATCAATGATTTAACATGTATGTTATAAAACAATAAAATTCTGATTCTGATGCATTGGAGCTCTCATTTAATATAAAGACAGACTAACATTAAGCACTTTTTGTTAACTTCAAAACTCATTTATATCTTGTGCTTTGAGTAAAACTGATACTTTTAAACTGAATATGTAGTGAAAATAATTAAATAGATTAATAACTTTATTCTACATCAATAGGAACACTGACCTGGTTCCTGGCTTAAGATCTTGGATTATAGCCTTGGGTGGTGCATCTCTCTTGACAATTTTGAAGGTACTGAAGTCTTCTTTGCCAGCATCACTCTGATATATAGCACGAAATACGTTGACATACTTGTCTGGTGGATAAGGGACGCCATCCCATTGTATTTCAACTGAAGTTGCTTTGAGCTGGGAAACATCGACTTTTAATTCGAAGAAGTATGGATCTGTAACAAAGTCACAATTTGGTAGCCTCCAACATGCATGCGTGCACACCCACCCACCCACCTGCCCTACACACACACACACACACACACACACACACACACACACACACACACACACACACACACACCAGTAAGCATAATTTATTTCCAGTTATTGGTGTATGGAGAAAACACATGAAATATATCTCACTGTTTGCTTCCCTAAAAAGTGACCTTTTCCTCCTGGATCTTTTCATTATTGCATGCATGAACTTTCATTCTTCTCACCACTTCCCTCACAGATTCTATCAACATGTCCCATTTCCTTTGTGGGTTCACTAAAGGATGTACTGCTCTTTTAGATCAGGGTCATCAAACTGTATCAACACCATATCCTACTGCATCGAATGTATTAACCATGTCCTTCACAAGCTCTCTGTAGTTCCTGTTCCTTTATTACCTGGTGTTCTGTTTGTCAATATGATGCTACCACCTTCTCTGCCAACACCCCTGAAGGGCACTGTCTTGCCATCAGTGATTCCAAATGTACAAAATCCTTCCTGGTAACCATGATCAGTTATACCCTCACCCACTACAACTTTTTTTCCAGGGAAGCTAGTCTAAGACATTGCCATACACAATACCCACCTCAGGCTACTTTGGATCTCCTTGAGGAATAATTTTAACCTACTGATAATCCCAAACACCAAATAAGATTTATGTTTTTTGGATGACATTACTATGATTTGAGCCCCTACCTTAATTCTCATGGTACCTAAACAGCTTCTCCATTTCCTTCATATGATCCTTGACATATGTTTACCTCTGTTTCATCTGTTGCCCTATAATGATCTTTGTGCACTAACAATCATATCAGTCCACACCAAAAGCTGTATAACCTGGTTACTCACAGATACTGCATTTACAATGACCAACAATCAATCTCACAGAATAATTAATGGTTTGCAGGGCCCAAAAGGAGAACTCCTTTATTGCTAGGTACAAGACAAGGACAAACAAATTAAATTACATTTCCCACCAAGGCTTCAATTACCTTCAACTTACCCTAAAATGGGGAATATCCTTCCATCTATTGTTCTCACCCTTCCCACAAAGTGCTACACTGTTTGCCAACCAATCTACACAATATACTGCTCTGTTATCATGCCCCTACTGTAGGACACTTATCACTGGAAAACAAATCCCTATGCAAAACCCAAGTGCTAGACCTGATCCATACATCTGTCAACCACTTTCTATTCTAGCACCGTTACAGATATGTTGTAATCCTCAATGGCTTCTAAACAATATCTTTAGGCTAACTAAATCACGTCGCATTCTGTGCCATAACATTTTGTTTAACACTGCCTTAACAGACATACTTTGATCTTTATGCATTTGATCTTCTTCTCCTTAATTTTGGGTATCTTTATTTTCCTGAGAATGTATTTGCAAAAGTTTAATGAGACAATGGAAGATCCATCTTGATCATATTTTTAATGTATAAACTTTCAAATTTTTCACACTTTGGCTATCAAGTAATCATCAAAAGCTGTCAGATCAGGAAACAAGAATGAGATGTAGTTAACTTACAGCACAAAATGTTAATACTGTAATGTAACATATAACTTTGTTTAAGTGATGTGTTGCGAAACCATCTGCTGACCAATGAATGATGACTGCTACAATAAAAAAGTTTATTTAAGTAATGAATTGGTATAGACTGCTTTTTTTGGAAGTTTGTTTTCCTTATGTGCATGTACCCTGGAGTGGATGGACACAACAAATCTGCAAGCCATCTTACTGTGTTCATGGTACTTTCCCATTGGGCAGTTTATTCTGTGTCATCGGGTCTGCCTTGGAGATATGATGGAAGAAGAACAGCCATGACAATAACAATGACATCACAGGAGCAAGAGAGACACTGCTGTCTGTAAAATTCAATTGCAATCGGTCCTTCTTAATGTATTTGTGATGTTCTGAATAATGAGCAAACTTTGTTATGCAAGATTATTGTAAATGAGACTACAGCATATGACACATTGTGAGAAAAGAAGTCTGACCAAGATATATTGGTGAGTTTGTACAAATAACAAGGTGAGCAAATGAATAATGGGAAATTGTAGCTCCTGAGCAAACTTTACATCACCATATCACGATAACAAGCCCAGGTTGTCATAACACACACATACAAAATTGAGATACACCATATTAAGAGTAGACTGATACGCAGTATCTTGTCAAAAATTTCAGTGTGCAAGAGAGGGACAGATTCTGAACATGGCTTGATACCCAAAAACACAACACACAAAATGTTAAAGACTGTACAGTGAAAAAGCACTCAACAATGAGAGTTACATTGTCTAATGGAATTATGATTTTGGACTCTCTTAATGATTTTATATACATTTCAGACCTGTCATTCAGTTGAAAAGTTGTGAAATTGCTCTGAAAGATTTGTCAATCATGCATAATTTCTTTGAATTAAGCTTTGCTTTTATTTGAACTTGAGTAATTACAAAGATTTCTCCTTCAGCAATTTCTTCAATATCAGAAGAAATGTATTGTGGCCAATTGCTGCCATCTTCATCTGGCGAAATGCAAATTGATGTAACAGTCAACAGGGACATAATATGAATTCAATTTCCTTTGCAATGTAAACATCTCTCTTTTATCAGTCACTTTAGATGCATGTTCAATTGAACATTCTATATAATATATTGAATGGTTATGTTTAAACTTATGCCACATGAGCCAGTGTAGACAGAAAACTATTTATCAAATGTCAACCCAACTTTATATTAATGTTCAGATTGTGTGCTGCAGGATTTGTGGTGTTAGGATCATGATCTGCTGTTAGACACTGGTACTGCTATAGTGAAGTAGGCTGAAACACAAGCATCAGTTTGGATTACAAAGTTGCAGAGAGTCAACATGGGTCTGGACAAGGTGAGCAGAGCTTCACTTGTAAAGCTGTTTTATCAAAACAACAGCAATAGTGTCACTACTCTTTGTGAGTACTGACACATTAAAAGATTATTGAGAGGTCATCATTCCACCCCAGAGTTGAAGAACATGATTGAGAAGTTCGAATTAGCAAGTGATTTGAAAATCATGCCTGGAAGAGGCCAATGGCCAACTGCATCACAAATTGTTGAAGTTACTGTTGCCATGGCCGAGAATGTAGGCCACAAAGTGTGATCTTCAAGTAGAGCACAATCTGTGTCATGACAACCAAAATTTTATGGTCCACTGTTTGAAAAATGCTGCAAACAACTGTGAATGGTAACTGTACAAGCTCCACAGTACTCACCAACTTTTACAACATGATGCAGACATTAAAGAAGAACTTGCTCTTATGTTTCTTGCAAGGGCTCCAGCTGATGACATGTGGCCTTGGAACATTTTGTGGCATACTGAAGCACCTTTATTCATTTTTCTCTTCCGCATGTTGTTACAAAGTTTCATTGTCCTACAATCACCTGTTTTTCTTGGAGGCCTCTCAGGTAGCAAAAATCTAATTATAACCACCCTGTATTTCAATAATATTATTGCATTTGTCCATTTCTTGTGTTTAATTTCTGTTCTGTGAAGGACTATAGACATAGTGTACTTTTCATTCCTTCATTGTTTCCTCCTACCAAGAAGGAGAACCTTTAATCTTGTGGAACAAGTGGAGATATACACTAAGAAAATATAATAATGCAAAGTCCAGGTTGGAATATCAACAATATTATGAAAGGGATATTGCTACTTGCCATAAAGATGACACACTGAGGTGCAGATAGGCACATCATCTCCCCCCCCCCCCCCCCCTGCCTCAACGTTCTCCTGACTCTGCACCTGGCAGCCTTGAGCCTTGTTCTGCCTCCATCAGACACTCTGCCAGACAGCAGTCAGTTCTCTTCCGCCATCTGTAGCCTTCCTGTCCTTCCCCCTTCCCTTCTCCTCTCCAAATTGATGGTTCCATCCACTGCAGTTGAATTCTGGCCACAGACAGCAGTCATGTGAGTGTGGTAAGCTGTGCTTGCTTGTGTCAATGCGTGTACATTTCATTTCCGAAGAAGGCTTTGCCTGAAAGCTCAGCCTTCTCTTTGTACCTGTCTGCAACTCAATGCGTCTTCTTTATGGTCAGTAGTGATCTATGCTTTTCATACTGTTGTTAACACAATAGAAGCAACTTTTAGAAGGTGTGTATTGTATTTACAATAAATCATCATTGTCTGGCCTAATGCTATTTATGCATATGCCACTTAAAGTAAACCTAGTACATTAGAAGGAAACTGAGTATTTTGAAAAGTATATGCTGCTTCTTAGTTGCATTAAATAGCTTCTGTTTTTACTTCTGTTTATACATTAATGCCGGCCGCTGGTGGCCGAGTGGTTCTAGGCGCTTCAGTTTGGAACCGTGCGACTGCTACGGTCGCAGCGCAGGTTCGAATCCTGCCTCGGGCATGGATGGGTTGATGTCCTTAGGTTAGTTAGGTTTAAGTAGTTCTAAGTTCTAGGGGACTGATGACCTGAGATGTTAAGTCCCATAGTGCTCAGAGTCATTTGAACCATTTGATATGTCAATGTCCACTTGATTACCCAAGTACTTTTCAAAGAAAGTAGCTACCTCCAGCTGTAACAGCAAATGACTGTTTACAATACACTAACTTGTAATGCCGCAATAAATGAATACTATTACTTGCAATGTAGCTCTAAATTCACTCCTAGGTTCATTTACAGATGAATGAGAGAGACTTCCCCTCCATTATTTCTTTCATTGTAATTAACTCTAATGTCTTAAATGCAGTACTGGTCTTATAGATGTCACATTAAAAACATATAGGTCTGACTACATGAAAATGATTTTCTGGCATGTAATACTCCCCTTAAGTGTTTTGAAATTTTTATAGTAATCAGCTTTCAGTATCTCAACATTGGCATTTTTCCAGAACACACAGAATATTAAAAAAATCTTTGAAGTACAATACTATGTTTAAAATTGTCTTTGTGGGCAAGTTAGTGCATGGTATTTACTCTTCTATGAAATCATCATCTCAAAGTAGACGTTTTGCATAGAATTTCCTGCAGGAATTTTATAATTTTTATATCAGTTAACCACGATCATAAAATACAGACTACTAATTTTTAAAATAAGCAGTCCAGCATTTTTAAATGTACAATAATAGTTATAACAACAGAAAATTTATTTTAGTAAATCAGTTCTAAAAATTTACATGATTGTGGTTTTACATACCATGGAGGGCTGTTGTTGACACAAGTAGTCCTTCTCTTGCTTGCAGTTCTGTGGTCTGACCATGAAAGGGTATGAAAAAGATAGCAATTTCATATTGTGAGCTTGGTCGCAGATTCTCCAGGCGATATTTTGTTACTGAACGGTGTATGAGTGGCGTTGCTGTGTACACCTTTGTCAATAAATATTAATTTCATTAGTACATTGTTCTTTACAGTACACAAAATTGTGATTTAAGGAGATGAAAGGTGATCTTGTAGTAAGGAAAAGCATGATAATTTCACAGATTATAAGCAAGAAAACATACTTAAGGATCAGCAAACACTAGGCAGAATATAGCTGAAGCAGAAAACGTACAACTACCACATTTGCCACTCTTGTGTGGAAAGACTCAAAGTAATGGTTTACAAAGAGGCAAAGAAGAACTGAGTTTCAACAGGCTTCATCTCTTTTGCTAAATGAGGATCTTTTGATAGCAAAAGGTAGCATTTGTGTCACCTTTATTCTAGGTGTACGTTTGCTTCCACCTAGTAATATGAAATTCTGTGATTTTATTGTGAGTATGGAGGTGCAGTGTTCAGAAGACAAAAGTTATGCACCCCCCCCCCCTCTCTTTGTCCTGTTGGCAGGAAACTGCAGCTCTGAAAATGTTTCTGTCATCGCAGGCCTTCAAAATCACAAAACTTGATTGGTAATATCAAATATAAATTTCTCAGCAGTTATTAGCAACTTACTATCTGAAAAGTGCACTACTGCTTGTGTTACTATGTAGCATTTATTGAGAAGATTGCTCCAGATTTCAATGCAGTAGAATGCCATTCTCTACAGATGGAGTTAGTTATTTGCATGTTCTGTAACTCATACAGTTTCAACTTTTGTTTGAAGTTAATTTTGTTAACCAATAAATTCTTTACATCATTCAGTAGGTCATCAAAGTATTTTGTGCCTGATTTCTCAACTCCTTTCTGTATCACATTGAGGATTAGTGGTGGATAGTGTAAATAATTTCTCCTTGTAGTGTGTTACTGTTGTTTTCAAATTGTATTTGATTGTTGACAAAAAACATCATAAGGGAATAAATGTACTGAGAGGCTGTTGACAGTAAGCTCAATTCTTTAAAAGGATACTTACATGAAGTTCTAGAGTGAACACCACATATTATCCTTATTATATGCTTTTGTATTTTGTTCCACAATGACCCCAGAATATGATACCACAAGATCATAGTGAATGAAAATAGGAAAAGAAAATCAACTTTTTTTTTTGTCAAAATCTGATGCGTGTTATGAAAAAGTTCTATGGCTTAGACATTTCAGAAGATCTGTGCCATGTGACTTCCAAACAAAGGAGGAAGATTAGGACTTAATGCCCCACCAACATTGAGGTCAATAGAGAAGCACAAGCTCAGATTACTTCAAGGATGGGGAACAAAATTGGTCAAGCCCTTTCAAAGGAACCATCCCATCATTTGGCTGGAGTAATACAGGGAAATGATGGAAAACTTCACTCAGAATGGTCAGATGTGGATTTGAAAAGTTGTTGTCCTGAATGCAAGTCCAGTATGCTAATCACTGTGTCACCTCACTTGGTCTCTGATGTCCAGTACAACTTCTTATCACTATCAATCTAAACTCCGAGAAATTCAGAATATTCTGTTTCCTTTATTGATTTACCTTCTTCTTCTTTTAAATGTGTGGACTGCCTTGTGGGAATTACTGAATTGAAATGCATGTACTATGCTTTTTCTATAAAGTGTGTCTGGAAGTTTGGTAAATGGTCTCTTCAGAGTGATCACCTTTAATTACAATACACTTCTGACATCAGTTGTCAAGCTCTTGGAGACTGCCAGCAGATGCCTCTGGTGGAATCACTCAAAATGGCATGATCATGCATTGTTAGATATCTGAATCATTACAAGAGATGAGACCTAATGTTACCAATCCAAACCAGAGACCAAGCAACGATCAATGACATGGTGTTCATCATCTTCCCCACCTCAATCAAGTACAAATTCACGATAGATCAAGCCTATCAACAGCGCTATCGACAGCATCTTAGTCTTCAATTTTGCCCGATGACTTTTTTTGGGTGGGGAAGACTGAACACCATGACAATGACTGTCACTTAGTCTCTGGACCATACTGGTAGCACCAGGTCTCATCTCCTGTGATGATGTAGATACAGAACAATGCATGAGCATGGTGCTTTGAGTCATTCCACAAGAAGACTTTGCCGACAGTTGCCAACAGCTTCACATTCAATGTCAGAAGTGTGTTGTAGCTAATGGTGACTACTCTGAAGGGCAGTAAAGATATTTTGTTTGTAACTCTTGTTTCATTTATTTTCTGAGAACTTTTCAGATGCACCCTGTCTCTTCAGTGACAGCACCCATTTGAAGAGGACCACTTATTAATTTTCAAGAAAATATTATTTACATTTTCAAGTGTTTTAAGTACACAGTTAGGCTTCATTATAACATTTGCATTAGCATGAAAGAGTAATGTTTCTATTTCTTGGGTATATGATGGAAGATCATTCATATATAACAAGAACAAGAGTGAATCCAATGTCAATCCCTGTCATATGGCTGGAGTGATTGTTCCTCATTCTGAAGATGCTTTTTCATTGTGTATAATCAACAAGTTCCTTAATGCAACACTCTGTATCCTCTTACAAGGGAACCTCCTCATCGCACGCCCCTCGGATTTAGTTATAAGTTGGCAAAGTGGATAGGCCTTGAGAAACTGAACACAGATCAATCGAGAAAACAGGAAGAAGTTGTGTGGAACGATGAAAAAAATAAGCAAAATATACAAACTGAGTAGTCCACGCGCAACACAGGCAACATCAAGGATAATGTGGGCTCAATAGCGCCGTGGTCCTGTGGTTAGCGTGAACAGCTGCGGAACGAAAGGTCCTTGATTCAAGTCTTCCCTCAAGTGGAAATTTTTATTTTCGCGAAGTTATGATCTGTCCGTTTGTTCATCGACGTCTCTGTTCACTGTAATAAGTTTAGTGTCCGTCTTTCGCGACCGCACCGCAAAACCGTGCGATTAGTAGACGAAAGGACATGCCTCTCCAATGGGAACTGAAAACATTTGATCGCAAGGTCATAGGTCAACCGATTCCTCCATAGGAAAACACATCTGGTATATTCTATACTACACTGGTGATGGCATGTGTGTCACATGACAGGAATATGTTGTCGGCCCACCTAACTTGTTCACTTGGCGAATGGGTGAAAAGATTCTTCTACCTTGCCCAATTTAGGTTTTCTTGTGGATGTCATAATCACTCCCAAAAAAGTTACGAAAACATAAGAGTTTGTCACACAAACTGCAACAAATGAATGCAACAGTTTCACAGTCGCACAGTTTTCCCTGTGCTCTGTCAAAACATGTTTTTAACGTTTTCAAATTTTTCCGTGTGTAGACTGTCAAATCCTGCATATGTCCAAGCAAATCTTAACATGTCCTGGAATTTTGGAGAGCGAAGTTGATTATGTGTGAGTACCTGAACTTTGATAATTGTCTGAAAATAAAAAATTAAACTTTTCACTCCAGGGAAGATTTGAACCAAGGACCTTTCGTTCCGCAGCTGCTCACGCTAACCACGGGACCACGGCGCTACTGAGCCAACAACCTCTTTGATGTTGCCTGTCTTGTGCATGGACTACTCAGTTTGTATATTTTGCTTATTTTTTTCATAGTTCCACACAATTTCTTCCTGTTTTCTCGATTGATCTGTGTTCAGGTTTTCAAGGCCTATCCACTGTGCCAACTTGTAACTAAATCTGAGGGGGGTGCAACGGGGAGGTTCCCTTGTTAGATAGAAATCAGTTACTAGAAAGATTTCTGATAACATAATATTTGAGCTTATCTAGGAGCAGTGGCGGATACAGAAAAACCTCAAGGAGGTGGCGCTAAAGACATCTTGAGCTACCTTTACTTTTACCGTAATAAAAAATAATCAAGTCACATGCAAAGTTTAAGAAAGTTTTATTTAAACTGATTATACACTTATACAAAGACAGTGCCACCTTATGATACATTATTAGTAAAAATATTGTTACAAGTCTTGTAACAATATATTTACTGAGAAATTACTATGAATTACTATTATTAATACTTCATAATCAACTGATCACTCTCACTCTTGACTAATCTCCACACTCGCACTTGCTACAACTAGAACTTTTTACTTATTCATTCTTCAGTCTCAATATTTCTGTTTCTGAATGTGAACTAGCTTCCTACTTGGTGAATAGTCCATATTTATAATGCTACATATTGAAGGTTCTCTGTACAAGAAAACAGTAGAATATTCACAACTTTCCTCAAACAAATGCCAGACAGAATAACATATCGAGATCACTAGAATGGCCGCATCTTTTCTCATAGGTATGTGTTAGCTATCTATGTGCCAGACAGAAACATATAAAATACGATGACGTGGACGGGCATGCTACATAGGAAAGTACAACTACTCAAATCAGTTGAGTCGACTGACAAAAGAAACGAACAAATAGCATGCAGGCTGACTGCCAGGGCAGCACGGGTGGCAATGTGGCAATGCACTCAGCTTCATAGGGCTGGGAATGGGGGGTGGGGGGTGGGGGGTGGGGGGTGGGGGGGGGGGGAGAGCTGCACACCCCTCACGTCCCCCATATGTATCTGCCACTGTCTAGGAGAATAATGTAGTCTGCACGATCAAATGCTTTTGGCAAGTCACAGATAATACCAGTTGAGAATATTTTGTCATTTAAATTTTGCATAACATGATTTATGAATCCAAAAATAGTATGTTCTTTGGAGAGACAATTTTCAAGTTTAAATTGAGATTGAATAAGTATGATATTTTGATAGAGGGTGAGTCATGGTTCCTGCACCACATTCTTTTCCAGTATCTTTGAGAAGAAGTAAGTCATCAAACTGAACAGTAATTATTAATATCTTGCTTACTGTTTTCCTTGTAAAGGGTCTTGACAGTAGCATATTTCAGTACTGTACATCTGGAATTATTCCTGTGATAGTAATGTTTACATGTGTGGTTAATACACTGCGTAAATGTAAAGAATAGGATTTTAGTACTTTACTTTAGATATCGTCAACTCTATCAGAGTTGTTTTGTTTGGGGGGAATTAATTACATTCTTAAGTTTCTTTAGCAGAGTATTCGTAAATGTAATTTGACTGTATGCATCAGACATTGCTTCTTGTGTATTCTATTGCTGTATCCCTAGAATAGTCTGTGTCAATCTTCTGAACTACTTCAAAGGAAGTGGTTATTAAATATATGGGCTACCTAATTGCTATCAATAATTATTTGGCTGTTCTCTTTAATAACCAAGATCTCATTTTCTTTAATTGAATTCTCAGTTAACCACAGACAGCACAGACTTCGAATTGTTGATCTAAGCAAGAACTACTGCTATGAATATATTTGAACTTGATTTTATTTTTTACATGCATGAAAACTCCACTTTTGTCCACATTTTCCCTACAGAAATTGGCTGCTAATTTATGGTCTTCTATGTTTAACATATGAATTACGTGGTGCTCAGACAGATGTAATACATCAACTTAATTTTGATCCTCTACAAGTTTGTTGACCTGGTTTTTAATCCTTTAACACTCTGATACATAATAGCAATGTTATTCAAACAAGTTATTTGTGTGTGACACTTCATTTATCTAAATTGCTTTTAAAGTAGTGCATCTGAGTATGGTATTTAACCTAAAAAAGGTTAGCTCTCACACTCAATTATAGCCAAGACAAGCATATGTAACTATATTTATTTAGACTCACATTTGAGGCCTAAACATTTGGTTTTAAATTATCAGTATTTACATGATTGCAGATACATTAGTTAATATTCAGTTGTGTGAAAAATAACTAAATTATTATGATAAAATGCTTACCTTATCATTAACTTCTTTGTACCTCAACTGAATACCATCTATGAACTGTGCTTCTTCTTCAGAAAATCTGCGCCAGCTGAGATCGACCCATGTACCATTAAGTTCAACTACAGCAAGAGCAGGATCTATCTCTATTATAGGTGGTAACGCTGAAATAGAAATACTGATGAGCCTTCCAAACTTCATGCAAATTTCACCATGCATCACTAACACATCAGGTAATAGATTAGATTAGATTAATACTAGTTCCATGGATCATGAATACGATATTTCGTAATGATGTGGAACGAGTCAAATTTTCCAATACATGACATAATTAAGTTAATTTAACAACATACTTAAGTTAATATAACAACTTTTTTTATTTTTTTGTGTTTTTTTAATTTTTTTATTTTTTTTATAATTTTTTTCCCTTAATTTATATCTAAAAATTCCTCTATGGGGTACAAGGAGTTGTCATTCAGAAATTCTTTTAATTTCTTCTTAAATACTTGTTGGTTATCTGCCAGACTTTTGATACTATTTGGTAAGTGACCAAAGACTTTAGTGGCAGTATAATTCACCCCTTTCTGTGCCAAAGTTAGATTTAATCTTGAATAGTGAAGATCATCCTTTCTCCTAGTATTGTAGTTATGCACACTGCTATTACTTTTGAATTGGGTTTGGTTGTTAATAACAAATTTCATAAGAGAGTATATATACTGAGAAGCTACTGTGAATATCCCTAGATCCTTAAATAAATGTCTGCAAGATGATCTTGGGTGGACCCCAGCTATTATTCTGATTACACGCTTTTGTGCAATAAATACTTTATTCCTCAGTGATAAATTACCCCAAAATATGATACCATATGAAAGCAATGAGTGAAAATAGGCGTAGTAAGCTAATTTACTAAGATGTTTATCACCAAAATTTGCAACGACCCTTATTGCATAAGTAGCTGAACTCAAACGTTTCAGCAGATCATCAATGTGTTTCTTCCAATTTAATCTCTCATCAATGGACACACCTAAAAATTTGGAATATTCTACCTTAGCTATACGCTTCTGATTAAGGTCTATATTTATTAATGGCATCATACCATTCACTGTACGGAACTGTATGTACTGTGTCTTATCAAAATTCAGTGAGAGTCCGTTTACAAAGAATCACTTAGTAATTTTCTGAAAGACAGTATTGACAATTTCATCTGTTAATTCTTGTTTCGCAGGTGTGATTACTATACTTGTATCATCAGCAAAGAGAACTAACTTTGCCTCTTCATGAATATAGAATAGCAAGTCATTAACATATATTAAGAACAACAAAGGACCCAAGACTGACCCTTGTGGAACCCCATTCTTGATAGTTCCCCAGTTTGAGGAATGTGCTGATCTTTGCATATTATGAGAACTGCTTATTTCAACTTTCTGCACTAGTCCAGTTAGGTATGAATTGAACAATTTGTGCACTGTCCCACTCATGCCACAATATTTGAGCTTGTATAGCAGAATTTCATGATTTACACAATCAAAAGCCTTTGAGAGATCACAAAAAATCCCAATGGGTGGTGTTCGGTTATTCAGATCATTTAAAATTTGATTGGTGAAGGCATATATGGCATTTTCTGTTGAAAAACCTTTCTGGAAACCAAACTGACATTTTGTTAGTACTTCATTTTTACAGATATGTGAAGCTACTCTTGAATACATTACTTTCTCAAAAATTTTGGATAAAGCTGTTAGAAGGGAGATTGGACGGTAATTGTTGACATCAGATCTATCCCCCTTTTTATGCAAAGGTATAACAATAGCATATTTCAGTCTATCAGGGAAAATGCCCTGTTCTAGAGAGCTATTACACAGGTGGCTGAGAATCTTACTTATCTGTTGAGAACAAGCTTTTAGTATTTTGCTGGAAATGCCATCAATTCCATGTGAGTTTTTGCTTTTAAGCAAGTTTATTATTTTCCTAATTTCAGAGGGAGAAGTGGGTGAGATTTCAATTGTATCAAATTGCATAGGTATGGCCTCTTCCATTAACAGCCTAGCATCTTCTAATGAACACCTGGATCCTACCACATCCACAACATTTAGAAAATGATTATTAAAAATATTTTCAACTTCTGACTTTTTGTTCGTAAAGTTTTCATTCAATTTGATGGTAATACTGTCTTCCTGTGCTCTCGGTTGACCTGTTTCTCTTTCAATAATATTCCAAATTGTTTTAATTTTATTATCAGAGTTGCTGATTTCAGACATGATACACATACTTCTGTATTTTTTAATAACTTTTCTTAATATAACACAGTAGTTTTTATAATGTTTGATAGTTTCTGGGCCACTACTCTTTCTTGCTGTCAGATACATTTCCCTTTTCCGGTTACAAGATATTTTTATACCCTTAGTAAGCCATGGTTTGTTGCAAGGTTTCTTACGAGTATATTTAACTATTTTCTTGGGGAAGCAGTTTTCAAATGTACACTCCTGGAAATTGAAATAAGAACACCGTGAATTCATTGTCCCAGGAAGGGGAAACTTTATTGACACATTCCTGGGGTCAGATACATCACATGATCACACTGACAGAACCACAGGCACATAGACACAGGCAACAGAGCATGCACAATGTCGGCACTAGTACAGTGTATATCCACCTTTCGCAGCAATGCAGGCTGCTATTCTCCCGTGGAGCCGATCGTAGAGATGCTGGATGTAGTCCTGTGGAACGGCTTGCCATGCCATTTCCACCTGGCGCCTCAGTTGGACCAGCGTTCGTGCTGGACGTGCAGACCGCGTGAGACGACGCTTCATCCAGTCCCAAACATGCTCAATGGGGGACAGATCCGGAGATCTTGCTGGCCAGGGTAGTTGACTTACACCTTCTAGAGCACGTTGGGTGGCACGGGATACATGCGGACGTGCATTGTCCTGTTGGAACAGCAAGTTCCCTTGCCGGTCTAGGAATGGTAGAACGATGGGTTCGATGACGGTTTGGATGTACCGTGCACTATTCAGTGTCCCCTCGACGATCACCAGTGGTGTACGGCCAGTGTAGGAGATCGCTGCCCACACCATGATGCCGGGTGTTGGCCCTGTGTGCCTCGGTCGTATGCAGTCCTGATTGTGGCGCTCACCTGCACGGCGCCAAACACGCATACGACCATCATTGGCACCAAGGCAGAAGCGACTCTCATCGCTGAAGACGACACGTCTCCATTCGTCCCTCCATTCACGCCTGTCGCGACACCACTGGAGGCGGGCTGCACGATGTTGGGGCGTGAGCGGAAGACGGCCTAACGGTGTGCGGGACCGTAGCCCAGCTTCATGGAGACGGTTGCGAATGGTCCTCGCCAATACCCCAGGAGCAACAGTGTCCCTAATTTGCTGGGAAGTGGCGGTGCGGTCCCCTACGGCACTGGGTAGGATCCTACGGTCTTGGCGTGCATCCGTGCGTCGCTGCGGTCCGGTCCCAGGTCGACGGGCACGTGCACCTTCCGCCGACCACATCGATGTACTGTGGAGACCTCACGCCCCACGTGTTGAGCAATTCAGCGGTATGTCCACTCGGCCTCCCGCATGCCCACTATACGCCCTCGCTCAAAGTCCGTCAACTGCACATACGGTTCACGTCCACGCTGTCGCGGCATGCTACCAGTGTTAAAGACTGCGATGGAGCTCCGTATGCCACGGCAAACTGGCTGACACTGACGGCGGCGGTGCACAAATGCTGCGCAGCTAGCGCCATTCGACGGCCAACACCGCGGTTCCTGGTGTGTCCGCTGTGCCGTGCGTGTGATCATTGCTTGTACAGCCCTCTCGCAGTGTCCGGAGCAAGTATGGTGGGTCTGCCACACCGGTGTCTATGTGTTCTTTTTTCCATTTCCAGGAGTGTATTTACAAAAATGTCATGAAATAAATTATATTTTAAATTGGCATCAGGTTCATGGTACACCTCACCCCAGTCTAACTGCTGTAGGCTTTCCCTGAAATTAGCAATTGTTAAATCGTTGACTGAACGTACTATTTTGGAGGACTGTTTAGTATTGCTAAATGGAGCTATGTCATATATTGTAACTAGCTGTGCACCATGATCAGAAAGACCATTCTCAACAGGCTGAGCATTTATCTTGGTCTATAAAGAAGTTATCTATCAGTGAGCTGCTATCCTTTACCACCCGAGTATGAAAATCAATAACGGGTGTCAAATTTAAAGAACTGAGTAATACTTCAAGGTCATTTTTCCTATTACCCTCTTTCAGAGAATCTACATTGAAGTCCCCACAAATAATAATTTGCTTCCCCCTGTCTGACAGATAGCACAACAAGGAGTCGAAATTTTTCAGAAATAGATGAAAATTTCCTGATGGGGACCTATATACAGTTACAATTATAAATGTGCCTTTATTTAATTTAAGCTCACAGGCACATGCTTCTATATGTTTCTCTACACAAAACTTTTTTGTTTCTGTACTTTTTGCACAATGATAACTTTTGACATATACGGCAACTCCTCCTTTCTCCATATTTTCTCTCATTACATGTGCAGAGAGCTTATATCCACTTACATTTACCTTATCCATATCAGTAACAATGTGATGCTCAGACAGGCATAGTATATCTATTTCATCCTCAACTTCTAAATCTTCTAAACAAACCAGAAGCTCATCTATTTTATTCTTTAAACTCCCAATATTTTGATGAAATATACTTACATTATTTTTAATTATACTTTTATGAGAACCTTTCCTTATTCTAACATTTGCAGTACTCTCCTGTCTGAGTTTCTCATTGTGCTTAGGCCTAGTTCCTATACGAACAAGGAGATATCTATCTGGGAAGATAAAGTTAAATGCATGTTGTCTTAAATGTATTTGTTTTTATTATACATTATAATTTGTCCAGAATAAGTGCAAATATAATAAGTAACAAATTCAGAAAGAGACACATTAACAGACCATATTAATTCACGTTAATGTCTGAATGCTGGGTGTGGTACGAGTTCACTATTATGCAGCATTTTTGCTTTATTTCCCTAACTGCTTATAATACTTTTACACAAATCATAGATAGTACATCTGTCCAATTTAGTTTACTCATTTTGAGCTGCAAGGGATGATCTGTGAAAATAGATTAGAGAACGTAAACTTCTTTGCCAAGATTGTTAATAATAACCTTTATTCTCAATAACCAATTTCAGTAATCAATGTTACCATTTTCAGATCTTGATAGATAGGTTATTGCATATTTCTTAAAATACCAGTAAAAATACCCTCCCTGATTAATTGTTAGGTAGATCTGTTATGTACCTTCCAATTAATGAGAATGAGTATTTTTACTGCTATTTTAAGAAATATGCAATAACCTGTCAACGGATATCTGAAGATGGTAACATTGATTATTGAAACTGGTTATCAAGAATAAAGGTTATTATTAGCATCTTGGCAATGAAGTTTATCTTCTCTAATCTACAACTGTACAAACTCACACAATTAAACCAAACAACTTACAATTATACTCAAATCATCAATCAATCATGAAATTGAAAGCAATATGGAATTTACCTGGAGGTGTTCTGACTGAAATTACTGGACTGTGGGGAGCATTCTGGATGTCTCTCATCATGACTGAAATCTGTATTTGGTACTCAGTGTCAGGTTGAAGCTCTCCAAGTACAAATTCCAGTTGTGGTGTGGCTATGATGTCATCAGGTGGTGCCAAGATCTGTTGTTCCCATGAGGCCACATCATTATTCCTGAAAAAATTTTAATCTCAGTCTACAGTTAGGCAAAAAGAAATTGAATTTTAATTAAAAGTCAGAAAACTGCTATATATACATCTTTACATGACACTGAACACTTATCTTGGGTTTTAGGTTGTGAAAGGTGAAGCTCAAGATATGAAGACTTGTACCTGTAGAATGAACAATGATGGCAATAGCCAACAGTTACAACTATCAAAGAGTAGACAAAAACTGCAATAAAAATAGGCAAATGCATATTCACCCAGAAATTAGAAGTTATGAAGAAAGCATGAAAACCATTACAATGGAATTTCATCATAATATGTCCCACCAAACAGAGAAATGTTTTAGAAAATCCAATATTAGATGTGGTTTCCAAGTTGACAATACACTAAAACTTCATGTGGAACATAGATTGAGAAGCATGCGTGACAAATTTGATGGCTCTGGGATATATAGGATTGACTGCAATAATTGTGATAAGTACAATATCAGCCAAACCAGCCACTCTTTTAATGTAAAGGTTAGTTGTATTTATGGCCACGTAACAAAACTGTCCTGGGGGTTGAATTTAATAGAAACTGGCCTTACTACAGGGAACTCTGAGAATATTATGTGTATTCTCCACAGAGTGCCAAAAGGTGTGGGACACAGCATGTTGGGATTACTCCATTTGTTATGATTTCAACTCCTGATAGTTAATTTATTTTATTCCTTAACTTATATTGCAGTTTTTATACACTTTCAATTGGTATACATCTGGTAGGTGCTTGGATAGTTAAAAATCCTAACTAAGCTTTGTCCCCCCTTAGATATAATATTCAGGGCATTACTGTGTGCTGATTCTTGTAACGTACATATGTAGTTTCCACGAGAGCTTCGCTAATTGAAATACAATCCATATTAGAAATTTCTAGTGAGCTAATCTGCATCTTTAAATAAATAAACATACACCATTAAAAAGACTAGTATTCCAGCTTTTAACTTACATATTTAAGTTTTCATAAAACTAATTAGCTCACAAAGTAATTAACAAGGGACTTCCATACCATTATAATTTGCCACTGCAAATTTTGCCTCTATGCTTGTTAGATTCCTAAATTTGACATTATACTTCTGTTGTTTTATTTTTATGAACAAGATGACATACTTCACTCTTTGATTAAGTCATTGATTAAGGTTTTGCATAATTTATTTTTTCATATGACTATGGGAAACATAAATGAGGAAAGGCACCCATTCAGCTGTAGCTGGGTGTTGCATGGCTCATTGAAACACATGAAAACACACATGAAGTACTATTTTTATCACTCTTTGTATATGGGGGCCTCAAGCACTGAAAAAAGAGCAGTAGTTAAAAAAACTTATAATGACTCTGTACTGTTACTGTTTCTGTGTGCCACACATCAATCAGCTTCATGCGAACTGTTGCTTTTCCTCGTTTTTGTTTACTGAGTTCCTGCCAATCAATTGGCAGCACACTAGCAGCCTAAAAATTTCTGCATGTTGCGAAAGACCTAATACAGCCCACTTAGTCCTTATGGCCAATTCTCAGAAACTGACTTGTGGTGCATTCCACACCTGTGTAATGTGTATAAAATTCAAATTTTAAAGAATTAAAAGAAAGGAAAAACAGAAAGGACAAATCCCAAGTTGTATGAAAGTTCCCAATTTTCTTTTGAAGAGTTTACTATCCATCTAACATGTCTTTTCTATCATGTCTTTAATACAATTTTTTCTAAGTGTATACTGTTTTTAAACAAAGTTACAATTTTCATTGAAAATGAAATTAACTGTTTCAGCTTTTTAACTATTTTGAGTTTTTCTGAATAATTTGGATGAAGATATAGATTTCCTCCCTCAGCAGCAGTAGTGATAAGGAGGAAACTGGGAGAAAATTTTGCATGAATTTACTAGACATGTTATAATGTTAGGTGGAGATTTTAATTTCCTGCTGTGGACTGGGAGATTCAATTGTTTAAGATATATATTAGAGGCAGAGAATCAGTGAAATTGTTCTAAGTGCTTTCTCCAAAATTACCGAGCCCAGTCAGAGAACCTGCTTATGAAGTTAACACTTAGACCTACTTGTTACTGATAGACCCAAACTTTTAGACTTGTAGAATGGAGAGACATTGATCATAAGGCTGTTACAGCATCAATGTACATGGCAGTAAATAGGAATAAAAATAAAGGTAAGAGCATCTTTCTACTCAGCAAGAATGACAAGAGACATCTTTCAGGTTACCTAACAGAAGAACTCCAGCAGTGACAATGCTGAGCATCAATGGACAAAGTGTAAGAGCATCCTGCAATATGCTTTAGGTGAGTACATACTGGGAAAAATTGAGAAGGATGGAAAAGACCAACTGTGGTTCAGCAACTGTGTTAGAAAGCTGCTATGAAAACAAAGAGAGCTTCACTATAAATTTAAACATAGTCAAAGCCTCAAAGAAAAACAAGACACCAAAATTGGTGGTAAGGAGAGCCAAGCATGAAGCATTCAATGAATTCAAAAGTAAAATTCCATCAACTAGCTTGACAGAAAATCATAGGAAGTTTTCTTCTTATGATAAATCAGTAAATGGATTGAACCCATCTCTCTTGACAGTCTGTGACCACAGTGACACTGAAACAGACTATGACACAGAAAAGGTTGAATTCTACATTATTTTTGTCCAAAACTGTTTCACATGAAAAATCTCACTGTCGTTCCTTCTTTAAGTCAGTGCACAATTGTGAGATTTAAAACTTTCCTGGTGTACATATTGTTCCTCAAGATTTCGGACAAACTGCCAGACGTTTGCAACTGCCTCCCACAGTATTTCGGTGCAGAGACTTCTGGCCATCTTCAGGTGATACTGGCAAAAACTCCCTGAGCTCTGGTATTTAAGGACCCCCCAGCACATGCGTGGTGGATTCACTTGGCGTTGTACGTGCGCTACTTGAGCGCATTCGATTCTGCTGCGCCGCGTGCCCTCCGTGGTGAAAACTCACTGCATCGATAAGCTGGCCAGAAGACTCTGCACCGAAATATTGTGGCAGGAGGTTGCAAACATCCGGCAGTTCACCTGAAATTTTGCGGAACAATATGTACACTGGGGACATTTTAAATCTCACATCAAGAATCTCTATGGGAAGGAACTGATGCAGTATATTTGAAGGGTTTGATAAGTTACGGGAAAAAAGAGCAAGGCTACTGAGCTCTCTGATATTTTTATTAAGTTGCAGAGACGAGGGTATTATTCCAAAGTTTGCAAAAATTGTGCATTTTATTAATAGCATCGCTGCAAATAACATCAAATGCAAAGCAAGTATGGCATTAGTGAGAGAGAGGATTCGTTTCAGTCGGCGTGAACTGGATTCCGTATCGAAGGACATGTATTATCTTCACTTAGAATTGGCAGCAAGGCTGTCTACATTGTCTTGGGACTGGGTGCATGGTGTGACATGGCCCAAAGCAAACTGGAGCCATGGCAAAGCTACGACGAGGCAAATAGCGAAGTTCGACCGACTTTCGACACAGATGCTGGAGGAAGTTCCTACTCGATGATCCGTTATTAATTTGACGGGGAAGCTTATAGATGATGCGACTATGTCTGTGTTAGTAAGAGGTCTCAATTTTGCTCTTACACCTGTCTCACCACTACTGCTGGACTTTGTCATTTCCATCGAAGAAGCTGTGAGTCGTCATGCTACAGATGAAGCTGAGGAAGTGTGCCAGGAATCTTGTCATGTGTTGACAAGAGCTACACCGCCAAAGAGCAACATCTCACCTATGGAGAGGGCAGCCCTCCGTAACTTGCGAGCAGACCCAGATACAGTTGTACTTAAATAGGACAAAGGTAATGCTACTGTTTTAATGCTCCGGGGGACTATACTCATAAGATTAATGTTTATTAAGCGACTCAACATATCACAAAATAGATAAGGATCCTACCACCTGAGTGGTGAGGAAAACAGCAGAACTTCTGACTGACAGTTCCTTACCAAAGGAGGTAATTAAGACACTAAAACCAAATATTTCAGTTCCACCTAGGCTATATGGATTGCCGAAGATCGACAAGGATAACGTGCCATTACGTCCAATTGTGCGTAATATTGGAGCAGCCACTTACGACTTAGCAAAGTATTTGGCTTCTTTGCTGAGAGCAATGGCAGGAAAGTGTCCACATCACATAAAGAATTCTAGTGATTTTATCAGCAAACATAAGTTATTGCAGCTGCAAAGTCATGACTTGTTGGTCAGTTTTGGCGTAGTTGCACTTTTTACAAATATACCTCCTGTGGACTCTCTACATCTCATTAGCAGCAGGTTTGGATTTGACATTACAGTGCTGTTTGAGCACACTCTCTCCTCCAGATATTTTTTATTTAACAACGAGTTTTATGAGCAATCAGACGGCGTCACCTTGGGGAGTCCTTTATCTCCCCTGATGGCCAATCTTTTTATGGAAGATTTTGAGGAGCGAGCACTTGCCTAAGCTGCTTTTAAACCAACAGTATTTTGGTGATATGTTGATGATACTTTCATAGTTTGACCTCATGGTTTGGATCATCTGTGAGAGTTCCTACAACATCTGAACTCCATACACAAAAATATAAAATTTACTATGGACTTAGAGAAGGAGGCTTGCCTGCCATTTTTAGACATATTGGTGCAACGTAATAACGATGGCACACTTGGTAATTCGGTATATAGAAAGCCCGCTCGCACAGACCTTTACTTGCAAGCCGCTAGTTGCCACCATCCAGCGCAAACGATGGGTGTTTTGAAGACAGTGTTTTGAAGACACTGATTCACCAAGCCCACGTTATATCTGACACCGATAGTTTGCAAATGGAACTGGAGCACCTACAGACTGTATTTCTGAAGAATGGGTACTCATCCCAGCAAGAGGAGAGAGCGTTGCAGACCTGTAAACGATGGAACAAAGAAGAGGAAGAGGTTTTTAAAACGACTGCCTATTTACCATATATTGGTAATATTTCAGCGCAAATAGGCAGAATACTAATAAAATATAAAGTGAAAGCAATCTTTCACCCTCCGGCAAAAATTTCGTCGCTGTTGGGATCTGTCAAAGACGACTTAGAGCTGTGCAAGGCAGGTGTTTACAGGATTCTGTGTGAATGCGGCAAATCTTATATGGGGCAAATGACACATACTGTGCAGGACTGCATTGTAGAACATCAGCGGCATATTCGCCTTCTTCAGCCTTTTAAGTCTACCATCGCTGAACACTATATTTCCACTTGTCATGCCATGAATTATAATGAGACAAAAATTGTGGCCCATATGTCTAACTTTTGGAGTTCTATTGTTAATGAATCTGTGGAAATGCAGCTGTCTGACAATTAGCCTCTTATTAATCGTGATGGCAGTTACCAATTGAATTTGGCATGGAATCCAATTGTCGAAAAACTTCGTGTCCTCTGTTGCTGGCGTAGGTCTGTGCTGGAGCCGTAGGAAGACAATCAAATTGATATCAATGCAGCATGTTTTCGCCACAGAGGGCATGCGGCGCAGCAGAATCGAATGCGCTCAAGTAGTGCACACGCAACGCCAAGTGAATCCACCACGCATGTGCCGGAGGGGCCTTAGATACCAGAGCTCAGGGAGTTTTTGTCAGTATCACCTGAAGATGGCCAGAAGAATCTGCACTAAAATATTGTGGCAGGAAGTTGCAAACATCCAGCAGTTCGCCCGAAATTTTGTAGAACATTGCACAATTGTCAAAATGACATATCAAAATAAGTGACTATCAGGTAGAAAGGCAACTGAAATCACTCAACAGAGGTAAGGCCACTGGATCTGATGGGATACCAAATCAATCCTGCAGATAATATGTGAAAGAACTTTCCCCTCTTCAAGCAGGGGTGTAGTGTATGTTCCTAGAGGAGCAGATTGTTCCTAATGATTGGGAAAAAGCACAAGTTATTCCCATTTTCAAGAAGGGTTGTCGGTCAGACACGCAAAATTATAGACCTATATCTTTGACTTTGATCAGTGATAGAATTTTGAAACATGTTTTGTGCTTATGTGTTATGACATTTCTGCAGACTGAAAGTCTCCTGTGTAAGAATCAACATGATCTCCAAAACCGATGATCATGTGAAACCTGCTTGCTCTCTTCAGCCTTGAGACCCAGAAAGCAGTAGCTACAAGTGCCCATTTAGACCCTACATTACTTGACTTCTGGAAGGTATTTGATAGAGTTCTGCATTGCCACCTAATGAACAAATTGCAAACGTAAGGTACATTGGACCAACTGTGTGACTGGATTGAAAGGTTTCTAGCAAATAGAATAATGCATATCATTCTGAATGGAGAGAAGTTTTAAGACATGAAAGTAACTTGCCCCAAGGGAATGTTATAGGACTATTAATTTTTTCAGTATATATAGATGATGTAGTAGGTAACATTGGAAGTTCATGATGCTTTTTGTGGAGGATGCTGTTGTATACAGTAAGTTGCAACAATAGAAAATTGTAGTGAAATGAAGGAAGACCTGCAGCAGATCAATGCATGGTGTTGGGAATGACAATTGACTCTTATCATAAACAAATATAATGTATTGCAAATACGTAGACTGGAAGACTTTTATTGCATAAGAGGTGATCTCAAAAGTTTGCATTCAAAGGCCATATAATCCATAATCAGTATGCCAATAAGGCAAAATTGCTATGAGCATTGGAGTAATCATCCCATTTGGTAAAACACCATGTCCTGCTGTGTGAAAAAGTCCTTAACTGCCTGCTACACATACTCGTACAACAGGAATCATTGATTCATTTTAAGGAACCCAAGGCCTGATAATCACATGGGGAAAGATCGGGACTATTAGGATGGGTGCTCAAGTGTTTCCCACTTGTCCAAAATGGATGAGGCTAGCCTCCCAGATCGACTGGCATCTTGTTTCAAATCGCGACTAGCACAGAACTTGGTTCACCATTCTGAAATGGTGGTTTTCAACAGACATGCTGTCCCATACACATTCTTCATTTTCTGATGGATGTTTATTAGTGTTTTTCCTTCAGCAGCCATGAAAGAATAACAGCATGTTGGTCCTGTTTGGATGCATTTGGTAATAACATCACTATAATTCACATTTACACAGTTACTGCAAACACATAGGAAAGACAAGAATGTCACACTAATCCCTTGCCTACACACTGTTTTGCATATATGCTGCATCAGTGGCCTCAAATGGAAACTTACATGATTTCAAAACAATCACTGGAAGCAGTTACTTCCATAAAATGTGTAGGGGTATGTGAACAGACTAATATGGAGTGGAATCACCACATAAAATTAATTGCATGTAAGGCAGATGCCAGACAGATTCATTGGAAGAATCCCCAGGAAATAAAGTCCACCAACAAAGAAAGTAGCTTACAAAAAATTCATTCAACCAATACTTGAATGCTGCTTATCAGTATGGGATCTGTCCAGACAGGACTGATAGATGAAATAGGGAACATCCAAAGAAGAGCAGCATGTTTTGTAACGAGTTTATTTAATATGTGTGAAAGTGTCAAAGAGGTGCTCAGCCAACTTCATTAGTAGATGCTGCAAGAGAGGCATTATGCATCATGGTATGGTCTACTGTTGAAGTTCTGAAAGCTTGCTTTCCTAGAAGTATCAACCAGTATAGTGCTTCCTGCTGAGTATATCTTGCAGAAAGTGCATCAAGATAAAGATAGAGGGACTCATGTCCACACAGAGGCTTACCAGCAATTGTTATTCCTTGAATCAAACATGTCTGGATCAGGAAAAAGGGGATGTGACAGTGGTACACAAAGTACCCTCTACCACACACGAAAAGGTGGCTTACAGAGTGTAGGTGCAGGTGTATAACACTACTAATAGTTTATTAACGATTTAATGTAACTCCTTTCTGTATGGGAACTGTGACTAAAAAGCTAAGGAACTTTTCTTGGTTGCATTCTCCACACATCATAAATATTAAGGATATTATGATGTGCTATATTTTAAATGACTGTGTTTTTAATTTTACTGAATTCAAGTTCTCCTTTCAAAAACCTTTGGGAACATTAAAACACAGCAACAAAAAGAGAACAAGTATGAAGAGTGTCATATCAGCTTACCCTTTATCAGATGTATATCTTAATTCTATACGACCATGTAAACCAACCAACACTGGAGGTACAGAAAACACAAGCCGGACTGATGTGGGATCCACAGCCTCCACGATATGGACTGTTATGTCACCTGTATGCAAGAAAGAAACAGAACACTTACATGAAAATGATAAGTAGAATAGCAGTTATATATTAATATACATGTACGAGGGCCTGCTGAAAAGTAATACCTCTGAAATTTTTATTCTGTTGTCAATATTGGTTGAGGTATTATATATCATGCATATTACCCAGTCAATTTTCCCACTTCACTGACTCAAGATGCAACCCTCTACCACCAGAAGGCTCTGAATTGTAATGTGTAACATAACTGTGTCAGTGCATGGAAAACAGTGTGCTACAGTTGAGTTACTGACTGCAGAAAACTTCATCCACACATGGAGCACCATCTCCTTCAGCTTGACAATCTCAGACTAGATACGAGCACTGTGACATCTGCAACAATCTGACATCTTGTGTTCACTGTCATCAGTCATCCTCTATACTGTCCCAACTGGGCTACATTGATTTTTATCTGTTTCCAAAACTTAAAGAACACCTTTGGAGACTTCACTTTGATGATAATGAAACGTGGCAATAATAAGTGAGATTGTGCCTCTGTCAACAATGTCAAACATTCTACAGTGATGGTATCAACGTTGGGAGAAATGTGTTCAGCACCAGAGTGACTAAATTGAGAATAAATATGTATACATGAAGAACATAGCTGTAGAATATTAATGAAGTTTATTTTATTTACAAAGCCTTAAAAGTTTTCACACAAAAAATTCAGGGCCATTACTTTTCAGCATGACCTCCTATTTTCTGTAGGGCAATTAATTCATTTGGAACAGGACTACAGTGAATAATTATGAAATGTAATTTTGAACATACTAACCTGTCTTCTGTGAGGGTAGTCTTGGAAATCCTGGTGGCAGGTTATCTATCCCAAATCCTGTAACAGGCCATGAAGTTAATTGTGTGAACTTTAAAGCCTGAGATAGAATGTTTAGATGTGTGTGAAGTCCTAAGGGATCAAACTGCTGAAGTCATCAGTCCCTAGACTCACACACTAATTGAACTAACTTATGCTCAGGCCAACACACACACACTCTCTCTCTCTCTCTCTCTCTCTCTCTCTCTCTCTCTAACCTCTGGCAGGAGGAAGCAAATAAAAGCTTGTGGTACTAAGTGTTCACATTAGCTAAAGAACTCATGTAACACATAATACATAAACTACAGACATTACAAACAGTATAAAAGTCAATTTACTTTGAGCTCTCATTTTAAGAAATAAGGAAGTGGTGAAGATTTTTGTGGTATAAGAGGGTAAATAGTCTGAGGCTTTATTATGTGGTATGTAGTTAAAGGGCAATAGACATTTTTCTCCAATTATGCAAATACTAGTATATGTTGTATTAACTCCTTAGATCCTTTCACTAACTTTTTGCAAACTCTCTTATTAAAATAAACCTCTTCGAAATTTATCAGAAATCACAAAATAATGATCCTCCTCCTAACATGGAATGGCCCATGAAACTACCTAGTAATTCTGATTTTTTTTTTTTTTTTTAAAGTATTTGTAATATAAGTGGCATTACTGAAGCACAACTTTAGAATTATACCTGCCATTTATTATACTTGCCCTTTATCCTGTATACTACTAAAATTCAGTGGATTAAAATGATGATGATGATGAGGATTAGCTTGTGATAAAGAAACCATGATGCTAATAGGGACATATTGCAGATAACTTCAGAAAACCATATATCTTTCAAAAATAACAGTACTCGTCATGTGAAATTTCTCCTGATGCAAATGCAATGTTACATGTGTCACCGCCAAAAGCTCCCAGAAATTAACAACAATACATGATCAAGCAATAGTGAATACTATAAGGAGATGGAACCTGAAAGGAGGAAATATGGTATTAATAGCAATAAAGAGGGAAATAAAAGAATATTAACAATAGAAGAAATTTTGAAAGCATCAGCAAGAAAACAGATGTTAAAGAAAGACAGTAAAAAAATCTTTTTAAAAAATGATGATGCAAAGAGGAAAGACGGAAGAGGTATTTATTCAATTACTATGTTGCCAATCTTTTCCTTCATTCATCACAGTAATGGAAAGTCCTGGATAGAATCAAAATTATTGAGATGATAGATATCCATTTATCTTACATAGTGATTATTGATACAACTGCTTCTGTATCTATCTATTGCTAGCCTATACTTTTTTAAGGTGACCCGGTAGACTGCTCTTTCAATCATTATTTTCCTTCGCTCATTCATATCTATAATCTCATATTAAAGACACCCTACATGGTGTGATTCAAGTTCACTGTCTCATTTTTGCTGAATACAATTTGTCTTCCAAATAAAATTTCCAGTTTTTGCTTATTTAGCTTGAAGGAAAAGATAGCACATTGTTGGCATACATTCAATATCTCTAGAAACAACCATGCTTATTTCTGCCTCAGTATAAAGCACACTTAAACTGTCTTCACCTTTCTACTGGCTGAATACAGAGTGTTTCCTATTCCCCCTAAATTATCATCTCAGAACATATGTTAACCTTCCTCTTCCCTTCACTGAAAGAAATACCTCAATCATACCTTCTGATGTCATTCTCACACTTTTGACCACTCTGACCTATCATCATTACTTGTGAACCAATATTCCTCACACCTCACAAAAGCAGCATGCATGCAGATATAAAATCAATTTTCTAACATTATTCAATGAAGATTATATGACTGGAGGGAAAGAAATAGATGAGATCATAACTTGTACTCAGGTTTCCATTACCTGAAACTATTGTCTGTTGCAATTCCTGAAACAATTGTCTTAAAGCACAAAGACAACAGTACAGGCCTCAATACATACTGGTTGTGTTCCTACCTGGGAAACTGTTTTAGTACGAACAGATCTTACAGATATAATTACCAATGAGTTTTGCTAAGAACCTGTGGTGATCATTGATTGCCAGTGACTCTGGAATGAGGAGTGTTCTACCTTCAGAGTCAGTGAGCTTTGGAACCAGTACTTTTGTTGTTGTTTTCAATGCTCTGCTATGTTTCATGTGACTGCATGATAATAAAGTGTGTTTGACAGAATAAAGTTGGTTATTTCTCTCTGTGGAATTCATCAGCATTGGTAAAAAATCAACAAACCTTTTATCATCCTTTTTTTCTAATGTTACTCACATTTTATTCCGAAGAGGACAAACAACAACCTGCACACTTGATATCAGGAAATTTAGTCCAATTAAAGAACATGCTCAGATTATTTAAAATAGAATTCAGTTTCCGTATTCAAAATAACACTGTGACCTTGTGAATGCCTCCTCATTCTTCTGTTAATTGATAACAGTCATAAATACATCAGATGTCTCTTCCTGGTACCAATTTTATGTAGTTATGGACCTTTTACAAAAATTAATGTTCACTTGGGTATCATGTTCACATGTGTCACAAAATCTAAAATGTACATAATTATCCAGCAGGTTATTTGGGTTCCACCATTTAAAACAACTCATCAATTTCAAAGTTGTATTATGCTCCAAGAATATCAGACGATTCACAAGCATTTGTTAAATTTGGACTCGGTATACAATTTTTTCCTTGCAATTATCCTGAGTACATCTTCTACTCAGACTGTTTTATCACATAGATTTCATTTACTTCTTTTGGTCTATTTAATATCATTTGTAGCTCTTCTGTTTGGTTTCAGAATCAATTGTTTCAGCACTGAGCCTTATTTATATCATTTGTATGTAATCCAGAGAACTCTCAACACTAGCAGAAACTTGTGATTAGATTTCAGTAATTTTCCAACAAAAGTTAAACCCATGTAACATAATACTACAGGATTTATTTAAGAAATTAACATATGGTCACTTCCATTTATACTCCATTATGCATGTAATTAATTTATAAGAAAAAAAAGTAGATATATCTTTTGCACTTTATAACTGTGTAAAACTCACCCTGAATTTTTGGTTATATTTTGGAAATCTTGTATTTAAAAAGGACAGAATTACATAAAATTAAATCTTAGAATTTTATAGGCAGCATTGCACCACCCTTCCATGTCTCCAACAATTTTATATTGAGGCAAGTGTAAGTTTTCAATGAAAGCATAACAAATGGGTTATACTGTTCCACCACTCTGGACATTTTAAATTATAGCGTTAAAAACTTAAATATTAAATTAAATGTTGTAGGGTACCTGCACCTGTAGTACTACTTACACAACAACAATAAAAGAATTTAGAGCCTAGGTCTACCAGAACTGCCCCAAGTCAATGGAATAATCGATTTGCTTGTAAAGTTAAAAGTTGGCCACCACTACAGAACATCACAGCACTCATGCTCCTCATTCCACCAATCACAGATTCAAATATATCTTTTCCCTGTCCCACTACATTGCTGCTGCAATAATTTAATGGATCCACCACCGCAGTTCTATCTACTGCAGATATTGAGGGCAGGTACCTGAATGGTTTCGAGGGTCAGAAAGAAGACCCTGCTGGTGCAGACGCGCCAGTAGCTCCTCAGGAGTGGTCGGAGGACCACGAGGATGACTGTGAGGTGACACCATGGTCCCCTGCTGTGAGTTGTAAAGGGGTGCTTGGGGGGCAGCATGCTGTTGAATGTGGTACAAAAAGTCTTCAGGGATTTGGAGAGGATTAGGTTGGAATGGTTTCTGCCCTGTAGATTTCTTTCCTAAAATGTCATGTTCAGACATAATATCAGCTGATGATGATTGTGATTTTTGTGCTAAGTTTATGTAAGCAAGTTTATCATTCGGAAATCTATTGGAGTCTGGAGCAGTGTTTGGTAAAGCGTCTCGTTCTCTTGCACCTTTAGGAATTGTCTGCTGAGAAGCAGTGTTTGGAATAACAACATCATTAAATCCCTGTGGATTTGATGAACTCAACCATTCTCCATGGAATGTATGTGGTAGTAAGGCTTTCTGAGGAGCTGGTATTTTATCTGGGATGTATGGAGGCGATTGGGCAAAATTCTGGCTATGGTGTGGATCTATAATATCAGGGTTCTGCAAAAATATTTCATGTGAACCAGCACCATTACTTGTGGTACCTGGCACGTGATAAAATACCTCTTGTGGGTGGACAGGATTGTGAGAAACTTGTACCTTAGCACCTGGAGGAAGAAGTCCCTGTTGTTGAAGTTCTCTTATTAGTTGTTCCTCTAGAGAGCCTGGGTACTGTTCAGGAGGATGAAATTCTGTAGGTATTTGTGGAAAACCTAAATGTTTAATTTTGAAGTCATTGTGTTCAGGGTTTTTCACCACTGGTCTGGAGGCACCATGAGAGGGTGCAGGAGTTATGTAAATTTGTTCTGATACTTTGGGTTTGGAGTCATTTATTTTGGAAACAGGCCCAGGTTGTGTTAAATTTTTCTGTCCAGCATCAAGTTCTTTCAGTAGCAAGTCTGTACCTGGCAATCCAGTAGAAGTCATTCCAGCTTTACTGTCAGTTGTATCAGGTTTAGTTAAACCTGTTGAATTTTTAACTGAGATATTGTTTAAAATGTTTGTTTCATGTTTTCCATAAGTTACAGTGGGCAGAAAGCTATTAGAAGTATGGTCATCCAAGTCAAGCTGTCCACCATCCATTGCACTTCCAAGCTGTTTGGCATTAGAAGTCATGTGACTAATGAAGTCATTATGTCTGTGGTCAACCAAGTCAGTTTCCTGCAAGGGAAGAACAGGACTTTTTGGAATGTACTCAAGAACATCATGAGATTTATTTCTTGTGGCCATCATAGGAGGCTGTGACAAATGATCAGGTGCAAAAGGCCCCTGAAAAACATGAGGTTTTTGTTCACTGATATTTTCTTGGAAATGTTCCATAGGCATTGACACTGAAGACTGGGTACCTTCCTGTGTTGTTACTGAAGTTAAATCTTGTGATGGTGACTGGGAAAGTGAAGGGTGGTAAACAAGTTTTGAATCTGGGGAGACATGGGAAGAGTTGTCTAACTGATGATGTCTGTGTTCTGTCCCAAGCAGTCTGTCCATAGTGTCTGTCCCTGAAACAGTACAGGAAGAGTCAGGGACTGAAATCTAATTACATTATTTCAGAAATGACTTATGACTTCAGTGCAGTTATCTATAAGAATAGAGGTTAGCTTAAGGCTACCAGGTAACACAAACATTAAATATGACAATATTAGAGAAGGAAAGTTGCCACTCACCATATAGCGGAGATGCTGAGTCGCAATAGGCACAACAAAAATTCACACTACTATAGCTTTCGGCCATTAAGGCCTTTGTCAGCAATACACACACACACACACACACACACACACACACACACACACACACACACACACAAATGCAACTTGCATACACACCTGCAGTCTTAGACAACTCAAACCACATTGCGAGCAGCAGCACCAGTGCATGATGGGGGTGGCAACTGGGTGGGGGTAAGGAGGACGCTGGGGCGGGGAGGGGGGATTGTATGGTGAGGATGGCAGACAGTGAAGTGCTGTAGTTTGGATGGGGGACAGGAGAGAAGGTGCGGGGGGGGGGGGGGGGGGGGGGTGTAAGTAGCAGTAAGGAGAGAAATAAAAAGAAATTAAAAGACTGGGTGTGGCAGTGAAATGACGGCTGTGTAGTGCTGGAGTGGGAACAGGGAGGGGGCTGGATAGGTGAGGACAGTGACTAATGAAGGTTGAGGTCAGGAGAGTTATGGGAATGTAGGATGTATTGCAGGAAAAGTTACCAACTGTGCAATTAAGAGAAGCTGGTGTTGGTGGGAAGGATCCATATGGCACAGGCTGCAAAGCAGTCATTGAGATGAGGTATATCATGTTTGGCAGCATGTTCAGCAACAGGGCAGTCCACTTGTTTTTTGGTCACAGTTTGTCGGTGGCCATTCATGCAGACAGATAGCTTGTTGGTTGTCATGCCTACATAGAATGCAGCACAGTGGTTGCAGCTTAGTTTGTAAATCACATGACTGGTTTCACAGGTAGCCATGCCTTTGATGGGATAGGTGATGTTAGTGACCGGACTGGAGTAGGTGGTGGTAGGAGGATGTATGGGACAGGTCTTGCATCTATGTCTGTTACAGGGGTATGAGCCATGAGGTAAGGGATTGGGAGCAGGGGTTGTGTAAGGATGGACAAGTATATTGTGTAAGTTCGGTGGACGGCGGAATACCACTGTAAGAGGGGTGGGAAGGATAGTGGGCAGGACATTTCTCATTTCAGGGCACGACGAGATGTAATTGAAATCCTGGTGGAGAATGTAATTCAGTTGCTCAAGTCCCAGATGGTACTGAGTTATGAGGTGAATGCTCCTTTCTGGCTGGACTGTGGGAGTTTGGGAGGTGGTGGGAGACTGGAAAGATAAGGCACACAAGATTTGTTTTTGTCCAAAGTTGGGAGGATAATTATGGTCAGTGAAGGCTTTAGTGAGACCCTTGGTACATTTTGAGAGGGAATGCTCGTCACTGCAGATGCGACAATCACTGGTGGCTAGGCTGTATGGAAGGGACTTCTTGGTATGGAATGGGTGGCAGCTGTCAAAGTGGAGGTATTGCTGGTGGTTAGTAGGTTTGATATGGATGGAGGTACTGATGTAGCCATCTCTGAGGTGGAGGTCAACAGCTAGGAAGGTGGCTTGTTGGGTTGAGTAGACCCAGGTGAAGCAAATGGTGGAGAGGTTGATGAGGTTCTGGAGGAATGTGGATAGGGTGTCATCAATGAATCTGAACCAGGTGAGGGGTCTAGGATTCTGGGTTTTTAGGAAGGATTCCTCTAGCTAGTTTAGCATAGGATGGTGCCATGCGGGTGCCCGTAGCCTTACTCTGGATTTATTTGTAGGTAATGCCTTCAAAGGAGAAGTAATTGTGGGTGAAGATATACACTCCTGGAAATTGAAATAAGAACACCGTGAATTCATTGTCCCAGGAAGGGGAAACTTTATTGACACATTCCTGGGGTCAGATACATCACATGATCACACTGACAGAACCACAGGCACATAGACACAGGCAACAGAGCATGCACAATGTCGGCACTAGTACAGTGTATATCCACCTTTCGCAGCAATGCAGGCTGCTATTCTCCCGTGGAGCCGATCGTAGAGATGCTGGATGTAGTCCTGTGGAACGGCTTGCCATGCCATTTCCACCTGGCGCCTCAGTTGGACCAGCGTTCGTGCTGGACGTGCAGACCGCGTGAGACGACGCTTCATCCAGTCCCAAACATGCTCAATGGGGGACAGATCCGGAGATCTTGCTGGCCAGGGTAGTTGACTTACACCTTCTAGAGCACGTTGGGTGGCACGGGATACATGCGGACGTGCATTGTCCTGTTGGAACAGCAAGTTCCCTTGCCGGTCTAGGAATGGTAGAACGATGGGTTCGATGACGGTTTGGATGTACCGTGCACTATTCAGTGTCCCCTCGACGATCACCAGTGGTGTACGGCCAGTGTAGGAGATCGCTCCCCACACCATGATGCCGGGTGTTGGCCCTGTGTGCCTCGGTCGTATGCAGTCCTGATTGTGGCGCTCACCTGCACGGCGCCAAACACGCATACGACCATCATTGGCACCAAGGCAGAAGCGACTCTCATCGCTGAAGACGACACGTCTCCATTCGTCCCTCCATTCACGCCTGTCGCGACACCACTGGAGGCGGGCTGCACGATGTTGGGGCGTGAGCGGAAGACGGCCTAACGGTGTGCGGGACCGTAGCCCAGCTTCATGGAGACGGTTGCGAATGGTCCTCGCCGATACCCCAGGAGCAACAGTGTCCCTAATTTGCTGGGAAGTGGCGGTGCGGTCCCCTACGGCACTGCGTAGGATCCTACGGTCTTGGCGTGCATCCGTGCGTCGCTGCGGTCCGGTCCCAGGTCGACGGGCACGTGCACCTTCCGCCGACCACATCGATGTACTGTGGAGACCTCACGCCCCACGTGTTGAGCAATTCGGCGGTACGTCCACCCGGCCTCCCGCATGCCCACTATACGCCCTCGCTCAAAGTCCGTCAACTGCACATACGGTTCACGTCCACGCTGTCGCGGCATGCTACCAGTGTTAAAGACTGCGATGGAGCTCCGTATGCCACGGCAAACTGGCTGACACTGACGGCGGCGGTGCACAAATGCTGCGCAGCTAGCGCCATTCCACGGCCAACACCGCGGTTCCTGGTGTGTCCGCTGTGCCGTGCGTGTGATCATTGCTTGTACAGCCCTCTCGCAGTGTCCGGAGCAAGTATGGTGGGTCTGACACACCGGTGTCAATGTGTTCTTTTTTCCATTTCCAGGAGTGTAGTTGGTCATGGCGACTAGGAAGGATGTTGTTGGTTTGGAATCCATAGGGCGTTTGGAAAGGTAATGTTCAACAGCAGTAACATTGGCATTTGGAATGCTGGTGTACAGGGAGGTGGCATCGATAGTGACGAGCAGGGCACCGTGTGGTGAAGGGACAGGAACTGTGGAGAGTCAGTGGAAGAAACAGTTGGTATCTTTTATATAGGAGGGTAGGTTCCAGGTAATCAGTTGAAGGTGTTGGTCTATGAAAGCATAGATTCTCTCAATGGGGACACAGTAACCGGCCACAATGGGTCATCCTGGATGGGTGGGTTTATGGACCTTAGGAAGTATGTAGAAAGTGGGAGTGTGGGGAGTGGTGGGGTAAGTAGAGAGATTGACTCTGGGGAGGGGTTCTGGGATGGGCCTAAGGATTTGATTAGTGACTGGAGATCCTGCTGGATTACCAGAATGGGGTCACTGTGGCAAGTTTTGTAGGTGGATATATCTGACAACTGACGAAGTCCTTCCGCCATGTAATCCTTACGGTTCAAAACAATGGTGGTGGAACCTTTGTCTGCAGGTAAGATTATAAGGCCAGGGTCAGTTTTCAGATAGTGGACTGCAGTTCTTTCTGTGGATGTAAGGTTAGTTTGCATATTGAGGGATTTGGGGAACGATGCTGAAGCAAGGTTCGAGGTTAAGAAATTATGGGAAGTTAACTGGGGGCAGTTTGGAGACAGTGGGAGTGCATCACAGTTGGATAGAGGATTGAACTGAGTTAGTCAAGGTTCAATATTGGTCTTTAGTTGAGTCTGATTGGTCGGGTTGGTAGCAAAAAAGTGTTTCCACTGTAGGGACCGGGAGTAGGAGAGAAGGTCTTTAACAAGTCCTGCGTGACTGAATTTGGGTGGGGGGCAAAAGGTGAGGCCTTTGGAAAGGACTGATATTTCTGTGGGATTAAGGCTTCTTGAAGGAAGGTTCATGACTGTGTTGTGGGTCTGTTAGATTCTGGGTTCTGTGTGGTGGTGGGAGTTTTAGAGGGTGGGGTAAGCGTAGTACGTCTGCGAGACATGGTTTGTAAGCTATGATGGGACATGGGGGAGATTTGGAGGTTGTTGTAGAGGTGGTGGACATTGGTACTCCGAGGTGGGAATAGGAAGTGAGCAGTATGGAAAGCTTTTTGAGGTGGCATTGTGCATGTTGCTCAAGTTCCTGCAGGGCAAGTTTCAATGAGTGTTATGGGTTCCAGGAATTTGGAATTACATAGCAGGAGAATTTTGCGGATGGAGAGAAGGTACTGCAAGGAGGATTGGGCTTGGTTGATATGGTTTTGCAGGACTATGTTGGTGAGGGCTAAGGATTGGCCAAATCTGAACAGGTGGAGGTCATTGTGAAAGAAGGTGTGGCAACCAGAGATGGTCTACTTGATGGTAAGGCCATTAGGGGGGATTTCATGAGCCAAGCAACAACACAGGAACAGAATGTAGGACTGAGATCTGGCTAGGGATGAGGAAACTTTTCTGTACTGATGCAGATGGGAGGAGCAAGGATCCATGGTGGTGCAAAAAATTCGAAAAATTATGTAAAAAAGTAGAATTATGTCCAAAACACTAAATATGTAATGGTAATTTAGAAAATCAAGACAATTAGACAAAGTGAGAAATTATTGTGTGCAGGCTATTCACCAAAGTTAACAAGTGTCAACATTTTGTCATTGTGAATTAATTCTAAGCAGTTGCATCAATTATTAATATCTTTTTCAAATTATCTGTTTGTTAAGAAAACAAATTTAAGCATCAGAAAGCTATTAAACATTAAAGAAAATAATAAATTATAAATACTGACACATTCAGTTTCAGGGACTCATATAAACTAAAGTTATGAGTCTCTACACTTCTAATGAATAGCTGTTGATAATTTTATATTAATGGGCTGTATTAGGTCTTTTGCAACATGCAGAAATTTTTAGGCTGCTAGTGTGCTGCCAATTCATTGGCAGGGACTCAGTAAACAAAAACGAGGAAAAGCAACAATTCACATGAAGCTGATTGATGTGTGGCACACAGAAACAGTAACAGTACAGAGTCATTATAAGTTTTTTTAACTACTGCTCTTTTTTCAGTGCTTGAGGCCCCCCTTATACAAAGAGTGATAAAAATAGTACTGCATGTGTGTTTTCATGTGTTTCAATGAGCCGTGCAACACCCAGCTACAGCTGAATGGGTGCCTTTCCTCGTTTATGTTAATTGTTTCCTGCTTAGAATTTCCATTATTGTAATATTGGTGAAGATCAGTATTTATGGTCCCTTTATTTTTTCTGAGCAAAGTCCTTCGTCATTTGCATTAGCTAAAAGAGAAAATCCTCAGTTCTTTCCCTGGCTTCTGTATAGCTATTAGTATACTATGATTACAGTATCAGTTACATATGCGTGCTATTCACAAGATTTTTGAAATGGTAAAAAGTCAATATAGTATTTGCTTCTTGCTTTTATGGTATTTTTAAGTGGCAAGATTTTACTACGTGCTCTGTTGGTACATTCAGTAACTTCAGAAGAAACCCTACTGCAGTAAAATGAGTAGCAGGAGAGGATGAGCAAAGTTTTATAACCCATTAGTGAGCATGTCTATACGTAAAGTGCGCTAATCACAACTAACATTATCTAGTACCATTCCATTGTTGTTTTACAGTTGTGAGCTCATGACTATTCCTTCATTATTGCTTCAGCTAACACAGAGATAAGTTGTATTGTCATACGTTCAAATTAACAGCAGTAATATAAAATACATAGTGTGTTAGGTGAGGGAAAAATTATGATCCAGGCAAGAAAATGACCCAGATTAAGAAAGATCATGGTTCTCTTGTGTACTGGAGTTTTACAAAATTAATGGAGAGCAAGTTCAAGAAAAGCACTATGTAATGTCATGACTAATTATTGATATTGTAATTGTCCAGTACATAATAATCTTTAACATGATTGATAAGACAGCTGGATGTACCTCAGTAAATCCCAATATAAAATAATTAAGCACTTTAGCAATAGTTGGAACATTTGAAATGTAATTGTTTAAAAACAATATCTTTATTAAATTTTGCATAAAAACAATTTATGTTAAAAATCTGACAGTGTCAAAGATTTACCCTTCTGTTATAAAACAGAGTCACAGCCAAGTTTTTATGACTATGTAGTGTTTCATTATAACATTTACAATATTCTAGAATCAATAGTATAATTTTCACCACAAAATGTTATCTGTCTATGTAGGGGTTGGTGTCAGTTACTTTTGTTGCTAGTTCTATTTACAATTGGTAAATGTGCATGGTTGTTGGCAGTGCAGTTATGGTTTTGAAGATTGGATTTAAAATTATCAGAGAAATAGAATGTAATACCGGGTACTGTAAATGTATGTGAATTTATCTGCTGCATCTGGAAGCAATAAATCAAAAGACATATTCCAATGTTGTCAGGTTATTATCTTATTATGAAGTATCCAGGACCTGCCATACCGAAATTAAAGTTAAGTACAATTATTTACAACATTCAAGTAGCTAATAACATGTGGTAATATGTAAGATTGAAGTACCAATTAAATCACCTGACTAACTTTCTTTTGAAACAGTCTGATAGTTACATTAGAATATATACTCTGCAAACCACTGATGTGCATGGTAGAAGGTGCTTAGCATAGTACTACATATTATTTGTTCTCCCATTTCCTATGGAGCATGGGAAGAATTTCTGCTTAAATGACACTGTAATTAGCCTAATCTTGTCTTCACAGCCCCTACAGGAGCAGAATATAGGGGTCTGAAATGTAGTTCTAGATTCTTCATTTAATGTGAGTTCTTGAAACTTTGTAAACAGGTTTTCATTAGTAACTGGCATCTGTCTCCAAGAGCCTTCCAATTAAGTCTTTTTAACAATTTCATGATACTTTCCCATGAGTCAAACAAACATGTGACCATTCTTCCCATCCTCCTTTATGTAAGCTCAGTATCCTTTGTTATATTTGGTGCAGTTCCCATGGGATTATTCAGATGGTATGATTCAGATTCAGGTTCAGATTCTTTATTAGTTATTAGGCATTTGTACCATGCAATAGATTTCATCAGTACATTTACTTATTAATGTTATAAAATATATATTGACATTATTTACATGGTTGTATTTTGCATTTCTAAAACTACTTCTAAAAAATAAAATGGGTTTACTAGCAAGAAGCAGTGCAGTTTTTCCTTAAATTATTTGACTGGTATGCTTGTGACTTGTTTACACAGCTATATATTTTGATTGCCATGTAGATATGACTATCGTTTGCTTTTGCTGGTCTGTCTTGTGGTAAGAGCATAGTACTATTTGTTCTTTTATAATAATCAGGTTTTTTATTTGTTCCACTCACATTTGGTAGTTTAGTGAGTATGTAATTAAGACTTTCCAGAATATATAAATTAATTGCAGTTATTTCCCCAGAGTATTTTCCAAATTTTAAAATAGACTGAATAAAGGAAAAATATGCTGTCCTTACAAGTTCAAAGGTGACACATGACATCAGTTTCTTCAGCAAGTATATTACTCTTGATAACTGTCACTTGTTCTACTTGAGTGCTCCATGTTAGTTTGTTGATAAGTGTAATGCCTAAAAATTTTACATTTTGCTTATCTATTTTTGTAGTCTTTGACAGACTGACCCACATATTCTGTGTCTTATTTACATTTAACAGTAACCATTTGCACTGGACCAGTATGCTGCACTTTCTTTCACCAAATTCATTCTTCTGACAATGTCTTCAAATACATAGTTTGCAGACAAAAAAGTAGTATCATTTGTGTACACATTTGTCTTTACATTTGTATTATTTGATACACCATTTATTTATAACAGGAAAGGAAGAGGTCCTAATTTTTATCCCAGTGGCACTCCATGTTGGATCTCAAGTGTGTTTGGTAACTAAGCTCCTGAACTCACCACCTGCTTTCTTTTATTGAGATATGATTTCATTAGTTTCAGACTTTTGCCACAAATTTTATAGCATTCTATTTTGGAGAGCAATAAATGGTTGTCAACATGATCAAAGGCTTTACTCAGATCACAGGATGTTACTTGTGTATGACCATGGTGCTGTAATGCTGATGCAATGTTAGTAATTAATAGTTCTACAGCCTGCATACATGATTTTTAAGTAGTTTCCTTTGTAGACTGCCTTCATTTTCCCCATTGTCCTGTAAACAACTGAAGTCTGTTATCTGCCTTACTTAAACTGAGCTTCTGTGATCATTCCATTTTGTGTCTTTGCAAATTGTTATACCCAGGTATTTGTATGACTTGATTGATTCCAGTTGTGGCTCACTGTTGGGGTAGTCACAGGATTCAACTTTTCTGCATTTTGTGACTTTAACAACTACACATTTTTGAATATTTAAAACAAACTGTCAATCTTTGCAGCACTTTGAAATCTTACAAACACCTGTCTGGAAATAGGTGCAGATTGTTTTAAATAGTATTCTGTTATAGATACCTGCATGATCTACAAAATGTCTGAAGTTATTACTATCTACTGTCAGCCAGATGATTAATATCCAGAATGAACAACAAGGGCCCCAACACACTTCTTGGGGCACACCTTAAATTACTTATACCTTTGGTAATGACTCACCATGTAGGCTAAAAGTTTGCAGCCTCCCTACCAAGAAAGGCTAACATTTGGCTCATATGTCACCAGAGCAAATGATAATGATAAACTAAAAAATATCCACAAAAACAAACTTTATCTCTGCTTGAAATTTCACACATTCATGAAACACAGGTGGAAATGGTAATAAATCATACCACAGTACAAACTACACTCCTGGAAATGGAAAAAAGAACACATTGACACCGGTGTGTCAGACCCACCATACTTGCTCCGGACACTGCGAGAGGGCTGTACAAGCAATGATCACATGCACGGCACAGCGGACACACCAGCAACCGCGGTGTTGGCCGTCGAATGGCGCTAGCTGCGCAGCATTTGTGCACCGCCGCCGTCAGTGTCAGCCAGTTTGCCGTGGCATACGGAGCTCCATCGCAGTCTTTAACACTGGTAGCATGCCGCGACAGCGTGGACGTGAACCGTATGTGCAGTTGACGGACTTTGAGCGAGGGCGTATAGTGGGCATGCGGGAGGCCGGGTGGACGTACCGCCAAATTGCTCAACACATGGGGCGTGAGGTCTCCACAGTACATCGATGTGGTCGGCGGAAGGTGCACGTGCCCGTCGACCTGGAACCGGACCGCAGCGACGCACGGATGCACGCCAAGACCGTAGGATCCTACGCAGTGCCGTAGGGGACCGCACCGCCACTTCCCAGCAAATTAGGGACACTGTTGCTTCTGGGGTATCGGCGAGGACCATTCGCAACTGTCTCCATGAAGCTGGGCTACGGTCCCGCACACCGTTAGGCCGTCTTCCGCTCACGCCCCAACATCGTGCAGCCCGCCTCCAGTGGTGTCGCAACAGGCGTGAATGGAGGGACGAATGGAGACGTGTCGTCTTCAGCGATGAGAGTCGCTTCTGCCTTGGTGCCAATGATGGTCGTATGCGTGTTTGGCGCCGTGCAGGTGAGCGCCACAATCAGGACTGCATACGACCGAGGCTCACAGGGCCAACACCCGGCATCATGGTGTGGGGAGCGATCTCCTACACTGGCCGTACACCACTGGTGATCGTCGAGGGGACACTGAATAGTGCACGGTACATCCAAACCGTCATCGAACCCATCGTTCTACCATTCCTAGACCGGCAAGGGAACTTGCTGTTCCAACAGGACAATGCACGTCCGCATGTATCCCGTGCCACCCAACGTGCTCTAGAAGGTGTAAGTCAACTACCCTGGCCAGCAAGATCTCCGGATCTGTCCCTCATTGAGCATGTTTGGGACTGGCTGAAGCGTCGTCTCACGCGGTCTGCACGTCCAGCACGAACGCTGGTCCAACTGAGGCGCCAGGTGGAAATGGCATGGCAAGCCGTTCCACAGGACTACATCCAGCATCTCTACGATCGGCTCCACGGGAGAATAGCAGCCTGCATTGCTGCGAAAGGTGGATATACACTGTACTAGTGCCGACATTGTGCATGCTCTGTTGCCTGTGTCTATGTGCCTGTGGTTCTGTCAGTGTGATCATGTGATGTATCTGACCCCAGGAATGTGTCAATAAAGTTTCCCCTTCCTGGGACAATGAATTCACGGTGTTCTTATTTCAATTTCCAGGAGTGTAATTTGCAACTGAAGTTGTCATAAAATATTTGTGGATACAATAAAGAAACATGTATGGCAAAAGTACTGTCCTACAAAAGTTTTACTCGACTCTGAACCCAATACAATTTTTTATCTGGTTATTAGAGACTATAGTAATGTAGCAAAAGTGTTGTAAATGAGCATTTTGACACCTATGCACATACTAGAACAATGTATAAAAAAGGTAATCAGGTTAAACAAGAAGGTACAATTCATGTGAAACAAGGAAGAAACTAATTGGGACTTAAATAAAAGAAATTCTGCTAGACAGACTGTAATTGTGATCTACATCCACATCTGAACACTGCAAGCCATCGTGAGATGCATGGTAGAGGATACATCCCATTGTACCAGTCATTAGGGTTTCTCCCTGTTCCATTCATTTATGAAGCATGGGAGGAAAGATTGTTTGAATGCCTATGTGCATGCAGTAATTATCCTACTTTTATCCTCACAATCCCTGTGTGAACGATACGTATGGGGTTTCAGTATATCCCTAGTGTAATCATTTAATGCCAGATCTTGAAGCATTGTTAGTAGACTTTCTCAGGATAGTTTACATCTGTCTTCAAGAGTCTGCTGTTTCAATTCCTGTAGTATCTGTGACACTCTCCCATGGATTAAACAAACCTATGACCATTCATGCTGCCCATCTATGTATACATTCAGTATCCCCTATCCCCTGTTAGTCCTATCTTGTACAGGTCCCACATTTGAACAATATTCTAGGATCGGCTGCACAAGTGATTTTTAAGCAATCTCTTTAGTAGGCACATTGTGCTTCCCCAGTATTCTAACAATAAACCGAAGACTACCACCTGCTTTACCGATGACTGAACCTATGTGATCATTCCATTTCATATCCCTATAAAGCGTTATAGCCAGGTATTTGTATGAGTTGGCTGACTCCAGCAGTGGCTCATTGATATTATAGTCATAGGATACAATGTTCTTATTTTATTTTGTGAAGTGCAAGATTTAACATTTCTAAATATGTAGAGCAAGTTGCCAATCTGATCACCATGTTGAAAGCTTAACAAGGTCTGACTGAATACTTATGCAGCTTCTCTGAGATAGTGCTTCATTATAGATAACTGCATCATCTGCAAAAAGCCTGATTTTACTATAAATATACAACATAAACAGCAAGTATCCCAACGCTCTTCCCTGGGGCACACCCGAAGTTACTTCTACACCTGATCATGAACCTCCATCTAAGATAACATGCTGTGTCCTCCACCAGAAAATCCTCAATCCAGTCACAAACTTCACCTGATACCCCATACGATCATACTTTTGACAATAAGCGTAGGTACAGTACTGAGTCAAATGCTTTTCGGAAATCAAGAAACACTGCACCTGGTGATCCAAAGCTTTCAGTATGTCGTCCAAAGCTTTCAGTACGTTCTGAGACTCTACAACAAATCAATATCAAGGATATTAGGCAGTATTATTGTGCGTCATTTCTACCACCCTTCTTGTAGATGGGTGTGACCTGTGCCATTTTCCAAGAACTGGGCAGGTTTTTTTTTTGTTTGAGGGACCTACAATAGATTATAGTGGGAAGAGGGGCTAACTCAGCCACAGATTAAGTATAGGATCTGATAGGGATTCCATTGGGGTCTGAAGCTGTGTTCAGTTTTAATGATTTCAGCTATTTCTCAACACAACTGACACTTATACTTATTTCATTCATCTTTTCAGTGGTACAAGGATTAAATTGGGACAGTTCTCCTGGGTTTTCCTTTGTAAAGGAACATTTGAACACTGATGCCACTAATAGCCTTTACACATGACCAGATTTTCTTTGGATTTTGTGCAATGTCATTTGATAATATTCTGCTACACTAGTCATTGAAGGCATCACACATTGCACTCTTGATAGCCAAATGTGTGTCATTCAGCATCTCTCTATCTACTGCCCTATGCTTTGTTTTACACCTATTATGCAGTAATATTTTTCTTTAGAAGTTTTTTACAGTGACTGTATACCATGGAGGTTCCCTCTTATTATGAACTGTTCAATTGGGTATGTATCTATCCAGTGCATGATCAATTATTCTTTAAACTTGAACCAAAGTTCCTCTACATGCTCCTGATCTGTGCTGAAAGTTTCAAGTTCCTCATTGAGATATAACATTACTGATTTTTTATCTAGTTTACTGAACATATATATCTTTCTGCTTCTTTTAGCTGTCCTTTGTACTTTGGTAATCATTGTTGCCACAATTGCATCATGGTCACTGATACCAATTTCAGTGTGGACATCCTTAAAGAGGTCATGTGCATTTGTTGCCATTAGGTCCAACATATTTTCCTTATGAGTAGGGTTACTAACTACCAGAGAAAGTGTTTAGTAAAGTTTCACAGGATGTCTTATTATGCCCACCTCTAACAAAACTGTAATTTTCCCAACTAATTGTTGGATGATTAAAATCTCCAGCAATGGTTAGAATATGATTGGAGAACTTATGTACAAGTGAACTGAGGTTTTCTCTTAAGTTTTCGGTTACAACACATGGTGAGTTTGGTGAGCGATAGGAGGATTCAACTATGCCCATCCCTGATACTGAGTCTTGCCCAAACAATTTCACATGCAACTTCAATTTCTATCTTGCTGGATTTCAGATTTTTGTCTACTGTGACAAATACATCACCTACATTTCCCATTTTGCCTATCTTTTTGGTATACACTTAAATTTTCCCGCAAAATCTCACTGCTATCAATTTCACATTTCACCCATCTTTCTGTATCTAGTATTATGTGAGCTTCATTACTTTTCATGAGCACTTCAAACTATGGCACTTTGTTGCAAATGCTTTGGCAGTTTACCATTAGGATTTTAATACTCTCACCCATGGGAGGCATTTCTTTTGATCTTACACTGATACTTCTGGATTGGCTGGAGAGTACCCTTATCTAAAAAACCCTTGTGTGCTACCTGAGTAGCAGCCTCTGATGTGTAGTGCACACCTGACCTATTTAGGGGGACCCTACAGTTCTCTCAGCCCAGCTTTTCAAAGAACTTTAGAAGTCTCTGGTTCAGTCATTTCACTGGACTCATAACCAAAGGGCCATGATCAGTTCTGGGGACAATACTGCAAATTGTGGGCTTCTTTGAAACTCCACATGCAAGGCTGGTCTTCTCAATATTCTATGCTAGTCATTGGCATGACCCAAGAATAACTTTGCAGCCCAAGTGACAGGCATCATTTGTTCCAATGTGCACCACAATCTGCAGTTGTTTGCACCATCCTCAATGGCTGCTGGACTAAAACAGGTTTCCTCACAACAGATGAAGTGAGTCCCACTGGGTCAGTTCCAATGGAAGACAACACCTCCAATTTATTGGTTAGGGGATCGGTACAACACCCTGAGTACTCCCTGGCCCCTATCCACCCTGTACAGGATGCCTAGATCTACCATTGACATGCCACTCGCCATCAAGTGGACTGGTAATGATAGATCCTGTACTTTCTGCAGAGGAGACAGAATCCACAGGAGAGGATAGCACTTGAGGTACCTCTAGTACAGGTATTAGAGGTACATGGCTCTCAAGAGCTCTTCCAACACACCAATTTGCAGCAGCTGTCAACTGTTTGTCAGTAGTTAGGGCAATTTCCAGCTGTTTGTGAATGTCAACCAACTCATTTTGTGTTTGAGAACAGCATTCACTGCAGGGCTGCGCTCTGGCTGGTGAAATGTATTAGAAGGCAGTGAACAAAGGACTTTACATTAAACCTGCCAATTATCTTTTAATCTGTAGAGCTAACGTATTGCTAATTCCCTATAAGAATTGAAGGAGATACGCAAAATGAGACAAGATTACTATTATGGCATCACAAAAACCTTTGGTAAAATTACTACTGTCCTAAAACGTTTTGATGATAATAATAGTTGTAAGCAAACTTGAAAACTGAGTTAATTCATGATAAATGAGATAATATATAGGGCTATGCCTCATAAGGGTAAACTAGATGTAACACAAAATGTTAGTTAGAAAATCTGATACAATAACTAAATCACAAACCCTGATTTGTTACAAATTGCTCGTAGCTTATATAAAGGACACTGGTAGTTTCTGCAAATTCTCAGAAAATGCATGTTTATTTGTGCCAACTGTTCTGAACGAGGATAGGCCTACCATCCTTAAAAAATTTCAAAGAGCACAATTTAGTTTAAGTCTACAATTGGCAATAACAATACTAGTTTATTGCGGCACTCACGAATGTTCAAAATTTCACAGTATATCACAATAAAAATCGATATTGATACAATCAGTGAAAGATTGCACAGAAGAAGTGACACGGCCAGTAAAAATTGTGAATATAGAACTTTAAACTGACTGTTCAAAGAGATTTCAGAATTGCAGCTGGCAATCGTAAACTTCATTCCATGATATTTCAACTAGACACCTGTGAGTCATCTTCAGGTGAGCCATCAAAGACTGACGAAGATGTTCTCTGCTCCACCTTATATAGCACGCTGGTAGTATTTCTGCACAAGTGTCAGAGTCACGGTGACAGAAGGACCACACCGCCCAGCAGCAACGCTTTCGCTGGTGAAACTGCAAGGATCAGCTGTCTTTGGCACTGCCACTCACCACAGTTATTGGCATCTTCATTTGGAGCAAATCTTGGAGATGATACGATTCCACACATTATCCAGCTGGCAGCAGCTGTCGCAGTTCAGTAGATTTTCCATGATGAATATTTCAACAGATTCTATTATAACAGAGTCCCAAAAAGATATCGCTGAAGCCAAAATTAATATTTTATCATACTCCACTGAATTTCCATTGGAGATACAATGTTCTGCAACTGCAGACTTACTGGGCTGCAGAAGGCAAGTGCAATTTTTATGTTTTGTGCACCGCACTTCCACTATGGATGTTGTTTGTCCTGTATAAGCCACACCACACTGGCAAGGTATTGTGTAAATTCCCACCTTCTACAATAAAAAATTATCCTTCACTGATACCAGCAGGTCTGAAATCTTAGATGGTGGGTGGAAAATCACTTTCACCTGAAAATTGTTAAGGATTCTTGCTATTTTGAAGGGATATTTCCAAAAATGAGAAGAAAAGCTAGAGACTTTCCTGGTGCATTTTCCTCTTTATCAACTTCCCAGTTCTTTGGTTGTAGCTGAGAATGCACTGTTATTTTGATGGGTTGAGTATCCATTGTCTCAGAACACTGTCCTTAAATGTACAAGCTCTTTAGGTAAACTATCTGCGTCAGACACTGTACGGGCCCTGTGTACAAGGATTTTAACCATGAGTTTGCTTAAAACCCTTATACACAAGGCCCATTACTGTGTCGGATGCATATAGTTTACCTAAACCATGAGTATGCTTAAAACCCCTCTCCCCCCCCCCCCCCCCCCCATCTGCGTAGCAATCACAGCTACACTGCCTTGGTAATCTAGTCCATCTCTCACATATCCAGAACGTCAGTAGTTACCCATAAAACACGTTTATTCCAGACTCCCAAAACCATTGTCAAACTAGCTTTGTAAATTATCTCCTATGAACCTGATCCCCAAGAAGTCTTAGTCCTCTCAAAAGGCCTAATCAAGGTTTAACCACATTGAGATTATCAAGAATCTACTTTTCTCTACTTGGTCCTTTCAAGGGCCATTTCTTCACCAACTGCTCTATTAACATTCACGCTGAATGTTATCTTGGACTGTACTAGAGTCTCCCAACAACTATGAATTTACTTAAAAAAACTTAAACTGAAATAAGAGTAGCAATTCACTTGAAAGCTAGTGAAGTTTTCTGCATTGTGTAACACACCCAAATCCAAGTGCCATGCACCAATGAGCTTTCCTCATTTTATGTTAATCATCAGAACTGAAAGGTGTTATGTTAACTGAAATACTATTCTGTTTTCTTAAACTGTGTCCAATTGAATCACATTGAATGAACAATGGGAATATTATTAAACAAAACGAGGAGTTAAAATATGACGACTATACAGAGAGAGTGGCATTAAAATTTATCAAAACATAAAAACAAAATTGGCAAATAGAAAGTAATATTTATGTTATATAGATAAAATATAATTTCCATCTCACACATAGGTAGAGTTTTTCAGACATGAATAGTACCAAGCAATCAGGTGTGATGGATTGGCTTGGGTTGTTTGGAGGAAGAGACCAAACAGCAAGGTCATCGGTCTCATCGGACTAGGGAAGGATGGGGAAGGAAGTCGGCTGTGCTCTTTCAAAGGAACCATCCCGGCATTTGTCTGGAGCAATTTAGGGAAATCACGGAAGACCTAAATCAGGATGCGAGTGCAGTGTGCCAACTACTGCGCCACCTCGCTCGGTAATCATTTGTGATTTAGTGATAAAAACTCAATATAGTATTCTCTTTCACTGTTACAACAGAAGTAGGTAAATGACATAGGCTGCCCAATGACTGCAGCAAATGTAACTAAAAACCCTTATTCAGTTTTAAAAATATGAGCATAAGATTACAAATTTAACACTTATATTTAGGATAATAAACAATAGTGTCTCATCAAATCATACAATTTTATTTTCTATTTTAAATGAAATAATTTAAATGAAACAATATTATGAAAATGGTAGTTGCTTCTCACCATATAGTGGAGATGCTGAGTCACTGATAGGCACAACAAAAAGACTGTCACAAAATAAGCGCTGAGCCAACAAGGCCTTTGTCAAACACACACACACACACACACACACACACACACACACACACACACACACACACACACACAGTCTCTTGCAGCTGAGTATGGCTTCAGCTGCCAGAGACTGTGGTCGTGTGTGTGAGTTGCATCTGGCAGAAAGCATATTTTGTGACAGTCTTTTAGCTGTGCCTATCTGTGACTCAGCATCTCTGCCATATGGTGAGTAGCAACTATCCTTTTCGTAATACTGTTACATTCCATCCTGGATTACCCATTGTTTAATTTAAATGAAAGCCATTTTTATGGCATTACTTCTATCTCCCAGAAGAACATAGTGTACAACCATTATATGAATACTACCAAGATAGGAGTTACGTATATCCCGTTTTTGTAAGCTCTTTTAAAATGACATAATACATTGCACTTTTATAGTATTACCTGTTGATGGCTGAGGGCACAACCAACTTCTGCAGCAGTTGTCATGAGGCAGTAATCCAATGATGGGTGGCACTGGACAATTAAATTCAGGGGGTGGCGAGTCTCCTAATGGTTCACACACACGACGACAAGTAACATTTCCAAATTCACATGCACAGTGCTGCTCGCATCCTGTCAGGTTTGTTGGTATCTGATAGATAAAAAGATATGCTTTTAATTAAATAATAATGAAATGCTGTTAAAGAAAGATGGGCTCATAAGATTTTCATAAACATGGCAAATAGAATATTTCCTTTACTATGAGGTATGGAAACTGAAATATCTCTCTCTCTCTCTCTCTCTCTCTCTCTCTCTCTCTCTCTCTCTCTCATGCTCTCCCAACAACATTTTATGTTTTTGTCAGGTATGCTTTTACTTTTAAAAATGTAATGTAATCTCACCATTGAATTTATCTGAATTTGTTCACATGAAACTATTTGAAATTGGTTACAAAAGTTCAAGTTCTTAAATAGTTATATGCCTGCAAATTTTTTAACTATTATATAGAAAGCTTTTTAAGAATGAATGTTAAAATGAAATGAGCCATACATAATGCACATTAACATAAGGCTTTAAAAGAACTGTCTTGCTGGAATGCCTGCCCAGTACAATCTCAAGAATAAATGTATCACAAAAATGTATTGTAGAGAGATGACATTTGCAGCTGCCAAGTGACAGATGCCAATCCCTAATGCCAACAGTTCGACACGCTGAGTCAGGGCCAGGATCGAAGTGATGGGTGTCACAAAGGTATTACCATGATGTGTTAATTTATTATCTTTCTACTAAAACACAGGAACACCATTAATGTAATTTTGTTGAGAATTTTTTTCTTGTGTGATGATTTTTACTAAATTTTCACTTGCAGCTACATTATTTTCATTTATTATGAAACAGATTAACTTGCAAGCGTTTTCTGCCAAAGGATATATAAAAACAAATTTCCTCACATTTATTTAATAAAGCAGAGGAGTTTCCTGGTGGATTTCATTCTGAAATCAGAGGAGATTGTCTGCAATGAAATGATTTTGTACCTGATACAGTAAGAAATCATTCACTTTGATGGCAAATGCATTCAGCTGTAGTGTTTTGTGTCCTCCACTTAATCATTAACTACGTGCATTACAAGTAACAGTTGCATTTTTAATGTGATTAATTACTAAAAATAGACATTGGTAGGGATAAATGTGCTATCTCTATTATAAACAAGTTACAATTAAAAGGCAACTTAGCATCTTATCCTTACAGTAAGTAGCAAGCTATCTTTTCCTATAGTGTTGATACTCCTACCTGATGAATAAGGTACAAAATTCTTGGTGAAATATAAATAATTGGAGGAGTAAAGAACATTCAAAGATACTAAACTCCCGCCCTCTTCTCCAAATTCATCTTCTCCCTCTGTTCTATCTGTCCCTCCCAGTCCACTCTCTAGATCACTGTGCACTCTGCACAACTTGAAGCATTACTGAACTGATTTTTAACCCTCTTATGTCTCTTGGCCTCTGTTCTTTCATTATTGTCCTGTGATTGTTGGATTTTGTGAAAAATTGTTAAATAATGCACAGAGCACTGCAGAAATTGATTTTTGATCTCCTCATATTTATTGTTACTCAGTAACATTTCAATGATCAAACTCATAGTGGCTGATTATGAAATGGTAGTGGGGAAAAGACGTAAATGTATCAAGTGAGGAGAACAAAGAATAAAGTGGTGGAAACTGAAATAAGAGGTGTTGCAAGAAAATTTCAAGGAAACAGTATTAAGGGAAGTGAAATTACCAGAGGATGTAAAGGAGTTATAATAGCAACGTAATTACAAAAACTGGAAAAGACTTGCTGGATGTAACTGTGGTGTCACCGCCAGACACCACACTTGCTAGGTGGTAGCCTTGAAATCGGCCACGGTCCGCTAGTATACGTCGGACCCGCGTGTCGCCACTATCAGTGATTGCAGACCGAGCGCCGCCACACGGCAGGTCTAGAGAGACGTCCTAGCACTCGCCCCAGTTGTACAGCCGACTTTGCTACCGACGGTTCACTGACAAATTACGCTCCCATTTGCCGAGACGATAGTTAGCATAGCCTTCAGCTACGTCATTTGCTACAACCTAGCAAGGCGCCATTATCAATTGCTATTTATCTTGTGACGCATGTTCCATCCGACCGATGTTCACCAATTATGGATTAAAGTTAAGTATTCCAGCAGCTATGTACCTTTTTTACTAGACTCAACTCCTTTAACTGTTCCAGACCTCACACCAGCCTTCGTGAGCTTAAACGCGTGCCTTTCGGCTACCTCCTAGTGGCTTGGCTGTCTTGCCAAGTCACAACAGTAACAACTTGAAAGGGACCAGCAAAAGATAAGGAGGCATGGTAGTGGAATGAGGAGGTTCAGAAAGCAATAAAAGTGAAGAAAGATGCAAGAAGAAGAAGAAGAAGAAGAAGAAGAAGAAGAATGGAACTTAACAGGAAAACAGGTGGGTAGGGAAGCCTACAGGACTGCAAACAAGATGTCAAAAAAAGCAGTGGCAAAAGCAAAGGCTGAGGCAATGGAAGAGGCATATGAAGAGCTAGAAAGAATACAGGACAGCAAGCAACTCCTATGGATTGTTAAAGCAAGAGATAAGGTGACTGAGGATGTAACATCAATGAAGCAGATAAAGGATGAATCAGGTGTAGTATTACACGACCTTGAGAAAATCCTGAATAGGATTTATTGAATGAGGAAAATTTACAAGAGAAGTATGAGGATGGAGATATAAATGAAGGAATGGCCCAAAGTTTAAGTAGGGAAGAAGGCGAACATGTGATAAAGAAAATGAAGAATTGGGATGCCCTAGGGGCAGACCAAATCCCAATAAAAGCATGGGAAAGTCTAGGAGAAGAGGGAACAGATATTCTCTGGGCTCTAATGCAGAATATCTGGGAAGGAGAAAGAATGCCACATGCATGGAGAAGCAGTATACTGGTTCCCATATATAAGGGAAAAGGGGATATCCAAAACTGTGGCAATTATAGAGGGATAAAACTGATGTCACACAAAATGAAGATCTGGGAAAGGATAATTGAGAAGAGGTTGCATCTATAAACTGAAGTATGTGAAGCACAGTTTGGATTTACGCTGGGAAGAGGATCAACCGATGCAATATTTACATTAAGGCAACTGATGCAGAGACACAGAGAAGCACAAGCCAAACTGCTTATGGGCTTTATTAATCTTGAGAAGGCATATGACAGAGTGCTGCGGCAAGAAATATGGAGATATCTGAGAAGTTAATGCCTGCCAGAAAAATATATCAGGGTGGTAGAAGACATATATGAAGGTGCAACGTGACATGTCAGGAGCAGTGCAGGTGCAACAAAGGCATTTCCAGTGAGAGTAGGACTACATCAGGGATCTGCTCTCAGCCCAAATCTCTTTGACCTTGTCATGGATGTACTAGTCAAAGATGTGAAAAGAGAGGCACCTTGGAGCATGATGTTTGCCGATGATGTTGTAATCTGTGAACCCACCCAGAAGGCACTTCAAGACAAGCTTGAACTAGGGAGAAAAGCTCTAGAGGAAATGGGAATGAGAATTAGAAGTGTGAAAACAGAATATATGTGTACAAAGGACGCCAAAGATCTATGTACAAACCTGCAAGGAGAACAACTGACGCTGGTCAAGAAATTTAAATACCTAGGCTCTTACATGCAAAGTGTTGGAGAACTGGACCTTGAAATACAACACAGAATGAATAGTGGATGGATGAACTGGAGGAAACTGAGTAGAGTATTGTGTGATAAGAAGGTTAGCTGCAGAATGAAAGGAAAGCTTTACAAGTCTGTGGTGAGGCGTGCAATGCTGTATAGTGCAGAAACTTGGCCAAAAAGGATCAAGGAGAAGAGGAAGACCAAAACTGAGATGGAGAGACAAGGTAGCAGTGGACCTACGGGGAGAAAGAATGGCTCAGAGAAGAAGCATTTATGGAATAGAAGGATCCATCAAAGCAATGCTGACACCACATGACGTGGGAAAAGGCTGAGATGATGATGATGATGATGATGAGTAACATTTCAATGACCAACTAATACTCATGGAAATTTTACAGTTCATATATCATATGTCAGCACTCCACAAAATGTAAGAGAGTTTAACAGAATTTTTAAAATAGTGTATCATCTTAACTTTACACTTTAACTGCCAAGCACTGATTGAAAAATAACAGTGGCTCCACTGTCTGACTGGCAGATGTGATCTCACTCATATAAATATTCACATTTTAACTACTGGACTTGAACTAATGCCATGATGAAAATGCAGACTGTGCACTTTGTAACAACTGGCTATCAACTGACCAAGGCTACATGTGAAGCCTATTTACAGATGTGTGTATTACAGAAATTACAATCTGGTAAAATAAGCAATTATTACATTTTAGTTATTAAAATAAAAGACAGAAAAATTTGATGACACAAAGGTACAACAGGCTATCAAGAAAGTCTGCATGAGAACTGTATAACTAGCAAATGGCAAAATTATCAGTACCAGTACTGTTTTATGGAAGAGAAATTAATGTATACAGGAATTCCTGAAGTTCACCAAACACTTCTTAGAAAGTTAAATTTTCTAATTTGAACAGTTAACAAATTGATGGGTTATTTTAGCGAAAGTATAAATTTTCATAGACAGAAGAATCAAAGCTACATAACTGTAGTACTGAATTTTTAAAATAATATTACATTTCAGTTTGCAACATTCTAGAACATGAAAATTTCAAATACAAATTACTTCTGAAGTATTGAGTTTTTAGAAAATGTCAAATTTTGTTGAAAAGTGGTGTAATGAGATCTTTTCAATGAACTTGGTCACTTTCAAAACAAATTTGAGCATCCTGGAATTTTGAAATGCAGATGGTCTTTAGACATTATGAATTATGAATATTTCTTTCAATAAATTATTTTCAGATGAACACACTGTATTATGTTCATCTGAAAATTACACAATGAGTAATAAAGTTATATGAAATGTCACGGGTAAGAATTTAGTCATTTTATGTAACTGTGGTATATGTTTTATAGATATAATGGAAAAAAATGTATCTATGGAGTATAGCTGTAGCAAGTGGAACCGTCTCACCTTGCTATGTCTCAGACTTCCTCAGTCTGGGGCTGAAACAAGCTCGCTGATGCCCATATTCTTATCCTGCACAACCACTGTCTCTCCCTCTCTGCCTTCAGCCACACATCCCCCACCCTCTCTCCCACCTGCTGCCTCCTTACTACCTCCACCCACTCCACCCGGCACAGCCCCTTGCCCCAGTCAAGCAGTAGTGTTACAACAACATAGTCAACTGGGACAATGTAACCATACATGTTAGGCCCAAGTGTTGTAAGAGCCCAAGATTTGCCAATTGAACACTATGATACACACAATTAATACACATGACAGTACACTTGTATATTTCATTTTTGTAGACAATCTTTCAATTCTTATATTACTTCAAAGTATTGCATTGGTGCCACTCGCTATGTTGATACACACACACACACACACACACACAATGTACCTGCCCAAAAAATTAATATTATACCTATTTTTAAATTATGTCATCTACTGATTCTCTACACTTCTATAATACAAGAGAAACAAAATAAACAAAAAGAAATGAAAACTTTTATCTTCACTTCATTTTTTGCTAGCTCCAGTCATCTGTGGTATTGCTGTTCACCACCACCACCACCACCACCACCACCACCACCACCACCACCACCACCACCACCACCAGCATCATCATCATCCGCAAATTCTTCCTTGCTGGTACTCCTCCCAAAGTATGTCACTTTTGATCCATCGTGGCATTGGACATGTAGCACTTCTTCAATCCTTTCTTAATAGGCTCACTTGAGTTTCTGCTCCAGACACTAAAGATCCACTGGCCCAGCATGGATATTTAGGGTTTCTTTAACTTCCTACTGGAGTGAGAGTCTGGTCTCCTTGAAGAACGCACTCACTGTAAATATGTCACAGGTGGACCTTAAAAGGTTGGTTCACCACAACATCCGTTGCTTGAAGTTGTGAGGTCAAGCCACCAGGAACTATTTCTAAGTTTTTGTTCTTTGCCCTCAGATCCTTAATGTCGTGGGTGAAATATGCCTGAAAGAATCAAGCACCAACATTTCCTTTCTGTTAATCAAAGTCCCTGTCTTCTGTTCCAGACAACCTTCAACCAATCTAGTATCAGTTCATTTGTCATCCATTCCTTTCCTTGGCCTTAGGTAAGTCCTGCAGGCAATTTTTCTTTCAGTGTCATTTTTCTGTGAAGAATCACAAATGAGGGGAGCTTCCTTTCAACTGCTACTGCTCCCAGCACTGCTGTTAGTCTGGCCTTTCCACTGGCAGAACATTTTATAAGAACACATTTTATGCCCTTCACATCAACAGTAACATCTGATGGCATATCAAAATACACAGGCATCTGATCAGTGTTGCCCATATTGCCTAGCAAACAGTCATACCATTTCCTTAGATTGATGATTACATGATGCTGACATGTAAGTAATTGTTAATCATGTGAAGTGTTGTTCTGCATTGTAATGTAAGCCCTGCCTTTTTCATCATCCTCAAGCACCAGCCAGTACTTGCTTTGAATTTCATGATGCATGTGGTTGAAAAATTCTTCTATCTCTCCAGTACCTTTATTTTGATAATTTCTTGAGTAATCAAGAAGCCTTCATTGGATTTGTCTTATACATACTGAGCAACCTCTTAGGTTGAGGTTAGGAAAGGACCTAATCACACAGCTTAAATTGGTGCTAGTGAAATGGGCACCTGTTTTGATTGCCACAAATATTTGGCTGTTTCTTCTGAATATGTTACAGTTTCCAAGTTTGTGGTTATGGTGAAATCTGATAATGAAAGCTTTTTTTCCAAATACATAGCACATTTTGTCTCTCTATTGACATGAGAATGTGCCAATAATCCTTCGTCTTGTGCTTCCAGACATGTTGTCTGCATGCTACTCTCTCACTGGCTGTGTAGAACCAGCAATTGACACACTCCTTTTGTTCCCATCACACTCCACAGTGAGCGTGGATAATATTGCTACGTGAAATATGTAAACATGCCACTGGCCCCTATCCAGAATTTTACCATCTCCTGCAGAAATGTATACTATTGATGAGTATTTCTATAATTTTGAAGTCATTTAAATTCTAACTACAAATAGGTCCAGGCAATTTGCAGTTTAAACATAGTAAATATACATAAAAAGCCATGGCCATGGTATGTGGTATACATTTCCATGGTTGGCAGGATGACCAAATTTGCCACCCACTCACCACTCCCCTCCTCACATTTGTCCTAGTTCTTAGCCAAGCTGATGTCATTCTTCCCCATCCAAACCTTCCAAATGCTTCAAAACAAATACACATGTGACCTCAATTGCTGTAGCTTCATTTTTAAATGTAAGATGATCCCTACATTAATCTAGTACACATTGTTAAAATGTTCATCTCTTCTCCAACAATTTAATCTGCAAATAACGGTGAACCTGTATTCTCAGAATCACTTTATAACTGAATAATGTGGTATATTACAACCTATATTTGCCAACTGTCCCATTTGCATATAAACCTGTATGAAGAATGTACCAAATTTTTTTACAGAACAGCTGTTCTAAACATCAACTAATCTTGCTTTGTACTGTGAGGCTTTGAGATTAGGGAGCTATAGGGGAGGGTCTTGCTGTTCCTTCTCACCAAAAGTATCTCTTAACCACTGGAAGTGACCAAGCACTATAGTTGATTAAGGACTACTAAGACATAGGTCAAGGTGAATTGCTGTTTCTCGGTGCCATTCCCAATTTGGTATTCCTTCTTCCTTCTCTCTTAATTTATGCTTAGGTATAGTATTAGAAACATAGGAAAATTTTTTAACTTGGAAATAATTCCCGTATCATTATATTCATTAAGCTGACACAAAATTTTCAGTACCTGTGCGAAGTTGTCAAATCGTTGTCCTTCATACAGACAAGAGCCATTGTTCTTGCAGATTGCTTCTGATGGGCAGCAAGATGGGGGACTAGGGACAAATGCTGATGTGTCCCATTCAAGACAGTGAGGGTCTATTAAGTCCAGCCCAAATTCTGTGGGACACTGGATAGGAGCACATTGTACACCTGTTGCTTCACAGATACAAAATGCTTCACATCCATCATGAAATTCTTCATTGATTTCATAGTTATTACCTTTGTATTGACATGTACCTGTAAAATTAGCTGTTGGGAGAGAAAAAAAATCATGTTAGAGAACTGAAATAAAATTGGCAATTGAATATGCGGATAAGTGAAAAACATGATACCCCAAACATTTAGCAATTGAACAAACCATTTTTTAAATTTCCAAGTCACAATAGCTTAAGGATGTAGGGATATATTAAAAAACTATCTCATTATAGAAAACAGATTGACCTACATTTGCTGCTGTAATACTACCTCGAAAGCTTCCAAGAGATTTCAACAGATTTTACTTTTTAATTTGCATTGGGTAGCCCCAGATCTGACCTATTAATGATCTTCTGGAGTCATAATATGAGTATGTTACTAATAATTCAATGTACATTCACACTATCTAATTCATGTGCCACACACGTTTCGTGCAGTATTATTTTTATTGCGAATAGAACCATTAAATTACTGGACTTTGTAGTTTAATATTGATTACTATTCAGTGAGCATGTGTAATATAATTTATGACAGGAAGAGATTCTACAATCTTTCATAAAAGCATATATGCCTCTTTATAACTCTTAACTTTGCAAGCATATCATACTGAACACAATCTCTTCTGAGTGCTAAATGATTTTAACAAATTCCTGTCATATAAACGTAATACACATGAGCTTATGCTACCTTATGTAAGAGTATTAAGCTGTATACTAGTTGTAGGTACGTTTACAGAAGATGAATTTTATCCATAGTGGAAGAGACTGACTTTGTAGAGTGTAGTTAAAATAATCTGTCTTCTTTTTGCATGGAAACTTAAGGTGTTTTAATTTTGGTAGGACTTTTAATGTACATAGTTTTGAACTGTTCTTATGTTTTATATTTTGGGACATTTTGGTTTAAGATGCAAGAAATTAGTTGGAAGTGACTGCTGAATGTTAGTGATATATGTTTTTCAGTCAGTCTGATGGACTTCGGAATCTTTCCAAGTGCAATTAATGTTGCAGTGCTTCATTCATTTTTGGGTACTGTGTCAAATAATGTTGTGGAAGCTGCACAGTGCTTCCATGAGAGAGCTGCTCTTTGTCTTCAGATGCTTAATGACCTCTTGCTGCAGTGGTTAGCCAATATATATGCTGGCTTGCTAGAAAAGAGCAGGCACCAAGGGGTGGGGCTATAATGTCATCAAAGATGTACCATGGAGTATGGTGACATCCAGTGCCCCTGCCAGAGAAATGGGCCAAGGCCCTCATATGTACGATGCAAGAAAAGTGCAGCCACAAATCTTAACCCAGTGTGCATGTGGACAGAGTGTTGGCAACCAGTTTAAGTGTGCAGACTCCGATTCCCCATCTGTGTTGACTGCGGTTCATTTCTCTGGGCCTAACAATGCCCTAATAATGCCAATGCTGGTTGCCATTCCTTGCTGAGCTGAAACCCCTTGTCTCTATTAATCATACTTCTTTAAAGATGATGTCCCAGTTTATGAAAGTATCCATGTCTCTCCATAGTTCATGGTATGTCCCAAGTCAAGACAGTGTTCAGCAACAGCAGACTTTTCTGACTGATCCAGTCTGTCGTGATGGCTATGTTCAGTGCATCTATCCTTAACAGTGCAACATGTCTGGCCAATGTATGATTTCCCACACTGTCACAGGATCTTATATATCCCTAATCTCTGTAGACCTACATTGTCTTTAACAGAACCCAGCATCATCTGTGCTTACAATGGAGGCTGAATGACACATTTTGTTTGATGTTTCTTGAACAGCCTGCCAATCTTAAAGGACATACCACCAACATGAGGTAGAAAAACCATCCTCCTGAAGTTCTCCATTTCTTCTGGCTGTTCTTGAGATTTAATGCCTGCAGGCTGAAATGCATTACAAATCTGTTTATCAAAGTACCTGTTCTGTACAAACACAAAGTGAGGATGGTTAAGCTCTGCTGTAAGCTGAGACAACTCTTGCCTTATGAACAAGAGTTTGTAATATGCCTCTGCATTGAGTGTAGTAGTGATGATCGAACTAATGTCGTATTTCTTTCGCATCACAGTGTCATGAACGATGAGATAAGGGATGTTTTAAGCTGATCCTTTTACTATACTAAGTTACTAATGTAATGAATCTCTTCATAGTGTCAGCTACAAAGTAAGTAACAGTGTTCATTTTTAAAGCACATGAAAAGCAGTAATGTATTGTGAACAGGTCTCTGTATTTTTGGATGTGGGTAACTAATTTGTTTTGAAAAATACTAATATAGTGAAGTAAATATTAAGCTATGAATATGAAATAAACAGCAGCTATTTATTATAAATCGTGAAGCAGTAACTGATTCTTTTATCAGGGTAACAGCTTTTATTGCAGTTTAGTCAGTTAAATTTAGCTAGGATAAGTATGAATAAGAAGCACCTTCTGCTGAACAAAAACATCGGCTTCCACACTAAGAAGAGTTTTATACAAGAGTGTCCTGAGATATGGATGTGAAACATGGACATTGGCAAAGGAGGAGAAAGCTCATCCTCTAAGATGTGGAAATGTGATTCTGGAGGAGAATCACAAGACCTAGCTGGACTGATGAAAACAAATGAGATGGTTTTGCAAGAAATAGGGGAGAAGAAAAGAACTACTGAAGTTTTAAGACAGTATAAAGCAAAACTCACTGGACACTTAATTAGAGTCAATATTCTTTCACAAAAATTTTGAAAAGCAAGATCATATGGAAGAACCAAGAACATCCTAATTAAACAATATGTTCAGCGAGAGGGGATACATGTAGATAGATCATAACATTAAGTGGAGAGCCTACTGCCTATAATTAATAAAGTACTTTAGTTCAGCTACATATGTGCTACATATGGTTACTGCTCTAAGTGATTTAAAAATGAGGAAACTAGTTTATTCTGCATATTTCCATTTAGTTTATAAGTTACAGAGTTATGTTTCAAGAAACTCAACAAACTTGGATACTTCTTTCAGAAACACGTTATAAGTGTTATACATGGTGTTAATTCTAGAACATACAGCAGAAATATCTTCGAGAAACTTAGTATTTCAACAAATATTTCACAATATTAATGTTCATTAACATCTTTTGTCATTACCAGTATTTCTCAAAAACAGCCTCTACAAAGACTTCAAGGGGTTAACAGTAGTGCAGAAAGGAGACAGATGTATGGCAACAAATGTATGCAACAATCTCCTGGAGCATGTTAAGTGTCAGCCAGATACCGTAATGTATAGGAGTTTAAGACTGAATTAAAGAAATTTCAATTAGGCAATTCCTTCTTCTCTGTTGCAGAGTATCTGCACAGAAACTCTTAATTTAAATGTTTTAGATTCCTTTATAATTTTTATTAAGACTGTAATGCAATAGTCTTTCATAACATTGTTGCATTGTTTTGTTGCACTTAAATTAAATTTAGATCCCAAAGACTTCTCTCCACAGTATCTTTGAAATACGACTCATGTAGTGTAATGCACTTAGCCCAAAAAAATACTTCTCCTCTCACATTCCATGGAATGCCTAGTGTCAGTGGAAAATGTCAGTTTGTTTCTTGGTACAAGCAAATTTATTTTATTTATTTATATATTTTGTTCCAGTGAGCCAGGCTGTGAATATGTCACAGGACATGGAATTAATCAGCTTTACAAGGTTGTTGTATTTACATCCTATGTTATTATGTAAATAGTACTACTCAGTTTCATAGTAAGCTATCAACCTAACTTCTATTCAGAAAAATAAAGGATTGTGCTGTGCTTTCTCTGTTACTACATTTTGTTCAGTCAAAAATGAGACTAGACTTCTTTGGGAGCTTTCTACTGAGTAGACACACAAAATTCCACTAAAAATTAATTGTAATGAGAAACAAACCAACATTTTCTGTTGGGAAAAGGGGTCACACAAAATGCATAATTAGTAGTGTCTGCTTTGTTGCAAAAACGAAATTGAAAATGTCTGAACACCAGAGAAAATGCACTCAAATCAGTGTCAACAGAAAATGTTTTCTTTCCATGTTAGTACACTAACAAAATTACTGAATATTAGATGTTATAAATAAATTGCTTGCCTGAATCTGCTTTTCTTATACATTTTATCTTATATGAGGGCTGTGCAGGAAGCAACAATCTGAATGCTTAAGCCACTGTTTTTGGGATAAGTTTTCAAGTACCCAATTATATCATGTCAGTCACCCTTTTTCATTTAACCATTACCAGAAGATCTTAAGTGGGTGAATTGTCAAGTATCCCGTCACATTACATGACTGTCTCACGATTTCCTTTCTAACCTTTTATATTTTGAATTTATTAGAAGAAACCCATTCTAAAATATTTCAGAATTAAACATGCTCCTCTCAAATCTGTTTGGGATAGAGGGATTGTTGCTTACCCATGTCGGAGCAGTCATGATTTTCACTTCAGTTCATTGATTCATTCATCAGGATCCATGGACTCCATCAAGAAGGAATCAAATCACATATCCACGAAAGACAAGGAAATCACATGAACTTCATCCATATGTTGTATTAACAATAAACTGTCACTATACCGCTTGCTTCATGCTTATGACAGCTAAATTTAATTGAGTAAATCAAAAAGAAAACTGCTACATTTAAAAATAATTATTTAACTCAAAATCTTTTTAACATAAAAGATTTTGAAAATGGACTAAAATAGCATAAAATAATTTCTCCTAGTTCCTTACAGATTCCTAATGCCATACATACTCATAGTCCTAATATTTGCGCCAGTGAAATTTTAATAAGTATGATAAAAACTTGTAAAATTTAAAACAAAAAACGTGGGGTGTATGCAATACATAACTGATGCATTAGTAGTGTACCTAAGTAGGTACACTAACAACTTTATTGTACTGCGAACGACAGGAACCGCTGTGCGACTTTTCTCAGTGACAGCTACTGCCTACAGCCCTTACCACCCTTACCATTATCTATTGCATGTGCCCCATGCTTTTTGTTTTAGGTTTTATTAGTATTATCATAGCTACTATAAAAATTTGAAAGCACAAATTTTCAGGACTATCTGTTTGGGGCCAGGAATCTATATGGGGTAAGGAGAAATGATTTTATATTTCTGAGTCCATTTTATAAATGTGTTATATTAAAAAAAATGTTTTACATAAATAATTATTTTCTGCTTTTTAGTATTGTGAGTGTAAAAGTTAACAATCAGTTCCAAATACTTTGACAAGATTACAACAGACATTGTAAATTTAAATTTTATTTTGGTTCTCTTTGCCCCCCCCCCCCCCCCCCCCCCCACACACACACACACACAGGTGTTACATTGTAACTGTGCATGTCACAGTTCAGCTGAAATCTATTTAAGCTGTGTCTACTGAAGCTAAGTTTGTACCCCTAATTAGCATGATTTGTCCACAAACATTACAATCTTTAAGCCAGGGGTGCACAGGCTTGTTAGGACTGTGGGCACAAACCCACTACTGTGATTGCAAGTTCAAAAATATTGTGTTGTGAGATAATTTATTATTCTGAATTGGATCCCTCTGCTCTGTTGCTAGCTAGACTGTGCTCAAAACAACCTGCTCTCTCCATTTCAGTAGCATATGAGTAAAAGACGAAAAAATTACAAAAATGAACAGTGAGTGGCAGGCCACCATCAGACCCATGGCAGACTGAATGCAGTGAGTGGGCCACAGTCTGTGCATCCCTGCTTTAACCATCCTCAGTAACCGAAAGAGAATCATTACTTGTAACAGGAGTTGTTGTGTTCATTGGCAGATTTGCAGAAGTTGAATCCTGGGCACTGACAGATGAGGTCTCGTAGTCACCTTCTGTGAGTGTGACATCACAGCGAAGCACTTTGCAACAGGGATCAGTTGGATCAGGCAGCATGACACATTTGTCTGTCACTGCTGACTCCCTATGTACTGGTGATGGACATCTGAAAAGAAGAAATGATGTGTAATTCTTTATCAATATAAAACATGGGATAACTTACATCAATGCAGCATGAAATAAGATAAAAGTCAGCACAGTTATTAAATAGCATGAATTTTACTTTTATACACGATTTCTGTGTCATACCTGGAAGAGAAAGAAAATGGATCAGAATTATACTGCATTACAAACTGCGATTTGATGTAGATAAGGAAGTGACAAAAGAGTATCTGCACCCTCTCTCCCTCCCTCTCCTTTTTCCACTGTCATGTAGTTTGGTAGTTTGTAGTTGACACCAGTGGCCACTGGAGACCTGTTACTAACAATCTGCCAACCAATGATGACTTGGACATTACAAAAAGGAAACATTTCAGATGGACATCAAACATTTTTCTTCACGAAAGGTTTGTATATTTCTCATCGCAAATATCAGGGCATTGTGTTGCTGACTGACAGTAACCCAAACCACTGAATCAAACATTTTTCCCTATTCCCCACTGCAAGAAAGGCAGTTAGGCTGCAGTATCATACGTGGGTGTGTTCAGATAGCTGAGAATGATCAGTTGGGGGTTATTTGGGGGAAGAAACCAAACAGTGAGGTCATCAGTCTCATCAGACTAGGGAAGGATGGGGAAGGAAGTCGGCCATGCCCTTTCAAAGGAATCATCCCAGCATTCACCTGGAGCAGTTTTAGGGAAATCACGGAAAACTTAAATCAGGATGGCTGGACACGGGATTGAACTGTCATCCTCCCAAATGTGAGTTCAGAGAGAATGATCAGTCTTCATGTAATAAGTCTGTTGTACTATGACACTTCAACATGTTTTTCCATTATAATAATGCTTGTGGGGGAACAAATGTATAGATTTATAGAAGAGGGTGATACATTGATTAGGAAGTACTAAATCATATAAAGTGGCTTCAGCAGAGGATGACTGCTGCTTTCTCCAGTTGGCCAAGATGAATGTACAAACTAAGCAATAGACTTTATATTTGAGAGCTGCAACTGATGCAACCTTGTTTGAATCAATGGTCTTCTGAGTCTGATGTAGACTTGACTAGTGGCATGCACACCCAGTCATCATTAAGATGATGAGGAGGTGTGGACTGTGATGAGGTGAGGGGGCAGAAGAACTGTAGAGGCTGTGGAGGGTGCAGGGACAGTGGATTAGCAGAGACTGAAGATAGGAGATTGTGGTAGGGAAGGATGTGCTACCAGGATAATTCCCACCTATGTAGTTCAGAAAGCTGGTGCTGGAGAGATGCAGATGGCACAAATTGTGAAGCAGCCATTGAATTTGAAAATGATGTGCTCAGCAGTTTGTTGAGCCACTAACTTTGTCCTTGGCCACAGTTTGGCAGTGGCCATTCATTCTGGTGGGCAGCTGGTTGGTTTCCACACTGACATAAAAAGCTGTGCTGTGGTTGCAGCAGAATAGGAATATAATGTGACTGCTTTCACAGATGGCTCTGTATCTGGTGGGATGGGATACGTCTGTGGCAGGACTGTAGTAGAAGTGCTGTGTGGATGAATCATGTCAGTGTTCCACCTGGATTTTCCACGTAAGTATGTCCCCTGTGAGAAGGGGTTGGGAGTGTGAGTAGCATAGGCAGGAACTGGACTTGTGTGGGTTGAATAGGTGATGTAATACCACTCTAGTAGCAGTGGAAAAGATCTCAGGTAGGATATCCCTCATTTCTGGGCCTCATGATAGATAGTCAGAGGTCTGGTGAAGGGTGATATTCAGTTACTCCAGTGCATGGTAGTATGGGTGATGAGAGGAGGCTCCTTTGTAACTGATTACGGGGAATGGTTGAAGTATTAGGTGTGAGTGAGGATATGGCATGGGAAATTGTTTGGGGACCAGGTAAGAGGAGTAATGCCTATCTGTGAAGGCTCCCTTGAGACCTTCGGCATATTGGACCAGGGAATTCTTGTCATTGCAGATAAGCCATCCATGGGTGGCCGGGCTGTACTGGAGTGACTTTTTGGTGTGGATGGGGGTGATGGCTGTCAAAATGCCAGTACAGTTGGTGATTAGTGGGTTTAATATGGACAGAGGTGTATATGGAACCATCAGAGACGTGGAGGTCAATGTCCATGAAGGTGGCACATTGGTTTGAAGAGGACAAGGTGAAACAGGTAACAGAGATGGTGTTAAGGTTGTGGAGGAATGAATATAGGGTCTCTTGGCCATGAGTCTAGATTGTGAAGATGTCACCAATGAATCTGAATCAGATGAGGGGTTTGGGGTTTTTGGGAGCCGAAGAATGTTTCTTCTAGATGGTTCAAAATCAGACTTCACTGCTACCTGAGAGATGCTGTGTTCCATTGCTCATGTGCTGTTATAACACCACGTTCAAACCCACTTAAATCTTGATAATCTGCCATTGTAGCAGCAATAACCAATCTAACAACTGCGTCAGACACTTGTCTTACATAGGCGTTACCGACCACAGTGCTGTATTCTGCATGTTTACATATCTCTGTATTTGAATACACATGCCTATACCAGTTTCTTTGGTGCTTCAGTGTAAATTCTTAACATAACAGTATAAAATTCACACTGGAGTTTGGGGGTAATTGCCTAAACTACTTAGATCTAACCATAGACATCAGTGACCATATTCATACTTTCAAGATCTATAGGAAACGTAACACCACAGATATAACAATAACAGTCAATTCTCAACACCCAGTGACCCATAAACATGCTGCTTTTCATTCTATGATACATCACCTAATATCCATCCCCATGTGTAAAGCCAACTTCCAAATGGAATTAAATGCCATCAAACAATGGCTATCCTCCTACTTTAGTGGGCTCCATAATGCACAAAAAGTATAAACAACGGGTGTTCTCTCTTCTTTACACTGCCCTTAACCCACCACCTCAAGAATGTAATAAGTGGTGCTCAATTCCATAGATAGGAAAAGTCTCACTGGATGTAACCCGAAAGCTTAAATCCAGGAATGTAAAAACATCATTTTATGTGCACAAACTGTTGGATGCCTTTTGCTCAATGGGAAAGACAGCACTTCAGCTTTGGAGAAGAACAGAGAGTATAAAATTAGTTTCAACTGTGGCAAATTCAATGTAGGTCAGTCTGGAAGGACAATATCTATCTGCCTGAAGGAACACCACACAAGTTGGAAACTTAGAAAAGGAGACTCTACTTTTGGAGATCGCATGCTTAAAGAAGGCCATGGTCACAAGGTGAAACATGAAGTATTACATCACAGCCAGAAAGGAAGGAAGATGAACTGTCCTGAAATTGAGGAAATTAATAAACACATTTCCATCAACCCAAGTCCAGTACTGAAAGTTCTCTTACTCACCACTTTTAACTGCAAATACTGCTCTTAAGTCCATCCAGGCCATGTTATAAATTACCCCTCTTACTCACATGATCCATTTCCTTTATTTCAGTTATTATGAATTCTCTTGTTGTGTAAAAACAAATAAATAAATTTACTCTGTATGATCACAGCTGCATCACTGACCTGCTTAATATCATTACTGTATCTTATCTGTTTGTAATTTATGTTCTATTAAAGACAAGATTATTTTGTCCAGCTTATTGTTCAATTATGTTGTTCTATGTACAACTGTTTAATTTGTCTATAATTCATTAGTTAATATGCCACACATTTTATTTTAGTTAAATAATCTTACATTGCATTTACACTGAATAACCTCATTTCTTTTATTCTTATTATAACATTAACATATTCACCTCTGGAAATGGAAATACTCTGTACATGTACTAGCTTAAATTCTCTGATGCAACAAAATTACCCCACATCACATACCACACCTTATACTTAGCTTTGTACCTGCTGACAGTGTAACAGCCAAAACCGGTTTGTGTAACATGTAATTAAATATTGTGGAATATTATGCCAGTGTCAGGTGTGTTTCATTCAGAACGAAACTGTAGAAGATTTACAAGATCTGTTGAGTGGAATTAACAGTCTAATGAGTGCAGAATATGGATTGAGAGCAAACTGTAGGAAGACAATGCTAATGAGAAGTAGCAGAAATGAGAGTAGTGTGAAACTTGACACCAAACTTGGTGATCACGAGGTAGACAAAGTTAAGGAATTCCACTACCTTGGAAGCAAAACAACCCATGATGGATGAAGCACGGAGAGCATAAAAAGCAGATGGGCACAGGCAAAGAGGGCATTTCTGTCCAAGAGAAATATGCTGGTATCAAACATAGGCCTTAATTTGAGGAAGAAATTTCTGATAATGTATGTTTGGAGCAGAGCATTGTCTGGTAGTGACTCATGGACAGTGGGAAAACCAGAACAGAGGAGAGTTAAAGTGTCTGATGTGTGGCACTACAGAAGAATGTTGAAAACTGGGTGGACTGATATGATAAAGAATTATGAGGTCTCTACAGAATCAGCAAAGAAAGGAAAATATAGAAAACACAAGATGAAGATACTGGGCGACGGGACATCTGTTAAAACATCAGAGAATAACTTCCATGGTACTCAAGGAAGCTGCAGAGGGTAAGAACAGTAGAGGAAGATAGATATTGAAACACATCCAGGAAATAACTGAGGATGTAGGTTGCAAGTCTTTTCTGAAAGTATTTGTATAGAGTGTAGCCATGTATGGAACTGAAACATGAACGATTAACAGTTAAACCAGTGAGTCTGTTGAGTCAACAAACCTCACAGTAGTTTGTAAATGTACAGTGTGTACTAAGATTTCAAATGCTAAGCCAATATTTTGTACATAAAAAATAAAGTATAGTACCCATTTTAGTTGGAGAAGACTGCTATATTATGTACACTCATGCTCATAAATTAAAGATAATGCTGATACGTGGTGAAACAATGCTCTGGTGGGCGGTTTGTTGGTTTAAATCACCTCAGAGTATGACTATGCGGTGCATTTGATCTGCGGTCGTTGCACGGTGGTGCTGGCAGCAGTTCACATACACAGAGGTGTGTCGGTGCATGTCAGAGTACGGTGCAGCAAGTAAGTGTACAGATGTTTTCAGATGTGCTAATGATGACTGTGTGCTGAAAATGGCTCAAAGAAATATTGATGACGTTATGAAGGGTAGAATACTAGGGCAACTGGGGGCTGGTCAAACACAGAAGGTCATAGCACGAGCCCTCCGTGTGCCACAAAGTGTGATCTCAAGATTATGGCAATGATTCCAGCAGACAGGAAACATGTCCAGGCGCTACAGTACGGGACGTCCACAGTGTACAACACCACAAGAAGACCAATATCTCACCATCAGTACCCGCAGATGGCCACAAAGTACTGCAGGTAGCCTTGCTTGGGACCTTACCGCAGCCACTGGAACAGTGGTCTACAGACACACAGTCTACAGATGACTAAACAGACATGGTTTATTCGCCTGGAGACCTGCAAGGTGCATTCCACTGACCCCTGGTCACAGGAGAGCCCGTAAATCCTGGTGTCAGGAACACAGTACATGGTCATTGGAACAGTGGTCCCATGTTGTGTTCACAGACGAGTCCAGGAGTAGCCTGAACAGTGATTCTCACCGGGTTTTCATCTGGCGTGAATCAGGAACCAGTTACCAACCCCTTAATGTCATTGAAAGGGACTTGTATGGAAGTCGTGGTTTGATGGTGTGGGATGGGATTATGATTGGCACACGTACACCCCAGCATGTCTTTGACATAGGAGTTGTAACAGGTCAGGTGTATTGGGATGTCATTTTGCACCTTTTCATTGGTGCAGTGGGTCCCACCTTTCTCCTGATGGGTGATAACACATGGCCCCACCAAGCTGCCATCATGGAGGAGTACCCTGAAACAGAAGATATCAGGAGAATGAAGTGGCCTGCCTGTTCTCCAGACCTAAACCCCCTCAACTATGTCTGGGACGCTCTTGGTCGATGTATCGCTGCATGTCTTCAAACCCCTACGGCACTTCAGGAGCTCAGACAGGCATTGGTGCAAGAAAGGGAGGCTATACCGCAGCAGCTGCTCATTTACCTGATCCAGAGTATGCCAACCCATTGGCGGCGGCCTGTGTATGTGTGCATGGTGATCATATCCTATGTTGTTGTCAGGGTACATGCGCAGGAAACAGAGGTGTTTTGTAGCACATGTGTTTCAGGATGGTTTTCTCAACTTATCTCCAATACCGTGGACTTACAGATCTGTGTCATGTGTGTGTTCCCTATGTGCCGATGCTATTAATGCCAGTTTTGTGTAGTGCCTTGTTGTGTGGCACGACATTCTGCAATTATCCTTAATTTATGAGCATGAGTGTGGTATGTTCCATGACTCACAGGTTTCACAGTTTAAGTGGAAAACATGCATGAATATGGGCTCAATAATTATGATATTATCCCAAACAGTAATGGGCAATATGCTTCCAGCTGCAGTCCATAGATGGCATGAAAATATATTGGGTAGGCACAGGAAAATTACCTAATACTTTATGAAATTCCACGATTTTTCCATGATATTTCCTGATTGCCTGAAATTCCCTGATGATTCTCAATATTGCTGGTTTCTCCTGTTTGTGGCCACCCTGCATTACCTCCCAAACTTGTCCACAGACAGATTTCCCATGCCATATCCTTACACACCTTAATCCTCCCCCCACCCCCAAGAACCAGCTACAAAGGAGTGCCCCTCTTAGCACCAGTATAAGAAAGGACTGTACCAAATGAATTACATCCTTTGCCAGGCAATTTATAATCTATCTCCATGTCTGGAAATGAGAGACATCCTACCCAAGTTCTTCACCACCCCTACTACAGTGGTGTTCCATTGCCCATCCAACCCCCACAACATTCAGGTCAATCCTTATGCCATTCCCACTCCCAACCCCTTGCCACAGGTGAAGACCCATGCGCGAGACCGGTCTGATTCACCCACCTATTACTTCCTACTCCAGTCCTGTCAGAGGCTTATCCTATCCCATCAGAGATTGAGAATTTCGTGAAAGCAGCCTTGTCATATACCTACACTCCTGCAATCATTGTACAGCTTTTTATGTCAGCGTGGCAACCAGTCAGGTGTTGACCAGAATGAATGGCCAAACACAACATGCTCAAGCTCAATGGCTGCTTCATAACTCATGTCATCCAGATCCTCCCCTCCAGTCCCAGCTTTCTGAACTACATAGATGGGAGTTTTCTATGCAACACACCCTTCGCTCCCAAAATCCCTCTGGCCCCAGTCTCAGCTAAATCACTGTCCACACATCCTGTACCCAATAGCTTTCTCTTCTTCTGTCCTGTCACCTCATCTCAATCTAAACCTGCGCATCATCTTCATTGTGTGCCCTACCTCACCAGTTCTAGTACCTGTGTATCACATTCCTAGCCATCACATCTGCTGCCTCCCTGTGAGCTGCTAGCTACATGTCTCCAACTCCTCTTCCTGCTTCCTGCATCTCTCTCCCTCGCCTGACACAGTCCCCATCTTAGCCTAATCCAACTGCTGAACTGAAATCCTCACATTTTGTGTTGAGCCGTATGTGGCTGACTATACACTTCTGCTATTTGATGATTGGTCTCTACTACTTCTAAATTATTTACATTTTGCCAGAACTTTCCTTGTTCTATTGAAAACTGTCAGTTAAGTACAGGTCCTTTCAACACCCTCATAGAGACATTGGTAAAGTTCAGAAAATGTGAATGAAAACTGATGTGTGGCTACTTACCTAGGTTTACAGTTGAGTTTTCCTGCTTCACCACATGTACAGACTTCCTCACAGCCATTTTTGTAGACCTCTCCACGTTGTAGAGTTATGTTCTCATACTGACAGATCTCTAGGGGCTCCACAGCTGCACAGTTAAAGAACAGGCTTTTAGAATAAAGTATTGAAGGAAATTAGAAATATAAATGTTTTCCATAGTCAACATAAGATAATCACAAAGCTGTTGTTGTAGTTTTGTACTGAACAGTTATGTATTTAAGTGAATTGTTAGGCTATACTGTAGAATGTTGAAATACTTGAAAATGACTATGAACAATACTTGTAATATAAGAAGGGCTGCAAGTACAGTATGAACTGCAGCAGAGCCAATCAAAAAAAATTTACAAGCACAGTCCAATGTGTAGCTTTCAGATTATTCTAAAATTTCTTTCTCACGATGTAGCCTACCACTAAATTGTTAACTCAATCATTTTCTTTATCCTGTGCCTCTCTCGACCCAGGGCTTGAAGTGGATTTTCCTTCTGCTCAGCACATTATATATACGGTTTTCTTTTGTTTCTATTTTTCTGACTAACTGTACATATGTGCCACAAAAACAGTGCTACAGATTTTACACTGTACATAGGAAACAGTGAGCTGTGAATATTTTCAGCTGCAATGATGAATTGCGACAAATGTTCAAAATTTCCTTCAACTATATCCTTTGGATTATCAAGAACATATCATACATTCCATAAATGACATGCTGGTTGTGAATAGTTCATAGGCAATTCATGAAGTATCTCATCATTGTCACACACATATGAAAGCATTAAGGACTTTAAATGTCACTATTGATAGAAATCCATTAGATTTAGGAAATACATGTTGAGAGCACACAATAAATTGAACATATTTGTAACCAAGTGTACTGAGTGGTGCTAGTAGGCACGGTTGTCATAACATTTTAATGGCACCATCTCTTTGGCCAACGTTTCATCTGACGGCAAATTTAACCATACCATTACAATACTCATTCAGCCTGGAATAAAATTAGCACAAAGGATGATTCTGTTTTTTTTTTTTGGGTAAAAGTCTTTTCATATTACTGATCAATCAGCCATTTCTGGATGTATGTTTAGACAACACTTCTTACTTGCCTTTGTGCAAGCAACTCATTCTAAAAGGTTGCACACTTTTTTCAGGCGCAGCTTGTGATGTATGTAGAGATAACTGTCATTTTTTGGGTTTCCCAATGAATAATCACCATAGATTACTTGGAAAAAGGCAGATCCATAATGGGATGCTATTGCTAAATTGTTTGAAACTTATGTTGGCAGTGAAAAGACCGAAGGCTGGGGGGGGGGAGTGCTCTTTCACCAGGATAATGCCATCCCATACATCAGCGATGACAATGGAAAGTCCATGAATTGAGCTTTGTATTTGTTCCTCATCTGCCCTATTCACAAGACTTAGCTCCAAACTGACTTCTTCCTGTTTCCTACCTTGAAACTGTGGCCTGCTGAGAAGAAATTTTCATCAAATGAGGAAGTAATATTTACAATTAACGAGTATTTTGCAAATTCTTACAAATCTATTTTTCTTGTGGGATGAAAAAGCTGGAGGATTGTTAGACCAAGTGTACGTCCTTCAAAGGAGCATATGCTGAGAAATGAGATGAGTTGTTTCTGAAACAACAAATTTTTCTTGCTTTTTTATCGAGCTTATCACAGCACCCTGCTCAGACTGCTGCAGCGCTCCTCTTGGTGTGGCCCATACTGAAGGACTGACTGACCTGAATCCTGGCAGACAAGTACAGCGCAGCAGTCGTCCACAGGCTTCTCATCGCACAGGGGGTCGGCTGCAAGGCGTGCACGGCCCCTGCGGAACATGGGCCCTGCACAGCGTGGCCGGCATGAGGGCGTGCTGGAGCCTGGTGCACATTCACACGTCTCTTCACAGCCGCGGCTGAAGTTGCCTCCACCTGGCGGGCACTCTCCCACTGCGGTTGCTGTTGCCGTCACCTGCTGGCCATATCCGAGACTACTGCATTACACAGAAAACTGAGCAGCAAAGGCAAAGATACTGCTTCACACCTGGACAAAGTAGAGCAACAACCAGTAACTCAGAATTGTTGAATCCTATCTGGAAAAGGCAACTTTTCATTGAAGTTCTTAATCATTCCCAAGCGTGCAACGTATGTACTAATAAAATAAATACTAGGTGATGAGAAATGTTTAAATGGTTATTTTGTTAGGATATACTTTAGTCACCATTCTATCTAAATACACTTTCTTAGTCTCAATGACGAGAGTCTTAACTTTCTACATTCGTAATCGAATGTACATGTCATCTAGAGAGAACCATAAACAAGACTACTACTGAAAAAGAAGGCAGTAAAACCAAATGTGTTCTTTGAGATGAGACTGGTGGGCAAACTAAAGTGCAAATATTTATCACAATGATGCAAGGTGCTGCAATAATGTTTAGGGACTGGAAATTAACATTACATGACTGTTTTGAAATTGAGGGGGTTTCGCGAGCAGATGACATGCGGGAGTGCGAAGGAATTGTCGGTAGCAGTGGGTATAAGGAAAAGGGAAGGAATTACCAGCCTGCAAATAGCATTCCTGCTAAGGTCGTGTGCTACCATTGTAACCAACAGGGACACTTCGCACGTGAGCGCAAGGACAAGGGGAGAGAAATGTCAAATATCTGACGCTAGCTGGCACGCAGGCAAGGTCGCCGCGGTCCCATGCCTAGGGCCTGCAATAGAGTCCGGGCGGTGTCGAACGCTAGATTACCGTTTGCTTGCGTAAGTTTGAACAATGAGCCGGTGTGTGCTCTGATTGATTCTGGCAGTAATATATCTCTTCTCAACTATCGGTGCTCTCATAATGCCATTTTCTGATGCTGCTGATATTACCCTATACTCATCTGACCAAAAATCCTTGTCTTCTTTCCATTTCACCTCACTGACCCCTACTGTATCTAGATGGAGCCTTTGCATTTCCCTTTTCAGATTTTCTAGCTTCCCTACCACGTTCAAGCTTCTGACATTCCATGCCCCAACTCGTAGAGCATTATCCTTTGGTTGATTATTCAATCTTTTTCTCGTGGTCACCTCCAAGCAGTCCCATCCCAAAGATCCAAATGGGGGACTATTCTGGAATCTCTCATCAATGGAGAGATCATCATGATACTTTCTTTTTTACAGGCCACATGTCCTGTGAATACATGTCATGTGTTATTAATGCAGCAGTTTACAATGCCTTCTGGATTCTCATGCCATTGATTAATGCTGATTCCTCTGACTTTAGGGGTAGTTTGCCATCCCAAGGACAAGACAGTGTCCTGAATCTCTGTCCCCTCCTCCACCCTCTTTGACAAGGCCTTGGCAGAATGAGGCTGACTTCTTACTCCAGAAGTCTTTGACTGATTACTAATCAAAATTTAAGTGGTGGGGGATTTCAAATCTGGGACCATTGATGTTATGATTAGTAATCAATGGTGGTACCCCTAAATTGCTGGTTCATCAGATACCACTCTCATGTAATAGCTGCTACAGTTACTTCATTATTGCTGTTGGAAATGTAAATGCCGTGTGGCTAGGGCCTCCTGTCGGGTAGACCGTTTGCCAGGTGCAAGTCTTTCGAGTTGACACCACTTCATTGACTTGCATGTCGATGGGGATGAAATGATAATAAGGACAACACAACACCCAGTCTCTGAGAGGAGAAAATTTCCGACCCAGCTGGCAACAGAACTCGGGCCATTAGGTATGACATTCCATCGCACTGATCACTCATCTACCTGGCAGAATCGTCCTAGGAAACCAGCCACATATTTATCAGTGTACTTGCAATTAAATATTACAATTGTAGCTCCAATCAGGTGACATTCAACAATGAGCGAAGTACCAGAAATACCTCCTCCTGATGGCTGTGGCTTTGGAAGCATCAATTTCAAGCCTTGAAATATCAGTGTCTATAACCTCCTTATGACTGCACATAATTTTTCCACGTAAAATCTCTCATAACCTTACGACTGTCGATATTTTGAAATTCACAGTGTTCCACATCAAATCCATACCTCCTTCAAGGTCGGACACATTTGTTTTCTTTTCACATGTCGTAATATAAATCATAGTAACTTCAGCATAACATTTCTGATTGTCATATATAGTAGGTGTATAGTGCCCGAAAAAAAAATTTGGTATGTCCACACACCAGCTGGATGTCATTTTGCACTGCCCGGTAGCAAAAAACCTCCCGCCATGACCTATTTGTCAAGGAATCAGGGCCACGTTTAGATGGGAGCAAACAGGAGTATGTGACCCGGACGGCAATTTCAGGGGGCGCCAATTCATATTCTTGGGGGGGGGGGGGGGGACTTGTTTCACAAAGCACCCTGCATTTATCGCACGTCAGTCTAACGATTATTCATACTACTTTGAAACGCGCCCCTGTTGGTGTTTGAACATTTTTAACACATTTCAAGTTGATTTCCAAACCAATCGTATGATTAGGGGGGGATTATGGGGATGGGGACTATATAAGTTGAGGTGAATAAACACAAACGGCTGAATGCCGATCGCATGTTTGTTTGTGTGGTTGATTCAGAGTGCGAATATAAGCATTGTTAAAATTATTGGCGAAATTCATACATTTACAATACCAGAGTGGAAATAAACAGCAAGCAGGGATAACAGGCAAGAAAGATCATCTAATATCTACTCGCCGTATCCAAATAAATCAAATTTTCACAAGAAATTTTTGCCAGATCTCTACACTACAAAGGGCCCAGTTAGCAGCCGCATTAAGTTCTATTCTCTGAATAGCGTGCAAAACGCAAAGTACAAACACGTAACAGCGCCTAACCGGAGAATAAATGTGGGATAACTAAACCGCTGATTCTGGCAGCGTTAATGAAGCTAACCAGAGTATAAGTTTTGACAATGTCAAGAATAGTTACAAAATCAGCGATGACAAGATCAACTGTTAGAACAAGGAAGGGACATCACACAACTTGTATGGAAGAACATGGCGATTCCAAATTTATACAAATATATCGTACTACTACTACTACTACTTTTTGATGTCACGCTTGAGAAACTGGAGCATATGAATGAAATGTGAAACTAGTTCCTAACATAAAACTGTTTGCTTGTAGTAGGCCTAACAGGCATTTGATTTTGGAACTTTGTGAATTATATTCTGTAGTGTTAATTATGTAAATGAGGTAGATAAAAATGACCATTTGTGCCAAAACAGTCTTGCTTATTTGGCGTGTGTTACAACAGCTGCAATATTAGAAAGGCTTATTTCGTTTCATCTAACATACAGTGACAAAATAATCAAATCGAGGAACCACACCAGTCTTGAGTACTATTCGTATTAATAGCTTTTTCGGAATTAGATTATTTTGATTTTTCATGTGGCAAAATGTTCGACGAATTTTGATGAGGTGACAGATTTTTTCACAGGAAGTAAAGCATGCCTTGTAAAGCTGTTGCAAGAATAAAGCAAAAAATATGCTTACAATCTACACACGTTTGAATTCCACAGAGCGAAATACATAGATGTCGGACAGAAGAATGCTGTGTGAAAAGGTGTGCACTGCACTTTGGCGTTTTTTTAAATTTATTTATTTTATTATTATTATTTTTTTAAATGGCTCTGAGCACTATGGAACTTAACATCTCAGGTCATCAGTCCCCTAGAACTTAGAACTACTTAAACCTAACTAACCTAAGGACATCACACAAATCCATGCCAGAGGCAGGATTCGAACCTGCGACCGTAGCAGTCGCGCGGTTGCGGACTGAAGCGCCTAGAACCGCTCGGCTACCGTGGCTGGCACCTTGACACACTTGTGACCATCTAACATAGCGCACATTTCCTCGAACATAAGGGTTTTATGTATAAAATTCTTCAGAAAGATGTGCGCTACAAAATGAAAATAGTTTTGAAAAACTGATTTTTTTATTTATTTATTTTTTACACTTTTGACGTATCTCAAACGCTTGGGGGTGGGGGTGCGGGATGGGGGGCACTATCAAGTTTTTACCCCGGTTCGGAAATATCATAGATCTGGGGCCGCAAGGAATGAAGGCTGTAATCACAATTAAAAACTCCTAGCACCTTTTTTTTTATTTCCTCGATTTCGTCACTTCCACAAAACTTTTCGTGTTTGTAATACTTGTAAATCCAGCCAACACACAGTGACGTCTTATTATGTTTGAACTGCGAAGTCGGGGTTTGTGTTAGTGCATTCCATATTCACAAGCATAACTATTGTAGACCTACCACCCAGATCATACAGATTTCTCCGACTAAGAAATCAGTTCGTGTACAATATGCTATAGCACATCCTTAGGAATTAATTTTCAGGGCCAAACAAATGGGCAGAGAAACGTTCGCATATGGTAAAACTGTTTTGTATCAATTCTCAGCACACTAAGTTCCTATTGCTAAGCACTGTAGCTGTTTAGCGCTTTGGAGGAGGAGGATCATCGCGAAACAGATCTGTTGCAGCAGGCAAAATTGAGTTTGTTATGAAAAAAAAAAAGAGCTTGTTGGACCATCATACAAAGATTTTTGTTTGGTACATGTATGAGAAACAGTGTCTTAATGATACATACCTGTTTTGATTCTATAACACGTGTGTGGGAGCAGGATTTTCAAAAGTAATACAGCAGCCTCCTATAGGCTTGAATGCTTTATTCAAAGCATTGAGACTTCTGTTTGTCCCTCAAGCGCACCAGCTTAATGTGACTGAATAACTACTATAAATCCATCGTCATTCTATTATTCAACTTCCAGTGTGTGCAGAGTGTCCATGAATAGGCTAATGCCGTAATCCTAATAGTGAATTTGAGAAGTGGTACTGAGTGTATCGTGCAAAGTATGGTCACGAATGCTGAGGTTCATGCTTTAGTTACCACTATTTCAAAGCTATTGAAGGTGAATAGTGGCCGGACAACTTTGCTTTATTCAAGAACACAGCTACGCCCACACATTAGAAAAAATGTTCTATAAGAGCTTAATTCCTCAGTGTATTACAATTAGCCTTGATTACTAGGGATTCACTGGGAAAAGAGAGTGCTACTGCTTACAACATGTCTGAGCGGATGAAATAAATAAATGTGCATAATGAGCTTTCAGATATTTATATGAAACGGTTTAAGAGTTGTCACCACGTGAACGCTCTTTAGTACTACCTGTTCCCTACACTACTTGTGCCATTATTATGTGATGTATCGCACAGTTTCTATTTGCTACCTGACGTATTTAAAAAGGATGAATTCAGTTCAAAGTATGAGTCCTGCTTTAAGCACTATGACTTGAACGTGCGATGCCAAATTGATTGACCACCATCAATTAAGATGTATTGTGTTAGATGTATAGCTGAAAAGATCAATAACAATAAATCATAATATCTGTTCCATACTCAAGTAAGATGCTACTACTCCTTTTAATGAGGTATTGCTTTAAACCATGGTTTTTATGATGATGAGCGTAGACAGTTCATATTTAAAGGTGTTGAGGACATAGAAGATACTGGTACAATCGAGACGTTCTCAGCAAGCATTGCTTTACAGAAGTCTTTCAAGCACCTCAGCCCCAGCGCCTTGAAGTGATTCCTTCCTGACACATACCTCTACTTGGAGGAATTCCGACCAACCTGTCCAAACCTGTTGACCGAGGTATACCTGAATACAGCGCTCCTGTTGGGTAATGCTGAGCAGGTGTTCCAGGATACTGAGTTCCTATTGGCTGACACTGAATCACTCAAGATATATAAAGCCTACAGCATTCACTCCCAGCCTCAATTCACCAAAAGACGCGCTAGGAAGCCGCCACTGAACGGCGAGCGGTGTCTGGCCTACAACCATGCTGAAAAGGCCTCGGGGACTCCTTCAAGAAGCAGTTTCAACTGGCAGAACCCCAGGAAGATGAAAATGAAGAGGTAGTCCGTCGTCAACTGGCTGTCTTCATCAATGCTGAGGAGGACCCAGAGGACGAACTCCCACTTTTCACCCCCGAAGACGTGGCAAAAGTAATTAGGTCCCTCCCAACAAAAAATGCTCCAGGAGACGACAGAGTCACCAACCAACTAGTCATAAAACTCGGCTATCAAACACCTCATGAACGTCTTCAACGAGATTACTCATACCCGCGAGATCCCAGCTTACTGGAAGTACGCGGAAGTGGTCACGATACACAAACCAGGGAAAGATCCTTTATTGCTGCAGCACTACAGGCCGATTAGCCTCTTGACAACTCTCAGCGAGATCTATGAGTGCCTCCTGCTAATACTCATACGAGATCACATCACCAGCGAGCGACTTCTGCCGGATTTCCAATTCGGAATCCAACAGAAGCACTCCGCTCCACAACAGATCATGAGACTGGTGGAAGCAGCCACAGAGGGCTTCAACCACAGAGGCTGCTTGATGTAGCCAAAGCCTTCGACTCAGTATGGCATAAAGGGCTACTATACAGGTTATACATATGGGGGGTTCCCAGGAGCTTAGTTATGGTAATCCAAAGCTCTCTCACGAACATAACTTTCTCTGTCAAGGTAGAAACAGCCACCTCCACCAAAAGGCGTATTTGTGCTGGAGTGCCACAGTGATTGGTCCTGGGGCCGTTTTGTACTGTCTGTACACTACGGACACCACCACAGCCCACCACCCCCACCCCTCCGGTGCACACCGCACAATATGCTGACGACACAGCCTTTCACACCCGTAATGCGAATAAGGACCTGATCATTCGTAGGCAACAAAGGGTTTTAGATGACACAGAAACCTGGGCCCGTCGCTGGCGCATCACCATCTACCCAGAAAAGACACAGGCTATGCTGATCACACGGAGACTTGGGAGACACAGAACCCCAAAACGCCCCCCACTCGCGCGAGTTAGTTGTTAGTTTGATTCATCTAACATGAAGCGTTCAGCGACGTCAGGCTATGTGATGGAGGCAAAACTCACATACTCTATTAGTTTGTGTGATGCGCACGCCGATTTGGTGCTGTATACAAAGCAACTAGTTCCGCGAGGAGGCTCCAATTCAAAACTGATGACACTGCTGGGGAATAAGTGGAGATATATATTATTCTACAGCAGTGTCCCAGCTTGGAAATGGAGCTGGTTAGAATCACCTGGGCCCTCTCTTTCAGGCAGTCCCCCTGGTTGATGTAGTATATTGATTTGAATACGAGACAATTTTTGGCAAAACAATGGAGACTTTGAGGGAATGATGTGAAATTTTGATTAGAACCGAAAGGGAATGCTTGCTATGGAGTAAGAAAATGCATCACCAGACCAAATTGTAAGCAAGTCACCATATTCAAGAAGAACTTTGTTGCTGTGGAGGTGGTGAAGACTGCAGTAGAGTTAATGAAACCTATTTATGTGGGGATGTGCGTACTAGACCTATCCAGACTCCACATGTGCCACTTTCATTATGAGTTTGCAAAAACTCATTCTGCAGATCCTGAACTACTTTAAATGCATACAGATAGCCTCATCTATTGGGGGGAAAACTGTGATCCATATAAAGTAACGAGGTACCACAGTAATGAATTTGACACGTCCTTATGCGAGGCCAATAATCCTTATGGTATTGTTCCATAGAACAAGAAAGTTATCAGCCTTATGAAAGATGAGGCGAATGGATTGCTGATTAAGGTGTTTGTAGGTCTGCGATAAAAAATGTATGCTTACTGCATATTGGAAGGTGCCACCCAGAGGTGGATTAAGGGTGAGTGCCGCATGGCATTGAGAGCCCTCTCTAATGAAGACTATTTGCGGTGCCTGTACAGCCATGTTTCAGTTGCTGCACCACAGCCACCGCAAATGATACAGCAAACTAGTATTCGGCACTGTATAAACCAGAAAAAGTATAAAAAAAGTTTTAAAAATGTAGAAAGCATAAACGAATGTTTGTATATTTATTTATTTATTCAAACTTGGCATTTGTGTACTGTATAAATATATCCATGCACCGTGTGCATCATGTAAATAGAATAGTTTTTAAGTTTCACCTGTCACTAGCTTTCCAAGACTGATTAGTTTTTAAGTGTACACAGACCATTAGAATTACTATTTACCCTATTGGAACTGTGGAATTTATTCTAGTAAATAAAGTATCTCTGCACTAGTTTTTAGCGCAGATTTATAAAAAATTGTAAAATATTCTCATTCAATACTATTGGAAAAATTTTTTAAAAGTATTCTCGAGCAGTCTTACTGTTGTAGCATGTAAGTTAAAGGTGTGTCTGTATTGAAATATCAGATTCAAATTGTATCTCAAGAATTAAACTGTATCTCAAGAACTGAATTGTATCTTAAGATCTGAACCATATCTCAAAAATCAAATTATGTGTGTGTCAACTGAATAAATGAAAAAAATTGTTTCCATATGTCTTTGTTGTTTCTGTTGTTGTTTACAAAAGAAATCCTATCCCTTATTGCATCGTATATATAAAGTACGTGCATGACACAAATGACATTAGTTTTTCTGAAGAGGAGTGCTATAAAGGAGGTGAAGTTTAATACGATGGGAGATAACAAAATATATGGAAGGGTTGTGTAAGATTAAAAAAAAATAAAAATAAAAAAAAAAAATTAAGAAAAGTTCAAATGTGTGTGAAATCTTATGGGACTTAAATACTAAGGTCATCAGTCCCTAAGCTGACACATTACTTAACCTAAATTATCCTAAGGACAAACACACACACCCATGCCCGAGGGAGGACTCGAATCTCCGCCGGGACCAGCCGCACAGTCCGTGACTGCAGCGCCTGAGACCGCACGGCTAATCTCGCGCGGCTGTAAGATTACGCCTATCGTGTAGCACGAATAGGCTTTTGGGAGCAGGAGGCATGACCCTTGTCTGCTTCCAAAGATATCTAACAAAAATTTCTATTAAAAAAAAAAAAACAAGGGGAACAAACATCTTATCAAAAAAAAATTCATTTATTCCTCACCCTACTTAAAAATAATTTTACATTTTCATAAGCAGACACTGCAATACTATTTTCACACATCGTCTTTTTGAGTCGATGAAGAGTAGAGCATCCATAGAATTGCAGGTCTTGAATAGCAGCAAGCATGAAAATTTGACGTATCCCTGAGATTATCTCCTTCCCCTTCACGTAGATGATGGTACTCGTGTGATCAAAAGGTCAAAGCAACATCACCGTATCTTTATAGTGTATGCCAGGATCATCCCAGTGAATTCAATGGTATAACAGTGTTAGTCACATTGCACTCTTCTGTGTTTTAGCACACTCCACATCCTTGAAATACTTTAGTGATGCGATGTTTGCTGAGAATCCCGAATCTCTGTGTACGCAGTATCTTCAAATACAAACCGTCTACACTCATCATCATATAAATCATGAAGTAAAGCAATAGGTTATTAAAAAAACTGGTAGCATCTTACTTGGACATGGAACAGACATAATGATTTATTATTATAGATCTTTTCAGCTATACATCAAACACAATGTATCTTAATTGATGGTGGTCCATCAATCTGGAATCACGCGCGTTCGAGTCATAGTGCTTAAAGCAGGGCTCGTACTTTGAACACGTAGTAGTAAAGAGCGTTCACATGGTGACGGCTCTTAAACTATTTCATATAAATATCTGAGAGCACATTATGCACATTTATTTATTTCATCCGCTCAGACATGTTGTAAGCAGTAGCACTCTCTTTTCCCAGTGAATCCCTAGTAATCAAGGCTAATTGTAATACACTGAGGAATTAAGCTCTTATAGAACATTTTTTCTAATGTGTGGGCGTAGCTGTGTTCTTGAATAAAGCAAAGTTGTGCAGCCACTACTCTCCTTCAATAGCTTTGAAATAGTGATAACTAAAGCATGAGCCTCAGCACTCGTGACCATACTTTGCACAATACACTCAGTACCACTCCTCAAATTCACTATTAGAATTACAGCATTAGCTTATTCACAGACACCCTGGGCACACAAAGTTGAATAACTGAATGAGGATGGATCTATAGTAGTTATTTAGTTATATAAGAAGTCTATCGTACACTTTGAATAAAGCGTTCTTTGCATTTAAGACTGTAGGTGGTTTCTACATAACATGGCATTGCCTTTGAAAATCCAGCTCCTACACACATGGGTATAGGATCTGAACAGGTATGTATCATTAAGTTACTATGGCTTATGTTCCGACGTGTGCATTGCGAATTTCAACATAACAATAATCATAAGAGTAAAAGAGATTTTATGTTGAAAAATTATGTGCAGTCAAATGGAGGTTATAGATACTGATATTTCAAGGCTGAAAATTGATATTTACAGAGCCACAACCTTCAGGAGGAGGTACAGTATTTGGATACAGAATGGATAAGAGCTGGACATCATTCCGAAAATGAGGCCGCACACAGGAGACAGTCCACGGAAATTTCTCAACATCAAAGCAAAATGTTTATGCAGAGTGGATTGTTCGTGATATTTACATCTAGTATGATAGTTTCTTTTTCATTATTCCCATGTATCAGTCCCAGTTGCACTACTACTACGTTTTGTGTAAATAACACATCAATACTACCACTATTGCTGATATTACTGCTATTGCCATAAATATAACACAAATGCAGATTTTTAAGACAACCCACGTTGGCAGGTCTGATTCGAAACTGCTTGGAGGGCTGAGGTAGTACCAATGTCGATAGTCTGTAACACAATGAGCACACTCCCACAGGAACATCTTTTGAGAGGTCATTTCCTAAGGACGAAATATCATCGCTGGTAATAAGGGGCTACTATAAATGAGTCATTCGTTTTAGGCGTTCTATATTTATTGAAGTATTACTGTACAAACAAGACCGATGCATGAATAGAAAACTCACCGAATTACCATTGTTCCCACCAGTTGCCGTTACGAATGCAGTGCCCTGACAAAATGACGACAAAGCAATAAAAGAGTTTTTGTTTGATGGAATGCGCGAGATGTTTCCATTGATCTGAAATGGTTAATCGCCACAATCTGAAAACCCCCATGAAATCGTGGTGGATGAACGAGATTCACCAAAGGTTAAGGGGCTCCGGAAAGGCTCAAAATCATGAAAAGTTCAATTTTTACTTTTTTGCGTTTTCTGAATCTGCAGACTATTACCTTTTAATAGATATATAATTTATTCAATTCCAAAGACTACAACTATTTTTAAATTTTTTTTGAAATAGTGTTCTACATGGGCGAGACCCACTGTGGCGCTGTTAAACTGCTGTCAAATGGTGTTATTATTAACGTCCGTGTTCATCAGGTACATTTTAGTGATGTGAGATAAAGTATGTGTTGTGGCTAACCTGTGATGGTTCAATATATATCGCTGGTGTGATTGTCGATTGTTTCATGTTTATTTACTCTGTCGTTATCTCGAAACTATTTGTAATTAATTCTGTTTCTTGAGTCTATGTTTTGTTGAAGTATAATAATGAGTAAAAGTAAAGTTATTAGAAATCCTCTGAAGGCTTTTAAGAAAAGGAGAAATGTTGGAAAGCCAAAGGTATGTGTTATTACTGTAAACAATAAAGACGATGACCAAGTGAGTGAACCTAACCTATCAAGTACACCTGCCCATAGCAGTCAAAGTGGGAAAGAAAATACTTCACAGAAGAAGCTTGGTTCAATGAGTGAAAACTATGAAAGTTTTATGGGCGAATCGGATGTGAATGAAATATTTGATATGTCGGTTCTCAAAGGAATTTTTTCAAACTGTGTAAGATGTATTCATTGTAGTGAAGTTGGTCTGGAACTCTCCATAATAAAGCGTGTAGGACTTGCTAGTGAAATACAACTGAAATGTAATAAGTGTTCATACATGACCACCTTTTGGAACAGTGTTGCAGTAACTACAACTGAAGAAAATGGTAGCAAAATCTATGAACACAACATTAGATTTGTTTATTCCTTGCGTTCAGTTGGTAAGGGTACTACTGCAGGTGCAATTTTCTGTGGCATCATGAATCTTCCAAATCCCCCAACGAAGTTTACGACCTATAATAAATTAATAGGGTCTAAAGTAGAAGATGTCTGTATAGAATCTATGAAGAACGCTGTGGAAGAGGCAGTAATGGAAAATAATGGTAACAGAGATTTGACTGCAGCGTTCGATGGTACCTGGCATAAACGGGGACACACATCTCTTCATTGTGTAGTATCTGCCACCAGTATGTATGCAGGGAAAGTTTTAGATGTAGCAGTAATATCAAAGTATTGTAGATGTCCACAAAAATATAAAGGTACACATGAAAATAATTGCAAAGCTAACTATAGTGGCAGTAGTGGAGGAATGGAAGTGGCTGGTGTTGCCAGTATATTCCAGTGTTCTGAGGCGTGTGATAAAGTGTGATATGTTAATTACATTGGTGACGGTGATTCTAAAAGTTTCAAACATGTTCAAGGACTGAAGCCCTATGGTGATGATGTTGTAGTGCAGAAATTTGAGTGTATTGGACACGTACAGAAGCGAATGGGAACAAGACTTCGGCGACTGAAAGCTTCGTAAAAAAAAAAACTCAGTGATGGTAAAGGGTTGGATGGGAAGGGAAGGTTAACTGACAGTGTAATTGACAAAATACAGAACTATTATGGAATGGCTATTAGGCAAAATACACAAAGTGTCGACGAAATGAAGAAGGCTGTTTGGGCTCTTTTTTTTTCATACTTCTTCAACCGATGAAAATCCCCAACATACCTTGTGTCCCAAAGAAGAAGACAGTTGGTGTAAATATAACAAAGGATTGCTAACTGGTGAAGTGTACACTCACAAGCATAGTCTGCCTCATGCAATAATGGAGGTGATAAAACCTATTTTCAGAGACTTAGCAGCACCTGAACTGTTGAAAAAGTGTATTCACGGAAAAACTCAAAACCCCAATGAAAGTGTAAATAGTGTTGTATGGTCGAGAATCCCCAAGACTGTATTTGTTGGAATAGAAACACTTCACTTTGGTGTGTATGATGCTGTTGCGACTTTCAATGATGGCAACATTGTAAGGTGCAAGATATTTAGAAATATGGGAATGAAGATAGGTTCTAACATGGTACGAGCGATGCTTGCTTTAGACAAGGAAAGCCTTCGGGCTGCAGACAGGGCTGTAAAGAGTCTAGAAATACAAGCAAGAGTAAACAGGAGGAGGAACAAGAGGAAGCTGGAGGAGGAGTTTGCAGAGGATGAAGATAATCCATCCTATGGACCTGGAATGCACTAAAAAGTTAATCCAATCTTTGTCGCTCGATTCCCAAAACTTTTATTTTCTCATACTAATTACATGTTTTCTAAGGATCTTCCAAACATATTTGTTTCAAACTTTCAGTAAATGTTACACAGTACCTTCTGCATAATTTAACACAGCCTTTTTCCAAAAAACTGTATATTTTTGAATATATAAATAAAAAATTGCACAAAAATGTTGTGAATTTTCATTACAATTGAAAAAAAATCATCTTTAATAACTGAACTAAAATTTTGTAAAATCCCTGCGTTAAGTTGTAGCCCATATTCCAATAAATAATCTGTAAAAAGTTCAACTTCCTACCTCAATACTTTGTGAGGAAAGATGTAATTTATAAGCGTTATTTTAACATTGCAAGTATAGGGCGTTCCGGAGTCCCTTAATGTTTTCTGTGAAATGTTAGAGACAAAGCCGTATGGGCGTTTTTCTTCAGCGAGAAGACAGTGACGGGGAACTCTTAACTCGAAATGTTGCACTTGTGATTGTTTCCACAAGTTGCTGGTTACGAGAATTTCATGTTCCAGCAGGAAGGGGCATCCCCTCATTGGCGTATCGAAGTCCGTCACTAGCTACGCGTCTAACTTCCGCATCGCTAGATTGGGTGGAGTGGTGAAGATGACGTGCCTCTGTTGCCTTGGGCTTCCTGGTCGCCAGCTCTAGCGTCTTGTGGGTTTTATCCTTTGGTGGTACATCAATAACCGAGTTTACATACCCCCATTGCTAAGAACTCTGGAACAGCTCAGAGAACGCAACAACGCTGCTGTGACAACCGTTGACAGGATATTGCTACTTAATGGATGGAACGAATTTGACTACTGCATGAACAGGTGTCTTGTGACAGGAGGGTACTCACACAACATTTATGGAGTGCAAAATGCAAACTTAGTGAGCCGACGGTTATCTTCATGCATCAATCATATTTGTACATGTAGCAGTCTAGAACTATCAGTTTAATAAGTCACAGTTGCAAAATACTAACATGATTCTTTAGACAATTGGAAAAACTGGTAGAAGCAGACCTCGGGGAGGATCAGTTTGGATTCCGTAGAAATGTAGGTACATGCGAGGCAATACTGACCCTAAGAGTTATTTTAGATGCTAGGTAAAGGAAAGGCAAAGCTATGTTTCTAGCATTTGTAGACTTAGAGAAAGCTTTTGACAATTCTGACTGGAATACTCTCTTTCAATTTATGAAGGCGGCAGGGGTGAAATACAGGGAGCAAAAGGCTATTTACAATTTGTACTGGAACCAGATGGCAGTCATAAGAGTCGAGGGGCAGGAAAGAGAAGCAATGGTTGAGAAGCGAGTGAGACAAGGTTGTAGCCTATTCCCGATGTTAATCAATCTGTACATTGTACAAGCAATAAAGAAAAATTTGGACTAAGAACTAGAATCCAGGGAGAAGAAAAATACATCTTAGGTTTTGCCGATAACACTGTAATTCTGTCAGAGACAGCAAAGGACTTGGATGAATAATTGAACGGAATGGATAGTGTCTTGAAAGAAGGATAAAAGATGAACATCAACAAAAGCAAAACGAGGGCAATGGAATGTAGTCGAATTATATCAGGTAATGCTGAGGAAATTATATTAGGAAACGACACACTTAAAGTAGTAGATGGGTTTTGCAACTTGGGAAGCAAAATAACTGATGATGATCGAAGTAGAGAGGATGTAATATGTAAACTGGCAATGGCAAGGAAAGCGTTTCTGAATAAGAGAAATGGTTCAGATGGCTCTGAGGACTATGGGACTTAATGCTGAGGTCATCAGTCCCCTAGAACTTAGAACTACTTAAACTTGACTAACCTAAGGACATCACACACATCCATGCCCGAGGCAGGATTCGAACCTGTGACCGTAGCGGTCGCGCGGTTCCAGACTGTAGCGCCTAGAACCGCTCGGCCACCCCGGCCGGCAATAACAGGAAGCTGTTAACATCAAGTACGGATTAAAGTGTCAGGAAGTCTCTTCTGAAAATATTTGTATAGATCATAGCCATATAAGGAAGTCAAATGTGGACGATAAATAGGTTAGGCAAGATAGAAACTTTCTAAATGTGGTGCTACAGAAGAATGACGCAGATTAGATGGGTAGATCACGTAACTAGTGAGGAGCTACTGAACAGAATTGGGGAGAAGTGGAATTTGTGGCACAACTTGAGTAGAAAAAGGGATCGGTTGGTAGGGCACATTCTGAGGCATCAAGCGATCACCAGTTTAGTATTGTAGGGAAGTGTGGGGGGTAAAAATCATAGACGGAGGCCAAGGGATGAATACACTAAGTAGATTCAGAAGGATTATGTTGCATTAGTTACTTACTCCGAGATAAAGAGGCTTGCATAGGATACAGTAGCATGGAGAGCTGCATCAAATCATTTTTTCGACTAAAGACTACAACAACAACAACAACACCACAAGTAGTCTGGAAAATATAGTTCTTTGAAAACAAATGAATCATTAATAAAATGGTCCGCACGTACCGTGGTGGTGAGCATAGAGGTGTCGATGTCGTCGAGAGACAGGTCCTGCAGCGAGGTGGTCATGTTGGCAGCGCTGGCGTCGCTCATGTTGACTCCCGCACCGGCGCCCAACGCTCGCCCGGCGCCCGGATCTCGTGACGTCGGCGCCTCCTGTCACAAATCAGGGCCAGTTTCGTCTAACGAAAGTGTTGTAGTTGCATTAAACAAGGCGACCGAAACAATACACAAACGCAACACGTTAGGTTGCAACACACTAACACGAATTATTTGTAGAAGTATGAAAAAACTCCTAGAAGCCGTTCTAGGGGAAGATCAGCTTGGGTTCTGGAGAAACGTGGGAACACGCGAGGACCCTACGACTTATCTTAGAAGATTGAGTGAGGAAAGGCAAACTTAATCTTTATAGCTTTTGTAGATTTGGGGAAAGCTTATGACGATGTAGACAGCAATACTAGTTGAAATTCTGAAGGTAAAAACAAAAATAACCACAGCGTCCCCTCTTTCCGTCCCATAATGGGTAAGGGTGATGCATGTTACAGCTTCTCACTTGCTAATGTTGTCCAGATCGAATTAGCGACTAATCTGATGCAAGTTAGTTAGGTCGTCCGCTAGCAACACCGACTCCAAGGAAGGCCTCGGCGCTTGTTGGTGACGTCACGTCAGCTAGGCACGGCGAACGCCAGGTCTGTTGCAGGCAGAAACGCCTGGGCGTGCTTATCACTATAAATCTCTTATTTTTGGACAAAATGTTTGATATTGTTTTGGATTCTGCAGTTTTATTTAGATGAAAGATTTTCTTACTATCGTAAAGCTGCAAATGAAGATCATTATTCTGTATCACTGAATCCTGTCGAAACAAACGTAGATCAATACGAGAAGACGCTTTGCCCCATTGCGAGCTTCGGAAATTTTACATTCAAGTAACTATATTTACTTGATCGATATTGTTATTGAAACTTGCCCCAACCCCCTTACAATGAACTCGTTTCTTTTATTTATTTATTTATTTTAGTTTGACATCACCACTGGAAATGTGAACTAATTTACATGTGTAAATGTCCAACTGTTCCAGTCATTAGATTACAGTCGTTTTCAACGAAAGGAATTCTAAACAGGAAACAAAATACCTTCATACATCGAAACTACTGCTGAGCTTAAACTTTTTAAACATGCACATTAGGAAATATAGCCGGCCGAAGTGGCCGTGCGGTTAAAGGCGCTGCAGTCTGGAACCGCAAGACCGCTACGGTCGCAGGTTCGAATCCTGCCTCGGGCATGGATGTTTGTGATGTCCTTAGGTTAGTTAGGTTTAACTAGTTCTAAGTTCTAGGGGACTAATGACCTCAGCAGTTGAGTCCCATAGTACTCAGAGCCATTTGAACCATTTAGGAAATATAAATATTCCCCTCTTGCAACTAAAAGGAGAAACTTTATAAGATAAAAAAAATTTATTTGATAAAACAAGTATCTCTCTTTTGCCTCTTCTTCTGTCCCCCACCCCCTCCCCCAACGTGTACAATCGCAAGATATTTCATTAATATTCAGTGCTCCTCACCCCATAGTCAACCAAGATACCTAAAGAAGAGCGCCAGAAGAGCACAGTTTCTTGTAAAAGCAACGCAGTACAAACGTAACTTCCTCAGATTTACAGATAAGGTAAGGAAGCACGAATTCTGTTGCTGCTGGACCATGAAGTTGTTTTTGTATGTCAATCCTTAAAACAGGTGGAAATTTAAGTTCAGGAGTACACTATTCGTTATGAAGTGTAATGAATTGCACAATTAATTGATTGCAGAAATCTCTCAAAACAATGTGTGTTGGTCAACTACCGCCAGTAGTTTCACATTTTCCTGTGTCAGAGAGGGAGACACCACCATTATGAGTATGCCTGCAACAGACCTGGCGTTCACCGTGCCTAGCTGACGTGACGTCACGAACAAGCGCCGAGGCCTTGCCGCTAGTCGATGACGACCTCTGTTGCCCACGTAAGTGGAAAATAGCGCCGGAAGTTTTCTTCACCTGTGGTAGTCCCGTAAACAGTAGACAGTACATACGTCGTCGCATGATATCTACACAGCAAGCACAACGTCGTCTGTAGATTAGCCTAGGTGCCTGCCCACAATAATGTTGCCGCGTTCACGTAACATGATATCCTGTGCTGTACCCGTCCTGTGTGTGATCGCCACTCAGCTCAGTACGAGTCCTGACGACATCATATAATGCAGCATGACAAGCTGTCCAGGTGCCGAGCTCCCAGCAACGAACCCTGTAACAGAACGATATCTATTTCTAGTTCAGTTGTTTGTACGCATGTTGCTGTAGAGTGTATAGAAACTTCTAACGATACCCTGTGAACTAACTATATAAAGACGTCGACACTTTTTTTCTGTCTACGGATGACTGCCGATGAAAGGCAGGTCTTAAGGGACCAAACTGCTGAGGTCATCGGTCCGTGAGCTTACACACTATTTAATCTAACGCAAACTAACTTACGCTACGGACGACACACACACCAATGCCCGAGGGAGGACTAACCTCGGACGGGGGGAGCCGCGCAGACCGCGACAAGACGCCTCAGACCTCGCGGCTAATGGGACGGAAATGGTACGTGTGGTGTACACGTGCAGAAAGAGAGAAAAACTGGATGATTTATCAAGAGAAAGAGTTTCACAAATTGAGCAAGTCAATAAAGCATTGGTACATCTCTTGTCACTATGCAAGCTCTTATTCGGCCTGCCATCGATTGTTGTATGTTCTCCTGAGGTATGTCGTGGCAAATTCAGTTCAAGTGGCACTTCAGATAGTCAAAATCCCCATCTGGTTAGAGGGTACAACACAAGCAGCGAAGGTTATATACAGCTTGCACAGAAACCAGACGCCAGTTATAAAGAGTCGAGAGGCTTGAAAGGGAAGCAGTTGTCGGGAAGGGAGTGATACAGGGCTGTAGCTTATACACAATGTTATTCATTCCGTACATTGAACAAGCACCAAAGGAAACTAAAGGAAAATTCGGGGAAGGAATTGAAGTTCAGACAGAAGAAATAAAAACTTTGAGGTTTGCCATTGATATTGTAATTCTGTCAGAGACAGCAAAGGTTTCGGAAGAGTAGTTGAATGGAATGGACATTGTCTTGGAAGGAGGATGTAAGATGAGTAATAACAAAACGAAAACAAGATAGTGGAATGTGGTCTAAATGTCAACAAAGGTTTCGGGAGAGTAGTTGAATGGAATGGACATTGTCTTGGAAGGAGGATATAAGATGAATAATAACAAAACGAAAACAAGATAGTGGAATGTGGTCTAAATGTATCAGGCGATGCTGAGGGAATTAGATTAAGAAACGACACACTGAAAGTAGTAGGTGAGTTTTGCTATATGGACAGCAAAGTAACTGATGATCTATGAAGTAAAGAGGATATAAAATGTAGACTGGCAATGGCAAGAAGAGAGTTTCTGAAGAAGATAAATTTGTTAGCATGGGATATATATTTAAGTGCTAGGAAGTCTTTTCTGAAGATATTTGACTGGAGCGTATCTTGTATGTTAGTGAAACGTGGACGATAAAAAGTTCAGACAAGAAAAGATTACAAGTTTTGAAATGCGGTACTACAGAAAAATGCAGAAGATTAGGTGGGTAGGAAATGTAACCAATGAGGAGATTCTGAATAGAATAGGGGAGAAAGAAATTTGTGGCATAACTTACCTGGAACAAGGGGTAGGACATGTTCTAAGACATCAAGAGATCGCAAATTTACGAGTAGTACTGGAGGGAAATGGGGGGAGAGGGGGAAGAACTGTAAAGGGAGACAAAGAGATGAATGGTGTAGTAGTTATTCGGAAATGAAGACACTTGCATTGCATGAAGTACCGTGGAGAGATGCATCAAACTGGTCTTCGGATTAAAGACCGCAACAACAACAACAACAACAACAACAACAAAAATGTGTTCTTTGTCAGCATTCTCTGTAGAGTTCCAAAGGTTTTTTGTCTGCTATTCAACTGGAGTTTCTCCAGTTATTTGGAATGTGTATTGCGGTTAGTAATTCGTCTAATGTCATAAGTCACTGTAATTGTCTTAGATGATTTCAATTATTTTATCAAAACTGTCCACCTTCCATAAGTGTGTAGCAGCCCTATATCTGATCCCTACCGCCTCGCGCAGTGACTCCAAGGAGGCAGTGCCGAGAGCCCCAAATTGCCGAAACCACGCTCGCCTCTGCCCACGCCTCACAGCAGTCCTGCTTAATACGAAGGCGAGTCTGATTGCCTGAGTGCTGGCTGTAAACGAACTACTGGCTCATCTAGCGCACCGTGTATCGTCTTATCACTGTTAAATGTAATTCGTAGCACGTAGTTTTCAGTGTAGGTCCTTTTTACCTCGTGCAGTAATTTCTGTGCTTTAACAGTCGCAGTTGTTAAATATCGTGTCATTCTTTGTCTGGCGATGTTGGTGTTGTCAAAAATGAGTCGTGAAATATTATGTAGCATTCCACATAACATTACGTTCAGTTTTGTTCACTGCAACTGGTAATTTGTATAATGTGTACACACTTACACGAAAAAAATAATCGACGCCCAACTAAGGAGTTACGAAAATTTGTCACAAATTGATACTGATTTACTGGCATCGAAGGAAAATGCAAAATTTAATCTCTGGCGGCCTATGGATGAATGTGTACTCTGCAGCGCGATTCCACCTCGCAGCTGGCAAGGACAGTAAACAGCGGACATATCGATACCCCCCATGGACCATGGACCTTACCGTTCGTGGGGAGGCTTGCGTGCCTCAGTGATAAGAGATAGCCGTACCGTAGGTGCAACCACAACGGACGGATATCTGTTGAGAGGCCAAACAAACGTGTGGTTCCTGAAGAGAGGCAGCAGCCTTTTCAGTAGTTGCAGGGGCAACACTCTGGATGATTGATCTGGCCTTGTAACAATAACCAAAACGGCTTTGCTGTGTTAGTACTGCGAAGGGCTAAAAGCAAGGGGAAGTACAGCCGTAATTTTTCCCGAGGGCATGCAGCTTTACTGTATGGTTAAATGATGATGGCGTCCTCTTGGGTAAAATATTCCGGAGGTAAAATAGTCCCCCATTCGGATCTCCGGGCGGGGACTACTCAGGAGGACGTCGTTATCAGGAGAAAGAAAACTCGCGTGGAATGTCAGATTCCTTAATCGGGCAGGTAGGCTAGAAAATTTCAAAAGGGAAATAGATAGGTTTTAGTTAAATATAGTAATAATTAGTGAAGTTCGGTGGCAGGAGGAACAATACTTCTGGTCAGGTGAGTACTTGGTTATAAATACAAAATCAAATAGGGGTAATGCAGGAGTAGCTTTAATAATGAATTAAAAAAATAGGAGTGCGGGTAAGCTACTACAAACAGCATAGTGAACGCATTATTGTGGCCAAGATAGACACGAAGCCAGCGTCTACCACAGTAGTACAAGTTTATATGCCAACTAGCTCCGTAGATGACGAAGAGATCGAAGAAACGTATAAAAGAAATTATTCAGATAGTGAAGGAAGATGAAAGTTTAATAGTCATGGGTGACTGGAATTCGATAGTAGGAAAAAGAAGAGAAGAAAACGTAGTAGGTGAATATGGAATGGGGGTAAGAAATGAAAGAGGAAGCCGCCTGGTAGAATTTTGCACAGAGCATAACTTGATCAATGCTAACACTTGGTTCCAGAATCATGAAAGAAGGCTGTATCCACAGAAGAGGCCTGCAGATACTTGAAGGTTTCAGATAGATTATAAAATGGCAAGACAGAGATTCAGGAATCAGGTTTTAAATTGTAAGGCATTTCCAGGGGCATATGTGGACTCTGACTGTAGATTAAAACTGAAGAAACCGCAAAAAAGTGGGAATTTAAGGAGATAGGACGTGGATAAAATCACAGAACCAGAGGTTGTAGAGAGTTTTAGGGAGAGCATTAGGGAACGATTGACAGGAATGGGGAAACGAATACAGTAGAAGAAGAATGGGTAGCGAAAGGCTGTTTACAATTTGTACAGAAACCAGATGGCAGTTATAAAAGTCGATGGGCATGAAAGGGAAGTACTGGTTGGGAAGGGAGTGAGACAGGGTTGTAGCCGATCCCCGATGTTATTCAATCTGTATACTGAGCAAGCAGTAAAGGAAAAACAAAAGAAAAATTCGGAGTAGGAATTAAAATCCATAGAGAAGAAATAAAAACGTTGAGGTTCCCCGATGACATTGTAATTCTGTCAGAGACAGCAAAGGACCTGGAAGAGCAATTGAACGGAGTGAACAGTGTCTTGAAAGGAGGGTATAAGATGAACATCAACAAAAGCAAAACGAGTATAATGGAATGTAGTCGAATTAAGTCGGGTGATGCTCAGGGAATTAGATTAGGAAATTAGACACTTAAAGTAGTAGATGAGTTTTGCTATTTGGGGAGCAAAATAACTGATGATGGTCGATGTAGAGAGGATATAAAATGTAGACTGGCAATGGCAAGGAAAGCGTTTCTGAAGAAGAGAAATTTGTTAACATCGAGTATATATTTAAGGGTCAGGAAGTCGTTTCTGAAAGTATTTGTATGGAATGTAGCCATGTATGGAAGTGAAGCATGGACGATAAATAGTTTGGACAAGAAGAGAATAGAAGCTTTCGAAATGTGGTGTTACACAAGAATGCTGAAGATTAGATGGGTAGATCACTTAACTAATGAGGAGGTATTGAATAGAATTGGGGAGAAGAGGAGTTTGTGGCACAACTTGACTAAAAGAAGGGATCGGTTGGTAGGACATGTTCTGAGGCATCAAGGGATCACCAATTTGGTACTGGAGGGCAGCATGGAGGGTAAAAATTGTAGAGGGAGACCAAGAGATGAATACACTAAGCAAATTCAGAAGGATGCAGTATGTATTAGGTACTGGGAGATGAAGGAACTTGCACAGGATGAAGTAGCATGGAGAACTGCACCAAACCTATCTCTAGACTGAAGACCATAACAATAACAATAACAACAACAACAACAACAACAAGAAACATAGATGCCACAGCATAAAGTTTTGGGAATTTAATTCTGCGTATTCAGTTGGGTTGTAACTATTCATTGCAGAACAGGGGCAAGAATATTATCCGTAGATATCAGCATTCGAAAAAGGACGTATAGTTGGGCTCAAAGAAGCCGACAGGAGTAATCGGCTAATAGCTTGAGGGTTGAGTAGGAGCGATGCCACTTTTTGATGATGTTGGCAGGAATGAGTGAACCATGGTCGATCACAGTGTCAAGAAGAAAGCGGTCGACCTAGAGAGACGACAGAACGGGAGGACCGAGCAATCGTCAGAGAGACACTCAGAACCCGAAATTCATCAATATAATTAATTCGACGTGCAACTGGTGTTTCAGTGACCACAACGGTCATTAACAGGTGGCTTACAGAAAGGGGTCTGATCTCATTAGACACCTCTTGTGCCAGCTACCATTCACCTTTGTGCATCAACAAGCCCATTTGCAATGGTGTCGGGCACATTCGGCCTGGAATTTCATTGACTGGAGTAGAATAGTCTTCAGTGATCGGTCCCGCTTCGAACTGGGCCCCAACGACCAGTGAAGACGTGTCAGGAGACACCTCGGACAACGGTGGGATACTAACCTGACTGTCGACTGCCATATGGCCCTAAAACCAGGAGTGATAGTTCGTCAGATCTCTCCCCAATTGAGAATGTTTGGAGCATTATGGGTAATCCCTCCAACCAGCTCGGGATTTTGACGATCTAACAAGCCAGCTGGACAGAATTTGGTACGCTATCCCTCGGGAGTACATCCATCAACCATCAATCGATGCCAAGCCTAATAACTGCTGTCATAGTGGTCAGACGTAGCCAAGACGTTACTGACTTGCTCAGTTTATGAAGCTCTTTCTCTTGAATAAATCACACAGTTTTTTTGAAATTGTAATCATTTGTTTTTATGTACCAATTTCCGCCCAATTCGGATAATTCCTTTGTGGTGCGAAGTTTCTTTAGCTTTTTTTTTGTCATAGATCGTTTGTCGACTACAATATTTGCTTAAAGCTCAATGTCGTTTCCACTTTTGGGTGATAGCACAAACAAAGGATCGTCAGCATGTGCAATGATTCTGTCAGTATTCTCCTTCCATTCAATTAGGCGTAGATTCAGCTCGACGGCAGTATCTCAGAAGATGGGCCTGCAGATCGCACGATGAATGCATCCTATTAATTTGGTTAGTTTACGATTTTCCCCTTTCCACTCCACAGTTCTGTCCCTGGAGTAACCTAATAGCTTGGAATACAGGGGTGTTTATACTCTCAGTTCTCAGAGACGCATGAACATTGCAGGCCATCAACAGTATATGAAATGGTAAGTCATGATAATAAGTATCGCAACTCCTCTGAAATCTAACTGATATCTACGTTGAGGAGACTCCTGTCTGTCTGTCTGTCGGCGATTACGTAAGTCTCAAAGACCTAGGTAAATCAGCACGTATCCTTTTGGATCTGACCAGTCTTCGTCAGTTAATTTCTTTATGAGAACAACATTCCGCAATTTCCGCCTTTCTCATCCGCAAGACCTCCTTCAGTCCTTCGCTTAACTATGGTGTGTTTCCACAGTTGACTATGGAGTGTGACCTGTGACTAAATACCACCTGGTCCGGGAAATGCAATCTCATCTCGCACTGGAAACAAGTGGTGGCGTCCGTTGCGTAGTTTGTTGCCATCTCTGCATGTAATGCTGTACTTGTGGTATGTCTGCGAAAAGCCACGGTATCGCAAGTGGAGCTAGAGGCGTGCAAAACCGACACCATCTATCGGCCCAGAACATTTAGATCGTTTACATTTTCGTACGCACTTAGTACATGTGGCGTGCAAATATATGAGAACACAAAAAAGACACAAATTATCATGTCTAATACGTCACAGAAATCTGTTGGCACTCAAAACAGCTTCAATTCGTTTCGAAATGGATAAACACACGTCCTGTTTGCTTTTCAAGGGAATCCCATACTATTCTTTCTGTAAAATACTGGTATGTGTAGGTGACGATGTTGGAGGAGGATAGCATTCACGCGGCCTTTTCTCCAAAGTGGATCACAAAGATTCAATAATATTTAGATCACGTGACTGTGGTGGACAGGGTAGATGCGAAAATTCATCCTCGTACTCACAGACCCAATTCTGGACGATGTATGAAAGGGGCCGTTTCGTCGTGGTACACAGCATCATCACTGGGGATGAAGCATTGTATCATGGTATGAACCTTATCAGCCAAAATGATCACTTAATCCTTGGCAGTAATGTGGGTTTGCAGAGTAACCGTGGGGCCCATGTAATACCACGATATGGCTGCCCATATCATCAGCGACCTCTGTCGTGTTTCACTCTTGTGACAAACTCGTCCACGTTGTGACTTAGCGGATGAAGTTTTACCGTTTTCCCTGCGTGCGATATGGATGTTCTATACAATGACTCTTGAAATACCAGCACCTCGGCTACATTGGTTACGGAAGCACCAACCGTACGGGCACCAACAATTTGCGCACTTAGAATTCACTTAGCTCCAGTATACTGCAGTCTCAAGTATACAGAACACTGTCCTGATACTACCAGCGTATTGGGGACATTGTACAACTCCCGTAAGTTGACAAATATAACAGCGCAGCCTGCAGACTTAGCTGCCATCCGCATGTACACTGCTGGCCATTAAAATTGCTACACCAAGAAGAAATGCAGATGATAAACGGGTATTCATTGGACAAATATATTATACTAGCACTGACATGTGATTACATTTTCACGCAATTTGGGTGCATAGACCCTGAGAAATCAGTACCCAGAGCAACCACCTCTGGCCGTAATAACGGCCTTGATACGCCTGGGCATTGAGTCAAACAGAACTTGGATGGCGTGTACAGGTACAGCTGCCCTTGCAGCTCCAACACGACATCACAGTTCATCAAGAGTCTTGTGACGACCCAGTTGCTCGGCCACTATTGACCAGACGTTTTCAGTTGGTGAGATATCTGGAGAATGTGCTGGCTAGGGCAGCAGTCGAACATTTTCTGTATCCAGAAGGGCCCTTATAGGACCAGCAACATGCGGTCGTGCATTATCCTGCTGAAATGTAGGGTTTCGCAGGGATCGAATGAAGGGTAGAGCCACGGGCCGTAACACATCTGAAATGTAACGTCCACTGTTCAAAGTATCGACAATGCGAACAAAAGGTGACAGAGACGTGTAACCAATGGCCCCCCATACCATCACGCCGGGTGATACGCCAGTATGGCGATGACGAATACACGCTTCCAATGTGCGTTTACCGCGATGTCGCCAAGCACGGATGCGATCATCATGATGCTGTAAACAGAACCTGGATTCATCAGAAAAAATGACGTTTTGCCATTCGTGCACCCAGGTTCGTCGTTGAGTACACCATCGCAGGCGCTCCTCCTGTCGGTGATGCAGCGTCATGTGTAACCGCAGCCATGGTTTCCGAACTGATAGGCCATGCAGCTGCAAACGTCGTCGAACTGTTCGTGCAGATGGTTGATGTCTTGCAAACGTCCCCATCTGTTGACTCAGGGATCGAGACGTGGCTGCACGATCCGTTACAGCCATGCGGGTAAGATGCCTGTTATCCCGCCTGCTAGTGATACGAGACCGTTGGGATCCAGTACGGCGTTCCGTATTACCCTCCTGAACCCAACGATTCCACATTCTGCTAACAGTCATTGGATCTCGCCAACGCGAGCAGCAATGTCGCGATACGATAAACCGCAATCGCGATAGGCTACAATCCGACCTTTATCAAAGTCGAAAACGTGATGGTACGCATTTCTCCTCCTTACTCGAGGCATCACAACGACGTTTCACCAGGCAACGCCGGTCAACTGCTGTTTATGTATGAGAAATCGGTTGGAAACTTTCCTCATGTCAGCACGTTGTAGGTGTCGTCAACGGCGCCAACCTTGTGTGAATGCTCTGAAAAGCTAATCATTTGCATATCACAGCATCTCCTTCCTGTCAGTTAAATTTCGCGTCTGTAGCACGTCATCTTCGTGGTGTAGCAATTTTAATGGCCAGTAGTGTAAGTTCAGGTATGCGTTTCTCGCAGTGTTTCCATGGTTTTGTCAAACTCCTGTAGATCCATATTCAATACCTTCGTAAAAGTGAATGAAACTTCAAGTTCTACTACTACTACTACTACTACTACCTCTACTACTACTACAGCTCCAGTGAAGTGATTCTCCGGAAGTGTTGGTTGGAAGCGAGCGTCAAAAATCTGCAGCCTCCTTGCTGCTTCATTCCTTTTTCCTGTTCACGATGGCTTTCACAATCCCCTCCCTTCGCGTGCAAAGCTGCTAGAAGAACGTGTCTGACTGGTACCAGTTAGCAAGTCACGGGCTTCCAAGGCCAAACTCGTAATAATAGTCTGAATCTGATGGCGCCTCAACGAATACCTGTTGGCGACTTCCCTTCCAGTACTAGTAGAGGCATCAAAAGCCTTTTTTTTTATTTTATTTTTTTTATCTTGGAACGCGTAAGTACCAGACGTCGTCAATATTAACTGAACGGATCCGGTTGCGATGGTCACATGCGGACGAACAAGGGATAGCAGAAGGTAGTATTACCGAATAAGAACAATTCTAATATTCAAAGAAGTATTCTCGGGCGTACGGCCGCATCTCAGCGTCCAACAGGCACAATATTTTGGCAGACGACCAAACTACTCAGCCTTAGAAGCCCTGAGTGGCTTACTGCCGGCCATCATGCAAGTGGCTTTCACCTCCTAGTCTCCGGACAACGCAGATTGGAACGACCACATATGTAATGTTGTGGGGAACGCAAACCAAAGACAACGTTATATTGGCAGAAGGCTTAGAAGGTGCAACAGCTCTACTAAAGAAACCGCCTACGCTACGTTAGGGATGTTTGCCCTCTGGTAGAGAATTGCTGTGCGGAGTGGGATCCTTACCAGATAGGACTGACGGAGAACAAAGCAAGAAGTCCAAAGTAGGCAGCTCGTTTTGTATTATGCCGAAATGGGGTAGTGTGTGTCATGGGTATGATAAGCGAGTTGTGGTGGCAACATTGCAGCAAAGGCATTTTTCGTTGCGGCGAGATCTTTCCACGAAATTTCAATCACCAACTTTCTCCTCTGAATGTGAAAACATTTTACTGACGCGAATCTTCATAGGGAGAAATGATTATCGTAATAAACTAAGAAAAATTAGAGCTCTTACGGAAAGATTTAAATGTTCATTTTTCCCACGCACTGTTCGAGAGTGGAACAGCAGAGAAACACTGTGAACGTGATTCGATGAACCCTCGGCCAGGCACTTCAGTGTGCACTGAAGATTAGTCACGTAGATGCAGGTGTAGATAGCCCCCTTCCGAACTCTGCAGCGGGTCCACTTACGCTTCGGTCTAAAAACGAAAGAACATTAGCGTAATTACAAACGGAGTTCAAGCTCGAATGGGACAAGGGTATGAAAGAAAAGCGGCTGTGTTCTTTTCAGTGGAAATGTTACAGCATTCACCTAATCGGTTTAGGGAAATCACGAGCATGATAGTTTTATCTCTGTTCGAAACTTGCCCTCGGGAAGAAGTTCAGTACATAACGTATCCGTTGGTCCTCTGTCTGCATCAGATGTAATTCCCTGCCGAAACAATGAACCTCTTTTTGCATGTTGTGCCATGGAAATGTGGGTTTCCCACCCTTGCTAATGCTGTAACCACAGTTAAGAATGACTAACTTTTCTCTTATTTATAATAAAATCAATTCTTTCGTGATACCGTTTAAACAGACCAAAGTAATACTTTGGTGTGACAATGGAAAACACATATCTGTCGTTATTATTAGTCTTTTGCCCGCTTCTTCATCCGCGTATGCGTACAACAGGTATTTGGCACGCATCTCTTCCTCCCCCTCCCGTCTCTCCATCTCCTCCACGTCCTTGTGTCTTTTGTCTTTCCATTTCCTTCTTCACCCATCCCTTTGTCCTTTCTTCTTCTGCAGTCTCTCTGTCCATTTCTCCCTCCCACCTTTCTCTAGTATCTCCTCCAACTCCCTCTCTCTGTATCCATCTCCTACTACCGCCTCTCTCTAGCCATCTCTCCTACTTCCTACCACTCTGTCCACCTCCCCACCTTATCCCCCATCCCTCTCTCTCTCTCTCCCTCCTCTCACTCCCCTCTTTCTCTCTATCGCCTTCTGTCTCCTCTCTGTTCATCTCCTTCTCCTGTCTGTCTGTCCACCTCCTCCTTCCCCATTTCTCCATCCATTTCACCCCTCTCTCACTAGCCATCTCCTCCTTCCCCCCTCTTTCTGCTCCGTCATACCCACCCACATGCATAGCCCTAGGAACACATTCTGATATTACCCATGCAACACGCCATTCATGCAGGATAGCCTAGATGTCAGGTGTTACCAACACTGATTCACCTCCACCCCTTTGGCAGCTAGTTGGTGCCCTCATTCTCAAATACTGGACGACTACAATCTAAGTAATCTGTGTGCTGTGAATTAGGTTGCCTCAAGACATAAACACTGTTTCTAACTGTAATATGTGTCTTAACTATGTTAAACCTTCAATGTAATATAATATCTCTTAATGAGCAGTTTATGACAGCATTTTAATTTTTTAAATTCGATCAATAATTACATGAGATATCAAAAAGCAATTTTTTGTTTCCCCTGGAAGCCGTTTAATGGGCAATCTATAGTAAGTCTATGCACCAGTTTCGCTGTTTAATCTGCATGTACAAAAATGGATGCTTGTTTGTACATATGTACATTCCACATGGACTCCTAAACCACTCGATCGATTTCAACCAAATTTGGTACACATGCTACTCACTGTCTGGAATGAAATACTGTGGTTACCACACAGTACTTCTTTCTAGACGACGAGTAGCATATGTACCAAATTTTGTTTTTGTATGTGTAAATAAACGGCGAAAATGGCGCACAGATTCTATAACGGTTTTCAGGGGTAACAAAAATTTGATTTTCGATATTTCACGTAATTATTGATCGAATGTAAAAATTTAAAATGCTATCATAAATTACTCACTACGAGATACCGCCCTACGTTCAGAGTTTAGCACAGTTAAGATACGTAGTACAAGTAGAAACTGCGTAAGTGCCTTTAGGCAGCACCACTCACGGCGCTTAAATTCCCCGGAATATGTTCATCCAGTATTCGAGAATGAAGCACATTATGACATTTTAACAGACTTTAAACATAATTTCAAACTTTTTTCTGAATTTTTTTCTCGCTTACATGCTTAACGTCAAATAAATAACACATTAACTTATTTTTAAAGTAACCAGACGTTTGTAGCTGTTTTATAGTTGTGAGTTCTATTCTTTAAAGGATGGGGGTTGTGGCTCTGGAATGTAATAGTCGAGTTTTTATCTGTTGTTGCAATGCTGTTCACTGCGAAATCTGGTTTCATGCAGCTCACCAGACTGCTCTATCCCCTGCATGTCTCTTCATCTCTGCATACGTATTGCATGCAACTGACATCCATTTGAACTTGCTTACTATATTCGAGCGTTTGTCTGCCTCTAGAATTTTTTTACGACCACCCCTCCTCCCCCCTCTCCCGCACTTTTTCACCAATTTGATTCAGTATCTTCACACTAGTTATTCGTCCCACACGGTCAATGTTCAGTATTCTTTTGTAGTAACATATTTCAAAAGCTTATGTTCTCTTCTTATTTGAGCTGTTTATCTTTCATGTTTAACTTCTGTTGAAGGATAAACTCATACAAATACCTACAGATAAAGACTTTGCAACACTTGAATATATTTCGGAGTTAACAAATTTCTCTTTTTCAGACATTCTTTTCTTACTTTTGCAAGTCTGTATTTTATGTCCTCTGTACTTTGGCCATCATCAGTTATTTTTCTGATAAAATAGCGGAGTTCATCTACTGCTTTTAGTGTCTCATTTCCTAGTATAATTTCTGTAGCATCTCTTAATTTAATTCGATTACATTCCATTTCCCTTGTTTTACTTTTGTTGCTGTTCATGTTATAACCTCTTTTCAAGACCTTGTAAATTTCATTCAAGCGATCGTCTATGTCCTTGCACCGTCTCTGACAAAATTACAGAACACATTGACAATAATCTCGGCGAAGGTTTGACGTATCATTTCCTGGTTGCCAAGGGAATCTGAGCTTGTAGAAACCTATGTAGCTTTGCATTTTTATCCTGTTTTTGGGGCCAAGACAATTAAAAACCGATGTCATTTTGCTTTTTGTGCGGTTTTTGGCCCCCAAGACAACTAAAAACGGATTTTTTCCATACGATGTGGTACTACCTTGCCGAGGCGGATGGGCTTACTTAAATAACAGTGCCACAACTGTTGACAGCCGAACTTGTGCAGTCATGCACATTGAACAGTACGGATGGTGTATCGGACAACTCAAACCACAGCCGTCCTATTGCGATTCAGCTGTCATTTGTAGCTGACCTCATTTACGTTGAGACGCTTACAGCGACAATTATTGGTAAAGTGTTCGTTAAAGTTTTTTGGTTCCATGGCGTTTCCCCCTGCGTCAATACGCTGCCGTTCAAAGTTGACGTCATTCTGACTAGTAGTTCTCTTCCTATAACGTTTCGAAACTAAAACTTTAATTCTGGTCACCCTGTGTATTCGCATTATGGTTCCCAGATATGTTTGTCAAGTCAGTCTGCGTCGAAAGTACTTTAAAATATAATCTGAATAAAAATCTCACACTTTGTGTGCTAGAAAATGCCTGAAAGACCGTAACTGTTTGAACTATGAAAGCAGTTCACGTAGCAACTGTCGATCTGTTCTACACGTTATGAGTTTCGTACACCACATATCAACTGTGGAGCAGCACGTAGCGGAAACATTTCATTGTGCATTATGTACTCTTACATTTACCACTTACCGTGGAGCTGGCTATTGCGCCAGCCGTGGTGGTTGTGACTGCGCTTGTGGTTGTCGTTGTGGTCATGGAGTCAGATGGAGAAGCGTCCGGTGACGTCGACTGCGACGGCGGAGGCGTGAGAGGCGGGGGCGTGCTGGGGGGCGACGGGGGAGGCGTCTCTGCTGGGAGCACTCCGGGGACCAGGGCCTGCGCCATCACGCCTGCAACAGGGAGCGGACGTTCAGCGTCACGACGACGATGCAGCCAAGTCGTGTCTCTGTTGGTTGTTCTGCACTTTATCTAAATTGTTTCAGGTGGCCATGAGACACGGTATCACGGTCATCCAGTCAAGATATTATGTCGTAATGCTTAGCGCGCTATTTTATGAGTGCCATTTACTAAATAATGTAACATATGAAACTTCCTGGCAGATTAAAACTGTGTGCCCGGCCGAGACTCGATCTCGGGACCTTTGTCTTTCGCGGGCAAGTGCTCTACCAACTGAGCTTCTGTAAAGTCTGGAAAGTAGGAGACGAGGTACTGGCAGAAGTAAAGCTGTGAGTACCGGGCGTGAGTCGTGCTTCGGTAGCTCAGTTGGTAGAGCACTTGCCCGCGAAAGGCAACGGTCCCGAGTTCGAGTCTCGGTCGGGCACACAGTTTTAATCTGCCAGGAAGTTTCATATCAGCGCACACTCCGCTGCAGAGTGAAAATCTCATTCTGGAATGTAACATATGTTTTTCTAGGCCAGTTTCAGTTGAAATAATGCTGATTTTTTTTTGTTGGACGTTGTGAAATATTCCCGCTTCAGCCCTTACAGTTTCATGAAGTTCCGATAGGTGGCCGCGCTATACGCAGCCTTCAAAACGGCGTCTGTAACGGAGATGTGTTCGAAGCAGAGAGCCGTCATTGAGTTCAAAATGGTTCAAATGGCTCTAAGCACTATGGGACTTAACATCTAAGGTCAACGGTCCCCTAGAACTTAGAACTACTTAAACGTATCGAACCTAAGGACATCAAGCACATCCATGCCAGAGGCAGGAATCGAACCTGCGACCGTGGCAGCCGCGTGGTTCCGGACTGAAGCGCCTAGAACCCCCGGCCACAGCGGCCGGCTGTCATTGAGTTCCTTCTGGCGGGAAACGAGAGCATCACAGATATTCGTAGGTGCTTGCAGAATGTGTACGGTGACCTGGCAGTGAAGAAAAGCATGCTGGAATCGTTGGGCGAGTCGTCAGTCATTGTCGTAACAAGATCGTCCAAACCTGTCCCACCTCCCGTGTGCCGGCCGGCCGGCTGCACCAGCTGTAACTCTTGTAGTGTTGGAACGTGCGGACACACTCGTTCGAGGTGATCGACGGATCACCATCAAACTCGTCGCTGCTTAACTGGACGTCTCTGTCGGTACTGCTGACACACTCGTCCGCCAATTGGGTATTCAAAGATGTGCCCGCCACAAAAATGCAAACGAACTTCCGATTCTGCATGACAACGCAAGGCCTCACATAAGTCTGCGCACCCGAGAGGAGCTCACGGAACTTCATTGGACTGTTCTTCCTCGTCCTCCCTACAGCCTGGATCTAGCACCTTCTGACTTCCATCTGTTCCGTCCAATGAAGGATGCACTCTGCGGAAAGCAGTACGTGAATGATGGGGAGCCTATTTATGCAGCAGGACGCCGGCACCAACGTCAACCTGTAGAGTGGTACCGTATGGGCATACAGGTGATCCCAGTAAGGTGACGTAAGGCCGTCGCAATAAACGGAGACTGTGTTGAAAAATAGGGTTTTGTAGCCGAAAGAGTTGAGAGTAATATGATGAATTGGAATTCTGAAAAAAATGGGTTGCATTACCTGTACGTTGTATGTTAACCGGTGACCTAGAAACGAAGGAGAGGCTCCGTCCCCGCCGCAGCTGCAGTGGTCCACGACCCCACAATGACTACCGCAGTCCATTTCCGCCTCCCCGGGGTTCGGCCCCCGGGGGACCTCCGCAAGGAACGTCTCACACCAAACGAGTGTAAAGTGTAGCCCCCATGTTTGCGTGGTAGAGTAATGGTGGTGTACGCGTACTTTGAGAACTTGTTTGCGCAGCAATCGCCGACATAGTGCAGCTGTGGCGGAATAAGGGGAACCAGCCCGCATTCGCCGAGGCAGATGGAAAACTGCCTAAAAACCATCCACAGACTGGCCGGCTCACCGGACCTCGACACAAGTCCGCTGGGCGGATTCGTGCCGGGGACCGGGCGCTCCTTCCCGCTCCGGAGTTGCATTACTTACTGAACGCCCCTGATACAATAGAGAAATTACGAATAGGCGTCATCGTCTTTCGCTTTGCGTTTCTAGCCCATGGAATACACACATACAGTAATCAGTACTCTTGTTGGTAGTCTATGTCATTGTATCACATACTTATAATTTGAAGTCGTCTTTGAGAATTCGCATACGACAGGATTCATCAGGTTTTCCAAAAATATGGTAATAATATTATCTGGCACTGTTTGCTGTGTTTGGCACCAAGACATGCAATCTATCTAATAGTTTATGTCATACTTCTGTTGAACAAGCTCCGTAACGTACGTCAGTGTGACTCCACGATCTCTGGGAGTAGTCTGATGACGTCAAAAGTCTAACGTTACGGGGTTAAACCCCCACCTCCGATTCTTAAGGACTGGACACACAAGTATAACAGAGCTTCACACCGCTAATTACTTTAAAAAGGCGTTAATGTGATAGACATGTAAGCGAGAAATATTTTAGAAATTTTTTGAAATTATATTTGTAGTTTATTAGATGGCCCTGACTGCTTTCGTTCTCGACCACTGGATGACTACTATAGTCTGGGAAATTTGCGCTCCGTTTTAAGCAAAAGCTACTTTTTCACTCATCGCAACGTTTATGAAGCCATATCTCCTGATGCAATTTTGCAGGCACGTTCGGAGGTATATAGGGACATTTTCCGCAAAGTGTGTCGCGGATCGAGCGAACAGTAAAGAAGTAATAAATTAAAAGTTCTGCCTGATGCTAAAATTTTACTGCATTAACAGCGAAAATATGGTAAGCGGTAAACCGTTTCCTTTCGTCATTTTATTAGGGTTGGAGGGTGGGGGTGTCAGCGAGGACAAGTTTCATGAAAGTTTGAAATTATGATTGCGCAAAATTTGCTGGATGTCAGTAAGTGTCCTCGTTCTCAAATACTGGATGAATATAGTCTGAGGAAATTGTGGGCCGTGAGTTACGGTGCCTTAAGACATGTAGGCAATTTCTATCTCTAATACTTGTCTTATTGTGCTGAAGCTTTAACCGAAGATTATAGCTCTTTTAACGAGTAGATTATGGCAGGATTTGAAATTTTTAAGTTCGACACACATCTGGTATCGTGCTGCGTGAAGTGGATTAGTCGTTTACGAATATAGATGTGGCGGCGTGTGTCTTACGCTTACGCTATCACAAGAATGTCTACTCGCATTTTACCAAGACCAGGAACAGATTAAGACGACGGATTGCAACATGGTTTAAGTATGCAAGGCAACGGCTTTACCGCAGTGGTAATACCGGTTCCAGTCAGCTTATCGAAGTTAAGCGCCGTGGGGCTTGGCTAGCTCTTAGATGGGTGACCGTTCCGGTCTGCCAAGTACTTTTGGCAAGCGAAGTGCACTCAGCCTTTGTGAGGCGAATACAGATGCTACTTAACTAAGAAGTATTGGCTCCGGTCACGAAAACTGAGGACGGTCGGGAGAGCGATGTGCTCACAACAGGCCTCTCGATATAGGAATCCAGTGAGACCTATCGGCTGAAGTTGGCACAGAGGTCGGTCGGTACGTATGCAGGAACGCTAGAAAGGGTTTCTAAGTAACATGGTAACTTCCCGTTTATTTCCATAGTGTCAAAGGTAAACGTAAATGTCGTGTGACTAGGGCCTCCCGCCGGGTAGACCGTTCGCCGGGTGCAAGTCTTTCGATATGACGCCACTTCGGCGACTTGCGCGTCGATGGGGATGAAATAATGATGATTAGGACAACACCAACACCCAATCCCTGAGCGGAGAAAATCTCCGACTCAGCCGGGAATCGAACCCGGGCCCTTAGGATTGACATTCTGTCACGCTGACCGTCAACTACCGGAGGCGGACATGCCAAAGGTTATACATAAGATTTGTTTTAGAGTCCGTATCAAACAATGGCCCATACCAGTGACTATTGCGGCCAGCATGATGGTCGAAATAAAATATACCGGATAGTTAAAGTACAGTTACCCGCAGAGGTCCAGTGTGGACTGTAATTATCGTATGGCAGCGAAACTTGGTAGATATCCTAATGCGTTAATGTGGAACCGATTTACTCTGAATAAAAGTTAGTTCCAATTTTGGCCACCGGATGCAAATCTGGCCCTGTGAATGCAAGAGAGACGTGTAGAAATGTTTTCATACGTATTGGATTACGTATTGGGACGTGGGTAGAAAAGGTGAAACGTGTGAGAAGGTTGTAACAGCCACTTACACAATTTGTTCAGTATTAACACTGGAGACGTCGACGTGATACGGCATCCTCAAACCGATGTATCCAACAGCTGCTCGCAACAGTGCAGGTGGAGCTGAGCAAAGTGTTCCTGTACACCGGCCTTTATATCAAGTAGAGACCGAAAGTGTCTTTTGTGAAAGCTTCCTTTGAGATATACCCAGAGCCAAAAGACTGCATCAGGAAAACGTTCGTGGAATTTCTGTTGGTCTATTGTGAACGCCGGACGGCGTATGGTCAAATATTTGCCAAGGAAATCGCGAAACAGCAGGGCGTTTTGAGAAGCTATTTTATTTTATTTTTACAATTATTTTAGGCACTTCGATACGCCATCTTCAGGCCGCATATGCACTTCATGTACAGACATTCAAATTTATCGATATTGGTGTACTGGAGCCATCAGTATCTGGACACAGTGAATTCGTTATTCGAGTGCTTCCATCGAAGACTTGACAACAATTGAGCCTCGGACTACAGGAACCACATGTTGTACAAGGAGCTCTCGATAACGCACGGACTTAACTGTGTACCTGACAGTCCCTATGGAGGTATATTCTTCAAAGACGAACGGACTGAGAATAAAGGTGCTTGTAAATCCACATCACACAGTCACAAACGGCGAGTGCGATGGCTCTTCGTGCACAAACACGTGGTCTACCATTACCCCGTCCGCCCCCAGTAGCTGAGTGGTCAGCGCGACAGGTCAATCCTAAGGGCCCGGGTTCGATTCCCAGCTGGGTCGGAGATTTTCTCCGCTCAGTGACGGGGTGTTGTGTTGTCCTAATCATCATCATTTATCCCCATCGACACGCAAGTCGCCGAAGTGGCGTCACATAGAAAGACTTGCACCCGGCGAACGGTCTACCCGACGGGAGGCCCTAGTCACACGACATTTACCATTACCCGAAATACAGCAGTTCTGTATACTCTCTGCATCCTACAGTGTAAAATGTTCATCGTTACTCCGCAGAATATTGCCCGGTCACATGTCATTAACTTCGATTCGTGCCAGAAACTGAATAATAAATACAGAACGTTGCTGCAGATGATGAGGTTCCAGTTTCTACATTTAAGGGTACCAGTATAAAATAAACCGCAAATCTTTCCGTGCTGTTGACATGGGACGGACAATTTTCGTGACACTGCGCGAGCACTAGCATTACCCGTAGAACGTGCTTGATGGACAATTACAGTAACTGCAACCTCATCAGTATCTTCCAACGGGATTGGACGCCTTTCTCTTCCAAGTGATTTGAATTTTATTACCATCTTCTTTACATCATTTAATGATATCTGGCCTCTTCTCAGACTTTTCGCCGCTGATACTCTCTCAATTCAGCATTGTAATTGCTGTCGTTCACATATAACAGTTTTACTAACAGTGCACCGGCTCTCGTATCGATAGGCATACTATCCACTCGCGTCACGCTTTGCCAAATGACAGGTGGATATCATACCGTCATACAAGCAATGTAAAGCTCCAGATTTGCACCTGGTGGCCACAATTCGAACTCCAGTGTAAGTCGGTTCCGCATTAGCATATTTGCCAAGTTTCTCTGGCATGCGATGATTACAGCCCACGCTGCATCTCTGTGAAAAGCTGCACTTTAATTATAACCGCCTGGTAAAGACTATACAGATTACAGTTAACACCAAACCCCTCGGTGAAGAACAATCTCACAAATCTGCGATATCTGCAGCGCACTTTAATGAGCAACGGTAAACTGTTCTTAGCAATTGACATCGGGTAATGGGCGCCATTTGCTCGGGTCAACCTCCTGCGTCATATCCCACTCTTGAGTATGAGTAGAGGTGGTAAGAAGCTACGGAGCCGCCGTGTGGTCTGGTGTTGTGGTTTGGTGAACGGCACGCCAGCTAGCTGAGGTCCCGCCATCTCGCTGGAGAAAGTGGTCGTCCGTGGCCTTGTTCCGCGCAGCCGGTCTGCGGACGATGGCCGGGTCGCCGCGCTGCCAATACTCGGCCGGACTCCACTGCCGCGCTCTTATCGACGAGCTCGTGTTCCCACTGGCATACACATGGAGCAGTTAAAACCGATATTTTGGAATGGAAACTTTTAGAGTCAATTCCCAGGCGTCCTCTAAATAAAAAAAAAATAAATAAAAAAAAGAGGAAAGAAAGAAGCAAGAAGTTCTGATCTATCGAGTGAGTTAAGGGAAACACGGGAAATCTACAAGCAGGCTGTTGTTTGGACATTTGAGTCGTGGTCGTTCCGAATGTGAATTCAGGGTCGTGACCACTGCACCAATTCTACCGATATGAATACTACCAAATCGTTTGCCTCATATTAATAAGGCCTTGACCGCTTATACCAGAGCTGGATGAAAATATGGAAACATTGGAGGTATGAACTAAACAACGCCTTCAGTCACAACTTTTTCATGTTTTACTAACTACACGATGCATTTCGGACCCTGTGGGTCCATCGTCAGGTGTACTTTGTCTGAATACATGTTTTATTTCTTCTCCTAAATGAGGTGAAATGCATATTCCTGTCACGAAAAGATTTAACATTAAACCTTTTCATGGCAGGAATATTAATTTTACCTCATTCAGGAGAAGAAATACAACATGTATTAAGACAAAGTACACCTGACCATGGACCCACAGGGTCCGAAATGCATCATGTAGTTAATAAAACACGAAAAAGTTGTGACTGAAAGCGATGTTTAATTCATACCTCCAATGTTTTGAATACAGTCACGTTTAAGCTGCAAAATATGGATAAAATTAAAAAGAAAATATGGAAATACTGCGAGAAGTGCGTGCTTGAACACAAATTTGGATGCTAGCCAAGCCTCCACGTTGTGCTGTTTTATTTAACAACGATCGGCTCCTGTGTAATGTTCCCAACATGTTGCAACTGCCAGTCGCGGTCAGAACGGCGTTCTGTGTAGTTGTAGCCAAGTATGTCGGGGCTAAGCAAACTCGAACGTGGGCAAATTGTTCATGCTCATATCGCACCGCGGTAAGAAAAGTGACAAGTCAAAAAACGGCAGTTTTTAGTTTGTCACTGGAAAATACGTTTGACGTGCCCCAACGTGCACGAAAAACGTCACGTCTCTATCGCGCACTGTGTCCACTTCAGGGCAGCTGTGGATCAGTTTCGTTGCAGGCTATTTCTTGAGTCATCGCGGCAAAGAACAGTGTCACTACAGTGTTGCTACTGACAGGTTGCGTGGTTCATTCACGAATAGCGGCACATTGTGGGTTGTAGCACCTTTTATGCACAAGGTAAGTTGCATGTAATTTTTAATGTCGTGGTTTATACAATGTCTGTATGTACCCGGGTCTGTATTTTACCAGTACTTTACAACGTCTGTCAGACATGCATGCATGTCTGAAGGAACAGATACTGTTTTGACGATTAAAGCTGTTCCAAATATTACGAAGTTTTGTGGGTTGCAACGTACAACAAAGAAATAGAAATTTCTGATGTAGAGAAAATTCGTATTGAATCCTTTTTCTCGGCGAAAAATATCCCTACGTTATATCAGCTCATTTATGATTCTATGTTTCCATAAATTGTACTCCTTAAATTGTACCTAACTGATGTTCTTTAATAAACTGGGGTGGTGAAAAAGTGGCAAAGTATTACATGAGGGATCATTTAAAAAAAAAATTTTTTAGAAAAGCATGAAAGGTGGCACAACTCAAAGAACTAATCAATACTTACCTGACAGCACCTCATATTCTACGAGAACAGAACTACATGTCCATATTATTATTGTAGAGCATATAATTGAATTTATTCCCAGAAATACTTACTTGAAATTTAAAGAAAGCTTATACTATTTCAACACAAGTTTTATAGAACACTGTAGGTCGATTTTTCTGAAGTATTGCATTTTTAAGTTGTGTCGCCGTTCTTGCTGCCGAGTGATATCGTGGGTGCTTCCGTAAGCAAGGCAGCCGAAGTGTTTGGTATTTCAAGAGGGCCGATATTGAATATTTATATCGCATACATGGAAAGAATCACCCTCTAACGTCATCTCGAACGTGACACAAAAAAAGGACGATAGCTGCAAAAGTTGCTACGATTCTGACTGATGCAGTCGTCAACCCTGGCAGTACCAAAACAGCATGAAGGGAGTTCCAGAAGCAAGGGATTTCAGGGCGAGCTGGAATTTCAAAACTACGCTTCAGTGATGCAAATGTCCGTAACACGAAAACGTTGTGCCGAAGCCATAAAACCTGGACTACGGAGCAATGGAAGAATGTCGTTTGGACGGATGAGTCTTGTTGCGGAGTGTTTCCAACTTCTGGTCGAGTTTACGTCCCAAGAATGAAATATGGCGGGGCTTCGGTGATGATTTGGGCAGCCATATCATGGTATTCCATGAGCCCCACGGTTATTCTGCCAAGGTCGATGTGACCACTTTGGCTGCTCATGTCAGTCCCATAGCACAATGTTTGTTCCCCTATGGGGACGCTTCAGTCCAAGACGACAGGGCCGCTGTTCATAACGCTTGGTATTCCGGGACTTGTCTTGGGGGTACGAGGGTGAATTATCGCACTCCTCTGGTCACCACAGTCAGCAAATCTCAATATTTTTGAGCCTCTGTGGTTTGCGTTGGAGAGAAGGATATGTGATCGCTATCCGCCTCCATCTTCGTTAACTGAACTTGCCACTATTTTGCGGTATTCCCTGGAAAACCTTACAGGATCTGTATTTGTCCAAGGAGACACGACTGAAAGCTGCTCTGAATGTCAATGGTTTTCCTACGCTATTGAGCGTAGTAATGTGTCCTGTATTTGGTGTTTACATATTTTCGTCCACCCACTGAACTTCAGTCTCCTGTTATTAAAATCAAGATTAATTGTGGAAATAACAGTATTGTCATTTGTAGCGGAAAACATACATTTACAGACATAAATAGATGTGGCTATTTTTATTTATTTTATCTTCGAATGTAGCCTGTTGACGTGTATTCCTATGGTTTCCAGTGACCCTGTACTGACAGATTTACTGGTGGTTTTAAAATATTTTTAAGCAGGTCATCTGAAAAGATCTTTTTTTAGGAATGTCTTCATCGTTACTGGTCGCTTCTTTTAGAGACTGCCGGCCGTGGTGGCCGTGCGGTTCTAGGCGCTTCAGTCCGGAACCAAGCGACTGCTACGGTCGCAGGTTCGAATCCTGCCTCGGGCATAGATGTGTGTGATGTCCTTAGGTTAGTTAGGTTTAAGTAGTTCGAAGGTCTAAGGGACTGATGATGTCAGATGTTAAGTCCCATAGTGCTCAGAGCCATTTGAACCATTTTTTTAGAGGCTAGTTTCGGAAACTATTTTCCTTGCGAAGAATTCAGTCCGCTAGCATCAATCTATGTGTGTCCACGGGCATATCCACCAGAGGTCGTAGAGTTTGTTTTTCGTATAACACGGGGTTGAAAGGTCTTAAATATAAGAGCGTAGGGCCGGCCGAAGTGGCCGTGCGGTTAAAGGCGCTGCAGTCTGGAACCGCAAGACCGCTACGGTCGCAGGTTCGAATCCTGCCTCGGGCATGGATGTTTGTGATGTCCTTAGGTTAGTTATGTTTAACTAGTTCTAAGTTCTAGGGGACTAATGACCTCAGCAGTTGAGTCCCATAGTGTTCAGAGCCATTTGAACCATAAGAGCGTAGGCTATCGTTGCCACAGTCCATTTCAATAAAAGTCTTCTGGATGCGTGACGGCGTCATGATGAGACAAATCTGTCGGCGTTGCGACTACTATTGCAGGCAGCTTTCATCAGGTTGCCAAAACATCGGTCGTTTTATAGCATCAGGAAGCGGTCATACACTTAGAAGCATTTTACTGAACAAAGTCTTAAATATTTGACTAACTTGCAGAGTTTACTGACGCAATCCATGTAATGAGGTGCGCAACGGAAGTGTAACGATAAAGAAACAGCTGCATGTATTCGTAATCTAAACTTGATTAGGGAAGCATTCTGTCAGCTTCTGTCATCCGAGATTAACAAAAAATGTGCAAAACCTGTGTAATCCTCTGGCGACTACACCCGCCGTTTCACTGCTCACATTACTGTTTCCATGGTCCAAGGAGGGGAGGGGGGGGATTTATGTTTATGTACTGGGTTCGAATCCAGGGGATAGTCTATGATTTTTCCTTATGTAGTATCTCTGGAACGAGGTCAGCTCAGCCCTGTGATGTACATTGAGAGGTTGCTTGATGTGCTTTGAAACACAGTTCGCCACAGAAGTGACGTCGAGTAGTAAGAGTTGCACTCGCTGCCATCCGTAGCGGTTGTAAGAAATAGCGACTCGTAGAAGAACTAAACAGAACTTTCTGAGCCACAACAATTACAGTGCTGTAATTTTATTCTTGCTGGAAGAAAGTTATGGTGGAATCAAGTTTTTGAAAGTTGTTTGTCAATTTCAACAATGATTATCAATAAATGCTACGCACTTAATTATACACGATGAGTTTCGAGAGATCAAGTTCCATCATCAGGTAAAATACATAAAATAAGAAATAATAATCACACAAAATAAAGGAAAACCAGGAATATCAGTCCTGTCACACCATCAAATTTATACCAAACAACTTACGATGTTAACGTGGTATGATTACCGATATGTGCACTATTGGCTCCGTGATCTGATCAATGATACCAAACTATGCATTCGGATAAAATAAATTTACGATGTCGGCGTTCGACATTGGCTGGAGCTCTGGTATTCGGCCTCCTTGTTGTGCAGGATCATGGACCAGTACAGCTAGTCACATAGGCCAGTGATCGTGACAGAGTCGTCGCTCGGTTCCTGCATTTACGTTCAAGACAGTGCGTATAACTACGCCAGCTGGCATACAAATATGCAGTAATTGTTATTTCTAATAAGATAACATCAGCAGAAGGAGCAGACAAAAAAGAATAGAAAATAAATTGTATAGGAAGGATTTACATCTCAGGATAACATTTTTGTAAAAAAATAGATGAGTTTGCCTATAAACTGCGGAATGTGGTAATGCGCATAAATCAGCATTCTTACACACCGCTGAAATTAATTTTTACCTGTCACTGCCATCTAACAAATTACAAAGCAAGACATTTAAATATAGAAGACAAGTACGAGTTCAACAGCACAGCTTTTGCGTCTACCAGATATGTCACCGTACCCCGTCAGTGATAGTCGCATTCTATCTCTTATAGCCGAGTGAGGTGACGCTTTCTTTGATAAGGCACAGCCGATTTTTTTCCCCGTCCTTGAATTGTTCCGAGCTTGTGCTCCGTATTCAACAACCACTGAGTCGACGGGACGTTAAAACCTAATCTTCCTTCCTTCCTTCCTTCTTTCTTGTATACTGTCCAGTCACATTGTCTTCATTAACCAATTATAGCAACACAAGCTCGCATTATGAGTAGTAATCGGAATAACTTAGCTACAAAGTTTCAGAAACCTTCCTTAACAGACCACGCAATGCGCACACTACAACTCTGTTGTGGACTGGGGGCGTCCACTTTGATGAAATCTCGCTGCCACTGAAAGGGACTAATATAGGAGTCCTGGTAGGACGGATGCCCTGGTCTTACGGCAGCATGCACACGAAGAACGTAACACAGAATAGTGAATGGTATATTATTCAACTTTGATAACGCTGGTTACAGCAATTTTAGAATGCAGGTTTAGCCTATCTGTCCTGCGTTGACTATAGTACCATGAACGCAAACTAAATAATGTTCTCTGAATTGAAGTCGGACGAAAACTAATCTTCTGTCTTGGTGTACTATTCGAAGAACAGTTCCAAACTAACACTACTCACAGTCAATAAAATTCTTCTGGGTGTGAGGCCCCATTATCAACTATAAAATTCCGTCGGTTTGCCGACTATTGGAAGACGCCTTCCTCAGGGAGTTATGCTAACTGCAGTTAGCAGTAAACCCTGAGGAAGGCGTCTTGCAATAGTCGCCGAAACGTCGGAATTTTGTAGTTGATAATACGGCCTCAAACCCAGAAAAATTTTATTGACTCTGACAACGGCCGCGGAAGCCTACGTTTACATTTAACAGTACTCAGTTTAAACTCTACCCAGGCTGTCTCTGTCCATACCAGAGGTGTACAAATTCCCATTGCAGCCTGCTTGCCCCTAGCTCCTCTGCAACCATTCATGCAGGTCAGCCTGCCGCGACGTAAACACAAGAGTACGCATGTACTGAGGCATAGTGGGTAATGCGACCGACTTGGGCTCCCGCAAGCCCGGGCTACCTGGGTTCCCGCAGGCCTGCCAAGCTTCACGGGACCCGCTCAGCTTGCTGCGCCTGACAACAGGTTGCGCTGTCAAGCTACCGTGACTAGAGTCAAGTATGTTACGACATGTGTGCAAATTTGACAAGCAGTTCCCTCACTCTGGAAATTTCTTGAAAGAGGACAAAGATTTAGTGGCCGAAAATGGCGTCGAAATGTGTGCTAAGGACCTGAGACCATTTAGCAGTATAGAGGGAGAAGGATTTCATGGTAACCCGCAAAAGATGTCAAAATCTTTTGTAAGGTACTCTTTTCCATGCACTGTCCGAAATATTATGTAGACAGTAATGTTCCTCTTGATGGTCAAGTGTGCAAAATTTCTTCAAGATCGGAATAAAACTGTAGGTTGGTGTAGAAGTGTGTAAGTAAAGTACCCTCCGCCATGTACCATTCAGAATTTTAAGCAGACAGCGCCCTTCATCCTCTTTGAATATCAAGTATGCCAAATTTCATCAAGATCGGAATAAAAACGTACAATTTGTCGAATTCCGTTAGGTAAAGAAACCTCTGCCATGCACCCTACGAAATTTTAAGTAGACTGTGACCTTCCTCTTGGTTTCAAGGTATAGTATGCAAAATTTCATCAAGATTGTATGCAATACAAACACACGGACACAATGAAAACACACTTTCAGTTTTTCTCAAATTTTCCAATTTTTCGGTCGATTTTCGAAAAATTTTATTTCATAAAAACCTTGTCCTGAGAATTACGAACACAGCAAAAAAAAATTGCCGAATTGGTCCAGCCGTTCTCGAGTTTTACGCTTATCAACGCATTTGGCAATTCATTTTTATTTACATAGATAATAACCCCGAAATATACGCGTAAAGGAAGAATGTACAAATAAAACCCAATATTTTTTGACCTGAAATTAATATATATATATAATGTTAGGGTTTGTCTTTTGGTGCTCAGGTAAAATAAAAACTTTTAATTAACGGTCATAGTACGACAATGAAGCGCGCAGACTAAACGGCTGCGTAGCGCAGCTCGGCAGTAACATGGGAAGGCAAGCAAGTTTCCCGCAGCCTGCCCGGGTTGGGTTGTGCTTGGCTTGGCTGGGAGTGAAGCAGCCTGCCCGTTCTGTTGACAACGCGCGGCGGCCTGCCCGCCTGGCCACCGGGCAAGCATGGGCGGGTTAAAAGCGGAACATGTACACCTCTAGTCCATACACGAATAATTGTATTCACTGGTTTGTTTCTACTGAAGACTAACCACTGTCTATCTACCGGCCACTGTTTCTATTTCACTCTACGTCTAGGGGACAAAGACACGAGGAACGCTCTGCAGGAACTCCCTAGCAAGACTCGGACTGACTTGCAACTGACAACTCGTGCGCGTGCACGGTTCCTAAAGCGCGCATCTCTCCTCGTGGTGACGCTGCCGCACCAGGGTGTGTGATCCTCGCGGGTCGCTTAATTGGTCTTCGCGCAGCGATGTTCAGGCTGCGGACGGACGTCCACGTTACTTCGGGTACCAACTGTCGCAAACTCTTCTTGTGTGGTAACCCAGTACACCACGAACTCTATTGCCAAACAACTGTCGCCAATGCCCGCAACTTGACGGTGTGTCAAAGAGAAAAAAGACATGTGGAAACATATCGACTTTAAACATACTCCAATACACAAATCTTAAAAGTACACAGTGAAATACTCGTATGTATATTGAAGTGAGAAAAGTTATGGCATAGCGATATGCACATATACAGATAGCGGTAGTATCGTGTACTCAAGGTATAAAAGGGCAGTGCATTGATGGAGCTTCGTGTGTGCTCAGGTGATTCATGTGGAAAGGGTTGCGACGTGATTATGGCCGCACGACAGGAATTAACAGACTTTGATGATAGCTGAATGGCAGTTGGAGCTGGACGCATGGCACATTCCATTTCGGAAACCGTTAGGGAATTCGATATTCCGAGATCCGTAGTGACAGGAGTGTGCTGAGAATACCAAATTTCAGGCATTACCTGTCAGCACGGGCAACGCAGTGGCCGACGGCCTTCACTCAACGACCGAGGAAAAAAATGGTTCAAATGGCTCTGAGCACTATGGGACTTAACATCTGTGGTAATAAAAAATGGAAATGTCGTGTGGTTAGGGCCTCCCGTCGGGTAGACCGTTCGCCTGGTGCAGGTCTTTCGATTTGACGCCACTTCGGCGACCTCCGCGTCGATGGGGATGATGGTTCAAATGGTTCAAATGGCTCTGAGCACTATGGGACTCAACTGCCGAGGTCATTAGTCCCCTAGAACTTAGAACTAGTTAAACCTAACTAACCTAAGGACATCACAAACATCCATGCCCGAGGCAGGATTCGAACCTGCGACCGTAGCGGTCTTGCGGTTCCAGACTGCAGCGCCTTTAACCGCACGGCCACTTCGGCCGGCGATGGGGATGAAATGATGATGATTAGGACAACACAACACCCAGTCCCTGAGCGGAGAAAATTTCCGACCCAGCCGGGAATCGAACCCGGGCCCTTAGGATTGACAGTATGTCACGCTGACCACTCAGCTACCGGGGCGGACAACATCTGTGGTCATCAGTCCCCTAGAACTTGGAACTACTTAAACCTAACTAACCGAAGGACATCACACACATCCATGCCCGAGGCAGGATTCGAACCTGCGACCGTAGCGGTCACGCGGTTCCAGACTGAAAAGCATAGAACCGCACGGCCGCACCGGCCGGCCCAACTGCCGAGAGCAGTGGCGTTTGCTTAGAGTTGTCAGTGTTAACAGACAAGCAAGATTGCTCGAAGTAACCGCAGAAATCAATGTGGGACGTACGGCGAACGTATCCTTTAGTTCAGTGCGGCGAAATTTGGGATTAATGGGTTATGGCAGCGGACGACCGACGCGAGTGGCTTTTGCTAACAGCACTAAATCGTCTGAAGCGCCTCTCCTCGGCTCGTGACCATATCGGTTAGACCCTAGACGACTGGAAGACTGTGGCCTGGTTAGATGAGTCCCGATTTCTGCCGGTAGGGTACGAGGATGACGCAGACCCCACCTAGCCATGGACCCAAGTTGTCTAAAGGCACGGTGCAAGCTGGTGGTGGCTATATAATGGTGTGGGCTGTATTTATATGGAACGAACTGGGTCTCCTGGCTCAACTTAACTATTGACTGGAAATAACTATGTTCAGCTATTTGGAGACCATCTGCAGGGCATGGATGTGTGTGATGTCCTTAGGTTGATTAGGTTTAAGTAGTTCTAAGTTCTAGGGGACTGAAGACCTCAGCAGTTAAGTCCCATAGTGCTCAGAGCCATTTGAACCATCTGCAGTCATTCATGGACCTCGTGTTCCAGAACAACATTGCGCCATGTAACTGGGCAACAGTTGTTTGAGATTGGTTCGAAGAACATTCCGGACAATTCAAGCGAATGATTTAGTCACCCACATCGTCCGACATGAATCCCATCGAACACTAAAGGGACATGATCGAGAGGTCAGTTCATACACAAAATCCTGCAGCGGCAACACTTCCGCTATTATGGACGGATATAGAGGCAGCATGGTTCAGTGTTTCTGCAGGAGATTTCCAATGACTTGGTGAGTCCATGCCACGTCGAGCTGCTGCACTATGCCGGGCAAAAGGAGGTCCGACACAATATTAGGAGGTATCCCATGACTTGGCACTCAGTGTATACTGTCCTTGTGCGTCGACGATGGACCGATGGAGTATTATTCTGCACAAAAACTGTTGACCCTAGAGTAAATCGCGTAGTTAAGCTGAAGGAAGAAGGAAGATTGGTGTTTAACGTCTTGTCGACGGCATGGTGATTAATGACGCAACAAGAAGTAGGACTGGGAAAGGATAGAAAATGAAATTGGCTGTGAACTTTGCAAAAAAAAAAAAAAAAAAAACCATTTCATCATACATCTTCACAGAAATAATGGAAAACCTAAATTTGAATGTCCGGACTGGAATTTTAACCAGCATCCTCGCAAATGCTAAATCAGTTGAAATATTGCAAGGAGCTGCCTCCTCCCCCTCCCCCCTCCCACTTCCTAATCGGTATTGATCTTTGCCAGTAGTATATGTAAGATGTGTAAGGTGGACTGTGTTTGAAGTCGATGTGTTTCGACATTGATTTTTTTCCCTTGACACCCTATCAGGGTGCGTGTGTTCTTGACTGCTACTTGAAAATAGAGTTGAAGTGTGGCCATTGCGTGGTCTATAGAGGAAATTTTTTGTCAGAAACTTTGTAGTTAAATTATTCTGATTACAAATCTGATTCACATTATGAAAAAAGTGAATTTGTGTTGCTATAAGTGGTTAATGAAGAATTTATGTACAGTAGTGAAATCTAGACTTGTGGTCATGTATGTCACATGGCAGCACATGCAAAGGGGCTGGTGAATGAATGTGTGACATAAGTGTGGAAAGCACTTTAAACTGTAAAAATTCACGAGTACGGAGAAAAAACTGAGTCGTGCGCGTGTTAGAGTCTCATGAAACTTCTCTGCTCGTCGTGTCCCAGCGATCGGTTGACCGGCGTGTCACGAGAGGGCGCGGAGTTGCTCGGAGAATTCACTTAACTGTGTGCACGCCTCTTCAGGGTCTCAACGTTTGCCTGTAGTTCGGGTAGAGAAGCTGGGGTTGCTCACCGAGGACGGAGGTCCGACTTGTGCCATCGGCGGCTGTGGAGACGGTGCGCATACGACAGTTTAATTATTTCTTCCCTCTGGTTGCATGGCTGCGGGTTTGCGTCTTTGGTCTCGGCACGTGTATCATTTCTGCTGCCTTGGTTGTGGATGGGGTGGTGTCGCTACTTACTTACGGTCAAACACATGCTACAAGAAAATGGTGAGCATCTTTGTCACGTGTAACTAAAGGATTAAAATTGCTGATGGCATTTGCAAATCCCGTGTTCGTTGAGCTTTCAAACAGTAATTATATTTTAATGTCGGTTATTGTATGGAAATCTCATTTCTGTATTAATTCATGCACAGAAATTATTATTATTATTTTTTTCTTGTTGAAATTATGTGCTTTCGTGTAATCTACACACACTAACCGTTATTAACAAGCTCACAAGATTCCAAGCAAAACTAACAAAAGAGCTAAAAACAAATGCACATGTTTACAAACGGTGCTGTAACGCAATAGCTCAGACATCGATCGGTCCCTTCAGATCTAAAACAATCACAGGGCGAACATTAAAACGACGTAACCACAAATCGTACGCCAGAAGATCTTACAAAGCCCTTACAACTTTTAAGTAGAAAATAGAAGTTTGCGTACTTCAGCACAATAACCTTGAATTAAGAATGAAAAGAACTGTAGCAATTTACACTTCACGGCATTCACTTCAGAACTGTTACAAATTCGTCGCGCAGCTCGAACTGTCAACACAACTGGCACTGCTACGAGTATCCTACGACTTCCACATCGCTGGCAACGGGTTGTACACAATGCTGGTGCTACTTTGAAGGCCAGTAAAACTTTGAAACACGTATCTATTTTGTACGAGCTGTAAATAAATAGTTGCCACTACTGGAGTTCCAACCCTCTCATACAACGCGAACGCTGACTCTCGATGTATTTCGCGACTAAAATATTATTTACGTTCAACAGAATAGATATTTGCAGGAGGTAGTCACAATGTTTCAGGTTATCATCTCGACAAAATCAAGATGCAACCACAAAACTTGATAGTGGCAGTAGACAGTCTCTGTAAATAGTTACCCTTAACCGTGACACATTTTTCCCAACGATGTATGATTTAGCTGCGAAGTTGTTGGAGAGGTCTAATGGTTCAAATGGCTCTGAGCACTATGGAACTTAACTTCTGAGGTCGTTAGTCCCCTAGAACAGAACTACTTAGCGCCTAGAACCGCTTGGCCTGGAGAGGTCTACATTTTGTCTGTTCAGGGAACGTCATACCTCGAAGTCACCTCGTCATCACTTGTGAAATGCATGTCACGTAACGGTTTCTTCGTTCGAAGAAAAAGGAAGAAGTCATTGGGTGCCACGTCAGGAGATTACGGAGGACGAGGCCAAAGATGACGGCTCAAAGAAGCAGCATGTGTGACCGCGTCCTATGTGCGGAGAGCTGCTGCGTTGACGTGGAGCAAAAACACCCCCCTTGGACACTTCCTGCTAAACTTCGCCTTTCTATCTCTTTAACAGTGAGCGCAGAGACTCGAGATGCATTTCGTGACTGAAAAAAATATGAATTTTATCGAGCAATTAGCTGTGGGAGAATTTAAGTTAATTCTCATTTATAGTTTCGTGTCAGTTTCATATTGTGAATTAGATCACTGCACATGTTCCGATCATTCTTCAGATCTAAAACAAAGTGAGACTAATTCGGCTTTTGGTACTTCATTTCCACTTTTATAATCTACTATTTTACCTTCTTTTCCACTTTTACGCATTCATTCTCGCATTTTAACGGGAGGTTCTTTGCATTAACGACTTTTTGCTGTTTCAGTATGAGATCCTTTCTTGTTAAACCTACAACATCCCTGACACTATTCCCCCCATTCCCACTCCACCCCGGCCTCCCTTGTCCTTTCTGAACACACTCAATCCCCCTCGCTAAATTTTATAATTGTATTATTTCACGCCGTTTACGTTTTGCATGCCCATTGTTCTAAGCTATTAGTGTTTCAGCGAGAATTTTTTACGTTCTATAATTTTAGAACGACTTCTCTTGTTAAACTTACCACACTTCCACCGCCCTCTCCGTGCTTCCTTACTCCTCCCCCAGTCAGCCTCACTCCATGTCCACTTCGCCCTCCCCCCCTCCCCCACATCTCCAACATATAACTATTTAAAACACTGATCGTGGCTGTGAAACACAGTACTCTGATATGTGGTTCTGAGTAGACAGGGCGGGTTGATGACGCAACTATTAGGTAAATTCTACACTGATGTACAGTTCTGTCCTCCTTTCATTTTCCACTTATTGTAACATGTTACATGGTACATACTTGGTCTTGCTTTGTTTTACATCTGAAGATGATCCTCAGTGATCGAAACATGTAATTAATTGAAAATGTGGTACTGATTCTCACAAGACGAATAAGTCACCTGTAATGCAGGAGAATTCGTTAGTATGATACTGTAAGTTTGCACCCCTACGAGCATAATCTGTTAGCACCACACCAAGGCAGTCCCGGAAACAGCATCATCTTGACCGATGATGGTCTGATCTGCACCAGTTTCAGTGGCAGTGAGTCAAAATGTTTCCAATACTCGGTTCGTTTCAGTGGCAGTGAGTCAAAATGTTTCCACTGCTCGGTTGGTTACACTGTCTCTGAGTCATAGTGAGACCTATAGCGGTCGTCTATGGTGATTATCCAGCTATAGAAATCATCTGGACTGACCTAAGCTGCAACATTTCCGCTGCTTCCTCGTTTCGGCATGCTTTTCAATGGATGGGAGCAGTCGCGGAACTCACCAGGCGGCGACTACGACGCATTGTCACTTTTCCACCGTGACACGCCGGTTATCGGGCAACAGGGCCTCCTGTCCTCTTGCGATTGACGGTTCTTTACAAATGGTCTGTCACCATGTTCTTCGTCACTCGTATGATCACACTGAAAGCGTCTGCACCACCTAACCACTGTGCTATATGAGGACCACTGTGGCTGCACATAAATTGCGGCCGAGTTGTGCCTCTTCAACTGCAGAAGACGAATGACGGCGGAATACCCCACATTGTCAGTGGTTTGCGCAATTTCCTTTTGGTGCCTCTAGCGGCGTGCTACTGTACTGTGGCTCGAGGATTTCAATGTGTATTTGGGTTGCAGACGTGTACCTTCAAACAAAAATTAACGTAACTTTTATTTTTTCAAGGTAATGATTAAAACTTTGTGACAGCTCCTCTTACGAGGGGCGTTGAATAAGTAACGCAACTCATGTTTTTTCGGCCAATTTCGGTTGAAAAATACGATATTTGTTGTGGGACATCGTGGAATATTCTCGCTTCAGCCCCTACAGTTACATGTCGTTCCGACAGGTTGCGCTATACGTAACCTTCAAAACTGTGTCTGTAACGGAGATGTGTTCCAAGCAGGGATCTGCCATTGGGTTTCTTTTGGCGGAAACTAGAGCATCGCAGCTATTCTTAGGTGCTTGCAGAATGTCAGCGGAGACCTGGCAGTGAACCAAACCACGGTGAGACGTTGGGTGAGGCTTCAGTCACCATCGCAAGAAGGTCGCGCAAACCTGTCCCATCTTCCGCGTGCCGGCCGGCCGCACACGGCTGTGACTCCTGCATCGTTAGAACGTGAGGACACTCTCGTTCGAGGTGATAGAAGGATCACATCACACACATCGCTGTTCAACTGGTCGTCTCTGTTGCTAGAGCTGCCTCACTCGTTCGTCACTGCTGGGGTACTCAAAGATATGTGCCCGCTGGGTTCCTCGCCGCTAAGAGAAGACCATAAGGAGCAACGAAGGTTGGTTCAAATGGCTCTGAGCACTATGGGATTTAACATCTGTGGTCATCAGTCCCCTAGAACTTAGAACTACTTAAACCTAACTAACCTAAGGACATCACACACATCCACGCCCGAGGCAGGATTCGAACCTGCGACCGTAGCGGTCTCGCGGTTCCAGACTGAAGCGCCTAGAACCGCACGGCCACACCGGCCGGCGAGCAACGAAGGGCCATCTGTACGAAATTACTTGCGCGTTATGAAGCTGCTCGTGACAATTGTGTGTCTAACTTCGTCACAGACAGTGAAACACGGTTACATCACTCCGAAGCGGAACCAAAGCGGCAATCCATGGAGTGGCGCCGCACCACCTCTCCTTCGAAGAGAAAGTTAAGAGCTGGACCCTTGGCCGGCAAGGTTATGGCGACAGTTTTCTTTGACTCCAAAGGAGTTATTCTGTTTGATGTCCATCCTCGTGGTGCAACGATCAAATAAGTGTAGTGTACCAATCTCAGGAAATTGAAGAAATGCCTTCAGCGTGTTTGTCACCACAAAAATGCAAACGATCTTCACCTTCTCCGTGACGATAGAAAGAGCTGATGCTAGACTCTTCTTCCTCATCTACTCTGCAGTTCGGATCTTGCACCTTCCGACTTCCATCTGTTTGGTCCAATGAACACTGCACTCCGCGGGAAGCGGGAAGTGGATGATGATGAGGTTATTGATGCAGCGGGGCACTGGCTCCAATGTCGACTAGTAGAGTGGTACCATGCGGGCACATAGGCTCTCCCAGTAAGATGGCTTAAGACCGTCGCACTGAACGAAGATTACGTTGAAAAATAAGATTTTGTAGCCAAAAGAGTGGGGAATGATATGAAGTATTGAAACCCTGAAAAAACACAAATCTGCTTTCAGGAAGCAATTTCATCCATTACTTATTCAACGGCTCTTAGTTTTCTACCACAACTTGAGGATCAGTTGCTAAGGAAAACGGTAGAAAGATGAGAAGTTTTAGGTATGAGACTCCTCTGCGTCTACTGTTCCCACGGAGTGCCTTTCCATCAGGGTTATTTACGGTGGAACAAATATTAACCCATGATGCAGCTGTTGCTAGAATTTGCTTTAATGAATTTCTAAAACTAGGAAACTAACTCCGTGATCAGGCCAAGGGGAGCGCGATATGCAGACCGACCGCCGTATCTCCTGTGCCATGCGGCGTCATTTGGAGGCGGTATGGAGAGTCATGGGGTCAGTACGCCGCTGTCCCGGCCGCTCAGACTTTCCAGATCTTGGAGCCGTTACTTCTCAGTCAAATAATTCTCCAGTTGCATCAGGAGGCTTAATGCATCCAGCCCCCCCCCCCCCCCTCCACCACGGAGAAATCCATGGCAATACCGGGAACTGAACCCACATGCTCCGCATGACAGACGTGCTGACCACTCAGCTACATAGGAAGACCTCAATGAGTTTCTAAGTGCAGGAAACCACTCCAAAATGGTATCCTCAGTGTAAGTGTCCATCACCGTGTAATGCTTATTTCGATTAATCAAACTCATTGTTTCCAAGTACAACAATTTTGCATATCTATGTTGATTTCTGTAATTGCAGAATTTGGATATAACCTCGGTGCCATTCCATACAGTAAAACTTCCGCTTTTTCATGGAGAAGGCGTGAGCGAAAATTACAAACTCGTTTGAGGCCCAGTTCAGCATCACTTTTTGAGAACTCTGCCGCTCTGTGACCCGCGTAGCCTGAGCACACATCTGACTGCGTTTAGAGCGAAAGTGGAGCTTTCGCTTGTTTCCTTTGTTCCTTGGGCTGGGTTTCCATTGTGCTGCAGCGCAGCAGTCGGCCGGGAGTTGCGTGGCCGTGTCGCCTGCGTGACGACCCGGCGTAGGATGGGCCAAACGCCGACGTACGAGCAGTGGACAACTAGGACGCTACCCCATGCGAGACAAAAGCATTGGCCAAGCCTGGGAAGAAAGAGCTATTCGCACGAGACGCCGGAGCTAACATGTTAGGTTGTTACCAGTCAGCGACTACTCCCTTTGATCTGCTCCTCGCCAGCGAAATGGTTAATGGCCCCTGAAGCATCACTTGCTTTCACGACAGTGCGTCACGGTAATTTTGTTATTGATATTCGAGATCGCAAGCCGACTATTGATCACAAGTAATTTCAGCGCTAAAGGCAAATAATTCAGTAATTCGGCATGACTATAGTTGCGCTCTGGCAATACTACGGTTCGGTAGTTTTGTGCAGTACGGAAATGTCGTAGTAAATGGTAGGGTCATCGGTAGTATTGGTAGCACTGATAGGGCAAGAAACATAGGTGGATATGTAGGAGAGGAGGTGAGAGCCGACGACTTCTCTTTGTTTCTTTATTTTTCTGGTTGTTTGTTTTACACGTAATTAGAACTGCTCGTCATTCATTGTTGGTCCGTTGTACATTTTATATCCTTACGGAGTATAAATTGCATTTTATAAGTAACAAAAATTAGTTCATCACGTAATTTCTAAGCTTTTATGTATCCAAAACAATTTTGATACACGTACAGTTTGCATGCTCACACACAAAAATAAATATAATTATGTTTATTATTTTGTACTGATCAAAGGCAAGAGTTTCCTGTTATTGTTGATAATGCGAAAGTTGTTTATAAATGACAGAAACATGTTTTATTGAAGTTCGATGAATTATTGAAGCGATGTTTGATATATTTTTGTTTTGTGTTTTTTCTTTTTATTTTACCTTTTTGTAGGGAACTGGCTTTTCTAGTGCTGTGTGGTACGTCAGTGTTGTTTTATTCATTTTACCATTACATCCCTCTGTTTCACGTTAAAAATTAACAATTTCCGAATAAAATTTAAATTAAACATCGACAATTACAATTTTGCTACAAATACTGTTTATTTTTAAGTAACAGTCAGGAAGAGAACTGGAGATAAGTGAATAGAACAAAAATTTTCTCTACGTATATACTTTTACTCACTTTCTAGAAAGTTCACCGCTTCCGGTTTCTAGGGGAATCTTGTAAGGTAATGATCGCATACGTAAAGAAAGCCTTCGTTATGAGGTAACGCTCGACGGGTATCCAACACACGTAACGTACAGGTAACGGGGTACAACCTTAAGTGACCAAATTGCTAGGAAAAATAACGTAGTCTGCGATTATTTATGATAGACTAAAGTAGCCTACGGCAGTTTTACAACTCAAGACACGACCTTTGAGCGACGGAAACAATACATTTGTGAAATGCTTACGCAGCTGTTATCAATTACAGGAAAGCTTAGTGTGAAAAGCAGTTAGCGTTCGTGAAGTCGTAACGCCTGCTCCGTTCACAGCCACCGCCTACCATCCTTGTGTGAGGTCTGCAGATGGTCTGAAACAGACCGAAACCGGTAAAGTCATAAAAAAAAGGAAGTTTCTTGCGGTTGTGACTGTTCATGTTGATTTTTAACCGTTGTAATTCAAGAGAGCCGGCCGGGATGGCCGAGCGGTTCTAAGCGCTACAGTGTGGAACCGCGCGACCGCTACGGTCGAAGGTTCGAATGCTGCCTCGGGCATGGATGTGTGTGATGTCCTTAGGTTAGTTAGGTTTAAGTAGTTCTAAGTTCTATGTTACTGATGACCTCAGAAGTTACGTCCCATAGTGCTCCGAGCCAATGAACCACTTGAATTCAAGAGAAATGTTCTCAAAAATTAAAGCTTTGTTTGCTGTCATACCACCTAATCCCCTCATCTATGGTTTTCTGATGGTATTTCGACTTCCACGCTCAAGTTTTCTTGCTGGAGTTGAGGTCAGCGGGCGAAAAATTTGTCATCCCGCTTGAGACATTAGGCTAACACCGTGTAACACAGATGTTTGCCTTGAAAATGACAATTTGGCGAGGTTTCTTCGGGTATGCCATATCCAGATGTGGACACTCATTGACGTTTAGATCCCCCCCCCCAAATCGTGGGGATGACTGCTTTGTTTCAGCCGCTTTTCCAAGTATTTCCAGACTAATATGAGATTAAGATAGAGTGACTGAGCAGGCCAATCGAGGTGTAATACAGTGTCTGAGTGTTTGTCAAATGAGAAACGTATGCTTACAGTTCTGTTAGCACGGCTGTCGTCATCTTAAATCGGAGTGTTCACAGCATACTCATTTCAGAGATGTAGAAAAAAGGGCTAAATGTGGTCACTGAGATTGTCGAAATAAGTATCCTGGTGTATGTTCACAGTAACCTCAGTCAGTGCCACCAGGTCATGGAACGAGAAACATCCTCAAAATATCACAGAACCACCACCGGCCTCAGCCACTCCTTCCACAGACTGCGGGTTAAAAGCCCCTTGGGCAGTAGGTGCAGTCTACGCCCTGCATCATTGTAAAAGAGGAAAGATCGCGACCACGCTACATGCCTCCAGTCAGCTGCTGCGCAGTATCAGCGCTGTTTGGCCCATTAAAAGTATACGGCTTCATGTGCCGCTACAAGCAACGGTCTCTTGCGAGGTACGAGACTCCAGACTGTCTTGCATGCAGTTCGCTTCTCTGTGTTTGCTCGCAAACTGCTCGACATGGACCTGCATTCACTGACAGTAACAACTCCTGTCGGATTTTAGACCGACTGTCATTGACATGTCTTGACACTCATCACCCGTTCCTGTTGGCTAGGACCTTCTTACGACCGCTGATCTTAAGACTTATTACGTGGTTGCAACTGACACCATTCCATGTAGACGCGTTGGGCAGTCCGCGTTGATAAACCAACAATTCGGGCAGTTGCACTGACGGCATAGTCACGAGCACGTCCAAACACGACAGATCGTTTCTGGCATTCTGTCTCGTCTTCACTTCGACGCATCTTATTGCGTTGATTCCATATAACCGACTGGCATGTACACGTCCCTTCACAGCCACGACGTGTGTTACCGTTGGAGGTCCTGCTATCAGTTCTACACCACCCACAAGGCTCCAAAGCAATCTGTGGGCTCCTTTAAGGCGGTGACTAATATTATATGCGGTAAACTTATTTGCTTGTTTGTAACTCACTGTAGCCGAATAAGCTAAGAAAAAGTACTTCTGAACAGCAGTACACTACAGAAAAAATATCGCTTTATCAATAGCCATGATATTTCAGTGAAATATTTCCCAAGTGTTCTTAACTACGTATTAAATTGCTTGTTCTTACAATCACCTTCTCGATATTGTAGTTCTTACCTTCCCATGCTTGCAACGAATAATTAGAAATTATTTCCGCATTACGAAAGATGTAATTTATTTATTTTCATTGTACCCAAACATTTCTCAGCTACTCATCCACTTTCTTCGGCGAGTTTTTGTTCATCATTCTGGCTCACATAATGCTACCACACAAAATATCTACTAGCGCTATGTGAAAATGTATTTAGAACATTGTCCCAAGATTCTTTCTCTCTGCATTCCATGTGCCTCTCCCAGTCTATAAATGGCAGACTGGAAGCTCCCCCCACCACTACGGTATGACCGGAGAATTTTTGCAATCTTCCAAAATTTCTCTGAAGAATGACAACACTTCGATAATTGAAATTGACTGACAAATGAGAAACGTATGCTTACAGTTCTGTTAGCAAGGCTGTCGTCATCTGAAATACCTGATATTACCTGATTATTTTTGGCCCCCCTTTGGAATTTATCTTCGCTGAGGTTACCTCGCATGCTATACCTGATATTACCTGATTATTTTTGGCCCCCCTTTGGAATTTATCTTCGCTGAGGTTACCTCGCATGCTGATCAGAAGACATTACGGAGTTCTTGACGGCACTGTTATTTGGGGCTGTAATACACGACAAAAAGTGCTAAAAAATCACCTAAATTGCCGGATATACTGACCATGTAGCCAGGAACAACCCGCAATAGAGATTAGATACATACAGCAAACGATCCAGGGAGGCTGAGTGAGGACGGAAAGCGCCATTAACTACTGGCGTGTGGTTTAGAAATTTGAAACATGAAAACGATAAGAATGAAAAAAGGTAGATTCTCTCTCGTTATACCGTCTTCACACAGGACGAGGTTAGCCCTCGCCCACGTGCTTCCTGTTGTGTTGGCAGAAGAGCCAACACCATGTTACTAGAGGAGGCCGAAATGCACGCGTTTCAGCTCACGCAGGCTGGCGTGAGGAGGGAAGGACTATACTGACGTGAGGTCTGGAACATGACAAGGAATTAGAATTCAGAAAGCGGACGTAATTAGTTTGATACTTAACTTTAATCCATTAATGATGAACGTCGCTCTTGACGGTACATGATTCACAATATTATCTGTTCAGAATACATTCTTGAAGTAACTGAATATGGCGCCTTGCTAGGTCGTAGCAAATGACGTAGCTGAAGGCTATGCTAAACTGTCGTCTCGGCAAATGAGAGCGTATGTAGACAGTGAACCATCGCTAGCAAAGTCGGCTGTACAACTGGGGCGAGTGCTAGGGAGTCTCTAGACTAGACCTGCCGTGTGCCGGCGCTCGGTCTGTAATCATTGATAGTGGCGACACGCGGGTCCGACGTATACTAACGGACCGCGGCCGATTTAAAGGCTACCACCTAGCAAGTGTGGTGTCTGGCGGTGACACCACAGTTCCCACTGTAATTAGTGGCCGCAGAGCTCTCATGTGGCAGTTGTCTGCTATATCTGATGCACAAACCATGCAGTTTGTTTACGAAAAAGTGTGCCTGTAAAATAGCTTCATCAGTTCTATTAAAATGCACGTTTACTCCCTTGTTCATTATCTAGCCAAGTTTTTCTGTCTGTAGTGCTCACACTGCTTATTTGGGAGGGAATTAGTGCCGTAGACAGCAGTCCGTTCCGCGGCACGTCCACAAAATCGAAGCAACTCATTCCAGAAGAGAGCGCTCTTATATATACTTAAGATTGTTTACTTCAGAACATGCTCGAATTAAAAACGAAGCCGCAGAATCTTTTAGAAAACACGAGGTTGAATAAAAAGATGTTTGCAGAAAGGAAGACGCAAAGAGCTAAACCCATTTCTAAGCGCCTATTTCTATCCAATACGCTACAGGTCAACACATGTTACCTGGATATACGTCTTTGATTACACTATGTCCTAAACGCTTTCCGTCGATACATTATCTAAAAGTACAAAAACTGGTTTTCGAGATATCGGCAATGAGCCGGTACTCTGAAACATGTATAAAAAAAATTAAAATACAGGATTCAACTGCAAATGTCGCAAATAGAGTTTCCAAAGTCCGCTAGTTACGTAGAAAGCGATCTCACGTCTCATTGGCCATGTTTCTCTCCGTATTGCAAAAATTTGCCTTTCACGCTTGGGAATGTTCCGTAACGCAAAATTCCACATTGTGGCGTCACAATATTCCTCCAGTTCTTCGTCGAATTTCACTTTCACCTCCCGTGTGAGGACAACTGTACAGAACGAGGGCACTTTCTTAAGAACACTAGACTCCTGCTTCGGTTGTCCTCAGTTGCATTTTGTACTGCTCATCGCGATTGGATTCTACCGCAAAGAGACGACCACGGTCCGTCCCTACAAAAAGTGAGCGATTGTGCTAATAGTTTTGGATGCAACAGAATATTAAGTCCTAGTCTGAGGCCTCTCCAATGAAAGTTCTGCTTTGCTAGCAAGAAAATTTGGCGAAATTTGGAACACGTCAGAGGTAACCGGACAATACGAAGACGCGCGACCACCGTACCTCAGCCGTGGAAGCGCCGCGCTATGTGGAGCGAGGCCCGCGCCGCAGCCCGCTGTTGCGTCAGCTCGCAGCTCCGCGCCCCTCCGCCTCCAGCGCTGGCTCCGCTGCGCATTGTCATGCAGATGAGCGCGCTCCACTTATCGCGGCGGACCCTCCGTCCGCGAGGCCACCAGGCCTCCAGTTGTCCCCACCAGGGAGGGCGCCGCGAGCGCCGAGAAGCGCCACCTTCACAACATCTCTAGCTGACAATCTCAAGAGGTCGTGTAACGAACGCTTTCACGACCGGATGTCTTAGCCTCTGGTGAGTCTTCCAGGTTGTGTGGCTGTGTTCCATGAAACTTTACGTTCTGTCCCGAGCTGTGCTGGACATCCTAAGAGGGCTCCTGGTTCTGAGACCACAGGACACCAAATTGTAAGTGCTTCACGGCCCATGTTACGACACGGAAGCAGAGAACGGCACCAGCGCTCCTAGTGACCTGGCAGTGAACTTTCAATACGAGAAAATACGGCTCGACAATCATTTTTAATTCGAAATCCGCTATTTAGATGATTGTATTTTTCATGTATACTCTATGAGTTGGCCTAGTAGTCTAGGAGTAAAGTCCGCGCTTGGAAACAAAGGTTTTTGTGATCTTGTAAAGCAGCAAATTGGAGAACACTCAATCAAAAACAAAGATTAACTTGTCGTAGGTGGGTTTCACATTCCTGTAAAATTTTGTAAATGACGTCGTGGTCACGTTTTGACTGTACACTGATGAGCCAGCGAAGGCGTGCAGAATAAGAAAAAGCAAGAAGACAAGAAGAGTATATCCACAGATGATATCCTTGTCACTACACACACGTAAGGTGAGAAGACCAGCAGCTGTAGTCAGGGTTTTCGGGGGTTACCTTCGGCCGTAAAATGAAAGTCGGAGCTGTTCCCCAAGAAAGCTCTCCGCAAATTAGAAAACTTGCCCTCCCATACCAGTCCCTTAAAATTGAAAACATACGATGTCAAAACAGAACAAACATTTGAAAATGTAATAGCATTCAGTGTGGTGGAAGTTCACACTACGCTACAAAATCCCATGTACAGATATGCACTTCGATGTAGAATGTTTCTGCTGCACAATATTTATATACTTTGTCACTAATACTGTGCTGCAAGCCATATTCTGTGACATGAAGCAACACCATTCAAAGCAGAATAAATACTCAATCCATGACAAGACGCACTAAAGTTGAATATAAGTTGTATCAATAGATGGTGACATGGAGTTCTCCATTAAATGCGAGAAAATACGGAAAACGGAGTACAGGCAATATATTTACAACGCATTTAAGTCGAGCAGTGTTTGGTGTCTTGTAGGAGCACTTAGGGGACCGCATTCTGGCTCTAGGGTACCCAGTGGCCACTGGCATGGGCATCGATTGGCCGCCGTATTTATATTAATCAACTAGTTCCTAATAAGTCTTCCTTTAAGTAACATGTACGTCTATTTCTGTGGTGCTACCTTGAGTACCAATGATGCATGACTTCAAGGAGTTTGCCACAATTATTTTCTAGCAAATCTCGACAGTTGCCGTGCACTAAAAGTAACAAGTCATCTGCATATGCTACAACTTCTAATAACTTGTGACTATTTTGTAATTTATTCAGAAGTGATTCTAAGTTAACATTTCAGAATTAGGGACCACAAACAGAGCCCTGAGGGCATCCTTTCGTAATATCTTTGGTAACTGTTGATGTGGGAATTTACAACGTCTCGTATCGGCCTCTGCAGTAATGCACCAGAAAATAGTATCATGTTCGTGCGTAGCCTCGATCATGCATAGAAACCTGACGAAATACTCTTAGTTGTTGTTGTCTAGTTTAAGGTCGTTGTGTAGTATAGGATCGTTAGTCCATTTTAGGCACAAAGTATAACAACGAGTTAGTGAAGAACTTCTGGGGGTTGTAACGGTTGTCTCGAGACAAAAAAGTAAAGGTAGGGACTTATGCTTGGGCGCGTCATCAGACGACGCTCAAGAGCTTCGGATTTGTAGGGGTCATTATCCGGTACTAGGCACCTCTTTGCCAGCAAACGACAGTTTGAAGCCTCTGCCACCACTGCGCCTTGCGAGCACTGCAGTGTTATTGCGAGAGGCGAGGAAGCCATCTAATGTCCTGAGTACTGCCAGGAACATCGTGAGAAGTATCGCTTGCGGTCCGTCAGCATAGAAACTCACCATTTCTGTCGAAGGGCTGGCGCAGCGGCAGGCGGTGGCCGAATATATGGTGCCTGACAAAAAAAAAAAAAAAGTGACGCACTCAGAAGGGAAGTAAGAAACGAAATGGAACTTTACGGGTTGAGGGGGGTATGTGATGTTATTTCAGTGATTGCAAAATAGGCCCACTTTACAATGAACTTTGTAGCATGAGGCTACTTATCAGTACGACGTTGCACTCCCTTTGGACTGGATAGATGCTGTGATTCGATTGGGAAGCTCTCCTAAAGCAAGATGGCACACAACTGTTGTAACTGGTCCTTGGCTTCTCGGATACTGGCACTGGGATGGAGGACGCAGTTCCGCAAGTGTTTATCGGCGACAGATCTGGTGATGTTGCTGGCCACGGGAATATCTCAGTACTACAGAGAAAGTTCATAGAGACACATACCATATGTACTCGAGCACTGACCTGCTGAAAAATGGCGCCACGATACTGTTGCATGAGAAGTGACACGTGATGATGCATGGTGACCGGGACGTACTGTTGTGCCGTCATAGTTTCCCCAGTCACTATCAGCCGTGGTCTAAAGTCATATTCGACGGTTCTCCACATCATGACGCCAGAAGGGACACCACTGCACCTCTACAAAATTTTGGACGAAAGGAATTGCTCAGGTCGCCACAGCACTCGCCGACGATGGTCATCAGGGTAGTGCAGAATGGTGGTTCATCGCTGAACAGCAGTCCATACTTCCAGGTCATGGGACTACTCCAAAGCATCCGTCTGTTTTGTGTTGACGGCAGCCTAGGCGTGGGACCAATTCGTCAGTCCAGCTGCTGCAAGTCTGGTAGTCCTTGAGCAGTGGTGCGGAATGCAGGGTGTCCATTACTTGTTCTCGAATGGTAAGCATAGACGTGAAGGAGATCTTTCCGTGTGGTGGTCAGACGTGGTCGACCAGAACCTTTCCGACAGGTATGCCTGCCATCATGTTCCCTTGCAGTACAACACTGGGTCATTGTCACATAAGAGTACCCAAAAAACATGGATATTGCACGATTCAACCAGCTGGACAAATGGAGACCCACAATGATGCCCCTTTGCAGTTGTTGTCAGGTGCTGATAACTCTGTCTTAGGTGAGTATGTGGCAGCTCCGTTATGATCAATCAACATCTGACGCTGTTCACTCTTCTTACATAATATACAAGGCCAACACTAACGCACTCCAGTGGCAGTTCTACGTGTCATGAAGAACTGGAATTCTAATCATTCACATATCCACCGGTGTTTACGTATACTAAGTTACATGACATATGAAAAAATGGTTCAAATGGCTCTAAGCACTACGGAACTAAACATCTGAGGTCATCAGTCCCCTAGACTTAGAACTACTTAAACCTAACTTAACCCAAGGACATCACACACACCCATGCCCGAGGCAGGATTCGAACCTGAGACCGTAGCAGCAGCGCGGTTCCAGAATGAAGCGCCTATAACCGCTCGGCCACAGCGGCCGGCCATGACATATGACCATGTCTTGTGGGTGCTTCACTTTGTTTCAGTCGATGTGGCTCCGTCCTGTTTAATATCATTGCATGACGTTTCTGTACATGGGTTCCTAGCCTTAATTGTCCTCAAGACATTAACACTTTGAAATTTATATAACTGCCTAGGCTTCCGCTGCCAGACTCAGTTAATATACAAGTTCTATGAGTATCGTATGGTGTCATAATGAAAAAACTACGCTTGAGAAACCGACGTTTTGGCCACGGATACAGTGGCCTCCTCTTCTTTTTTTTTTTTTTTTTTTTTTTATCTTCGACGTTTGTCGGCATCGTTTTGTTACATCCTCTATATGTATATATGTATATTATAAATGTAATAATACGAGGGACGTTCAAAATGTAACGCAACATTTTTTCTTAGATCAGGTAGGTTTTACTCAGGATTCGGATAGACCATATTATTCCCCACTCCTTTGGCCACAAAATCCTATTTTCACCATAATCCCCGTTCAATGCGACGGCCTTACGCCACCTTACTGGGAGGGCCCACATGGTACCGCTATGTTACTGGACGTCGAAGCCAACGTCTTGTTGCATAAATAACCTCCTCCTCATCATTCACGTACCGCTTCCCGCGGAGTCCATCCTTCACTGAGCCAAACAGATGGAAGTCCGAAGATGCGAAATCCGGGCTGCAGATTGGATGAGTCAGAACAGTCCAACGAAGTTTTGTGAGCTCCTCTCTGGTGCACGGACTTGTGCGTGATCTTTCGCTGTAATGGAGAAGGAGAAGTTGGTCTGCATTTTTGTTGTGACGAATACGCTGAAGCCGTTTCTTCAGTTTCCTGACAGAAGCACAATACACTTCAGAGCTATCACTGCACCGTGAGGGAAGACATCAAACAGAATAACGCCTTCAGAGTCCCAGAAGATCTTTGCATCACTCGACCGGCTGAGTGTGCGGCTCTGAACGTTTCCCTCGGCGGAAAGGTGGTGTGGCGCCACTCCACGCATTTCCGTTTTGTTTCTGGTCCGAAACGATCAACGTATGTTTCATTGCCTGTGACCACGTTCGGAAAAAATTGTCACGATCAGTCTCATAACGTGCAATCAGTTCCGCATAGATGGTTCTTTGTTGTTCTTTTTGGTCCTCTGTTAGGTGGTGAGCAACCGAGCGACCATAAACCTTCGAGTACCCCAACTTGTGAACGAGTCTGTCAGCTCTATCAACAGAGACATGGAGTCGAGCAGCAAGGTTTCGGATTGTGATCTGCCTATCACATCATGTAAGAGTGTACGCACGTTGTAACAATGCAGGAGTCAGAACTGTGCTTGCGGCCGGCCGGCACGCAGGAGATCAGGCAGGTTTGCGCGACCTCCTTTCCATGGTGACTGACGCCTCGCCCAACGACTCACCGTGGTTTGGTTCACTGCCAGGTCTCCGCAGACATTCTGCAAGCTCCTAGGAATACAGTATCTGCGATGCTCTAGTTTTCGTCCGAGATAAAATGACAAGTCTTTACCGACTCCATTTTCAATGCTACGTGTAGCCGGTCGGGGTGGCCGAGCGGTTCTGGGCGCTACAGTCTGGACCGCGCGACCGCTACGGTCGCAGGTTCGAATCCTGCCTCGGGCATGGGTGTGTGTGATGTCCTTAGGTTAGTTAGGTTTAAGTAGTTCTAAGTTCTAGGGCACTGATGACCTCAGAAGTTAAGTCCCATAGTGCTCAGACCCATTTGAACCATTTGCTACGTGTAGCGAAGCTACCCACTGGAACGACGTGAAACTAAAGGAGCTGAAGAGAGAATATTCTGCGATGTCCCACAACAAATTCCATATTTTTTCAACCGAAATTGGCAGAGAAAAAAAATGTTTCATTACGTATACAATGCTTCTCGTATAATGTAGTATAAATACACTGAAGCACCATGGAAACTGGTATGGCCGTGGGTATACAAATATAGATATATGTAAACAAGCAGAATACGGCGCTGCGGCTGGCAACGCCTACAAAGACAGTAAGTGTCTGGCGCAGTTGTTGGATCGGTTACTATTGCTACAATGGGCAGTTATCAAGATTTAAGTGAGTGTTATAGTCGTCACACGAGCGATGGAACACAGCATGTCCGAGGTAGCGATGGAGTGGGGATTTTCCGTACGACCATTTCACGAGTGTACCGTGAATATCAGAAATCCGGTAAAACATCAAATCTCCTACATCGCTGCGGCAGGAGAAAGATTCTACAAGAACGGGACCAACGGCGGCTGAAGAGAATAGTTGAACGTGACAGAAGGGCAACCCTTCCGCAAATTGCTGCAGATTTCAGTGCTGGGCCATTAACAAGTGTCAGTGAGCGAACCATTCAGCGAAACATCATCGATATGGGCTTTCGGAGTCGAAGGCCCACTTTAGTACCCTTGATGACTGCACGACACAAAGCTTTACGCCTTGCCTGGGCCCGTCAACATCGACATTGGACTGTTGATGACTGGAAACATGTTGGCTGGTCGGACGAGTCTCGTTTCAATTTGTATCGAGCGGATGGACGTGTACGGGTATGGAGACAACCTCATGAATCCATGGGCCTTGCTTATCAGCAGGGTACTGTTCAAGCTGGTGGAGGCTCTGTAATAGTGTGCGGCGTTTGCAGTTGGAGTGATATGGGACCCCTGATAAGACTAGATACGGCTCTGACAGGTGACACGTACGTAAGCATCCTGTCTGATCACCTGCATCCATTCATGTCCATTATGCTTTCCGACGGACTTGGTCAATTCCAGCAGGAGAATGCGACACTCCACACGTCCATCATTGCAAGAGTGGCTCCAGGAACACTCGTCTCAGTCTAAACACTTCCGCTAGCCACTAAACTCCCCAGACACAAATAATATTGAGCATGTCTGGGATGCCTTGCAACGTTCTGTTCAGAAGAGATCTCCACCGCGTCGTACTCTTACGTATTTATGGACAGTCCTGCAGGATTCATGGTGACGACATTAGTCGTGTCCATGCCAAGTCGTGTTGCGGCACTTCTGCGTGTTCGCGGGGGCTCTACACGATATTAGGCAGGTGTACCAGCTTCTGGCTCTGAGCACTATGGGACTTAACTGCTGTGGTCATCAGTCACCTAGAACTGAGAACTACTTAAACCTAACTAACTTAAGGACATCACACACATCCATGCCCGAGGCAGGATTCGAACCTGCGACCGTAGCGGTCGCGCGGTTCCAGACTGTAGCGCCTAGAAACGCTCGGCCACTCCGGCCGGCGCTTCTTTGGCTCCTCGGTGTATAATATAATGTAATACAGACAATAGCACAACAACGTGTAGCGTGTGGATACAAATGGAGTGGTTTTGTGCTATGTTTGTGGTGTAACGGATTATTGGAGGGACTGTAGAGGGACGATGAAATGCAATCCTGAACATACAGTAGCAAAAAAAACACAGTTTGTCGTGCCACCAGTCGATGCGACACTTCAGTGAGTTTTACGGTTTGATGCAGAACCCTGGTGCACAGACTAGCTGTCAGGGTCGGTACGACGCCAGTTCTCCTCGTCCTGGCGCCTTTCGTCACCAGATTTGGATGCGACTACTTGCAAATTGCGCTTAGCCCTAGCGTCAGTTATTTAGTGACGTGGGCTGAGGAGTCGGATGTCCTAGATTGGGCTACTCTGAATGAGTGGGACTGGTGGTGGGCGCCCAGGGCCAGCCGGCGAGGCAGGCAGCTGAGAGAGCTAAGGGAAGGGGTAGGGCCGGCGCAGGTCCGGCAGCCGGCGATCCGGGCCGCGGAATCAGGGTCAAGGCGCGGGGAAACTCGGCGCGGGTCACGGGGGAAACGCGCCCAGTCAGCCCCGCCGTGCTCTTGGCTGCGGCCAGCCGTCACCACACTCTCTTTGGCGTCCGCGAAATGCTACGACTAGTCGCCACGCGACTAAGACTCCTGTTGCGTTCTGAAGAATCATGCTATTTCTCATGCATCATTATTGCGATGCGCATTGTTGAGCGGTCCCTAGACCGTCAGCAATATTGTGCAATAGTCTATATGGTGCAAATATTTCATATTGTGTTTGGTACTTCATACTGTACAATATATCATGTCATTTTTGCTGTCTTCGATCCGAAGCAGCTGTCCATGCTACTCTTTTTCTGTGAAGGCTCATCACCGAAAAACCGCTGCAACCTACATCCTTTTGAATCTGCTTATTATAGACATCTCTTACTCTCCCCGCACAAAGTTTACTTCCCTTACTGCCCCACACACACTTCCCTTCAACACAAATTGGTGATGACTCAAATGCTATCAACCGTTCCTTTCTTTTATTCAAGCTGGAGCACAAATTTCTTCTCTCTCCAATTCAGTACTTCCCTATTAGTTACGTGATTTACCCATTCAATCTTCAGTCACCTCCTGTAGCACCACATTTTTATTTATTTATTGTTCCGTGGGACCAAATTAAGGAGAAGTCTCCATGGTCATGGAACGAGTCAATACATGAAATTATAACAAGTTAGTAGAAACAGATAAAATGAAATATAAGAAACATATTCAAGCGACAAGTCTTAAGTTTAAGTAAAGAAAATCAACAATGTAACACTGGAATTTGCTTAATTTTTCAGCTCTTCCAGGAGCTCCTCGACAGAATAGAAGGAGTGAGCCATGAGGAAACTCTTCGGTTTAGACTTAAAAGTGTTTGGGCTACTGCTAAGATTTTTGAGTTCTTGTGGTAGCTTATTGAAAATGGATTGTAGCAGAATACTGCACTCCTTTCTGCACAAGAATCAAGGAAGTGCATTCCACAAGCAGATTTGATTTCTGCCTAGTATTAACTGAATGAAAGCTGCTAACTCTTGGGAATAAGCTAATATTGCTAACATCAAACGCTATTAAAGAAAATATATACTGTGAGGGCAATATCAGAATTCCCAGCCTATTGAATAGGGGTCGACAAGAGGTTCTCCAACTTACACCACATATAGCTCGAACATTTCAAAAGCCTCTATCCTCTTCTTGTCTGAACTGTTAGTCGTCCACGTTTCAACGTTAATTGCTCTTTTTCAGAAATGATTTCCTTGCTAGTCAGTCAGTCTATGTTTTATATCCTGTCCATTCGGCTTTCATCAACTATTTTACTGCCCAAAAAGCAATACTACTTGTAGTGACTCTTTTTCTAATGTAATTCTCTGAGCACTGCTTGATTTAATTCGACTACATTCCATTACCCCGTTTTTCCTTTTGTTGATGTTCATCTTATATCCTCATTTCAAGACGCTGTCCATTCCATTCAACTGCTCTTCCACGACCTTTGCTGTCTTGCGGAATTAGTATCTCATCGGCAAACCACGAAGTTTCAATTTCTTCTCCATGAATTTTAATTCCTTCTCCAAAATTTTCTTTGGTTTCCTGTCCTGCTTGCTCAATATACAGATAGAATAACATCGGGGAAAGGCTACAGCCCAGTCCCTCTCCCTTCTCAACCTGTGCTTCTCTTTCATGCCTCGACTCTTACAACTGCTGTCTGGTTTCTAGACAGGTTGCAAGTAGCCTTTCACTTCTTTTATTTTACCCTTAGCCTGCAAAAGCTAGAAACGTCGGTTTCCCTTTCCTGAATGTATTTCCTAAGAGAAGTCGTAGGGTCTGTATTGCCTCGCGTGTTTCTCCGGATCCCAAATTGATCTTCCTTGAGGTCGGCTTCTGCTACTTTTTCCACCTGTTCTTCTATAAAGAATTGTTGCTAGTATTTAGCAAACACGACTAATTAAACTGATAGTGCGGTAGTATTCACAACTGTCAGTAGCTGATTTCTCTGGAATTCGAATTATTACAATCTTCAAGTGTAAGGGCATTTACCATGTCTCATCTATCTTGCACACCAGGTGGAACAGTTTTGTCATGGCTAGCTCTCCCAAGATATCAGTAGTTCTGACGGAATGTTATCTATTCCAGAGGCCTTGTTTAGACTTCTTTCAGTGGTCTGTCAAATTGTTCTCGCAGTATCACATCTCCTACCTGATCTTCATCTACGTCCTCTTCCCCTTCTATAATATTGCCTTCATTTCCCCTGTATAGTCTATCTATATACTCATTCTAACTTTCAGCTTTCTCTTCTTTGCGTAGTACTAGTTTTCCATCTGAGCTCTTGATATTCATACTCTTTTCTCAAAAGGCCTCTTTAATTTTCCTGAAGGTGTTGTCTACCTTTCCCCTTAGTGATATATGTTTCTGTATCCTTACATATATCCTCTAGCAAGTCATGCTTAGCCATTTTATACTTGCTGTCAATCTCATTTTCAGATATTTGTATTCCCTTTCACCTGCTTTATTTCCTGCATTTTTATATTTTCTCCTTTCATCGATTAATTCAATATCTCCTGTGATATCCAAGGATTTCTACTACCACTTATCTTTTTACCAGTTTCATCCTCTGCTGCCTTCACCACATCTGTCAAAGCTACCCATTCATCTTCTATTGTATTCGTTTCTCCTGTTCGAGACATTCATTGCCTAAAGCTGGCTCTGAAATCTCAACAACCTCTCGTTCTTTCGACTTATCCCCTGCAATTTACTGAGTTTTAATCTACGGTTAATAACCAACAAATTATGATCAGATTCCACATTTGTCACTGAAAATGTTTTACAGTTGAAAATATGGCTCCAGACTTCCGCTCTTACCATTGTATAACCAATCTGAAACTTAACAGTGTGTTCAGGTCTCTGCCACGTATACAGTCTTCTTTCATGACTTAAACCAAGTGTTGGCTATGATTAAATTAGGCTCTGTGCAAAATTCTAGCACAGTATTTCATACAGTGCATTATTATTGACGATCTACGAATAAAATTTAACGTTGTACAATATATTGTGCATTATATTGGCGAATCTACTGAAATTATATTTTTATTGTTTTATATATTTTTCTCAGTTCTGTGCCTTAAGCTAAACTGTTTATTTTGCGTGATTTATTGTGCTGTGAAGTGAAAATGGTTACGAAATCAGTGGAACGCACGTTTATTTTAGAATTATTGGAAGTACATAGGTGCTTGACAGACTTATGGTGTATTAAATGAAACGAATATCGTAATCGTCAAATGAAAACCGTACAATACGACCAGTTGCCGAAAGAAAGGGAAATGTACCTACAAGCAGATAAGGCTCAATTAGTACAGAAATTAAATTCATTGCGAATAAATTACGGGAAAGAACTAAAAACAATTAAGAGTTCACCGAAAACCAGGACTGTAGCTAACGAGCTACTGGAGCCAACACTTTGGTACTCCGACGCCACGAACTTTTTGCAAGGACAAGAAACTTTTTAGAGCAATTTAAATAAAAATATTGTACTTCTGGTATTTTTAAAATTAGATCAAAGTAAATAAATATGACACAGATATAATCAAAATCATATGTGTAAATGTTTGCGAAAGTACATCAAACAAGCGGGCGCCCATCTTCAGAAATTTTCGACCACCATTTGACTTGCGTATTCCCAAGTCACTTGGTAAATTTTAATGTGTTAGTCTGCTTCTCTTCTTATACCAATCCTTCATTCAGCTAGAATTACTCTTTTTCCTTACAAGAGAAGAAAGCCAGCCCAAGAGCCAAGTTTGCACGTACGAGATTTAACACAAAGTTTCGGCAATATCGCTTTGCTGCCTGGGGCCAGCTGTCAATATGTTGCACAATATTGCTGACAGGCTGAGGACCGCTTTCTTATCGTTTTTGCACGGAAGTACCTCTAGCGATACGGTGCAGTAATCAAGGGAACACACAGGAAATCGCGAGATAAGGGGGTGCGTTGTTCAGTCTGCCAACATATCTTGGAGAGCCATTTCGCGATTAGACCACTAGTACTTTAGGGCATAAATATTATCTGTATGGGAAGTTGTCCATCAAACTGAAATACTAACACATCAGAGCGACGTCATTCCAACCTTCAACCGGTATCATGACACGCAAAACATTTGATCTAACTTTTAGCGGTCGCCCGCGGTCAACAATATTATATGATGACATATCTACAAATTATGCCTCGTAGGTAACCCGAAGAGAACTTAAAATATCTTCGGAAGCAGGTGAGAGGGCTGTGTCGACCCAGACAGTATTTGGCATCTAGTTGTCTATTACAGACTTCCAGCACCGTGGGAGTAAGAGAAGGCTGCACTGGTACCTGTATCACCGACGACTCCAAGTTTTATCTGACGTCCGATGATCGCCAATAGTAGGGTGACGGGGATATCACACATTTTGTTAGTGTTGGTTGGATTCATCAGGGGCATGCATACATTCAGAGGCAAACTAGACTGATTTGTGACCCGCTGGGAATTAATTGATTTATGACCCCCTTCCATCCTTCTGAGAAATCCTCTCGACAGCCTTCTTCCATTCGCCACTTACAGTTCATACAAGCAAGAAATGAGGTTTACCTTGCCTGCAAGAACACGTTACTCTGCCGAGAACTCTTAAATAGCCTCTTGTTTACAATAATCTATATGCGTCTTCTGTATGATTATAGTCCAAAGCAGCAGAAAATGGGAAGTTCGGTGATCTGGAAAAGTAGCCAAAATTAGGTAGCAGAAAGCAAATCAACCCCCCATTTCTGCAAGTGGTCCAGGGAGGAAGAGTGTCTAGAGGTTTTCTCAGAAGGCTGGAAGAGGGTCATAAATCAAGGGGAGGAGATAGGATGGGAAGGGGTCTTCTGGTGGTCCAGGGAGCGAGGCTGTCGGAAAGATCAAAGGAGTTTCTCAGAAGGTTGTAAGGAGGTCATAAATAAATTAATCCCCAGGGGTTATAAATCAATCACTTTAGCCCTGAATGTGTGTATGCCCCTGAGGTATGCAAACTCATACTAAGAACTGCTTGAGACTTATTCTTTCATCCTCAGCTCACCCTCCGATTTAGGCCCACACATTTTCACAGACGTGTACGTGGTGGAGAATTTTTTAGCTTTTTTAAAGCTGTGGTAAGAAAATTCGGATTTATCTGTCAGTATACGCACTTCAGCTAACTGACGCATTTGACGCAAAAGTGAGGATGGTTTATGCCAAAGTAAGGTAACTCTGCCGGTAACGTCATGCCGGACTTTAAGGAAAACTCGTGGCGGAATTTGGTGGCTGATGGGTTTCCCAGCCGAGAGGAGTCAGGCGGCCCACCAGAAGCTTTCGCCGCTCTGCCCACGGGGACTGGGCCAGCCCAGTCGTCACCTCCGTCGAGCCACTTGAAACGCAGTAGTGACGGCCACGTCATCCACGCCGGTTTTGGACGTCCGTGCAGTATAAATGACTTACAGCTCTTCCAGGTTTTATACGGACACGGCGAAGGATCGCACATTGCCCCTCTAGATGAATGCCCCTTGAAGACTATCGAACACAAGCTTAACTAAGGTAACTCCTCAAATCGATGTGAAATCACACTAAGTTACTAAATATTCTACGTCTCCGTCTGATGAGGGACATATCAATTGCTTTTCAAAATAATAAATTTTCTAAGTGTGCACATCAATTATTTTACGACTGTGTACATGAGTAATTCGTAGTTATGTTTACATCGTATTTAATTTCATATAACTTCTAACAAAAACACGACCTGAAGGGCTGTGCGTGCATGAATAGATCAACATGAAACGCCAAGAAACCAGAAAATAACTTATTGGCATCATTAAACGATGAGACAGTGGAAGGACTGGACGCGCATCCTGAACGTTGGGTGGTTTGTATGAAAATTACTGCAGAATGGACACGGCGCCAAGATTCTGAACCGGATGTCTACTTCATTGTGAAGAAACGCTCTCAATAAGTACTCAGTTGATGTTATGCACAAAAATTCTGCTAGGACATAACACCTACTAGATAACGAATAGTAGAAAGAATCTCCCCAAATTTTGTTAAGTGCCACGTATCATCACCACCACATTATTACCATCATCATCACTACAGTCACTATCGTCGTCGTATTCGTCGTTACCGTCATCAACCGCTATTTGACGTCTATTGCTGAATAAAGGCCACCTCCAGTCGCCTCATGGAATCACGAACTCAGCCATACGTATCCATGTTGCTCATGCACGTTTTATACCGCCAGCTATCCAGCTTCTCGGTCTTTTCTCGTCTTTTGGTATCTAGCAAAGAAATTCCTTTGGAAGTGGAATTATGAGCTTCTGCTCAGGTGTCATGTAAAGATAATATCCAAAATACAGAAGATCAACACCATATTACTTTTAAGTGTCATTTGTGCTCAAATAGATAGAAAAACTGATTTAGAAACATAGTAGAGCATTACCCAGACACAAAAGAAACAACGAAAATGGTATGAAACTGGAAAATCTGTGTCAAAATAAAGCCGTAGGGAATGGTGAATTTTATTTTGATCACTACTTCTCTAAAATTAGGTTTGAACTCCTAGCTAATAAAATAAAACCAAAAACACAAAAACTGATAAAATGTAATGCAGACAGACTTACTATTTTAAAAGAATTGATTTAAAAGTATCAAGACGAAATTAAAATAGCTAAGCATGGCATTTGGGCAGAATTATCTAAAGAAATTAATAATGCTGCACAAAAAACATTTCGGTCTATCAGAAATACAAAAATAAAATATGGTAGAATGAACTATGTGAATAAGTTTCAACAGAGAGGGACAAAAAATGGAAAATTGGAAATGCTCAAGCAAAACTGAACAGGAATACAGGGCCTCCAGCTGGCTCCTATCAACATTTGTCTATATTCTCCTTCTAAAATAAAACAACTGTTCAAAGTCAGCAGTGAAAACAATCACACTGAAATACCACACATCGAGTTTCCACGGAAACCTATGTCGTGTTTTAGCTACAAGTAAACCTCGTCGTGTCTGATACGAGATCCGTGCCTACTGAGTGCATTCTAGCTCATTAAGTCCCACCACTCGCTCCAGAAACAGAACTCCACTCCCGCACACGGGAGAACACTTGTAAATTCTTTCAAAGTTTTCCATACTGGCATAATAACATCACTAATTGTAGAGGATCTCTTACTACTGACCTATCTAGCAAGCTCTCTTAAAACGTCACCGTTGCCCCACAGGACCTCTTACACCTCTCCTACACCCGCAAGGGCTGTCTATCGACTTCTGTCTTTCGCGAGCCGCATACTGTTCCAGGAAACTATTTTCCATCCAAGCCTTTGAGCAAAACAGACTCAGGAGCAGAATGCTGGAAATTTCTCTGTCCATTTCCAGCTCGCTCTAATAATACTAATGTGCAACGTGCTGTCTCCTGAAAGGGGGATTCCAAAATGTTATTTTAAATCTGTGCTGGAAAAAAACCTACCATTACGGCTAGGGGCGGCTCGTTTCTAAGGACCAGAGGAACCCGGCCAGAAATTATTTTGTGTGTATTTTCAGCGTTGTATCAAACAGTTTGCACATGACATGTTTTTGGTGTAGTAGGAGGATAAAGAGCAGAGAGACTCAGGCACACACAGCTCTGTTGCAGACACACAATATGTCACTGTGAGCTACAAGTAGCCAGGCTAGGTCTCACCACTGCAACTCTCTCACCCCTCCCTGCAGCGATTCCTTCCACAGTGACGAACCTGTTTTCCTGTTCCTAACCCATTCATCGAACGTCGAGCGCCACTGTCTCCACAACCCCAGCTCTTAAAACTTCAGTCACAGTGTCGTGAGACCAAACTGTTTCGCTTTCTCCACTTCGCCCCTAGCCATGGCATAGCTTAGGGTCACCTCGAGTGGGCCAGGTAGATGGATCAGCTCAATCATACCCATCTGTCCCCTCATTGTAGCGAACCCTGCTGTCTGTCCTCTCCTTGCTCACTTGTCCGCACATCGACACAATGTTTGGGGCCCGTTAGCTTGGGCCTGAAGGCTGAACTATTAACCGCATCACTTAACGCACCACCTGTAGCCGCTGTCACAAGCCTCACTGCCTTCGCCCCCTCCTTTACAGATGTCAAGCCATCTCATAGTAGTTTTCCGTATTGTCGAGATGTGTATTTTAAACTCGAGTATTTTCAAAGTGATGTTAAAATTAACAACGTAGAAGTTTGTTAAAACTATTTGCTTTATGCGGTATGGAAGAGAAGATAGGACGCACCCACCTGCCCATTCCCACACATAATCAACCCCCCCCCCCCCCCCCCCACACACACACACACACGCACACACAGCACAAAACTAAATTGGTGAGTTCACTTTTGCATAAATTTTATTATTGACTACTGTATTTCGTGGCCTATATATGTAACAGTATAATTACCGTAGTTACTAATTTTTTAGTGTTTTTAAACAGTATGACATAAATGAAGGTTATATAAAAACAATTTAGGACAGTACCGTTATATTATTCACCTTTTATTTATGGTTATGATAAAATCACTCACCCTTAAACCAGCACAGTAGGCCCCCGAAGAGAACCCATTTGAAAGATCACAAAAGACTGACGTATCATCTGTTAGCGGATACCGGAAGCCAGCTCTGACGGCCGCAAAGCAAAGAGATTGAACAGCCCCGTGTGCATGCCCACAAATGATATGTTACAGGTTGTGTAGGTCTACAATTCTTATTACAAGTTCTTGTACGAAAAAAATAGGAATGAACATCTGAACACCTCCTTGACTACAGGTTCCCTGCAGTCGGTGCACTAATTAAGTTGAAGAAGCTTGACAGAATAGATCGTTCGTGACCTTATCAAAAGAACCATTCCGTGCACTTTGACTTGTGTAGCTGTATTTATGTTCTCATCTGTGGATGTAATCACGCAATAACTCGAAATATGCTCTTGCGGATTAGCACTTTCTTTCGTCGATCACTTAATATATTCTCTGTCTAACTGTAGAATCGTTCCGGTGTGTTACTGTTCAGGATGACGAATTTAAATGCGGAAAGCAAAATTACTTTATGAAATTTTCAGACGAAAACTAGCAATAATTGTTGACCCTAAACATGTAAAGATGTAAGTAATACGCAGTTTCTTAATAAAGATTATATTAGTCAACATACAAGTTTTTTATTGCTTCTATTTACTTGGTGCTTTTATCCCATTTTCTGCTGTCGTCCATACGATCTGGTCCAGAATTCTATGGAGCGTGTTCTTTATATATTTAGAATGCGTGGCACTACTTGCTAGTCTACAGTTGCCAGAAACTAAGAGAGCGATGATAACACGTGTTTATTGGGAATGCTCCACCGATGACAGCTCCCTGCACGAAAAGCAGTCCACTGATCAGAGAGCTTCAGTTGATTACCCCATTGTACTGTAATACTTTTTAGGAGTGGTATGTGAATTACGTGTAATTTGAATGGGTAGTCCTTGAATATTTGCTCACCCAAACAGTTCTTCCGTCTTCAGTTAGGACAGTGTTAGCGGGCCAGTCCTCCGCCTTTCCCAGCTGTGCTTCCGCTAAGCGTGACTAACGCGCGAAGGAGTAGCCTACGTCCGTGGGGAAATGCGGCGCGCCTGTGGCGGAATTCCTGATGCGTTCCGCCTAGAACAGTTACTCCAGGGGCAAGCCGGAAGCAACACGCAACACAGTGAAGCGGCGCCGGCAGCATAATCTAAACTTTGCAGGCGCATTGTACTGTTTGTTACGTCCACTGGCAACCTCAAGAGCGATGGAGAACTAGCCAATGCAGTGCGTTTCAAACTTTTGGGGCCGACAGCTCCTTTACCCAGGACGCAAACACCCGCGGTTCCACTTGCACATGCCTTCCGAGTTGAAATGTAAAATAAAGTTAAGTTTCGAAAAATATTGAATAAGATTAGTTATATATTTTTATTAATTGTTCGCATAACACATTTTAATCTCATTGTTGTAAAGAAATCAGTGGAAAGGGCAGGCTTACTTCTTCGTGATCAGTTCTTCAAATTTCGGCTCAAGTTCGAAATCTGCGACTCGCAGCTCTTTCGCTACATTCATTCTCGATCTATAGTTCGTGTTGACGACTACCAATGCAAAAAAAATATATATATCACATAAGTAGGACGTTATAAAATGTATCAAAGCTCGCAGGGCCTTGTTACCAACTTGATACTCCCACTTCAATAGTATCTAAAAATCAAATAGTGATGAGGAAACGATCTATTTCAATGCAGTGTCTGAAGAAACATTCATTCCTCTCGTTCTTCTGTGGTTGTGACGATGGACGTTTTGTGCTAAAAGGCTCTTCAATTCAGTTATGTTTATCAATTTAGTCTAGAAAATACTTTATGAACTAATCGCTGAGTTAAGTGGTCCACAAACACAGACTTCAATTCTTCACTCGACTGAGAGTCACTGTCTTCCAAAACAGTGTAACGAGCAGGGAAAACGTAACGTATCTCCTTATGATCCACCTGTTCATACACAAAGTAGTTTCTTTTTGAAGGCTGGTATTTTGTCTGACAGTTGTAGAGTGTTGGTGCCACTATCTTGAAGGGATACATTCAATGAATTGAGTTTTTCAAAGACCTCGCAAGAATACGCCAGCTTCAAAACAAAGTCACTGTCTACGAACTTCTCGGAACTCAAATGTTTCTCTTGAACAAGGTATGAGTAAAATTCATTCCTACGTTAAACACCCTTTAGATGGTGGTGGTGGTTAGTGTTTAACGTCCCGTCGACAACGAGGTCATTAGAGACGGAGTACAAGCTCGGGTTAGAGAAAGATTGGGAAGAAAATCGGCCGTGCCCTTTCAAAGGAACCATCCCGGCATTTGCCTGAAACGATTTAGGGAAATCACGGAAAACCTAAATCAGGATGGCCGGAGACGGGATTGAACCGTCGTCCTCCCGAATGCGAGTCCAGTGTGCTAACCACTGCGCCACCTCGCTCGGTCACCCTTTAGACATTCCCACCTGAAAGCCAGCTTGACTTGCTGTAATAAATTAGGGAAATATGCTCAGCTAACATATTAACGCACATTTTTGGGAACATCTCGACTACGTGGCCGACTGTTAATGAAGATTACGACTTCGATCGCTGATTGAAGAACCTCATGGAGGCCAACGCTTCTCGGTGAATAAAACGGTGTGTCCGAAGAGCACGACGATTTTCTTTTACGGATGAGAGCTCGCAATAGGGTGCAACAGCCAGCCGTACCACGAGTTCATTGCGTACACACGTCTACACAATTTTCACAGTTTTCTTCCACAAAACGACAGTATTTCGGTCTGTTGCTTTTGTTCCACGATTTATATGCGTGCATAAAAGAAGCTCTTCATCAAATAGGTTGTCATGTATAAATTGCACGTAAAAACTTAGGTGCGTATTATCGTGGTTATCTGCAGCTTCATCCAAATTAACATCGAAATCACTTTTACCTCTGAGTTTTTAAACCAACTGATCATTAATGTCGTCGTCAGCCATATTCGCCTGCTAGTTGCTTGGGAGCTGACTCACCTATCGTAATAGGTCAAATAAAGAGGAAACCTTCCCAGGAATCATAGCTTGTTTAGTGAAAGTTTAGTTAACTTGTGGAGAAAAGTATTCTCGAGGTTTGTTATTAGATTACCGCAATATGAGTCCAAATGTCTTCTCATTTTGTTAGGAAGCGCTTTTTCAGCGCTAGGACTTTGAAACAGATGACACACTGTAGTCATTCTTCATTGTCAACAGTAGCACACCTGAAAGTGAAATTCAAGGAAGTCTCGTCGTAATTTTTGCTACTTCGTCTGTTCGTATAATTTAAACTGCAATAATAGGTTTGAAATATCCCGTTTTATACTTAGATTTAAAAATCTGACCATGTTGATAGAGAAACGCAAATCACAGAAGAGAAACAACAATTAAAAACGACCTGCATTCGACAAAACCTTCAAACTGGTTGTTAATGAAAACAAATGAGACGTGTAGTACGAATACACTTCCAATTACCACTACTAGCCCACCTGTTGTTCTTTTACTTAGAAAGCGAGTTATGTTTATGAAACCACCGCAATACCCCTACTGTAAGGCCCCGACGCCCCAGGGAGCCGCGACGCACATTTTGAAAACCCCTGATCCAATGCGTTGCAACGATTCTTTGTGATCAGCCAAAAGTGTGGACAAAATGGGTTTCATTCGGCTCTGAAAGAAAGAGATAAATTCGTATGGAATGGTTGGCTCGGAGGTGCCGTAGAGCAGGCTCAGCCGTCTGAATTGAAAAGGTTTTTCTTATCCTTCGCGCAAAATGGCATCTTTCCTTCTAAAAATGTGAGAGGTGTATGTTTAAGTGTATCTGGTAGCTGTAGACGAGTGTAAACGTGTGTTTACAGCTGTGTCCTTGCGGCTAGTCACCGTGCGACTGTGCTTGTCCAGCACGCAATTCGAAGTATGCGTGTAGGTTACATGGGTCTTTCTCAACATGTGCGTGCGAGTGATTCTACTCATACTTGTGTTCACACTGGGCGCCTCTACTTCCGTGTGGGGTGGGCTACAGCCGCACGGCGACTAACAACAAGGCGTACAGGTGTAAACGCACATTAATGGTTGTTTGCATAGTGTCATGTCGTGTTTGTGTTGCACGATGATGCGGGAAGACAGAGGCTGAAACCCAGTGCCGGCACGTGGCCTACTCCCCTCGAGTAGCATCAATGGGGCCGCTGAGCTTAATGTCTCCATCCGGCGGACGGATCACATAAACAGCGTCACAGAGCCTCTCTTCATGAGACGCTGCGGAGAGGTCTGGAATTTAATCCAGGTAATTGGCGCGAAGACTGGTGATCAAGGACTTTACTCCACCACCCCTCAGCCGGCCGCGGTGACCGAGCGGTTCTAGGCGCTTCAGTCCGGAACTGCGCTGCTGCTACGGTCGCAGGTTCGAATCCTGCCTCGGGCATGGATGTGTGTGCTGTCCTTAGGTTAGTTAGGTTTAAGTAGTTCTAAGTTCTAGGCGACTGATGACCTCAGATGTTAAGTCCCATAGCGCACGGAGCCATTTGAACCATTTGAACCACCAACCCTCCACCCCTTTGCTATAAACGCAAAGGGAAAGCAAGTGGCTTACCCGGGCGGTTACCCATCCAAGTAATGAGCACTCCCGGCTTTGCTGAACTTCGGTGATCTGGCAGGTAACGGAGTATTTATGGAGGCAAGGCCATTTACAACGAATGAGATACCCGAGGATGGCTCAGAAACTCTTAATTTACAACGAATTTTGAAACCTGGCGGTGTGTTTTTAACTTCCAGTTTTCAGTATTAAAGAAGAAAAAACAAATATATCAGAACTATTTCACGATCCTTAAGCAACAAACAAGGTTTTACTCATTCGGTTTCGGTAGACAGGGAGGCTGCACTCAAACCAAAGGGCGGAAAACATGGTTTATTTCAGACCCCAATGAAAATGCAAACTTCTTCAGGAGTGAATGTGATGTGAGCGATGGTTGTCGAATAGAAATATATTTCTATGAATTAAAGGTTGTAGGACTGTTTATAGCTTACATATCTGAGTATCAACGGTGCTGAAAGTGATCCTCCATACATTCAACCACAACAGAAAACATTTTAATACAGAATTCACGAAACAGGAAACACAGTTTCTCTTTGGCTTCAAATAACACAAACATATAAATTTTCTTATTTTTCCTTTAAGAAATGAAATGGCAGTCTGAAGGACAATCGTGTCGCACTCGCAGCAAGTTTTGCGCGCATCATCATTACAGACAGTAAATGATATGGACTAGGGACTAACAATGTGAATAAAAATAATCGGTTAGTGTGTAAATGAGCGAGAGAGATTTCTTCTCCCAGCATCAGCTGACCAGTTTACACTTGCCTCGGAGTCAATGAATTAATACCGTTGCGGTTGCTTGTTGTCTCCCGTTGTAGCATTTTGCAAACAAATGTCCTTTTTCTGAAAATTTAAGGAGTGTGCAGATGAGAAAACGTATGAAATATCGTAACAAATGAACCGTTTTAAATTTGCTTACGCCGCTTTGGGGTAACGTGGTGAGACATGTAGGGGAGCCAATGTATTTTCATCACTTCCCTCTAAAAAATTCAAAGCTGTTGCCGCAGTGGGCAAGGTGTCGCTCCCCGTTTTTTTTCGACGTCCGAGGTCCGATACTCATCCAATTCCTCGAGCACGGAAAAGCCATTAACAGTGACGTATGCTGCGACACACTGCAGCATACGCAAGTCCATTAAGAGCAAACGGCCTGGGCTGCTCACGGACAGAGTGATTCTGCTGCACGATAACGCGTCTCCACTCTTCTCCAAGGTCACACAAAGTGTAATGGCCAACTTCAAGTGCGAGCCCTTTGAGCATCCGCCCTACAGCTCGAACATTTCACCCTACGACTTCCAAGTGCTTGGTTCCCTAAAAAAACGTCTCTAAGGGACGCGCCCCAACTCGGACGATGAATTGAAGTACACAGTGGAGGACTGTCTCCTAATACAGACACAGGAATTCTGAGAACAGGGAATCCTTCAGCTCGTGACACAAAACGACTTCAGTTATATCCATAGTTTTGCTTCATATCTTTTCTTTTGAACACCCCTTCAGTCGTATCTTGTAACGTGAATATAGATTTCCGGTTATTGAGCAAAATTCCTGACAGTTGTGAGCAGCGGAACACCCAGTTTTACGATTGTCCTACATAGTTCGTACAGCTGTCTGGCGAATAGAGGAAATCTGAGCAGTAGGTCGTAAACCTGAAACTTTTCTTAGATGGTACCCACACATGTGGATATATCTTAGTACAGTTTCGTCCTCCGTTACAAAGAAAGGGTTCCTAATTATTTAGCTGATATAAAATCCAGAAGGCAACGGAAACCCTGTATTAAAGACAGTACCTTGCATTCACAGGACATGTGGCCTGTAGTTGAAAAGTGTCATGATGTTTTCTTCATTGGCAAAAGATTTCGGAATAGTCCCCCATTCGGATCTCCGGCAGGGGACCGCCAAGGGGAAGGTGACCATGAGAAAAAGAGTGAATAATCAACCAAAGGATAAGGTTCTACGAGTTGGAGCATGGAATGTCAGCAGCTTGAATGTGGTAGGGAAGCTAGAAAATCTGAAAAGGGAAGTCCAAGGGCTCAGTCTTGATATAGTGGGCGTCAGTGAAGTGAAATGAAAAGATGAAAAGATTTTTGGTCAGACGAATATAGGGTAATATCAACAGCAGCAGAAAATGGTGTAACGAAAGTAAGATTCGTTATGAAAAGGAAGGTAGGACGGAGAATGAGTTAACGTGAACAGAATGAGATTTTCACTCTGCAGCGGAGTGTGCGCTGATATGAAACTTCCTGGCAGATTAAAACTGTGTGCCCGACCGCACTTGCCCGCGAAAGGCAAAGGTCCCGAGTTCGAGTCTCGGTCGGGCACAGGAAGTTTCTTAACGTGAACAGTTAAATGACAGGGTTTTTCTCATCAGAATCGACAGCAATCGAAGTCAATAGCAGTAGTTCAGGTATACATGCCGACGTCGAAGCAGATGATGATGAGATAGGGAAGATATATGACGATATTGAACGAGTAATTCAGTACATAAAGGGAGAGAAAAATCTAATCGTCATAGGGAACTGAAAGTCTGTTGTAGGGGAGCGAGTAGAAGAAAGGATTATAGGAGAAAATGGGCTTCGTAGTAGAGACGAGAAAGACTAATTGCATTCTGCAATAAAGATCAGTTATTTATTGTTCAACAATCGCAAGAGGAGGAGATATACTTGGAAACAGCCGGGAGATACGGGAATGCTTCAGTCAGATTACATTGAGGTCAGGCAGAAATTCTGAAATCTGATATTGGATTGTAAGAGTTACGCAGGAGCAGATATAGACTCAGATCACAATTTCACAACCAGTGAAGAGTAGGCTGAAGTTTAAGAGCCTAATCAGGAAGAATCAGTGCGAGAACAAGAGAGCTACGGAAGTACTAAGGAGTAGAGAGATACGCTTGACGTTATCCGAGGCATAATGAATAGTTCAGTAGGCAGTACAGTTGAAGTGAAATGGACATCTTTAATGAGAGCAAATACGGTATTTGGAAACCATGGATAACTGATGAACTGCTCGCGCTGATCGATGAAAGAAGGAAGTATAAAAATATTCAGGGAAATTCAGGAATACAGAAATACAGGTCACTTAGAAACGAAATAAATATCAAGTGCAGGGAAGCTCAGGCGAAATGGCTGCATCAAAAAGTGAAGATATGGAAAAAGAAACGATTGTTGGTAGGGCGGACTCAGCACATAGAAAAGTCAAAACAACCTTCGGTGAAATTACAACCGATAACATTAAGAACGCAATGGGAATTCCATTGTTAAATGCAGAGCAGAGAGGCGATAGGTGGAAAGAGCACATGGAAGGCCTCTACAAGGAGAAAGACTTATCTCATGAAGTGGTGCAAGAAGAAACAGGAGTCGACAGGGAAGATATAGGGGATCCAGTATTCGGATCAGAATTTAAAAGAGCTTTGGAAGACTTAAGATCGAATAAGGCAGGAGGGATAGATAACACTCCATCGAAATTTATAAAATCATTGGGGGAAGTGGCAACAAAAAGAATATTCACGTTGGTGATATACCATTAGACTTTCGGAAAAACATCCACTCAGTTCCCAAAATAGCAATACCCGGTAAGTGCGAGAATTATCACGTAATCAGCTTAACAGCTCATGCTACCAAGTTGCTAACAATGATGAAAGAATGGAAAAGAAAATTGAGGGTGTGTGAGGTGACGATCAGTGTGGCTTTAGGAAAGGTAAAGACACCAGAGAGTAAATTCTGACGTTGCGGTTGATAATAGAAACAAGGTTGAGGAAAAATCGACACACATTCACAGAATTTGTCGACCTGGAAAAAGCGTTCAGAGAATGTACGTTTGGAGCACAGCATTGTGTGACAGCGAAACATGGACTGTGGAAAAACCCGAAAAGAAGAGAGTTGAAGCCTTTGAGATGATGTGCTATCGAAGACTCTTAAAATTAGGTTGACTGATAAGGTAAGGAATGAGGAGGTTCTTCGCAGAATCGGCAAAGAAAGGAACATATGGAGAACACTGACAAGAATAAGAGACAGGATGATAGACCATCTGTTAAATCATCAGGGGTATTTTCCATGGTACTATACGGAGCTGTAGAGGGTAAAAACTGTAGATGAATACAGAGATGGGAGTAACTGAAGACGTAGGGTGCAAATGCTATGCTGAGATGAAAAGGTTGGCACAGGAGAGGAATTCGTGGGTGGCGGCATCAAACCAGTCAGAAGACTGACGAGTCAAAAATAAATAAATAAATAAAATCCAATCACAGATTCATCCAGGAAGGGAAATTACGAATCGAATGACAGAAATCAAGCGTCGACTGCGTGCATATTTAATGAGTTGGAAAAACTTAATCGAAAATTTCCCCTAAAAAGTTTATTTTCTCGGTATTCTGCACCCGACGATTTGTTGCTGAAGTACAGGAACATCGGATGGCAAGGTCAAAATAATTTTAACACTCGCTGAGCACATTGGTAAAAAATGTTCCAAGATGTCTTGGATCGTTTGAGGAAAAGAGCCAGTTAGTTAAAACTGACTTCGCGTCCACCTTTTTTCCCGGCATGCTCGAGTGGCACCACTTCAGAATAGCTTGGAGGTCGCCCTGCCCCATCCCACTGCTTAGGAGGGACCAGCGCAACCTTCCCTGTAAGGTGGGATGTAGGACCTATTTTGTTTACCAGTGGAGACGCACCGCCGAGGTAGTAAAACAGATGGAGCCACGCTCTCAAGCCCGACTCAGTCGCATGCTCTCATCAATGTCTGTATCCTTAGACAGCTCGTAAAAATTGGCGTGGTAGTTTGCCGCCATCTTAGCTAGTAGCATGTACTGGCCTCCATTACTTAGGAGTCACGCGTACATACAGACATCACGGTAGGAACACTGTCGCGTCGCAAGCGGATGCTCACGACCACCTCAATCACCGGAATTACGCGCGCCGACTACACACCATATGCCGGTGCTACTGTGGTAAGAGTTGCCGCCCTATGGATTCAAATCTCATTCAGTCTCTTAGTCAACAGTTTCCCTCCAGATTCCTCTCAAGGCTGTGACCCACCCCTTTTGCCTATTAAAACCCCCTAGGGAGGGACGAAATTTTTGTTCACTTTCTGTGTCCTTCCTTTAAAAATTCATAGCCCCGTCGAGGACAGGGATTACTATGGACAATCCGGAAACGTGCGTGGGTGCTGTCCAACTCTATAACGGCTGCCTAGCATTTCATTTAAGTTAGCAGGTCAACATATATAGAAAAATAAATAATTTTCTGCATCTCTTACTTGTTTGTAGCTTTTCTCCTGCCCCTAATAGAACAACATTTTACATTTTCTGGTTGCAACGCCCGCTGAAGGTTTCGTTCTCTTTGCTGCCATGGTCAAGGAGACAAGAAGATGTATCAGGTAAGTTATTATACAGGATGATTCCGTGATGTTAAAAACTTTCAGTGATGATGGGAAAAGGTAAATGTATCAACTTGAGGTAAGAGATCCTAGTTCGGAAACGGCAGAGTCGAAAGATAAGCGAAAATTTACTCAAGTTCCACCTTCAGCCTCACGCAGCGCTCAAAATGATGCCCCAGCTTCCAACCTCCGATCATGACGTACAGAATTCGCGCTGAATAATCTCCTCTGACAATTTCCCCTGTTGATGGAGCAATTCCATTTACCTACAAATATATCACAAGGTGGTACATTTGTATCAGTTGTTGAAAATGGCGTTCCCAGCGTCACTGCAGGCATGGTATCCTCTCACGAAATTCTGTCGCACCTGTGCTAATATCCCCTGTGTCGTCTGAGTTGTATCACGGGTAGCGAGATTTGCTTCCGGCTGATCCTTTTCAGACGCGAGAGGTGTCTCGTACACAACAGTTTTTACATGGCTTCGCAAGAAGGAATCAAGTGGGATGATGTCAGGTGAACGTGCTGACCACGAAACAGGATCTCCTCTGCTATCGAATTTTCAGGGAATGTCTCATCCAGATGTACACGAAACCTCAGAGCAAAGCGATGTGGGGCCCCAATATGTTAAAAGCACATCTGTGGCGCATAACAAGTCGGATATGTTCCCGTAACCTGGGTGGTAAGTCTCTGATAAACACTGTGTACACTTCGTGATGAAGAACGTTCTATTGTGTACAAAATAACAACTATGATTTTGCAGAGTTTATGTTTTCGCATGTAAATTGCACTTTAATTAAAAGTAATTACTTTTGTTACATAAAAGCACGGAAGTTACACGATCATCAAATTTTTATTACTTATTAAATGCAGTTTATAATTTGTAAGGCTATAAAATGCACAGTGGACTAACACTGAACGTTGTGCAGTTCCAGTTATTTGCAAACCGAACAAAAAAGAGAAGTTTCTCTCTCATATATGCTGCCAATACTACCGGTAATCCTACCATTTACTACATGATTTATGTAGTGTACCAAAAGTAAAGACCTGTACTTTTGGTAGAGCGCAACTCTACCCTTCATTTAATACTCGAACGATAACTATTTACAATGTGCCGTAGTGCTGTAGGGGAAGTGGAACGATTATTTGACACAGGACACTTACGGTCTATCAACCCAGAAAACCAAACTGGCCAACAAAAGCCACCACAGCTACAGCGCATGCGCGCCGCGCGAGGTTTTCAATTTCCTCTTGCTGTCTTAACGCTATCAGCTTAGTCGGCTAGTCCGTTATCATCATTAATTTAAATTTTCCCGAAAGAAAAAAAGACTTTTGTAAACGTAATGCAAAAAATAATTACGTTTTCATTTCGATGTTAATTTAACCTTTACAAGCATAATGGTTTCGTAGTAAGAAGGCGAGACTATCTGTCATTCCGGAGTACCCTTTTACCCAGAGAAGTTTCACTGTCTTGTGTTCTTTGATACATTGAGAAAGTGTTACGTGTACTTCAATGAGACCATTATGCTGTATTGTATTTTATGGAACTGGGGACCTAGAAACGACGGAGAGGCGTCGTCATATAATCATATAATCGACTTTCTCGCAGTAAACAAAAAGATATCAAATTTTTTACGCTACGTCAGAAAAATCTAAATGGTTATTTCCTTACGTAAGTAAATTTTCTCCAATACTGACGTCTTTTAATATCAAGCAGTGCTGTGCCGACTAAGATATTTGTTTTATGAACTGATCCTATCTGCGATGTGGCTCACAGAACATGGCGCGTTTGCGTGATTACTAAAGCATTTTTTTAAAAATAAGAAACCAATAAGCGTGATTATTGATAGGCTTTCTTACTCTGCTAACTATACTAACAATTCCTTTGGATCATGAACATAGTACAGAATCTTCTACTTAGAGTCAGGTATTCCGAAAAATCTATGATTTGATTAAAATATATGTATCTATATGTTCTGATGTACCGAGTGGATATAGTACCTGCGTATTAACGCAAGAGGGATTCAAGTTAAAGGCAAGGTGACCTCTGATACAGCGACGTACGTTGGCATAAGATCACAGAAGTAGGTAGTTCTCGGGTTTGTTTTCAAGCCACAAAAAAAATGTGTGTGAAATCTTATGGGACTTAACTGCTAAGGTCTTCAGTCCCTAAGCTTACACACTACTTAACCTAAATTATCCTAAGGACGAACACACACACCCATGCCCCGAGGGAGGACTCAAACCTCCGCCGGGACCAGCCGCACCGTCTAAGACAGCTAGACTAATCCCGCGCGGCTTCAATACAAATGAAATCAAATGCCTTACAACTGTATTTTTTGTTTTATATCGATGTGTATCTCATGTGCTTACAATGTATTTAGAGGCACTATTGTCTTACCTTCAGGTACATGAAGATGATAGATCATGAGGTAAATACAGGGTGACAGTTATTGAATTATATGAAATAAAATCGACATAGCTTCTGAACGGTTTGCGTCAGGACGTTCAAACTCCACTGTTGGCCGCAAGGTATATTGGGAATTAGTATCGAGCATGCATGGTTTGGTTTAGCGATGAAACCCACTTTCATTTGGATTGGTTCGTCAATAAGCAAAACTGGCATATTTGGGGGACTGAGAATCCGCATTTCGCGATCGAGAAGTCTCTTCATCCTCATCGGGTGACTGTGTGGAATGCAATGTCCAGTCACGGAACTATCTGTACGATTTTCCTTGATGGTACGGTGACTACCGAACGGTACGTGAAGCTTCTGGAAAATGATTTAATCCCCATTATCCAACGCGACCCTGATTTCGGAAAGATGCGGTTCATGCGAGACGGAGCTCGATCCCATCGAAGCAGGTGTGTGTTTGATGCTTTAAAGGAGCACTTTGGGGACCGCGTTCTGGCTCTGGAGTACCGAGAGGCCATTGGAATGGGCCTCGATTAGCCGCCATGTTCTCCGGATCTGAAGACACGCGGCTCCTTTTTGTGGGGCTGTGTTAAAGACAAGGTGTACAGCAATGACCCCAAAACCATTGCTGAGCTGAAAACAGCCATTCAGAAGGTCATTGGCAGCATCGTTGTTCCGACCTTTCAGTGGGCCATGTAAATTCCGCTATTCGTCTGAGCCACATCATTGCTAATGATAGAAAGCATATCGAACATGTAGCAACCTAAATCCGAATATCTGTAGTGACGTTTACATATTGAATAATAAATGTGTGCATGCCGTAGTTTGTAACTAATTTACGTTTTTTTCATATAGTTCAATAATTGTCACCCTGTATAAAAATCAAATAGAAACTATAGCTGTAAGGAAACGGACTTTCCTTGGAGTAAATAAAGGACATCTCAAAGTCGTGTGAATACTTCTCTTTGTGGCCATAGTGTCTTAACATCGTTACGGCGCCATATCTGTACCGAAAATGAAAGACCCAGTTTTAGATATGTCACGCTGAAATCGCATTCTAAGAGAAAAAACTGTTGCGCAATCATTGGATGTCTTAGGACTGTTGCAAAACCTTCAGTATACTCCTGACTTTCAAGATGGCAGTGTTTATCTCCACCTCGAAACTCTGCGGTGACAGTGAAAACACATTGACAAATAAAAAGGAGCACGACGAGGTGGACGCTACAGGAGCTGACGTGATGCTGGTGGGGTCCACCTTGCGCCGCGCCTCCCACGTGCGCGCGTGTGGGGTTCATGGCCGCCTGCGGCACTGCTACGTCATTCGCACGCTCACGAACCCGCAACACTACGGGAACGCCAAGCAATTGTCGCGGTACGCCTACCTCTTCCGCTTTGTATCACAAACAGTAATGTTGCCGTTAGCAGTTACTGCTTCGATGGCGTCTTTCCTTCTTGATTATTATTCACACGTAGCAAGGAAGGAAAGATGCAACTTTCCAATGAGGACGAGCTCATTACGGAAGTTACTCTAGGTCGGGTTGCGGAAGGACGGGGATGGAAATCAGCCCTATCATTTTCAGGGAGCCATCTCGACAACGGTTTTCAGTGAATTCTTCTATATCGGGATGGCTGACTGGCTGTGGATTTGAAGCGCCTTCTTTACGAACCTAAAGCCTGTGTTTACTACTGCGACAAATCACTCGGCTTAAAATATCTCTGAGAGAATCCACATGTCCCCAAGTTATTACACTCTTATCTAAAAAATTTTCAACACCACGAAGGCAGCATGCAAACTATGTCAAATTGGCATAAAGTGTAGTACCTGCTCGTGTATACGAATCATTAACATTTCAGCGCAAGCCCGAAAAAGAGGTTGCCAACCAAAAACGCGAAGAACTGTACGTAATCACTTATTTACATAACAAACGAGACACACATCAAAACAAAATCGCTCTAGATGCCTTAAAGGGAAAAGAGCGAAATGCGTATGGGAGAAATAAAATATAGTGCAGCAAGAAAAGCAGTTTTTATTTACAGTACAATATTTCTTCCTTAAACTGAGGCCTATGTTTGAAACTAGTAGACTTCTCTTGGCCGGGAATGCTCTTTTGCCAGTGCAGTCTACTTTTTATGTCCTCCTTGTTCCGTCCGTCATGGGTTATTGCACTGCCTAGACAACAGAATGCCTAGACTTCGTCTACTTCGCGATCCCCAATTCTGATGCTAAGTTTATAGCAGTTCTCATTTCTGCTGACACTACTTTCGCCGCTCTTCGATTTACTCTCAATTCATATTCTGTACCCATTAGGCTATTCAACAGATCCTGAGGATAGCAATTTTATCAGCGAATCTTATCATTGACACATTCACTCCTTGAAATACAATCCCCCCCACCTGAATGTTTCTTTTATTTCCGTCATCGCTTCTTCGACTTATAGATTGAACATTAGGGGCGTATGACTGCATCCCTATCTTACATCGTTTTTAATCCGAGCAATTCGATCTTGGCTCTCACTCATTCTTCTGTCTTCCTTCTTGTACATGCTGTATGTTACCCGTCTTTCCCTACAACTTACCCTTATTTTGTTCAGAATTTCTAACATCTTACACCATTTACATGATTTTTCAGCTGATTGTGTGATAAATGTCGCACTTTCCACTTCTTGTATTCTTCGGAATTGTGAGGATAATTCTTTTCAGGAAGTTCAAATGTTCAAATGTGTGTGAAATCTTATGGGACTTAACTGCTAAGGTCATCAGTCCCTAAGCTTACACACTACTTTAACCTAAATTATCCTAAGGACAAACACACACACCCCCATGCCCGAGGGATGACTCGAACCTCCGCCGTGATCAGCCGCACAGTCCATGACTGCAGCGCCCTAGGCCGCTCGCCCAATCTCGCGCGGCTTCAGGAAGTCTGTACATCGGCAGCCTCATACAGTCGACACACCAACGTTTTGTTGTCATTTCCGCCATTGATTTTAGGAATTCCAATGGAATATTATCAATCCCTTCTTTTTTTATTTTTTTTTTATTTTAAGTCCTCCAAAGCTCTTTTAAATTCTGAATCTAATGTTGCTTCCCCCCTCTCTTCCCTATCTACTCCCGTTTCTTCTTCTATCACATCAATCAGACAAGTTCTCACCCTCATACAGGCCTTCAGTACACTCTTTCCATCCATCCGCTCTCTCCATTGCATTTAACAGTGGAATTCCCGTTGCACTCTTAATGTTACCACGCTTTTACTTTGACTTTTCTACATGGTAAGTCAGTTCTTTTCTCTTTCGATTTCTTTTCTCCACATTCTCCCTGCAGCCATTTTGCCTTAGCTTCCCTGCACCTCCTATTTATTTTAATCCTAAGTGACTTGTATCTCCGTATTCTTGAATTTCTCTGACCGTTTTTGTATTTCCTTCTTCCGTCGATGCCCGCATCTCGTGGTCGTGCGGTAGCGTTCTCGCTTCCCACGCCCGGGTTCCCGGGTTCGATTCCCGGCGGGGTCAGGGATTTTCTCTGCCTCGTGATGGCTGGGTGTTGTGTGCTGTCCTTAGGTTAGTTAGGTTTACGTAGTTCTAAGTTCTAGGGAACTGATGTCCATAGATGTTAAGTCCCATAGTGCTCAGAGCCATTTCTTCCGTCGATCAGCTGCAGTGTTTTTTCGTTAGCCATGATTTGTTCGCAGTTACCTTCCTTGTCCTATGTTTTTCTTTCCAGCTTCTGTGGCTGACCTTTATAGAGATGTCCATTCCACTTCAACTGAACAGCCTACTGGGCTACGCATTATCGCAGTGTCTATAGACCCAGAGAACTACTAGCGTATCTCTTCATTCCTTGTATTTCCGTGTTCCACTTACGGCACAATGTTTTTTTCTGACTAATGTCGTAAACTTCGGCCCTACTAAATTTTGATCTGAGTCTACAGTATATCTGCTACTGGGTATGCCTTATAATCCAATATCTGATTTCGCCACCTGATCGTGATGTAATATAAATGAAATCTTCCGATATCTCCCGACATCTTCCAAGTATACCTCTCCTATTGTGATTCGTGAAGAGAGTGTTTATTGCAGAACTCAATTTGTCTTTTTCCTCCCTCATTCCTACTACCAAGCCCATATTCTCCCGTAACCCTTTCTTCCACTCCCTCCCATTCAACCGCCTTCAAATCCCCCGTGACTATTAGGTTTTCATCTCCCTCTACGTACTGTATTACCTTTTCAGTATCCTCATATGCTTTCTCTATCTCTTCACCTTCTGCTTTCGATGTCAGCATATATAACAGAACTGTTGTTGTCGGTGTCCGTTTACTGTGGTTCTCATGAGAACAGCCTTATAATTGTTCACAGTAACTTACACTCTGTTCTATCTTCCTAATCAGAACGAATCCTACTACCGTTATACAGTTTTCGTCTTATGCCTCGTGTAAGGAGGGCGGAAGACACGTGGCTAGCGTCCGAGAGAACATACATGTTTTCCGCTCGGCCGCACGGGATCGTGCGGGAGATAAGGTTCTCAGATCGAAAAAGGGCATGTCGTGGTAACGTAGGCAGCAGTATGCACAGACGTTTCTGAATTTAATTTATGTTTGGCATGATTAGTAGCAGATGTAATTACGAGTATCCAGCCCAGTTAACGATTTGCTGTGCTAAACAAGTTCGTTCAGTATTATGTGTAGACACACGAAGCTGAACATCATTCAAGTGAGCTCTTTTTATGTTCTCTATCTTGCCTGTTTGGAACCATCCCTTAATAAACATTCGCTGAATGTGTCCTCAAACACACAAACGAAACCACTGTATAATTTTCTACGAAAATACCATCTAATTCGGCACAGCAATTCATTAAAACTTAATGAGCACTAAATAAATGGTTATAAAAAAAACCTAGGAGTCTGGGTGAATCTATCTAACTGTTCGCTATTCTCAATAAACCTTCTTTGAAAGACTGCAACGGATAGTCTGATTTATTTCGATGTAGCGGCAACTGACGCATGAGTGAGATATTGAAGAATTCCAAGCTCCTTCCTCGCTGCGCCGCAGGGCGCATCGTGGAAATGGCGCAAATGAGGGTGACGGAAAGTCCTTGCGCATCCCACTGTATTCGCAAGATCCACGAAGTCTTCCTCTCTATTTAGTTTCGCGGCGGTCGTCAATTATGAGCAAAACAGCTAACGCAAGCAAACAGCATTCTGAGTAAACCACACAGCTTATGCAAACGCGGATGTACCGAGCCGTGGTCGCAGACAATTCTGCGTTGCATTTCTCTGGATTCTGGAGTTTGAGCGTCAGGCAGCAGGGAATAAGTGAAAATTGCGCGGAAAGATGTGAAGCTAACATATACTGGGTCTGCCCGCCTATAGTGCACAGGAGCGAGCGCATTCTATGGAGAAACTTTCAGCGTTAGCTGGCATCAAGAACCAGAGGTCTCCAGTAGCTCTTGAACGGCAACGAGCACTGGTCACGGCCAGAGCCAAACTCCCACACGTCGTCTTCCATATGTCATACCTCTTTCTTGTGCACTGCATTAATCTTACTCCCGTATAGGGGAGACATTTTATTTGTAAGTCGCAAGCCCGTTATCGGCCGATAAATACGATATTGTAGCGCCTGTGTTGTGAAGAAATAAGATGCAATGTTCCTTCGGACATGCGCGGCAATATAGTGCTTTAAATGTAAACAAACAAGACAATGCGTACGATTAGGAGCAGAAATCAGGTAGTTTCCGTCAGTATGAGAGCTGTTTAGAAATACTCAATGATGGTACGTGGAAACATCTGCAAAGCGATTTTTAAGATCAGTCATTAAAGACTTATTCTAGCTGTATTTTACTTAATTTATCGCGTTTCGAGCGGGAGAAGTAAGAATAAGATAAACAAAAGGAAAGATCTGTCATCTAATCAAGAGGAATACGGCTTGGTGACAAAGTGCCAAAGTGACTGCCTACAAACGTAACCCTCTCATCCTCAGACGGTCCAAGGATTTCTTAGTAAGTTGGTTACACGTTCCATATACCATTTGAACTATTCTTTTTACGGAAATGATGTAGAGCGAGTCAGTTTACAGACTATGTACACATTATTAGTGTTAACATTAATGAACACATTATCTTTAGTCCTACTCATGCAATTATACTTAATTTTCTTCTGGCACTTATAGCTTTTCTCACCTCTGGTAATGATTTATACACGGGGATTCCAAGCATGTGTGTCAATTTTTACCTCTCTATCTACATTATTCCGTGGTTTATTAAGTTTTCAAATGTATACTGACTTTTTGATCACCCAGTACTATATATAATTTCTCTCTACACACAATAAAACACTTAGAATATTTGCAGGTTTCGAGAAACACAGAAACTACACGAAAGAAATGCACCTAAACCACATTACAACATGTACAAATGTCCACGTAAATAACTTATCTGTTTAATTTAGTTTATGTTATCCAAGTGACCCCCCCCCGTTTATATGACAACTACCTCCGCAGATGATGAACAGATTGGAGAAATGTATGATGCGGTAAAAGAAATTATTCAGATAGTTAAGGGAGACAAAATTTTAATAGTCATCAGGGAGTGGAATTCAATAGTAGGAAAAGGAAGAGAAGGAAAAGTAGTAGGCGAATTTGGAATGGGAGTAAGGAATGAAAGAGAAAGTCGTCTGGTAGAATTTTGCACAGAGCACGACTTTATCATAGCTAACAATTATTTAAGAATCACGAAAGAAGGTTGTATACATGGAAGAGGCCTGGAGACATTGGAAGATTTCAGGTAGATTGTGCAGTGGTAAGACAGATATTTAGGAACCAGGTTTTAAATTTTAAAACATTTCCAGGGGCAGATGTGGACTCTGACCACAATTTATTGGTTCTGAACCGTAGATTAAAACTGAAGAAACTGCAAAAAGGTAGGAATTTAAGGAGAAGGGATCTGGATAAACTGAAAGCACAAGAGGTTGTAGAGAGTTTCAGAGAGAGCATTATGGAACGATTGACAAATACAGGGGAAAGAAATACTGTAGAAGAAGAATGGGTAGCTTTGAGAGATGACATACTGAGGGCACCAGAGGATCAAGTAGGTAAAAAGATGAGGGCTAGTACAAATCCTTGGGTAACACAAGAGATACTGAATTTAACTAATAAAAGGAGAAAATATAAAAATGCAGTAAATGAAGCAGGTGAAAGGAAACACAAATATCTCAAGAATGAGATCGACAGGACGTGCAAAATACCTAAGCAAGGATGGCCAGAGGACAAATGTAAGGATGTAGAGGCATGTATCACTAGAGATAACATACGTACTGCCTACAGAAAAATTAAAGAGACCTTTCAGAAAACAGAACCACCTGTATGAATATCAAAGCAAACAAGGGAAAGCAGAAAGGTGGAAGAAGTATATACAGGGTCTATACAAGGACGATGTACTTGAGGGCTGGGAGAGGACGTAGATGAAGATGAAATGGGAGATATGATACTGCGTGAAGAATTTGACAGAACATTGAAAGACCAAAATCAAAGAAAGGCCCCGGGAGTAGACAACATTCCGTTAGAACTACTGATAGCCTTGGGAGAGCCAGTCATGACAAAACTCTACCAACTGGTGAGCAAGATGTATGAGACAGGCGAAATACCCTCAGACTGCAAGAAGAATATAATAATTCCAATTCTAAAGAAAGCAGGTGCCAAAGGTGTGAAAGCTACTGAACTATCAGTTTAATAAGTCATTGGCTGCAAAATACTAACACCAATTCTTAACAAACGAATGGAAAAAGTGGTTGAAGCTGACCTCGGGCAAGATCAATTTGGATTCCGTAGAAATGTTGGAACACGTGAGGCAATATTGATTCTACGACCTATCTTAGAAGGCAGATTAAGGAAAGGCAAACCTACGTATCTGGCATTTGTATACTTAGAGAAAGCTTTTCACAATGTTGACTGGAATACTGTTTCAAATTCTGAAGGTGGTAGAGGTAAAATACAGGGAGCGAAAGGTTATTTACAATTTGTAGGGAGTAAGGCAGGGTTGTAGCCTCTCCCCGATGTTATTCAAACTGTATATTCACCAAGCAGATAAGAAAACAACAGAAAATTTTGGAGCAGGAATTAAAATCCATGGAGAAGAAATAAAAACGTCAAGGTTTGCCGATGACAATGTAATTGTGTCAGAGACAGCAAAGGACCTGGAAGAGCTGTGAAACGGAATGGACAGAGTCTAGAAAGGAGGATATATGATGAACATCAACAAAAGCAAAACGAGGATAATGGAATGTAGTCGAATTAAGTCGGGTGATGCTGAGGGAATTAGATTAGGAAATGAGACACTTAAAGTAGTAAAGGAATTTTGCTATTTGGGGGGCAAAATAACTGATGATGGTCGAAGGAGAGAGGATATAAAACGTAGACTGGCTATGGTAAGGAAAGCGTTTTTGGAGAAGATAAGTTTGTTAACATCGAGTACGGATTTAAGGGTCAGGAAGCCTTTTCTGATCGTATTTGTATGGAGTGAAACATAGACAATAACTAGTTTAGACAAGAAGAGAATAGAAGCATTAGAAATGTGGTGCTACAGAATACTGAAGATTAGATGGCTAGATCACGTAACTAGTGAGGAGGCACTGAATAGAACTGAGAAGAGGAATTTGTGGCACAACCTCACTAAAAGAAGGGATCGGTTGGTAGGACACGTTCTGAGACGTCAACGGATCACCAATTTAGTATTGGAGGGCAGTGTGGAGGGTAAAAATCGTAGAGGGAGACCAAGAGATGAATACACTAATAAGATTCAGAAGGATGTAGGTTGCAGTAGTTACATGGAGATGAAGTTTGCACAGGATAGACTAGCACGGAGAGCTGCACCAAACCAGTCTCTGGACTGAAGATCACAACAACAACATATCGAAGTGACAGTTCATCCAAAGAAACGGGCTGTGCAGTTGTCTTTGGCTAATGTGGAATCCAAAAATCAAACAACATAAGAAATAGACGTCAATCGTACGCTTTATATTTGTTTTATAAGCTCATAATTCTGAGACAGTTAACTCCAATCTGTAAAAACTGAAACAGCATCAGTTGGTAAGAACCAAAATACGTAACATTTGAGAGAAAGTATGACTTCTTTTACCATACAGTTCATATTGAAATTGTCATAAATTTCTCATTCTGTATCGCCTTTATTCTCCCATAAATGAAACTATCACGATACATGCTTCGGTGAAATAACGAACACCAGTACTCGGCTAAAAGACGGACCTGCGAACCGTGCATTGTTTTCTGTATACATGGAGCTATCAGCATAAGGGGTAAAAGTGGTTAGTGATTCAGAGTAAAGTAGCGTCTATGTGCATTCTCTACTCCTCCTCCAGTCCGGATGCAGCAGTCATGGGAGTCACTTGTGCTGCAGCGAGGTGGTTCTACTTACCACAGAGGTCACGTTTTCTCACAAGACTTACGACTGGCACCGAGTTACTCACCTGCAACAAAAGGAGAGGGAATATTATTTAGAGGAGACTTCCTCGTTTATGTACAGTGAAATCTTATAAGCTACTTTCTAATTTATTCAGCCAATAGTAAAATAATCTACTGTTCAGGTAACAGATCATATCATCCAGTTCAGTTTATTAGCTTTCTGTGCTGTTTTTACGTCCTAGCTCGGATTTAATAAATGGCTCTGAGCACTATGCGACTTAACTTCTGAGGTCATCAGTCGCCTAGAACTTAGAACTACTTAAACGTAACTAACCTAAGGACATTACACACATCCATGCCCGAGGAAGGATTCGAACCTGCGACCGTAGCGGTCGCTCGGCTCCAGACTGCAGCGCCTAGAACCGCACGGCCACTTCCGGCCGGCTCGGATTTAATAGAAGCAAGTACTGGGGGGCGTGGGGAGGGGGGGAGCATTGTATAGGGAGACCAAGAACTGAATATACTAAGCAGATTAAAATGTATGTAGGTTGCGTTAGTTATAGAGAGATGGCTTGTACAGCATAGAATAACATGGCGAGCTGCGCCAAACCAGTCATGGGAATGAGGACAAATGGTTCAAGTGGCTCTGAGCACTATGGGACTTAACATCTGAGGTCATCAGTCCCCTAGAACTTGGAACTACTTAAACGTAACTAACCTAAGGACATTACACACATCCATGCCCGAGGCAGGATTCGAACCTACGACCGTAAAGGTCGCGCGCTTCCAGACTGAAGCGCCTAGAACCGCTCGGCCACCCCGAATGAGGACAATAACAACGACAACAACGAACAGCGATTTGTACGAAGTCTAAAGCTCCTCACTTTGGCTGTATTTCACCACTATCTACAGATTTCCTCTTCAACTGTTTTTTATGAATTTGTGGAAAATAACGTACTTGTTAATAGTGCACGCTTATACCAGCCCGGATAGTAGTGCTTGCTAAAGCCGCATCGCCGGGACGGGGATGTGTGCCAGCCACGGATCGAATCCGCCCGGAGGATTAATGACGAGGGTTGGTGTGTCGGCCAGCCTGGATGTGTGTTTTGTGCGGTTTCCCGTATCTCACTAGGTGAATACCGAGTTGATACCCAAGTACCGTCTTAGTTACACGCTTTACCAACATTTAGATGACTTTCGGCCGGCCGGTGTGACCGAGCGGTTCTAGGCGCTACAGTCTGGAACCGCGCGACCGCTACGGTCGCAGGTTCGAATCCTGCCTCGGGCATGGATGTGTGTGATGTCCTTAGGTTAGTTAGGTTTAAGTAGTTCCAAGTTCTAGGGGACTGATGACCTCAGAAGTTGAGTCCCATAGTGCTCAGAGCCATTTTTAGATGACTTTTGCTCATTTTCACATGAACAGCAGTATACGCAGGCAGTTAGGGTGCACGTATACTCTTATTGCCAACGGTATTTGTTTATTGTTAATGACAAAACTAGCGTCTGCATAGTGCGCTTGTTAATGGGTAACGTATATCGCACAAAAATTTACTAAATGGAGAAACGAAACTGTGACTTTTTTATTAAACAAACTTGTACATTTCTTTAAAACAGTAAAAATAATGCAGGTACTGTTACACAAATTTTGTTGAATTCTTAATGCTTCGTGGTATACAATACAGAGGCTTACCCTAACAGGCTCGTATTAATTGATTATGTCGATCACAAGTGACAGTTTTATCGAAACCAGTAGTGAATAAATCATGTATTCATGTGAAAATGAGCGAAAGTCATCTAAATGTTGGTAACGCGTGTAAATAAGACAGTATTTGGGTAGCAGATCGGTATTCACCTTCTTGGTAGTCATGTCCTCTTCTTTCAAGAACTTGGAAGCTGTGGAACGTGGCCAGCACAAAATGTATTGCACAATTCCTTATCGTGAATGAACAAAAAGTTATAAAGGAAGACCGCCACGTGTAAAATGCAAGCAGTGGGCGAGTGTTTGGCGAGAAGAGCGCAGCACTGGAAGTACGGCACCCATTTGCACGCTGGCTGCACACAGCGAAGCGACACCTGGCGGCAGAGTGCTCGGATGGCGTCAGGCGGGCAGGCAGGGCCGCGCTACGTGGACAGCGCATCTTACGAATAGATCGCCTTGCGTCACTCCCCCCTTGCGTCATCTTGTTTGTCTTCGCCGCGAGGAAAACGGCGGTAATACACAAAACTAAAACTTTCCCAGAAACAAATCTAAATAGTTACAAGTCCCCGTGGTTCCGAGCGATGTTTTCTGGATGTTTCACGCGAATGCTGAAACTGGTAAACTTCATTTAGATATTTCGCACTGGAACCTGTTCGTCCCACTATATAGAGTCTTTGCGGTTGGCTGTTGGAACTGTGGCGAACGACAGTGATTTCGAGTGGTCGCGCTAATAGTAGAGACGTTCCAACGCAGTGGAGTAACACTGCGTACGGAATCCCTTTGGTTCCTTGATTATTCTTAGTTTTTGTATTTGACTACTTCGTGTTGGTTTCTGGAATTATTCTGTGAGTTTTTGTGTGATTTCTAATTTGATTGTGTTTTGTCGGTGCATACAAACAATAAAAGCCAAGTAACACTGTAAAGAAGAGGCAACAATTAACAAAAAATTATATTACTTTTTAGATATGAATCATTTCGTATCACTTATCTTCAGAGCTTTGATCCCTAGCTTTCCTCTTGTCAGAAGAGTGATATCTGTCAAACCTTCTCTAGTTGTCATATCACCATTGCAGGTGCCTGTAGCACTGCTATATTTCGCAATTTCATAGCGTTCATTCGCAGAGGAAGATACCTATCACAGATGATTCATCTGTCTAATATGCCGAAACACGCCACAATCCCGTGGCAGAGATTGTCAACGCGCACTAACACGACGGCCTACTCGAGATACCCGCCGGAGCCCTTGCGATGGGATTCATTGTTATTACCAGGATTTTGTCAGGATTGAGAAGAGAGGCGGTGGCATATGTTTCGTGATCACTGTATGGTTCGATAATGTCCTCGGTAACAATCTACAATTAGAACTTCTGCATAGTTTACTACGCATAGCTCTGCTAAGCGAAATGCAATAAAATGCAAAGGCAGAGTTTTATTTTGGAACTACTTGATGTTTAGCGTATCTACGTTTTAGACTCTCTTGCATTTTGAAGTCTTTCTCCGGGGAGAAGAGTGACACGACTGTAAGAGGCGATACTGAGTATGCGTTCAAAGAGCGTGTACACACACACACACACACACACACACACACACACAAGTTCGTTGCCTGGACTGTAGTGGCACCACAGGACGCAGCTGCTGGTGATACGTGCGTGGGAGGGAGTTGAGAAGAACGCACTATATGCTGGCTTCAGATTTCAGTCATTCCCCTCTCTGCGATAAGAAGAATACAATAGAGACAGCGTCACACCATAAAAGCATACGCCACCGCCACATACTTGGGAGACAGGGCAGTGCCACGCATGTGGTCGAGCTGGCTATGAGCAGCCAATGTACGTACCTGAGAGACCCCTACCCTGCTGTGTACATACTGCACTCAGTAGCTGTCACATCGTACACATAACGCTGTATGCAAGACATGGGCGAACACGGCAAAACTTCGAGAGTAAAATGGGGTAAAAGATATGTGAGTGAAGTGTTGTGGATGAAATGTTGCATAAATAAACCCATGTGAGCTAGAACAATATCGTAGAACTGCGGTGGGTTTAATGTTCTAATGAGCTTGTTTGTAAGATGGCTGTAACACACATTTGAAATTCTAAAGATAGCAGCGAAAGGTTATTTGCAACTTGTGCAGAAACTAGAGTACAAATACAAGAGTTCAACGAGCTGTCACGGAAATAAGTGGTTGAGAAGGGAGTGCGAGTTGTAGTCTATTTCTAACCTTATTTTCTGTGTTCACTGAGCAAGCAGTAAAGAACACCAAAGATAAATTTGGAAAGCTGTTTTCCTCCTTTTTTTTTATCCGAATCCTCTTCACTGACCATCTGTCGTGATCACTCCGCACACACTTTCGTCCGCGTAGTGGATGGCGTTTCCATTCTCCAGGTATGCGCTATGAATCTTCGGAACGGTGCCACTTGAAATACCAAACACTTCTGCTCTATTGGTCACGGAAGCGCCCATCATAACAGAACCAACCGGCCGAAGTGGCCATGCGGTTAAAGGCGCTGCAGTCTGGAACCGCAAGACCGCTACGGTCGCAGGTTCGAATCCTGCCTCGGTTCAAATGGCTCAAATGGCTCTGAGCACTATGGGACTTAACAGCTGTGGTCATCAGTCCCCTAGAACTTAGAACTACTTAAACCTAACTAACCTATCCTGCCTCGGGCATGGATGTTTGTGATGTCCTTAGGTTAGTTAGGTTTAACTAGTTCTAAGTTCTAGGGGACTAATGACCTCAGCAGTTGAGTCCCATAGTGCTCAGAGCCATTTGAACCATAACAGAACCAAGAGTTTGCTCACGGCCGGCCGCTGTGGCAGGTTCGAATCCTGCCTCGGGCATGGATGTGTGTGATGTCCTTAGGTTAGTTAGGTTTAAGTAGTTCTCAGTGTAGGGGACTGATGACCTCAGATGTTAAGTTCCATAGTGCTCAGAGCCATTTGAAACATTTTTTTTTCTTTTTTTGGCCCACGTTCGAGTTAGTTTAACTCACAACAACACATAACATTGTTCTGACGACGACTGACGCTCGCACAACCTGCAGGATTGCCTAGCTCTGAATTTATGTTTAAGCACGAATTTCCACATTTTTGTCGACCCCCTATATGTAATGCGGTTTAAGCAGCAAAAATAACTGACGATGGCTGAAGTAGAGAGGATATGAAATCTATGCTGGCAACAGAAATAAACCAATATCTGAAATGGGCGTATGGATTGATAGTTTTCAGAGATGAAGAGGCTTGCAGAGGATAGACTAGCACCGAGCACTGCATCAAATCAGTCTTCGGAGTGTACACAACAACAACAACAACAACAACAACAACAACAACAAGTTACCAAAATAGCCCAGAAGAAAATTAAGTGAGGAAAAGACAGAGGTCGGTGGAAAGCGATGCAGCCGCACTGCCACAGATAATGTCCTGGTGGCCGCGTTGAGCAACTGACTGGCACGCGGCGCGTCTTCCCAGACGGAGAGAAGCAAGTGCCACCAGGGCTGCCTCGTACTGACGCCGGCAGTCGGCTGTGAGCTGTAAGCGGCGTGGAAATTCCGGCGGCGACTTTGCGGTCCGGCCGTCTGACATGACGCTGAGGAAACACGAGCCGGGTATTTCGGGAAGCTGTTAAGCTCGCGGTCGTCAAATGCACTCAGCGCCTTCAGTCAGCGCCGGAATCTCTCTGCGTTAGCTGGGTGCTTGCGACACTTGCCGCGCAACAGGCAAAACAGGGACTCGGCATCGTCTTGTTTGTCGTTTGATCGACATCGCTGCTTAGCTCGTTTATTCGTTTATTCAGATCAAGGTAACTTGACCATAAAGCGAAAGATATACATTTCAATAATTTTTTTGTGTGATACTAATTCGGATTATGGAAATCACACAATCCAAAGCGACGTTGCTTCCAACAATAACGCTGTCCCTTTCTAATTTATTTCATTCTATCAGTGCCGATCAATAGAAAGCCGAAACGAACAAAACAAATGCAACATAGTCTTCACGCTATCGTTCCGTTGTCTCCCTTGATAAGAAGAGTGTTTCCATGCATTTGGCCGGTCCCTGTGGCCGAGCGGTTCTAGGCGCTTCAGTCCGGAACCACGCGGCTGTTACGGTAGCAGGTTCGAATCCTGCATCAGGCATGGATGTGTGTGATGTCCTTAGGTTAGGTTGGTTGGTTTGGGGAAGGAAACCAGACAGCGTGGTCATCGGTCTCATCGGATTAGGGAAGGATTGGGAAGGAAGTCGGCCGTGCCCTTTCAGAGGAACCATCCCGGCATTTGCCTGGAGTGATTTAGGGAAATCACTGTCCTTAGGTTAGTTGGATTTAAGTAGCTGTAAGTCTAGGGGACTGATGACCTCAGATGTTAAGTCCCATAGTGCTTAGAGCCACTTGAACCATGTATTTGCAGTGAACAAGAAACAGATACCTCCATACCAGTGAGAGGTAGGTCTTACGGAACTGTTGCTCAACCCGGCCGAGGTGTCCGAGCGGTTCTAGGCGCTACAGTCTGGAACCGCGCGACCGCTACGGTCACAGGTTTGAATCCTGCCTCGGGCATGGATGCGTGTGATGTCCTTAGGTTAGTTAGGTTTAAGTAGTTCTAAGTTCTAGGGGACTGATGACCTCAGAAGTTAAGACCCATAGTGCTCAGAGCCATTTGAACCATTTGAACGATGTGCATTATCATCTGATGGCAACCACAAGCTAGATGGCGAAACGTTTGGGTTTCACGCCAGAACGTGGCCGCTACCCAGAAAATTGTTATTTAAATTGCAGAGTTATGCATTATGGAAAGTTTTTTGTGTGCAGGACTACCTACTATCGCTCACCAGTAATTACTCTGTTGCTTACAGAAAGGCATTTAAAATTATGTAGCCCATATCCAAAGATCGGAGCAGAGATGGTACTGATAATTACGAGTATGTGAATCATTACGAACTCTACGATTTGCAGTAAACCTCCTTCCGCGATTGCTTAACGATTCGAATTACCGTGTATAAAACGTCACACCTCCTCAACTATCTGCCATAAAACGGTATAGTTTCGCAGTACGTTAGCGGTATATGTGGGTACTGTCTACAAAATGTGTTGTAAAGAGATTTAGTAATAAATAAGTCATAAAATAAAACATCAAGCCTAGTGCTGAAGTTTTAGTGCATGAACAGAAAAGCGATTTTTTTTTTCCTTTCATCGCTTTGTGCGGGTTGCCATCGAGAAAAAAGATTCGTTAATGTTTGAAATTATGCCTTAAGTTGGTTGGAAATCGCTAAGTGCTCTCACTCTCAAATAGTGGATGAATATGGTCTGCGTAATTTGCGCGTCGTGAGTTACGCTGCCTCAAAACATATACAAAGTTTAAGTCAAAATCTTCTGGGCTGTTGGGCCGCGTCATGTTTCTTCAAATGATCGACGTTTTGATACTTCTGCTGGGATCTTCTTCAGGACTTTGTGGTGTCCATTGTAGATTGGGTTCTTAATATGCAGGGCTGTAGATTGGGTGCTCAATATGCAGGGTTGTAGACTGGGTGCTCAATATGCAATTGACACCAGAAGAGAAGAAGATTCCAGCAGAGGCGTCAAAACGTTGATCGTTTGAAAACATATGACGCGGTCTAACAACCCAGGAGATTTTAACTTCAGTGACAACGGTCACGAAAGCTTGAAAACTTACATAGAAGACGTTACTAACTGCAGTACTTGATTTATTTATCAATTGAAGACAAAGTCAGTAAATGAGTCCGCGATCGTAATGTAGCACTTTATTTGTAAAGGTCCGCCTTGATCACTTTTTTTTTTTTTTTTAGCAATCCATTATTACTGGTTTCGGCTACTGCCATCTTCAGGTCATAAAATACTCTAATGTAGGTATCAACGTCAAAATCTATACATGTGGTTACATATTAAGCACTTAATATGTATGGGTACATATTAAGCACGTAATATGTACCCACATGTGAACATTTTGACGCTGATACCCACATCAGAATATTTTATAATCTGAAGATGCCAGGAGCCCATACAGTATAGTGGATTATTAAAAAGAAATATTTTGTGTGATCAAGATGGACCTTTACAAATAAACCTGGATTATTGTGACTCTGAGCACTATGGGACTTAACTTCTGAGGTCATCAGTCCCCTAGAACTTAGAACTACATAAACGTAACTAACCTAAGGATATCACACACATCCATGCCCGAGGCAGGATTCGAACCTGCGACCGCGGTGGCGCGGTTCTAGACTGTAGCGCCTAGAACCGCTCGGCCACTCCGCCCGGCTGTATTATTGTCTTAAACCTTTAACTTAAGATCATACCTCTTAATGAGTAGATTACGGAAGCATTATCAATATTTAAATTCGGTTATTAATTACGAGGACATGAAAATCAATTTTTTATTCTTCCTGGAAGCCGTTAGATAGGCAACCTTCAACTGGGATTTTGCCCCAGGTTAGGCGTTTAGTAGTAATAGTTCCTTCCTGAAGATGGCCTCGTAAGCCGAATACTCGTTAAAATTTAAAAAATCAGTAGAATAAAAACAGTTTACTAGTTATTCAACATTAAGTATGGAACTGTTCTGTCAAGAAGTAACGGAGGAATACGTAAATAGTATAGATGCATTTCGCCCCAGGGGCTCTTCGCTGAAATCACCACCGAACGCGTAGGACGGTTTTACGGTAGAGTGTGTGTGTCGGGGCTTATGGGCTTTTACGGTAGAGAAAGCAGAGCACGTGGTCGACCGCTACACAAAATAAGCGATACGGAGTCTCGCTCGGAACAGCGTCTGGGAGCGAAACTCGTTTTTAAGGCGCCGGACAGGGTGTGGAGGTGACCCTGCCTTCACCTCTGGTGACGTCATGACGGCCCGCCCGGCAGCCGGAAATCACGGCCAGGGCACTCGTGCGTGTCTTCTGCGGGCCTCGTAACAAGCTGACCGGATTATGGAACATCACGTCCACGGGGAATACGTATGATGTATCATCGCGCATCTAATGACGTCCGCCAAGCGTTAAATATCATTAGACTTTCCTTTGGATAGAGCTGTAACTGTAGTATTAACGCCAGCCGGAGTGGCCGTGCGGTTCTCGGCGCTACAGTCTGGAGCCGAGCGAACGCTACGGTCGCAGGTTCGAATCCTGCCTCGGGCATGAATGTGTGTGATGTCCTTAGGTTAGTTAGGTTTAATTAGTTCTTTCGAATCCTGCCTCGGGCATGAATGTGTGTGATGTCCTTAGGTTAGTTAGGTTTAATTAGTTCTAAGTTCTAGGCGACTGATGACCTCAGAAGTTAAGTCGCATAGTGCTCAGAGCCTTTTTTTTTATTATTATTAACTAACATTCCCAATGGAAGGAACACCTAAGGTTCCAAATGTTTCGACAAGGAAAATTAGTGGCCTAAATGTCATCTTCAGGGAAATCTACCTCATTCTGAAACGCTCAAAACATCATCGACGCAGTGAGACATACACCACACCATTAGTGCGTCGCTTTGCTAGATTGCGGAAGACAAATGTTACTCACCGCTATTTGTAGGTTACAAAGATATCAGATAGTTCATTCGAGTAAATGACGTCTCTAGAATTCACAGAAAGATGGTGCCATTAATATAGTCCAGCTCGTTACACTCCACGGCAAAATAAGCGTGTTCGTGTAGTAAATAACGTCCTGTTTGACTGCTTACGTAACAGATTCGCAGACATGTAAATTCGTTTACTGCTCATATGTTGTAACAGCGGCACAACTCAAAATATACTACCTGAAGCACGTAGAATGTCGATTTCATTTAACACCTTACACGTACAGTATGTGGATATGTAAATGATTAGAATAGCAATTCTCTGTGGCAAGTAGAACCGACACCAGTGTGGATTAGTGTTACTCGTGTTTAGTGTTTTTACCAAGTGTAGTAGGTTTACAAGGGGCGTGAAGAGCGTCAGATGTTGAGTGATCACTGTGAAACACACGGAGATGCTTCTTACTTTTGTGAGAAAATTTCATCAACACCTGACAGTTTGGAAAGGGGCATCCCTGTGGGTCTCCATTTTGCCGGCTAGTCGGATCGAGCAATGTCCAGATTTGTACGGCCGTGGCTCGATTTCGGACTACGTGCGAATGTCAGGGCAGACACACACATCGTCAAGGTTCCGTCTGACCACGTCTGACTACCACGTTTTGACCACGAATCACATCCTAATGCATTCATATCTGCGCTTGCCATCCGAGAGCAAGTAATGACCCCGGAAACATTCTGTCTTCCCACATCACTCGTCTGAGACTAGCAGTGGCCAGGTTAAGAGCACCACACGCGTGGGCTATCATCAAAACAGCAGCACAAACGGCTGCGTTTGGAGTGACGCCTTGACCGGGAAATATGAACACCTGATGAATGGCTTCGCATTGTTTTCAGCGATGAATCGCGGTTCTTCTGCACTACTCTGGATGACCGTCGTTGGCGGGTATGGCGGCGACGTGGGAAGAGGTCCCATTCTTGTAATGTTTTGGGGAGGCAAAGTGATGTTACTTCTGGCGTCGTGGCGTGGGGACGCATCGGGCATGACTTCACGTCACGACCTAGCGACCGGGGGCCGGGGGGGGGGGGGGGGGATTGACGGCACAACGGCACATCATGGACATCCAGTGTCCTCATAGGTTACCTCTGAAGCGACACTATTGCGGTGACGTTTTCCGACAGGACAATGCTCTTCGACAGGGGAGCACATTTTTCGGCAAACAGTGTGCATGATGCTGAGGTACTCCCGCGGGCCCGGGTTCCCAGGTTCGATTCCCGGCGGGGTCAGGGATTTTCTCTGCCTCGTGATGGCTGGGTGTTGTGTGATTTCCTTAGGTTAGTTAGGTTTAAGTAGTTCTAAGTTCTAGGGGACTGATGACCATAGATGTTAAGTCCCATAGTGCTCAGAGCCATTTGAACCATTTTTTACTCCCGCGGCCATAAACATGTATGGGACCAGTCCGGACGACAACTCTGTCCCAGTGCTATTATCAAGGAAATTAAGGACCAGTTACAACAGTTGTGAGTCAGATTACCCCAGGACAAGATACAGCGGCTTTATGACACCTTTCCCTACCGAATCCAGGCCAGAGGCTGTGCAATATCGTACTGATAAGTGGGCTCATACTGCCAAGTTCTTTGTAAGTTTTATTGAATTTTGTAATCACTGAAATATCATCGCGTATTCTCAAACCGCGAAGTTGCATTTCGCTTGGTGCTTAACTTTTTTTGTTGTTTTAGTCAAGCTTGATTAGGTGTGAAGCATGATTTGATGGAACACTATGTTAGTGTATACTGCGCAAGTCTTTTCATATCTGCATACGTACTGCAGCTTTCATTCATTGAAGTTCTCACTGTATTCTGTCTTTGTTCCCCTTTTAAATGAACTCCTTCGTGCACAAACATCCTTCCATTACCAAAATGACTATTCCTTGATGCCTCAGTATGTGTCCTTTCTACACGCCCTCTTTTTTGTCAAACTGTACCGTAATTTGTTTTCTCAGCAATTCCATACATTGGCTCTCTATTACTTACGCGACCTACAACACACCTTCGGCAATGCTCTAAACCACCTTACTTTAAAAGCTTGTCTTCTCTTTTTGTCTGTACTGCTTAAAGACATCATTTCACTTCCGTACAAGCCTACAATCTACAGAAATGCTTCCAGGAAAGACTTCCTATCACTTAATTCTAAATTAGATATTAACATATACTGGCGTGCAAAGTTACTTTCGCACAATGTGTCTCTGCCACGTAACATAAGTTCGACGAAACTTGGACCATATCTGCAAAATACTGCTGCAGTATGGCATAGAAAGTAACAGAAAGAAATGCGCAATGAGACGAATAGAAATGACGCTTTTATTCACAGGCAATATTTACACTAAAGTAACCGCGAGGATTGTCCCATAAAAATTACAAAAGGCGGGCCATGGTTCTTAAGAGGGAGTGTGCTCACCACGGGCAGCAGTGCATGCTCTGCAACGTGCTCTCATGCTGCTAGCAACAAGGTTGGCAAGGAGTTCTTGTGGTAGAGTGGTCCATTCCTCCACCACCTCAGTGGACAACTGCTGGGTGGTGGCTGGTGGATACGAACGTCCAGTAATGCGTCTCTCGAGCGCCTCTCACGTGTAATCGATGTGATTTAAGTCGAGGCAATGGGCAGACCAGTCCATTCGCCGAACATCCTCTCCTTCAATCTTCTCCTCCGCCTGCACAAATGATGCCATTGTCCTTTGTCATCCACGAAAATTAAATCAGGGCCGGATGAATCAGTTAAAAGACGGACATGGGGAAAGAGCATAGTATCAAAATAACGTTAACCAGTGAGTGTATTGTTTTCAAAGATATGAAGGTCAATACGCCCATGCAACTTTATGCCTTCCGACATCTCAGCACGCGGGCCATAAAAACAATTGTGTTTTACACTGCAGCTGTATTGTGTGTTTCCACCTCTTGCCATATGAGGGCACGTCCAGAAACACTACTCGGACCATCTGCTCCCACCCGAGAACAGCGCGCGATCCCACTCTTCGTTGCTGTTGTCGCCATGCTCTTGGCTACATCGCCAACGCTGCCACCCATGTGTGAGTGTCAACGGAACACGAGGTACTGGTCGTCGGGCAAAGAGATCACCGCCATGCAACCGCCATGTCACTGTGGAGTGAGAGATTGCGTGCCTTGCAGTCCTGGTTGCAACTGCACACGCCGCTTGGCGTAGGTCCCTTCTTCCTGTTGCACAATTTAGCCGTCATTTGTTGATGTAGTAGACCGTGGTCGAGCAGCAGTTCCCATGTTTCGGAATGCTCCCCATGCACGTGAAACAATACTGTGAGCAATATCATATCCTTGCCTTCACTCGTCACACTTCGTCCTGCTTCCAGTTCCCCGGTAATTCTTGTCCGAGTAAAGTCATCCAAACGTTGTTTCCGCGACATGTTGTTATGGAGAACGCCACTACAGGGCAACGTAACTGCTCGCTGACTGACACACACAGTCTTTGCACGTTCCTTCAACTGCCTCGTGTTGTCGGGAGAACCCCACTTGGTGCTGTGGTTAGCTCACACTGCCCGCATCTCGTGGTCGTGCGGTAGCGTTCTCGCTTCCCACGCCCGGGTTCCCGGGTTCGATTCCCGGCGGGGTCAGGGATTTTCCCTGCCTCGTGATGGCTGGGTGTTGTGTGATGTCCTTAGGTTAGTTAGGTTTAAGTAGTTCTAAGTTCTAGGGGACTGATGACCATAGATGTTAAGTCCCATAGTGCTCAGAGCCATTTGAACCATTTTTTTTTTAGCTCACACTATGTGATGTCCAGCTTTCTGTGCACGACTGGGAGATCTCTGGCAGCATTCTCCTGCACTTTCAATCATTTACAGCGAGTTGTTAAGATGTTAGGCTACTGTGTCTAGCTCGTTCTGAAGTTTCACGGAGCGGCATCTCTCTTTTACTGGGAAGTCTTCTTTTCTGCTGACAGTCTGCATTTTATATCCCCCTTACTTCTGCCATCGTTATTTTGCTGCCCAAATACCAAAACTAGTGTCATATTTTAATTGTCTCTTTTCCTAATCTAATTATCTACGCATCACCTGATTTATTTCTATTTCCAGCTGTTTTTCGATGTCTCTTGGTTGAGTATGACAGAGTTGCAGTGTTATCGGCAAACCTTAAACGTTTTATTTCTTTTCCCTGAACATTAATTCCTTACGGAAATTTCTCCTTTATTTCGTTGACAGCTTGCTCATTGTACAGATTAGTTAACGTGTCGTATCCGTTGAAATTCTGTCTCACATCCTTTATCAGTTAACGCCTACTTTTCATTACCTTCTTCTCTTAGAAATGTATCATGGTTTATGTACATGTAATAGGTAACATTCTGCTCCCTGTATTTAATCTCTGATAAAATATTATGTATTTAACCAACGTGTCGCTGTTATGTTTTGCCGTTAATAGTTTACTCTGCCCGCAATTCTGTCGCTTGTCCTCGTGCCACTGTAGGCCGGCTGTTGACTTTCACGCTCTGCATATCAGCAAGCACTCAAACTTGGCGACGGGTTAAAACTGCATGACGGAACGGGACTCGTGCCCTAAGCCGTGCGTTTAGCTGTCAGCGCCCTTACAAACATATCAAGGCTCAGTTTACGGCTAGCTTCTCAACTCGCAAGTAACAGTAGCTCGCTCCTGCTGTCCGAAATCCCGAAGAACTCTGCTGTAGATCTAGCCGGGATAACGGCAATGGCTGAGCCATTCTCCACGCTACCGTCCCTCCCAGGTGCGCTGGTGCAGGATGGTATACTGCAGGTTAGGTGACAAGTACTGGCAGATGGAGGCTGTGCGATCGTAGATCGTACCTGCAAGCCGCTTTCGGAAAGAGCGCAGCGCTCACCAAAGGCGAATGACTGGGATCGAGTGCCAGTCCGGTACGCAGTTTTATTGCCAGGAAGTTTCATAGAGACATACACTCCGCTGCAGTGTGAAGAACGTTCTTTAAGGAAACCGAACGCTTTGCAAAAATATACAAATTTAGTATTCATAACACGTTATTCGGGGTGTATCGTATTGCCGGAGATTGGACAATACCCCGTACAGTGGCAGCTAGTAAGCATATATCCGCAATTATCTTGCAAACGGCTGGTTTGCGGACTGAAGATTCGTGGAACGTTTTTGCTTCTATTACCGTATACTTTCAGCCGTGTCACACGCTTTTAATTTCGATACACACTTTCTATGTAAACGTCATTCAAGCGAGGGACAGCGTATAAAATGTTATTTGGTTTTGTGTAAATACTTAAGATTTGTTGAACAAGGATTGTTTAGTATCAAATATTACCCGTATTTTTTTAAGAATTTCGAACATCTTGCACCATGTTACATTGTCGAACTCTTTTTCCATGTGACAAATCCTATGAACGTGTCTTGATTTTCCTTTAGTCTTGCTTCCATTATTAACCGCAATGTCAGATTTGTCTCTCTTGTGCCTTTACCTTTCCTAAAGCCAAACTGATTGTCATCTAGCGCATCCTCAATTTTCTTTTCCATTCTTCTGTGTACTATTCTTGTAAGCAGCTTCGATGCATGAGCTGTTATGCTGATTGTGCGATAATTCTCGCACTTTTCAGCTCTTGCCGTCTTCGGAACTATGTGGATGATGCTTTTCCGAAAGTCAGATGGTACGTCGCCAGACTCATACATTCCACACACCAACGTGAACAGTAATTTTGTTGCCACTTCCCCCAATGATTTTAGAAATTCCGGACGAATGTTATCTATCCCCTCTGCCTTATTTGATTTTAAGTCCACCAAAGCTCTTTTTAATTCTGATTCTAATACTGGATCCCCTCTCTCTTCTAAATCGACTCCTGTTTCTTCTTCTATCATATCAGACAAGTCTTTCCCCTCATAGAGGCTTTCAATGTAGTCTTTCCACCTATCTGCTCTCTCCTTTGCATTTAACAGTTGAATTCCCGTTGCACTCTTAATGTTACCACCCTTGCTTTTGATGTCATCGAAGATTGTTTTGACTTTCCTGTAAGCTGATTCTGTCCTTCTGACCATCATTTCTTTTTCGATGTCTTGACATTTTTCCGGTAGTCATTTCGTCTTAGCTTCCCTGAACTTCCAATTAATCTAATTCCTCAGCAACTTGTATTTCTGTATTCCTGAGTTTCCCGGAACATTTTTGTACTTCCTTCTTCCATCGATCAATTGAAGTATTTCTTCTGTCACGCATGGTTTCATCGCTGTTACCTTCATTGTACCTATGTTTTCCTTCTCAACTTCTGTTATCGCCCTTTTTAGAGATGTCGATTCCTCTTGAACTGTACTGCCTACTGAGCTATTCCGTATTCCTGTATCTATAGCCTTACAGAACTCCAACCGTATCGCGTCATTCCTTAGTACTTCCGTATCCCACTTCTTTGCGTATTGATCCTTCCTGACTATGTCTTAAACTTCAGCCTTCTCTTCATTACTCCTATATTGTGATCTGAGTCTGTATCTGCTCCCAGGTAAGCCTTAGAAACCAGTATCTGATTTCAGAATCTCTGGCCGGCCATGATGTAATCTAACTGAAATCTTCCCGAATCACCCGGCCTTTTGCAAGTATACCTCCTCCATTTGTAATTCCTGAACAGAGTATTCGCTATTACTAGCTGAAACTTGTTACAGAACTCAGTCTTTCTCCTCTCTCATTCCTTGTCCAAAGCCCATGTTCTCCTGTAACCCTTTCTTCTACTCCTTCCCCTACAACTGCATTGCAGTCTCCCATAACTATTAGATTTTCATATTCCTTTACATGCTGTATTACTCTTTCAATATCCTCATACGATTTCTCTATCTCTTCATCTTCAGCTTGCGACGTCGGCATGTATACCTGAACTATCGTTGTCGGTGTTGGTTTGCCGTCGATTCTGACAAGAGCAACGCTATCACTGAACTATTCACAGTAACACTCTTTGCCCTACCTTCCTATTCATAACGAATCCTCCTCCCATTATACCATTTTCTGTTGCTGTTGACATTACTCTATACTCATCTGACCAGAAATCATTGCCTTCTTTCCACTTCACTTCACTAACCCCTACTACATCTAGATTGAGCCTTTGCATTTCCCTTTTCAGATTTTCTAGCTTCCCTACCACGGTCAAGCTTCTGACATTCCACGTCCCGACTCGTAGAACGTTATCCTTTCGTTGATTATGCAATCTTTTTCTCATGGCAACCTCCCACCCCCATCTTGGGAGGGGACTATTTCGGAATAATTTGCTAATGGAGAGATCATCATGACACTTCTTCAATTACAGGCCACATGTCCTGTGGATACACGTTACGTATCTTTAATGCAGTGATTTCCATTGCCTTCTGCATCCTCATGTCGTTGATCATTGCTGATTCTTCCGCTCCTCCGCCCTCTTTGACAAGGCCGTTGGCAGAATGAGGCGTGACTTCTTATGCCGGAAGTCTTCGGCCGCCAATGCTGATTAATAATAAAAATTTAAGCAGCGGTGGTATTCGAATCCGGAACCGAAGAGATTTTAATTATGGAACAAAGACGCTACCCCTTAACCACAGGGGATGCTGAACGTATATAGAGGAGGGCAGCACACATTATTGCAGGTTTATTTGAGCATTGGTTGATCGTCACGGTCATACTGAAAAAAAAAGGAAAAAAAACCTGATAAACTTGATCTGGTAGATACTCCCGTGAATGGCTACTTGCACAGTTTCTGGAGCAGGAAGGAATACAGAAGTACATGAAAACCCCCTATGTATCGCTCTAGTAGTGTCCTCGGCGACAAGGTTAATTACGTCGGCATTTAAACAGTCACGCTCCCCTGCAACACGGGAAAAAAACCACATTGCGTGTTTCGAAGTAAGTACCATCCGCCATGCACTTCACACAGGTTTGCCGAGTACGGATGTAATGTACAACTGGTGCGTAAATCCTTTTAGTTCCTTCACTGACTTTGACGCGACCTCGTCGGGTTTTTCCGTCAGTAATTGCCTCTCCTAGTGATTTATATCCCACTTCGTTACGACAAGCAATATAGTACAACAAACCGTCATTCCGTAAGTCGTTAAATGTGACAAAACATAAGTAACGTTTAAAATAGTCAATGCAGATACGTTGAGAGAGAAGCGTGGTCACTAGCGAGTGGGCAATTTTGGACGACTAACGGAATTTTATACATTTCTGCAGTACAAGGCTACTTACAGCCTAGTGGTGGCCAGGAAGCGGTTTTTTCAGTGGCCGACGTTTCGCGCAATTTCAGCAAAACAGATGAATCAAACTTTCTATTTTGTTTTTAGTGTTTGATGCCAGAATCTGCAGAAATGTTCGTGTCTGAACGTGCTTAAGAGGAACTAGAAATGCAGAAAAGGAGAAAATAGTCCATAAACTAACGCACTCTTTGAATGCTTGGGAACCAAACGAGCAAATTCGTAACAGTGAATTCTTTATAAAATTGTCTTTGCCTATTCTGAGATATAGGCGGATTTGGTTTTCAAAGAAGTTGATGCTTTTTAGAAAGGTTCGGAATGGTTTTATTGTGGCGACTGAATTTGAAGTGACATAAATATCCTTGATTTCAACGTGGAAAATCGGAAAAGTATACGCTGAGATGACGGAAGTCGTGGGATATCTCTTAATATAGTATCAAACCTCCTTTTTCCCGGCGTAGTGCAGCAATTCGACATGGCATGAGTTCAACGTGTCATTGGAAGTCCCCTGCAGAAATACTGAGGCATACTGCGATCATAGCCGTCCATAATTGCAAAAGTGTTGCTAGTACAGGACTTTGAGCACAAACTGACCTCTTGATTATGCTCCGTAAATGTTCGATGAGATTCGTGTCGCGCGATCTGTGTGGCCAAATCATTCACTCGAACTGTCCAGAATATTCATCAAATCATTCAAGAATAATTGTGACCTGGTGACATGGCGCATTGTCATCCATAAAAATCCCTTCGTTGTCTGGGAACATGAAGTTCATGAACGGCTGCATATGCTCTCCAAGAAGTCGAACATAACCATTTTCAGTTAAAGATCGATTCCATTGGACAAGAGGACGCAGTCCATTCCGTGTAAACACAGCCTACACCACTACAGAGCAAACACCAGCTTGCACAGTGCCTTATTGACAACTGGTATCAAATGGTTCAAATGGCTCTGAGCACTATGGGACTTAGCATCTGAGGTCATCAATGTCCTAGAACTTAGAATTACTTAAACCTAACTAACCTACGGACATCACACACATCCATGCCCGAGGCAGGATTCGAACCTGCGACCGTAGCGGTCGCGCGGTTCCAGACTGAAGCGCCTAGAACCGCTCGGCCACACCGCAACTTGTGTCCATGACTTTGTAACGTCTGTGCCACTCTTGTGCCCTATCTTCAGCTCTTACCTGATGAAATCGGAACTTATCTGACCAGGCCACGGTTTTCCAAGAGTTCAACCGATATGGTCACCGGCCTAGGAGAGGCGCTGCAGGCGATGCTGTGCTGTTAGCAAAGGCACTCACGTCGGTCGTGTGGTGCTATACCCGATTAACGTCACATTTCGCCGCACTGTACATACGTTCGTCGTACGCTTCACATTGATTTCTGCGGTTATTTCACACCGTGTTGTTTGTCTGTTATCACTGACAACTCTACACAAACGCCCCTGCTCTCGGTCGTTAAGTGAAGGCCATCAGCCACAGCGTTGTCCGAGGTGAGAGGTAATGCCTGAAATCTTGTATTCTGGGCACACTCTTGACACCGTGGATCTCGGAATACTGAATTCCCTAACGATTTCCGAAATGAAACGTCTCATGCTTCTAGCTCCAACTACCACTTCCTCCGCAGTGCGTGGCTTTTTTTTCCCCTTTCCTTAGAGTGCACTATAGATACTTAAGGATGCTGGGTGCAAATGCTGCTCTGTGATAAGGAGGTTGGCGTAGGAGAGCAAATTGCGGAGAGTGAAACCAATCAGAAGACTGAAATATGGCACTCTCCACTTCCCCCGTAAAAAAGTGAGACATTAACGCCCCGCTATACGCGAAACTGGTATCACTAATAAAATGTCGGGGATACCTTGGCTCTTCCTCAGGCAGCATACCGTTCGAACTGCTGCAGCCAAATGCTGTATACTAGCACAAATTCTCAAATGAGTGTAAGCTGTGGGCGCCGAGCGCACAGTGTTAGCGTGGATGAGTTCGTTATCCTATGCGGCTGCGCCACGGTCTGACGCTGTTGCTTCCTTGTGAAATGGCCCGCGGATCGTCGTTCCGTCTCTTCCCTGAGACCGCCCGGAGAAAGCGAACCGGGGGAAGAGCTTCCTCGTCGAGCCGCGTTAAGAAACGAGTTAGGCAAGCTCCTCTGCCAATTATATTTTCTGTCTGCGAATTAAGCGGTTTCACGGGACGAGTGCGTGCGTTTTACATTCCACAGGGCGGACGGATAAGTGGAGACAGCGAAAGAGAACAAGCGGTACAGTGTGAACAACAGGGTATCTCGTGTTTATACACCGCGTTTCTCTGGGGGAAAAAGTAGAATAACATGAAACGTGTGTGTGTGTGTGTGTGTGTGTGTGTGTGGGTGGGTGGGTGGGTGAGCGAGCGACAATCTTACGGACGTTAGGCGTCCGACGGTTTCTGAGCCTTTGTTGTCCGGTGTTGAAACATCCCATTAAGGTAACGAGACGAATCGCCTGCTGTGGCGAGCGCAGTTAATGACTTGCTTACATTTTCCTGACGTTGCCGTCTTGTTCAGGTACAGAGCTGAAGCCAGTCTCAAGCTATTGTGCTGATTTTTAAAAATTCACAGGAAATGGAGAAGACGGAGTAGTCAATACCTGTCGAAAAGACAGAATATTAATTAGGAGGCCAAATAAGCAGTCATAATAAGGGGAAATAATTGGGACCCTAACAAAAGAGATCAGCAGCGTAACTTCTGGGATCACACTCTGGTCCAAGAGTGTGAATGGGGTCATGACATAAATAATGTGAAATGCATGGATCACATAGCTAATCCTGAAGATGTATAAGAATTACAGCAGTTCTTATCGCAGCACAGTACACAAGCAATTTCTTTATTGCCAAATATATTGTCAGTCAAGTCTCCAGAATGAATTCTCACTCGGCAGCGGCGTGTGCGCTGATTTTAACCTTTCTGAAGGATTAAAACAGTGCGCCGGACCTGGACTTGAACCAGGAACCTTGCCTTTCGCAGGCAACTGTTCCACCAATGAGCTACAAAATAGTACAGGAGTAAAAGCGGAAGCGCAACTGCGAGGGTGGGTCGTGAAACGGTCATGCATAGCTTAGTCGGCAGATCAGTTAATTGCGAAAGGCAAAGACTTCGGGTTCAAGTATGACACACATTTTTGATCTGCCAGGAAATTTCATGTCACATATTTTAGACGGAAGGCCGAAACAATTTCACATTTGCCAAATTCAAATCAGTGTGGGAAACTATATAGGCCGATTACTAACTGTTCTTCAGCCGTTTTTAGTAGCAGTTTCGAATCCTGTCTCGATAGCTTCTGTTCTTTTATAAAGCAAATACATTGTTAAGTTAGCTAATACAGCATCTCAAATATCAATATTTACATAGGACTCCTTTCTCCCTTACACGTATATCTCTTTCTTACCAGTCCTACTTAAAATATCTAGATCCCGGAAACGTTAATATGTCAGAATAGTTACAAAAGCCGATAACATAAGTTTATGCTAGTGCAGTTTTTTCTACACAGCCTTTGTTTAACGAATAATTAACTAATCTCTGAAATGAAGACGTGGATCAAACACCACTTAGACTTTATTCGGTCCTTGGACGCTATTAAGACTGGAAGATAAATGGTCCATTTAAGTTTCAAATATTGCATTCGTATCAATATTTGTATCTTGAAAGAAAGGGAGGTCAGTGAACGCAAGATCTACCACCGTACATGGGTTAAAATCGTTATGGGCAAAATGCCCATAGTTTCTAAAAGACTTTATGAGTTGAAACCTTCCGCAGTAGTCTACTTGCTCACCGCATCATGTTTACGAGATAATTCTCTTTTCGACACTGGTCGAACAAAAATATCTAGATCAGAGAGAAATATTTAATAGGTATTGGAAGGTGATCGTTACCGGTACTGGGAAAGTAAAATTTCAAGATGTAAGTCTGACCTTGGTAGGAACGGTAGATGAAAGCTAGAAAGTTTTTGAAGAGTCCTGAACCATAGCTTGCTTTATAGAGCCAAATGGAATAAAATGGTCAAAATTAGGAGAAGAACGGGGATGAATTATAGAGACGGAAGATAACTTTACAATATTTATTAAGGTCGTCTAGAAATTATGACGGTCAGAACCCATTGTTGGTAGTGTGATTTCATTTTTGTCATCGAAAAGCAATGAAGGACGTGAAACAACATTGTGATAGGAAATAAAAGTTGTAATATCTACAGGGTGTCCCATTAGGAATAGTCAATGTTCAATGTTCAGGGATATGACAGGGACGGTCACCTGAAGAAGAAGAAGAAGAAGAAGGAAAAGGAAAAAATAGTACACATGGACTCTAAAACGCATATGTTAACAGCAATGAGCACTTATATATCTTTACACAACTGACAAGAGCTCATAGCTCTTAACGTATGCGTTTTAGAGTCCATGTTTAATAGACTTTTTTGCTTCCAACGATCGTTCCTGTCATATTCCTGAATACTAACCGTTCCCTGTATGTTAAGCTTCGAGTATTTCATTGCCCATGTGAATGCAACAAAAGAAAATTTTAAAAATCGGAAAAAAGTGTTTGTAACAGGATTATGCTTACCGATAGGGAAAAAGGTAGACATTATAACTGAGGAACAGACTGCAGACGATGTTGTCGTTGTGGTCTGGTTTGATGCAGCTCTGCATGCTATTCCATCCCGTGCCTCTTCATCTCTGCATTACTACTGCGACATGCATCCATTTGAACCTCCTTACTGTAGTGAAGCTTTGGACTTGCTTTACAATTTTTACCCCTTACTCTTCCTCCCCCCCCCCCCTCCCTCTCATTACCAAAATCACGATTTCTGGATGAAGTTGAGCCATGATGCTCTTATGTCCCCAATTTTTTGATTCATTACCTCTTCGTGAGTTACCCGATCTACCTACTTAAACTTCAGCAGTCTTCTGCAGCACCACATTTCAACAGCTTCTATTCTCTTTTTGTCCGACTTGTTTATCGTCAAGATTTCAGTTCCGTACAAGACTACAATCAATGCAGATACCTTCACAAAAGGCTTCGTAACACTTCTATTTTTCAGAAACGTTTCTCTTGATGCTGCCAAATTCCATTTCAAATCCGTTCTATTTTTTTACGTTGCTCTCCAAAATTACAGGTTCATGAAATAAATGCTCATGAAGCAACCAGCGGAAAAATACTCCTATCGGGACACAAAAGGGCGAATGTGCTCCTTTTATTAAAAGGATGACTGAAAAGAGCGGTAACAGCTGTCTCGTTCCACCTTCCTCAGCACCTTTTAATTTCCCAAATATTTTGGCATGTGAATACATTCACGCTCTTATCTAACTCAAATTTCACTCCCACAAGCTTCCCTGACTGTAACTCGGTCACACCCACTATTCCGTCGCTGTCATTTCCATCCGCTGCCACTTAGCTACTCTCACACATTCATTCAGCGCAACTCATTGTCATTATTTCTTTGTGTCTCTCCTACTCTCACTGTCCTCTGTCTCAGAGTCACATTTTCCTTCGTTCTGTCCTACCAATACTGTCCCAGACTCTGTCTCTTATTATCACTTTCTCCTGCTATTTATTCCTCTCCCAGGGGTACTGTCTGCTTCACTCTTTTCCTAACACTGTTCTCTTACTGTCAATTATATTCGACTCCACTGTTTCCCTCTCTTTCTCTCATATTGTCATTGCCTGCTCCTCTCTTTCTAGACCACAACCACTGTCTACTGTCCTCCAGTATTTATTACTTTTCTGTCTCTTTCCGACTGCCACTGTCTCCTCTAAGTACAAAAAAGAGTGCGACTACACTCCTGGAAATGGAAAAAAGAACACATTGACACCGGTGTGTCAGACCCACCATACTTGCTCCGGACACTGCGAGAGGGCTGTACAAGCAATGATCACACGCACGGCACAGCGGACACACCAGGAACCGCGGTGTTGGCCGTCGAATGGCGCTAGCTGCGCAGCATTTGTGCACCACCGCCGTCAGTGTCAGCCAGTTTGCCGTGGCATACGGAGCTCCATCGCAGTCTTTAACACTGGTAGCATGCCGCGACAGCGTGGACGTGAACCGTATGTGCAGTTGACGGACTTTGAGCGAGGGCGTATAGTGGGCAAGCGGGAGGCCGGGTGGACGTACCGCCGAATTGCTCAACACGTGGGGCGTGAGGTCTCCACAGTACATCGATGTTGTCGCCAGTGGTCGGCGGAAGGTGCACGTGCCCGTCGACCTGGGTCCGGACCGCAGCGACGCACGGATGCACGCCAAGACCGTAGGATCCTACGCAGTGCCGTAGGGGACCGCACCGCTACTTCCCAGCAAATTAGGAACACTGTTGCTCCTGGGGTATCGGCGAGGACCATTTGCAACCGTCTCCATAAAGCTGGGCTACGGTCCCGCACACCGTTAGGCCGTCTTCCGCTCACGCCCCAACATCGTGCAGCCCGCCTCCAGTGGTGTCGCGACAGGCGTGAATGGAGGGACGAATGGAGACGTGTCGTCTTCAGCGATGAGAGTCGCTTCTGCCTTGGTGCCAATGATGGTCGTATGCGTGTTTGGTGCCGTGCAGGTGAGCGCCACAATCAGGACTGCATACGACCGAGGCACACAGGGCCAACACCCGGCATCATGGTGTGGGGAGCGATCTCCTACACTGGCCGTACACCACTGGTGATCGTCGAGGGGACACTGAATAGTGCACGGTACATCCAAACCGTCATCGAACCCATCGTTCTACCATTCCTAGACCGGCAAGGGAACTTGCTGTTCCAACAGGACAATGCACGTCCGCATGTATCCCGTGCCACCCAACGTGCTGTAGAAGGTGTAAGTCAACTACCCTGGCCAGCAAGATCTCCGGATCTGTCCCCCATTGAGCATGTTTGGGACTGGATGAAGCGTCGTCTCACGCGGTCTGCACGTCCAGCACGAACGCTGGTCCAACTGAGGCGCCAGGTGGAAATGGCATGGCAAGCCGCTCCACAGGACTACATCCAGCATCTCTACGATCGTCTCCATGGGAGAATAGCAGCCTGCATTGCTGCGAAAGGTGGATATACACTGTACTAGTGCCGACATTGTGCATGCTCTGTTGCCTGTGTCTATGTGCCTGTGGTTCTGTCAGTGTGATCATGTGATGTATCTGACCCCAGGAATGTGTCAATAAAGTTTCCCCTTCCTGGGACAATGAATTCACGGTGTTCTTATTTCAATTTCCAGGAGTGTATATTAATATGCCAAAATTATTGGGAAAATTTTTAACGGTGCTGAGGAAGGTAGAATCAGGCAGTTGGTATCCCACCTTTCAGTCCGAGTCTTTTAAACAGGAGCATATTTGCCTTTTTGTTCAAAAATGGCTCTGAGCACCATGCTACTTAACTTCTGAGGTCATCAGTCGCCTAGAATTTAGAACTAATTGAACCTAACTAACCTAAGGACATCACACACATCCATGCCCGAGGCAGGATTCGAACCTGCGACCGTAGCGGTCGCTCGGTTCCAGACTGCAGCGCCTAGAACCGCACGGCCACTCCGGCCGGCTTGCCTTTTTGTGCTCTGATAAGAGCACTTTCTGCTGGTTCCCTTCATTTCCCTGCCACAGCAGGGCATTTCACTCATATGAAAAAAACTTCAGGGTTCAGTGAAACTTTGATAATTTACTGATGTGAAATTGAAATAAGGAAAAATTATGTAATAACTTGACACCTTAGGCCTGATTTCTTTGCTGACAAAAGCTTTGCATGTGCTTCAGAACTACAACGGTGGGGTTCTAACAACCCTCCTGATGACAATGAAGACACTTTACAGCAGGGGTGGCCAAGAAGTTGGTTCGCGAACTGTGCCCTGGCGCGAGTGCCACAGCGCTCAGCCTGGCTGGCTCTCCCTCCTCCTCCCCCCCCCCCCCCCCCAACTCCTGCAATACTGCATTGTCTGAGTGGAGAAGGGGGAAACTGCGAACGTACCACACTTACATGGCAATGCAGTCCCACTTTCGTTCGCAGCCAGTGTATAGTGGCAAGCATTGCTGCCTCTGGATCACGGGGTCCCGATTCAGGTTCCCGGCCGGGTTGGGGATTTTCTCTGCTCGGGGACTGGGTGTTTGTGTTGTCATCATTTCACCCTCATCACCATTCGTGACAGTGGGTAGATTGGATTGTGAAAAAACTGGACTGCGTATAAAATGGGACTTTGTATGACCGTGCAGTTGAGCGCGCCACACACCAAACATCATCGTCATCATCATCATCATCATCATCATGATCATCATCATCATGTCCTATTTTGCACGACTTGGTTTATCACAGTGCTCAACAACATAGATAAAACAACACATTTTCAGTATTATTTAAATATTTTTGGTACGCTCAAGACAATTTTCATCTGGTACAAACTGCCGAAATGCGGACAGACGAACACAGTTTCGCAGATTGTCGCACTTAAGTTGCCACATAATGGTGACTTACCTAGTTCCATAACCGAAAAAAGATCTTTCACACAAATATGTCGATCGAAATATTTTAGCACTTTTGCAACCTCATTACGGAGACTTGGAACATCTACACGCAATGTACAGGCCCTGGATAGATTTAACAGTAAGGAATTTGTCTTTAAAAAGGGAACAACCTTGCTGGTCAATCACATCTGCACCTCCAGAGGAAGGCTTTCAACTGAAATGGCATACTTCTTCGAAAACAACTCGAAAACATGTAAGATTCGCAGTGTCCTCAAAACGTTTAGGAAACTATCTTTGTAATTAATAACTTGAATACACAGTATTAATGCTCCACAATAATATTTATTTAATAGTTCGTTATGAACTGGCTTTCGGCTTCTTAGGCCATCATCAGAAACCTAATACTGAAGATGGCCTAAGAAGCCGGAAGCCGGTTCATAACGCACTATTAAACAAATATTATTGTGAAACATTGATACTGTGTATTCAAATTAATATGCCTGTGTTCTTTCAAGAACCGACGGGAAAAATCCATAAATATCTCTATGATTCTTTTAAAAAAATGGTTCAAATGGCTCTGAGCACTGTGCTACTTAACTTCTGAGGTCATCAGTCCCCTAGAACTTAGAACTACTTAAACCTAACTAACCTAAGGACATCACACACATCCATGCCCGAGGCATGAATCGAACCTGCGATCGTAGCGGTCGCTCGGCTCCAGACTGTAGCGCCTAGAACCACACGGCCACTCCGGCCGGCCGATTCTTTCAAGATCACAATGAATTCTTCAGAATTCGTTTTTTCCCCTTCTACAACGCGACTTTCTTTTTTAATCGCATCGTCTTCAAATCGTTAATAAGTCGTTTCTCTCTTTGCAATGCCGTACTGTGGCCAGTGTTCAGTCAAGTCCACTTAAACCGTTAAGTTCAGAATCCAATAAGATGACTGACGACATTTCGTAAGCACGCAATTTGCTTGAAAGCCGCTTGTGAGGTACGGTATCAAAAGTCTTCTGCAAATATAGAAATACGAAATCAATCTGAAATCATTTTTCGACAGCACTCAGCACTTCGTGTGAGTAAAGAGCTAGCAGTGTTTCACAAGAATGACATTTACTATAACCGTGTTGACTATGTATCAATAGACCGTTCCCTTCGAGGCAATTCATAATGTTCGAATACAATATATGTTCCAAAATACTGCTGCATATCGACGCTAATAATATGGGCCTGTAATTTAGTGGATAGCTCCTATTGCCTTTCTTAAATATTGGTGTGACCTGTGCAACTTTCCTGTCTTTGCGAGCGGTTCTGTATGATTGTTGAGTACGGAACTATTGCTTCATCATACTCTGAAAGGAACCTAAATCATATACAGTGTTGACCAGAAGATTTGCTTTCATTAAGTGATTCATTAAGTTGATTCACTGCTTCAAGAATATCAACTTCTAAGTTACTAATGTTGGCAGCTCGTCTAGATTCGAATTCTGAAATACCTCGTTTATCACATATTATTATTTTTTGTAATTATTATTATTAGAGGTAATCATGGTTCGGACTCTACGAATTCTGTGTGGCTCAACAGTCTGTTCGAATCCTGCCTCGGGCATGGCTGTGTGTGATGTCCTTGGGTTAGTTATGTTTAAGTAGTTCTAAGTTCTAGGGGACTGATGACCTCACAAGTTAAGTCCCATAGTGCTCAGAGCCATTTCAACAGTCTGTTGCTGCTCTTTCAACAGGGCGCCAATTCGGCGATTTGTGTGCCCTTAACCTATTCCACTAATCCCACCGGGTATACTTGATCTGTAGTTCAACGTGCAATTCGAACCAGCTGTCGTTCCTAGAGAAACCTCACATTATTCAGAGATGAAAGATGGGCAAAAGCCAGACTGACATATTCCGTGTTCCCACAGGGACTGGATCGCACGACCTTTCAATTTTTCGCATCAACAAACAGTGCCAGAGGTAAAAAGTGAAAAAAGAAATCCTAAGAATGACGTCACTGAAACCCAACCTATGGTCTCGCAACCTGTTACTTAAGTATTGAACCACCGAGATACAATCCTAACCTGTATCTAACTCAGTCGTAGAAAAGATAGAAACTGCAGCTTATACTGTAAGGAAAAAGCTGCTTATTTGTCTCCAGTTTATTACTTTCGCACGATTTAATTACTACTATTTTAACTAGTAATTAACTCTGGTAACTAGTATTTTAACTGTATTCTTTACAGACGAATGGAAAAACTGGTAGAAGCCGACCTCGGCGAAGATCAGTTTGGATTCCGCAGAAATGTTGGAACACGTGAGGCAATACTGACCTTACGACTTATCTTAGAAAATAGATTAAGGAAAGGCAAACCTACATTTCTAGCATTTGTAGACTTAGAGAAAGCTTTTGACATTGTTGACTGGAATACTCTCTTTCAAATTCTAAAGGTGGCGGGGGTAAAATACAGGGAGCGAAAGGCTATTTACAATTTGTACAGAAACCAGATGGCAGTTGTAAGAGTCGAGGGGCATGAAAGGGAAGCAGTGGTTGGGAAGGGAGTGAGACAGGGTTGTAGCCTGTCCCCGATGTTATTCAATCTGTATATTGAGCAAGCAGTAAAGGAAACAAAAGAAAAATTCGGAGTAGGTATTAAAACCCATGGAGAAGAAATAAAAACCTTGAGGTTCACCGATGACATTGTAATTCTGTCAGAGACAGCAAAGGGCTTGGACGAGCAGTTGAACGGAATGGACAGTGTCTTGAAAGGAGGATATAAGTTGAACATCAACAAAAGTAAAACGAGGATAATGGAATGTAGTCGAATTAAGTCGGGTGATGCTGAGGGAATTAGATTAGGAAATGAGACTTAAAGTAGTAAAGGAGTTTTGCTACTTGGGGAGCAAAATAACTGATGAGGGTCGAAGTAGAGAGGATATGAAATGTAGACTGGCTATGGCAAGGAAAGCGTTTCTGAAGAAGAGAAATTTGTTAAAATCGAGTATTGGTTTAAGTGTCAGGAAGTCGTTTCTGAAAGTATTTGTATGGGGTGTAGCCATGTATGGAAGTGAAACGTGGACGATAAATAGTTTAGACAAGAAGAGAATAGAAGCTTTCGAAATGTGGTGCTACAGAAGAATACTGAAGATTAGATGGATAGATCACATAACTAATGAGGAGGTATTGAATAGAATTGGGGAGAAGAGGAGTTTGTGGCACAACTTGACAAGAAGAAGGGACCGGTTGGTAGGAAATGCTCTTCTGAGGCATTAAGGGATCACAAATTTAGCATTGTAGGGCAGCATGGAGGGTAAAAATCATAGAGGGAGACCAAGAGATGACTACACTAAGCAGATTCAGAAGGATGTAGGTTGCAGTAAGTACTGGGAGACGAAGAAGCTTGCACAGGATAGAGTAGCATGGAGAGCTGCATCAAACCAGTCTCAGGACTGAAAACAACAACAACATTTTAACTGTTTGAATCACTTCCGAGTGTAGGACCGCTAACCACAAAAACGAAAAACTGCCTCTTATAAATACGCAATGAGACTGAAGTATTAACGACGAACCACTGCAGAGGCGACCACTGCAGAGCGACTTCCGGTATCTCTGCACTAGCTAGGTCGGCGCTGCGCAGACGACTACTAGGTACCGCTGGGACGAACGGTGTCTGAGAAGAGGCACAGAAGAGAACGGGCACGGAATGCCTGCCGAGACAAGGCGACCCCTCCCCGTGTTCTTACATGATTTCCGTTGTTGCTGCCGGCCGGGCGCGAAAACCGCTATCACCGACGCTACTCCTCACCGGGACTGACCGAGCTTCCAAATCGTTTACCTGCTCTTCACGTTGTCGTGAAGGAGAATTATTGAGTTTTGTGGGAGCCCAGGGGAGGCAGCAGTTAGTTCGCAGTCCAGTGTCTAATTAGTGGGTATTCTCTTTCATGTTGTTGTTGTTGTTGTTGTTGTTGTTGTATTCAGTCCGAAGGCTGCTTTGATGCAGCTCTCCACGCTACTCTGTCTTGTGCGAGCCTCTTCACGTACGAATAACTACGGCAACCGGCATCTTTCCGAATCTGGTTACTGTATTCATCTCTTGGTCTCCCTGTACTATTTTTACCACCCACACTTTCCTGGAACACTAAATTTGTCATTACTTGATGTCTCAGAATGTGTCCTACCAACCAATCCCTTCTTTTTCTCTAGTCGTGCCAGAAATCCCTTGTCTTCCCAGTTCCATTCAATACCTTCTTATTAGTTACGTGATCTACCCATCTAATCTTCAGTATTCTTCTGTAGCACCACATTTCAAAAGCCTCTATTCTCTTTTTCTCTAAACCGCTTATCGTTCACATTTCACTTCCATACACGGCTACACTCCAGAAAAATACCTTCAGAAAAGACTTCTAACACTTAAATCTATGTTCGAAGTTGACACTCTGCCGTCCGGCGACACCACAGTGGTGTCGTGCGCGGAATAGTGGTCAGTGGCCGGCGACAGCACTTTAGTATCTTTTGAATTCTGTTGGTGTTTTGTTTACGTAGCAATAAGTTACACACATCAACAAGTTTTTTTTTTATAAGTACTTGTGGCAGACGAAAGACGATACGCTTATTTACTATGAATGCGCAGAGCAAAACTTGGAGGTTCCCACGACATCACGTACGTCTCATCATGATCCGGTTGACATGACTTTTCGGTCACATAAAGCAACACCAACTAATAGGCCTACGTATTTCTGAAACGCTGGCTGTGGTGACCGAGCGGTTCTAGGCGCTTCAGTCCGGAACAGCGCGACTGCTACGGTCGCAGATTCGAATCCTGCCTCGGGTATAGATGTGTGTGATGTCCTTAGGTTAGTTAGGTTTAAGTAGTTCTAAGTTCTACGGGACTGATGGCCTCAGATTTTAAGTCCCACAGTGTTCAGAGCGTTTTGAACCATTTTTTATTTCCGAAACGAATACACGAAAACGAAGAAACTGTCATGTATGTTCCAAAAACGAAAGAAAAACAACAAACTTAATGTGCAAGTCTTCTGCAGTTGCGTTACATCTTGGAGACTGTTTTGCTGCACATAATATGAAAGAGAAATACTAAGTACCAAAAACAACACAAATAAACAAATTTTGTATTTATTTACGTATGTATATCATCGAAATTTCATGAAAGAAGGGGAACAGGGTTGAGAACTTATGAGAACTAACGATGAGATTAGTACAACGTTACAATTTATAATCTCCTGACAATGTCAAGAACGGCCGGTGACAAGCCAAGTAATCCGAATTAGCGTTGCCGGCGCCTAGTGAATAAATTTGTACGAGACGTGCGGACGGCAAAGTGTTAACAAAGTTCTCTTCTTCAGAAATACTTTTCTTGCCATTGGCAGTCTACATTGTATATCCTTTCTTCTTCGGCCATCATCAGTTATTTTGCTGTTGAAATAGCAAAACTCTTCTACTGATTTAATCGTCTCGTTACCTAATCTCTTTCCCTTAGCGTCAGCTGATTTAATTCGACTACATTCTGTTATCCTTGTTTTACGTTTGTTGACGTTCATCTTATTTTTCCTTTAAAGATACTGTTCTTTCCGTTAAATTGCTCTTCCAAGTCCTTTGCTGTTTCTTACAGAATTATGTCATATGCAAACCTCAGAGTTTTTATTTCATCTCTCTGAACTTTACTTCTTACTCCAAACTTTTCTTTGGTTTCCTGTACTGATTGCTCAGTGTACATATTGAATAACGTCAGGAGTAGGTTACAACCCTGTCTCACTCCCTTCTCAACTGCTGCTTCCCTTTCATGCCCCTCTACTCTTATTCTGGTTTCTGGACAAGTTTTAAGTAGCTTTTCGCTCCTTGTATTTCACCCCTGCTACCTTTCACGAAGAGATTATTCCAGTCAAAACCGTCAAAAACTTTTTCTAAGTCCACAAATGCTATAAATGTAGGTCTGCCTTTCCTTAACCTGTCTTCTAAGATAAGACGTAGGGTCAGTATTAGCTTGCGTGTTTCTACATTTCTCCGGAATTCAAACTGATCTTCCACGGGGTCTGCTTCTACCAGTTTTTCCATTCTTCTGTAAAGAATTAGTGTCAGTATTTTTCATCCATGACTAATTAAACTGACTGTTCGGCAATTTTCACAAATGTCAGCAACTGCTTTCTTTGCAGTTGGAATTCCCACATTCTTCAAGTTCTAGAGCATTTCGCCGGTCTCATGTATATTGCACATCAGATCGAAGAGTCTTGTCACGGCTGGCTCTCCCAAGGCTATCAGTAGTTTTGACAGAATATCGTCTGCTCCCGTGGACTTGCTTCGACTTAGATCTTTCCGAACCCTGTCAAATTCTTCTCGCAGTATCGTATCTCCCATCTCATCCTCATCTACGTCCACTTCCCTTCTATAATACTGCTTTCAAATTTATCTCCCTTGTATAGACCCTCCATATACTCCTTCCATGTTCCAGCTTTCCCTTCTTTGCTCAGAACTGGTTTACCATGTGAGCTCTTGATATTTAGACAGCTACTTCTCTTTTTCTCAACGGCCTCTTTAATTTTCCAGTAGGCGGTATCTATTTTTCTTCAGTGGTATATTCTTCTAAATACTGACATTTGTCCTCTAGCCATTCCTGCTTGGCAATTTTGCACTTCCTGCCAAATTTGGTTTTTAAAAAGTTTGTATTCCATTTCGCCTGCTTAATTTGCTACAGTTTTATATTTTCTCCTCCCAGCAGTTAAATTTAATTTCTCTTGTTATCCAAGGATTTCTACTAGGCCTTGTCTTTCACCTATTTGATCCTCTGGTGCCTTTACTACTTCATCTCTTACAGCTACCCATTCGTTTTCTACTGTATTCTTTTCCCTTGTTCTAGTCAATCGTTGTACAACGTTCCCTCCCGGCCAACGATGCCACAGCTCATTTCATTTTTCCCTCTGAAGCTCTTAACAACCTCTGGTTATTTCAATTTATCCAGGTCCCATCTCCTTAATTTCCTACCTTTTTCTGTTGTCTTCAGTTTTAATCTACAGTTCATAACCAATAAATTGAGGTCAGAGTCCACATTTGTCCCTGGAGATGTCTTAAAATTTAAAATCTGGTTCCTAAATCTTTGTCTAACCATTATATAGTCAATCTGAAACCTTCCGGTGTCTCCAGGTCGTCTTTTATGATTCTTGTCACGAGTGCAAAATTCTACCAGGCGGTTTCCTCTTTCATTCCTTTCCCCCAGTCCATATTCACCTACTATTTTTCCTTTTCTTCCTCTCCCTACTGTCGAATTCCACTCCCCCGTTATGATTAACTTTTCGTGTCAGTTAACTATGTGAATAATTTCTTTTATCATATCACACATTTTCTCAATCTCCATCGTCTCCTGAGCTACTTGGCATGTAAACCTATACTACTGTAGTACGTGTGTACTTCGTACCTATCTTGGCCACGATAATGCGTTCACTTTTCTGTTAATGGTACCTTACCCGCTTACCTATTTTGTTAATCATTACTAGGCCCACTCCTGCATTACGTTCCATGTACTGTAGCGTAATGTTCCTGACCTCGCCATGTTGTCGCCCTGTTGGCCACTGGGGACGCCGCAGCCAGTTGGTATCTGATTGTCAGAGGCTTTGTCCGGCTTTGTCTTTATGGGTCAGTGTTTTTGTAGTCCGTTAACTAGTTTTGACCGGAGCTTCCTACGCTGACTCGAGGGCTAGTGACTGTCCTCCGTGAAGGCAGGTGTTTTCCAAGATGTATTGGAAATAAACCTGCTAACAGCCCTGACAGGAAACTGCACTTTCCAGAGCGGTGTTCCTGGTAGGAAGAGTGCATGGATCCTAAAAACACCCGCAATTTACATGCATCCTGGTTGGCTGCAAGGCCTGTGTGTTGAAACAATTGTATGGAGCTGTGCAGCGCTCGGGAAATTTGGAATAGCCTTCGTGGTTGTTGGAGCTAAATATTAGGCCGTGTGGCGAGTGAATGATTCTCAGTGATGGGTAGAGTTGTTTTGTTAATATGGAAACGAACAAGAATTCGGAAGTGTCTCCTGTGCATGTGTGAAGGACTCTGAAGTCTCCAGTTTTCTGGAAGAAAGTTACGTTTTAGGGAGTGCACACGTGTTTGGTAAGAAGAGGCCACGTGGCAAATGTGCAGCCATCACCTAGCTGTAGGTAGGTTTATACACAGATATGCGATGTTCCAAGGTCTTTGCACCAAACTTCTAGGGATGATAGATCATTTCAAGGTGAACAACATTTGTTCGAGACAAAATGTTCTCTAATTCTTCCCGGTGACACTAAACGTCATTTTACTATTAGTTATGTCCCCGAGAGGCAGTGTAGGGCATAAGCATCTCCAGTTTGGCCGGCCGGTGTGGCCGTGCGGCTCTAGGCGCTTCAGTCTGGAACCGCGTGACCGTTACGGTCGCAGGTTCGAATACTGCCTCCGGCATGGATGTGTGTGATGTCCTTAGGTTAGTTAGGTTTAAGTAGTTGTAAGTTCTAGGGGACTGATGACCTCAGATGTTAAGTCCCATAGTGCTCAGAGCCATTTGAACCATTTCTCCAGTTTGTGCATGCAGTACGGGTTGCCTGCAATCCAGTCATCAGCTCCACTTCAAAGGGGACACACCGAACAAATGACTCACTTTTAAAATTGATTTCACTGCTTAAAGACACATATTCTTAAGGGTTTTCTTTTCTTTTTTTTCTTTTTTCTTTGCAGAAAACCACTGAATTTACTGTGGTATGTATTGTGTAAATGCAGCAAACCTGGTTAATTGCCCTGGCTAGTTCGGTGAAATGTTGTGCCATGGCCAGTGAATTCAATAGAAAGAGTCCTACTTTCGCTGGGAGACGTCGGTGAACATTTTATCTCTAACAACAGTTGTTCATCATGACGTGATGTATCACCACTACACGTTTGATGCAATGACTTTAGAATACCCTAAATATTAACAACTATGCACAAAGTACAGGTTAAGCTTGTTTTTCTGAAAAAGAAAATAACCGGTAGCATGGATTACAAAAATGAGAAAAAACTAGAGAAACATATCAAATAAACGCAAATAAAGAAACCTTTTTAAGAATAAAATACTAAAGTTAGGACGCTTTAAAGGTAGAGTAAATAATAAATAGGGAAGAACAACGTGGACAGATGAAAGGAAGAGGCAAGATAGAATATGAAGGAGTACTGGAGAAATAGAAAACAGAAGAAGAAGAAGAAGAAGAAATGGAGTCCGTCAGTCAGCCGGTCAATACGAAGATAAAAAATTATACTTCCTTTTTTGAAAGAAAATGCAGTTGTTTTCAGTATTTTGCTGGTTTAGTAAGTATTTTCTGGACTGTGTCGACAAACACAAATCAGTGCAATAAACTCTATTTCAGCGAATTATGAGCCTATGTGTAGTTGAATGATCCTTGTGGAGAACTCTGAAACTCATTGGTCGTGAGATATCAGCTTCGAATAAATGTTAATGCCGTGATCCAAGGAAGATTTCGTTTTACATGAAAGTGACAGAGATTCGCATCTGTGCTGCGACATAAGACGAACATCTGTCCGTGATCGCACCTAAAGTGACACTTAGAGCCACCAGGGAATTATCAGCTGCTCTTCAAAGTTGAAACTAAACAGTCTTCCGCTGTCACCTCATTACCGTGCAGTCTACCGCTGACGGTATAGCGAAATCTGCACGGTATGAATTATTGGCGTAAAGCTCTTTCCGGAGATGAGGCCAGTTTCTGTCTTGGAGTCGGTTTGGGTGCGGCGTCGTTTGCGACAGCAGCACCTATTGAAATGGATCAGGCAGTGACAGGTCCAACAACTTCGGGTATCATACTGACGTGAGCCATAGCTGTGATGGTAAACCTTTAGTGTCTGTTGAGGGGAAGCAGTTGTACACATTCTCCCGTTAACTCAACACCCTCATCAAAGTGTCCCTTGACTCATTACCTAGCAGATCACGAGGCAACTGGATTGTTACCAGGTGATGAGCGTAAATGGTACTCTCAGATGAAGAGACTGACATAGGAGCGGAAGCCGTGGCGGGTCGCATCAGACAAGTCAAGACAGATGAACCCTCTCCCCATCCGCGCCCAAAATAAAAAAAGAAGAGATATAAGAGCCTGTAGCAACACCGCTGCCATTAGTTCTTTGTGTGTTAGTTTTACTCGACACTGGTTGTCTGCTCCACGGAGCAGAGCTGAGCCAGGGACTCGCGGCTCCCCGCGACGTCACTGGCAGTCACCTTGATCGGCGGCTGACGTCACAGAACAGGTCACGCTCGGACGCGCCTTGCCGCGCACCTAGCGGTCCGCAGTTCGAGCCCCCGAGCTGGAATGCGGTTGCCAGCCGGTCACGGCGCGGGCCACAGCTGTTGATTGTTTTGAAAACACCAACTCTGGAAAGCGGCCACCAGCACATCGCGGTGGCCGGGGGTACTACTTGCAACCTTGAAGTCAACGTGTATAAATGTTACATTCACGCCAAATGTCGTCGCAGTCGACTGTAAAAAATAAACAGAAGTTGGTCACATGCCAAAGGAAATAGTTTCTAGCATGCTTTTTGAGTTGAGATGCAGGCCGGCGTGGCCGAGCGGTTCTAGGCGCTACAGTCTGGAACCGCGCGACCGCTACTGTCGCAGGTTCGAATCCTGCCTCGGGCATGGATGTGTGTGAAGTCCTTAGGTTAGTTAGGTTTAAGTAGTTGTAAGTTCTAGGGGACTGATGACCTCAGATGTTAAGTCCCATTGTGCTCAGAGCCATTTGAACCATTTTTGAGCTGAGATGTTGTATTTTCACACCGCCACATCTCGTCACATAAAACACTGATTTGAGTAACGAAAGAGGCCAACAGCCATTTATTTGCCAATTTATAATATTTGACTACGCATTGTAATGATGTATTTTGACGATTTACAAGGAGAAATGAATCCAGCGCCACTGACGCGCCTAAGAAACAATAGACTAATTCAGCGGGCATGTAAAAACATCGATATTAAAGACAGACTCTGAAGACATTTGAATATTAAAAAAAAAAAAAAGCAAGCGCGCAACCCATCGTACACTGCCGGACGATACCACTCTCTTTTTATCTCCTGTATGATACGGACACACCATTACATAGGCGTCGTTATTACACTTGTAATTTGTTACACCCTACAGATAAATACTGTCATTTTGTTGCATGTGGGACTAGCCTGTGTGAAAAACACAGAGTGGTTAATGAATGGACATTTCTACGTGGATTCTAAACTTTTGAAACCACTCAAGCTCTGTCATTGTTATTGACGTAAGTGTTAACATGTTATATGGACTTAACGTCCAAGTTCGTAATTATAGTGTCAATTACTCTAAATTTTTGTTTGCTTAATCATTTACTTTCAATGTGCCAAGTTGTTTTACAGTGCCGACCGTGTCCGACGTGTCATTGTGCGGATAGAACAGTCGAGGCCGACGTTAACATACTACTTATATTCCCCCCTTGTAATATTCTTCAAGCTCAGCTTTAAACTGATCCTTGGATACATTTTCAGTGCGAGTGACGTCCGGGAATTTCTTACCAAACTTCACTTCTCAAACAGTATATCTCTCGCACAAAGCCTCACTGTTCCACAGAGGTACGGGGCACTTTCTAAACGGGAAAGGGAGCCACGCAAGTATGTCTTGCTTCCCCTCCTCAATCTGATGCTTAATAAAAATAATATTATTAATTCCTTACATCAGAGAGCCTGGAATAATGCATTATCTTATAGGAATAATGATCAACACAAATGCCTACCTGAAGGCAATGGATCTGTAATGTTACAGAGTTTGTTGATACTCAGATTTCTGTCCTTGCTCGTTTATCACAATCTTAGATAATTACTTGTAAAAAAATAAAAAATTCTCAACCATAAGTGCAAGAGGTAATAATATGAAACTTTCCGGCAGTTACAACAGTGTGCCAGGCCCGTGTTTGAACCTGGGACCCTTGCCTTTAGCGGGTAAGTGCTCTACTGACTTTTTTTTCATTTTGTTCGTTCTATTTAGTCGTAGCGGACGTCAAATGATATCCGTTGAAGTTCGTTGTTGATCACTTTACTCAGTTTTTTTTTTTTTTTATTACAGAGACCAACCAGCTCTCTGACCGAACCGCTGAACTACCGTGCCGGCATTGAGCTCTTCAAGGACGACTCTGCCAGGAAGTTTCATATCAGCACACACTCCGCTGCAGAGTGAAATTTCATTCTGGAGGGAATAATTTAATAATTCCGCTATTCACCTAATGTGGCTTAGAGGAGCCACAAAAACCTAATTTCAGACGTTCATACCATGAGCTGCGCTGCACTCTTTCTTCGTCTTAAACGCTGTGGCTCCTTGCAAGGTTTCTATTTTTCTCACTTCCGTAAACAAAATAGTGGGGCTCACTGTGAAGAAATTACTTTCCTTTAATGGCTTCCTGTTTTATGGGAAATAAAATTATGGAAGTCTAATAGCTACATATGCAACATCTATAACTATACTCACGGGGAAGGTATATGCACCATACTTTAAGCTTGGAATAATTGACTTTAGCCGTCCTTGATTTGTAGTCAGCTGCAGACACGTGTGCTGGTAACCTCGGAATTCCTTAAAAGTGCGTCAGAGGAGAACTTACGTACGATAATGCAGAGAATGTACGCTACCGGCACACTAGATAAAGCTCACGTTTGTTGGCAATTACGATCCATAAAAAAAGTCACCAGTATTACCTTGTCTGACTTAAGTTGGCACTGATTTCTTTCTGCTACGCGACTAGGAACGTTTGTGAAGTACGTGACTTGCTACTTTATAGCAACACTGAGTACCCACGTTGCCCGGATGTGTGTTTATTCGAGTGTTCTATTAGTCAATCTCCTCCTTACCCGTCTCTTTGTCCATCTCCTCCTCGACCCTCTCCCTATCCATCTCTTTCACCCTCTGTCTGTCAATTTCCTCCACCCCTACTTTATGTTCGTCTGCTCCTTTCTCGTCTCTCTATCTGCAGCAGTAAATACTTGCCCTTCCGTGTCTCCCAGCAACTCAAAACACACGACTTTGCTTGACACGTCCTATCATCATAACCCTTCTTTTACTCAAGTTGTTTCATAAGGAGTTTCTCTTCCAGATTTTATTCAGTACGTCTTTATAAGTTTCCCGATCAGTCTCCTGTAGCACAACATTTGTATTCTTGAAACTTCCTGGCAGAATAAAACTGTGTGCCGGACCGAGACACGAACTGAGGACCTTTGCACCCATGTTCACAGCTTTTCTTCCGCCGGTACCTGGCAAGACGTTTCACATTAGCTCACACTCCTTGCAGAATGAAAACTTCATTTTAATGTCTGTTATTTGTACATTTTATCATCCACATTTCACTTCCGTACAACGCTACGCTCCAAATAATTTTAAAAATACTTTTGTTAAGCGTATGCGCTGCAATTTTACGATGGTCGTTGTCTTCCACTTCTCACCTTCCATAGTTTCCTGCTTTTCCAATCTTCTTCCTGAAGGAACCTTGAATTCATCGCGTCATTAACACCTTGCATCCATCGTGTAGCTGGGTTCCACGTTTTATTCGCTCAGATGGTGTCCGTTGACGTATTCTGTTACCCTTCAGTTATGATCTATTAGTTGGAGGTGGCCATATCAAGTTAATATTTTGCTACCCATGGCATCGAGAAAAGTGTATTTTCCTCATATAATTTCCCGTGTTCTTTTCATTTCTGACATGTTCTTGTCAGTAGATGCGACAACTACTACTACTTCTTCTTCTTCTCCTTGTTCTTCAAAAATCTACCTCGAGAGACAGTAATTTATTTTCCTCTTTTTTTGTTCTGCTACAATATTTCAGCGTCATACACGTCCGCAGCTCGTGGTATAGTGGCTAGCGTTGCGGATTCGATTCCCGGCCAGGTTGGGGATTTTCAATGCCCGGGGACTGGGTGTTTGTGTTGTCCTCATCATTTCATCATCACCATCATCATCATCCGTGACAGAGGCCAGACTGGACTATGTAAAAATTGGCGCTTTATACGGTCGGAATTGAACGCCGCATAAATCAACCATCATCATCTGCGCCATACACTCTACGACTGACTTGTACAACAAGCCCTTTGTTTCCTTTGCAATACCGTCACGCATTAGCGAGGAGTTAAGTAAGTCTATTACTCTTTTCCCTTACGCACTTTTATTTGCGATTTATTGTGTGCTGCTTCTATCCGCTGTAAAAGTGAGGCCCAAGTATTTAAATTTACAGGCATTTTAATTTTACTAAATCCTACATACAAGTCTTTCCCTTCGTCTTCATCCACTACAGTGTATTCCATCTTTTTTGTGTTTACTGCCAGGTCCGATTCTGAGTATCCTTCTTGCAGTTTCCTTAACATGTATTTGGAGTTGCTTCTCTCCCGCTATCGGGTCTTGTGCAGCAAGCGGCGAGGAGGGTACAGTATTTTTTTGTCGTAAAGGGGTTCCCATTCGACATTTTCTCTTTCAAGTTCGCAAAACTTCTCCCAAATCGCTGTTAATGACCACAATTGTCTTACACACTTATTAAAGGAGAATTGTTGGGAAATTTTGTTGCCTGCTTTAATCACACTGTTATAACCTTCATTACAAGTTGCCTGTTACCGATACCAAAATTTTTCATTCCTACGCATAACTTACTTAATGGGACTGTATCGTGTACGCTCGCGGATCAATAAATGTTAAGTGAACAATCATTCCCCTTTCTAGCCTCTTTTCGGCGAGGTGTGAATGTTCAGACTGTACCGTACTTACGTAAATTGGTTGAACGTGGTAGAAAAAGCGTTCGTGCTCAGATATGAGAACACGCTATGTACGCATAAGTTATGTTCTGTGATAATCCTGTTTTGTAACAACCGCGTGCTTAGTGTTTGGCCACGGCAGAGTGCCGCTGTCTTTTTTTTATGTCTGGAATATGATCATCGTATACCGAAATTATTTGTTGTGTAAGACTACGATCTGTGACTGGAATAAAGACAAATCCCCATTTGTCTTTGACGACAAATAGGGTTCGAAGATGTTATATAATTGCGAGGGTGGGACGCCATCTCGGTTGCCAGGGGAGCCACGGTCAGCATGCGCTGGCGAGCCGGTGCGGTCTGCGGTCAGCAGCCAAGGCGCAGAGGGCATGGTGGGAGCAACGACCCACGGCAGCCGTGTTGTACGCTACGTGCGTGAAAGTGTGGCCACGCCACGGCGCTCCGCGCTGCCTCCGTGCACGCCGTCATTCACGTCTGACGCAAACGCAGCCAACCAGCTGCCTTACATCGGAATCTCGACAGAGCACACCATCAACTGTTTTCATTTTCAGGGTTCTGTGCCTCAATCTGTTAAAATCGGAACCCTTATGGGGTCGTTTCGTTGTCCGTCCGTCCGTATGTCTGTCTGTCAAGAACTCTCTTTCTCAGGAATGGGTAAACGTACCTAGGTGAAATGTATGTGAATTGTTAAGGTCTATGGTCCCTTGGCGGCGTAAAAAAATGTAAGATTGTAAGTCAATTCAATCCAAAGACACGTCCATTTATGTCTCATATTTTGAAACTCGCAAACCCACTAATCGTAACTTGTAGGGTACTTCCCATTGACCCTGAATCATGAAATTCGACAGGCAGCAAGGTTTCACAGTGCAGGTAAAGGGAAAAAATGCAAAAATAGTTAATTTTTAATTACAGAAATGGATAAATATTTTTTTGTAATTTTTTATCCGTCTGTCTCTCTGTCCATATGTTAAGACCCCTTTTCCTCGTGAACGAAATGGCGTATCAAATTTAAATTTGTCACTTACTGATTTCTATGGATCCCTGGCGGTGTAACAAAGTTCTAAGTCAATGCTGCCAAAAAATTCGGCCATTTATGTCACATATTTTGATACTCGCAAACTCATTCGTCAAAACCTGTAGGATACTTCCCGGTGACGTAGAGTCATGACATCTGGCGACAAGGAAGGTTTCATGGTACAAATAAAATAAAGTAAAAAAGTCTGAAAGTTGTTAAATTGTAATTATATCGAATTCATCATCTGACAAAAGCGTATTACTGCATGTGAAAATAACATGTAAGGTGTAGTCATGTTTTAGTAAGTAAATAAAAAATATTTTATTAAACCTTCTACATCTACATGTATAAACTGAAGTCCTTTGTTCGCTTCTTTTTGTATTTCTGGGCTGTTCTGAGGACCTAAAAATAGAGATTTTAATACGGTCTTGGAATTCCCTGGAGTGATATCTTGCCAGTATCTATATTAAAAACAGTCAATCGTTGAATTTCTCGAGTCCCAGAATGGATGAACTATACCCGCATATATGCACTGAGCGAATCCAACTAGCATTTGGCGAAATGTTTAGCCTAGTTTAGGCGCTCGTTTTCCTTGTTCCTTCAATTTTCTTTTCACTTTCCCCTACTTGGAATAATTCATATAAGCAATGTTTTACGTTACGTAACAAGCTCACCGGACAACAGTATTGGTCACCTCCATAAAAGCGCGCACTGGTTGCTTCGCAACGTTGTGGATGGTGCAGAACTGGCTGCACGTCGTCATGTAACTCTCCACCATTGGCGGAAGTGAAGTCGTGTGGATGTGTCAGTCAGCTGTAAGGAATCATCGCAGCAAAATGCATCGACGTCAAGACGCGAGAAAAGAAGCTGTTTTGTCTGGGTGCGTGAATGAAGTTGTACTACGTGTTGGTGCATCAAAGCGAGCTGTCCAGCGTGTCTAAAGGAATGGCGGGCCTCTCACAGCCGTGTAATACGGCGCTAGAACAGCGGCCGTAAAAAATCCTAATCGACGTAGAATGGAGACAAGTGATATGCCTTGTCGATAACATCTTCCCAAACTAATGCGGTTTCTACAGGCAAGTCATGTTTGTGTGATGGAAACAATCTGTCAATTTATCGGAAAGAAATTTCTTCCGAAGCCAACATTGCTAAATATTATTTATTTTACGATGACCGGTTTCGGTAGAAGCTTGCTGTCATCATCCGATCTTCGGACAGGGACTCTAACACAGAGTTCCCGTTTTCGTGGGCGGTCGCAGTAACCGTTTCGGATAACCGTGCACGAATCATGGCCATACCCACACTTCCATATATTGTCATACTTGTGTCACAAGACACACACGGAGACGACATGTGGAAGTGTAGGTGTGGCTGTGATTCGTGCATGGATAGCCGAAGCTGCCAAGCGACCGTCCGCGTTCAGCGAGAAATCCGGATTCGAGTCACGGACCGCCACAAATTTTCATCGACATTCCGGTATACAGCCGTTTGTGGTTCACATTCGGAATTGTGAATACATTTACCACTCAAAAGAACGCGCGGAATATTGTCAAAAAATGGTTTAAATGGCTCTAAGCACTATGGGACTTAACTTCTAAGGTAATCAGTCCCCTAGAACTTAGAACTACTTAAACTTAACAAACCTAAGGACATCACACACATCCATGCGCGAGGCAGGATTCGAACCTGCGACCGTTCTAGGCGCTACAGTCTGGAACCGCGTGACCGCTACGGTCGCAGGTTCGAATCCTGTCTCGGGCATGGCTGTGTGTGATGTCCTTAGCTTAGTTAGGTTTAAGTAGTTCTAAGTTCTAGGGGACTGATGACCTCAGAAGTTAAGTCCCATAGTGCTCAGAGCCATTTGAACCATGTTTTTGTAAAGCATTGCGGATGCTTGTTGTAAAAAATCGCATGAAACCAGCTTGTGTTGCGAACTGCTGCCTGCAGTCCAGTTAACGTAGTGACTATGCGTAGAGGGTTAAAAAATTGGAATGGAATGATCGAGGAGCTCATAACGTGGCGCATTTCTGTAGACAGTGCTTTGAGATGCTGTAAATAGCGAAGTCAATGGACAGGAGATGAGTGGAAACAGGTGATCTGGAGTGATGAATCACGCTATATCCTCCAGCAATCCGTTGGAAGGGTTTGTGTTTGAGGAATGTCTGGAGAACGTTATGTCCCACCACGTGTAGTGCCAACAATGAAGTACAGTGGAGGTGGCGTTTTGGTACGCGGTGTTTCGCTTGGTGAGGGTGTCGTCCTCTTCTCGTTCTTACGAAAACACTAAATATGGAAGGATATGTATACATTTTGCAGTACAGTGCAGTGCACACAGTAGAGGAACAGTTCGGAGACGGTGACTGATTGTATCAGCAGGACAGTGCATCTTATCATAAAACAGCATCTGTGAGCCAACAGTTTGTGGACAATAACATTCTTGAAATCGACTGGCCTGCCCGAAGTCCTGACGTGAAACCAATGGAACTGTATAAACACAGAACAGATCAAAACATGCCCGCTATTGCGTTTCTTTATTTTAAAAAAGATTATGATAGGATTTGTTACGAACCATTATGTATACAATTTTTGTATCTATTTTTTCTTGTATGTTTCAACTATACCTTTTAATGTAACAAACCCACGTAATGAGAGCACGATTGGTTGTCAATATTGTAATGCTGAAAGCGACGGGCGGGGCTTGTAGTATCCAGGGTGAATCACCTAAAACTTGCATCGCAAATATTGCGAAAATGGAAAGAGCATTGATGTGTGGTTTTCACAGAATGGATTGGTCGTCAGGGACTCGTATTGTTAGCCAGTCTACAGATTGTAATAATACCTATAAAATGTATGTCTTGTCCAAACATACACTTTTTTTAATGGAACAATGCATATTGACATTGACAAAGTAAAAGTATGGCCAATTTCAATGTCAGTGGCGTTTGTGGCAGGCTCCTAGTGCGAGTCGTTTACGAGGTGTCGTATTTTGAAAAGCTTCCGCACCGACCTTGTACAATACTTGTGGTAGCACACACTAAAGAACAATATTAGTTCACACACTAGTTATGTGGATTCCTGTCAGTAACGAGACAATTGACCATCATAGGTTGTGTTCAAAACGATCACCGCCAGCGACAATACACGCTTCCAGTCTCGTATGCAACGACTGCTGCAGACGTCGGAGATGCCCGAGCAGGCTGCAGTAATACGTCGTTGCGTATCATCAAGTGTAGCTGGTATGTCCTTGTAGACAGCGTCTTTCAGCTTACCCCACAGAAACGAGTCTACGGGCGTCAGATCCGGGGAACCGGCCGACCAAGGTACAGGTCCTCTGTGTCCAATCCAAAGATTTGGAAATAATTCGTGTACTCATGCTGTAGTACTACGTGTACTGTGAGCTGGACAGCCATCATGTTGGTACCAAAGGTTCCACCAAGTCTGCTGAGGAAGGTGGTCTGTTGAGGCTGCGATGCTTGTGCGCGTTCAGTGTACCGTCTACGCAACACGGGCCTACGAACTGATGGTTCACTATCACACACCGCATGTTCACACTCCATGGACGCTGACATTCCACATGACGAAGTCAACAGACGAATAGTGCATGTTTCGACGGTTTCCGTGGTCACGATTGGTAAGTGAGCCTTGACCACTAAACAAGATACACGATAGATTTGGTGTATCCTCTCTTAATGCTCATGTACAGAAGTTACCATGATTCTCCTGATCGTTTCCATGCTGCTCTTGATGGAGAGAGGTGTGATAGGGATGGAACCTATGTCGGGGGAGAATGCGTAGGACACTTGGCTGAGTCGTGCCACTTCTTAGTGCGATTATGTGGGAACTAACGTGCGTATCAACTACAACAACAGCAAGAACATTAATTTCCCCCTCTTCTGTCGTCACTTGTTTCCATCTGTTACGTGTTACACTACCACTTTCATGTCACTGGTTGAAGAAGCCGATAAATAATTGCCGAGATGGTGGACGTCTATTGGAATCTCTAGCCATATATAGCGTACAAGAAAGAACTGCATTCTACCTTCACTCTCCAGAAACCATGAGCATGTCGGCTTTTTCTGCACTGGTAAATCCCTTCGTCCACTCACAATCTACTGCCTGGACTGTCACACACTGACTGACTAGTGTCGCAATGTAACCAAGAAGCATACAAGCACACTGTAAGCAGTTTTAACACTGTACCTTGGAACTACGCAGGTTACAATTGCACAAACAAGTGTCGGTGTGGACTCGCACTAGCATCCTGCAACAAACACCACTGACACTCTAATTTACCAGCTTTTAGTCTGTTAATGTCAACAGGCATGCTCCATATAAAAAAGTGTATGTTCACACAGAAAATGGTTCAAATGGCTCTGAGCACTATGGGACTTAACATCTGTGGTCATCAGTCCCCTAGAACTTAGAACTACTTAAACCTAACTAACCTAAGGACATCACACACATCCATGCCCGAGGCAGGATTCGAACCTGCGACAGTAGCAGTCTCGCGGTTCCGGACTGAGCGCCTGGAACCGCGAGACCACCGCGGCCGGCTTCACACAGAAAATACGCTTTCTAAGTGTTATTACAACACGAGGCTCTGAATACCAGTCCATTCTGGGAAAACCGCACATCAATAGCACTTCCCTTTTCCGCAATATTTGCTGTGCAAGTTTCAAGGGATTCACCTTGTATATTCTCGAGTAATGCTGCCTTATTCACCAGTTGACGTCCTTGCTCTTCCGGATCTTGTTGCGTCCACCGCCACCAACCGCTATCCTGTTTTTCTTGTTGTAGCTTTTATTTAAGATTTTTTAGCCATGCTACCATCTATTTGTATAGAAATCCCTCTGAATATGTATTACTATTGTACTGCAACGCTTACGGCCTCAACACGTTCTGAATGACAGACCAAAACGCGTTGCTAAGCAAAATAAACATCTGTTGCGATCGAGATTGTTTTACTGAATTTTAATATCATCGCTGTTCAGTCTCCATCGAAAGAAAGCTTTCTAAAAAATTAAGCTATTTATGCTTAATAACAAACCCAAAATTAAATTTTGTAGCAGAATAAGAAGCGGCATCGTTTTCAAGACTTCGTAAGTGTGGATAAAAGCGAGGCATTGTGTCCAGATAAGTCACCTAAAAGCAACACACAAGACGCGAAGTGTGCCATAAGGAATTAACGTGCCAGCTCAAGCCAATGTACAATATAGGTCACGGTATGAAGTCAATGCTTAATCGTATCTTAAGTTTTAAACGAAGCAAAACTTGCTCGTTGAGGTGAAACCCGCCATTTTCTCAGCGTTCAGTCTTCATTGTCGTAAAAGAAGTGTAATCATGCCAAAGAATTGTCAGTTGTTGTACTTGTTAAGCCCCGCGTGACAGTGAGTCATCTAAGCTCCCGTTTGTATCTTGTGTACTCGGTAGTGATTGGGAGCCATGCCTTCTCGCTGAGTTTTTGCATAAATAGACTGCATTGTCACAGTCAGCTTTCGTGTATTTGCTGTACACTGTTTGTGCTTCTTCACACTGTAATCCAGTAATCAGCGCGTTAAAGGAAAACAGTGTTTATATTAAGAACGAGCACGCACCAAAGTATTTGGTTCATAAGGTAACTTCAGTATCTCTTAGGAGCATAATTCTGTAATTCTGTCAGAAGTATCGTTTTTGTACCGACGTCTCATTGGTTATAAAGACATTGAATAAATTTAATGGACTTGGTTCAACAAGTCTTCACAAATCAAAGAACAATCTCTATCTTACGGCTGACAGAAGAAAACTTACAAGATAACCGTTTGTACTGCAAACTGATGGTTTAGGGCTCCGTTATATGGTTGTTTTTCGAAAAGGCGTGTGATGTGCTTGCACAGATTGTCGCTCTTTGACAAACCCAGCAACCATCTGTCACTTGGTTCTGTCCTGAATGAATTTTTTTATTGTTCTTGCAAGACTTTGGACGAATATTCTAATTCTAACAGAAAGAAAAAAATTATGAGCGTTACTGTTTCATTGATTATGAGGGAAGCACAGTCAAGAACGCTAGGATAAGTTCGCATAACTCCGTCAAGCTGGCGACACCAGGCGGCTGCCTCTCATCGTTGATAACCTTGACAGATTAGGACGTGAACCGGACTACTTGGGAGACGGGCAAGCCGTGAGAGGAATCTTCAGCTTCATGGGCGCTCTAACGTTGTTATCCACCATGCAACAGAGTCACACATCGTACTATAGGTCTTTCCCAATCGTTCCATTAAAATATGCAGATTATCTTTTTTTTGGATGTGTTTCAAAGTCATATAAAACTTTTTTAAAAGACGCCATTTACCTTTAGATTATTAAAATAATTAGTTTATGAAGCTTACGATTACAATTTCAACCGTTGATTATTTTGAAGTGGAACACTGCGAAAATAGAATCAGCACGACTTAAGGCAGACGCAGCCAGTTGCTACTCTAATTTCGGAATACATCAGGTTTAAATTAATTTAGCTTTACCAATCAGTGCATCCACTAGAAAATTTATACTGGGGCTTGAAGGTTGTTCAGTTACTTTTTCTCTGGATGAAGAATCCTTTATAACAAAACCGGTATCTCTGGGGAATGTATTCATACGATGCTAAAGTGCATTATGGACATACTGCTTCATCGCTCATGAAATCAGTCCATAACATGTATGAAGTAATTAACCGAGAGAAAACCAAATAAACTAATATTTTTCCTTTACAAATGTTTGGTGCTACAGAGAAGTTAAACTACAATCTACCAAAACACTGTTTACAATTTTCTAAGTGTGAAAATTGCCTTAAACTACTTGTTTATTACATTTTCGGACTGCAAAAGAGAAAAACTGCGGTGGGGGGAGGGGGGGGGCATTTTATACTACAGTTAAATCTTGTTTCATGACAGGCATAATCTATAGCATGGAATCTTGTTTTATAGTTAGAGGAATGAGACTTGTGGACGATTTATTCATAAATTCTGTTTACATGTGTTGTATTACCAGCACCTTATGACGTAAGCACTACATCGTGCAGTTAAAAAAAAAACCACTATGGTGACTGACAACAAATGTAATTCTTTTATTTTATTTATCGCAAGAGGTAATAAACTAATTTGTTCTGAAGATAAATTGCTACAGAGTCTTCTGCCGATGGAATGTCCTCCCTAGGGTAATACGTAGACCCAGGCACTGTGGTACGATACAGGAATTCCCCGTTGGAATACTCAGTTACACTGTATGTGCCCGCTACAATCTATTAACGTGTCCACTGCCTGTAACTTGTTTTATTTCCGTCTACAAGTGATGGTTGTGAAAACAGTGGGAAAGTCGTATTTCCATCTGCTTAGACTATTGCTGGTAGCAAGAAAAGAGTTGGTGTTGTGTCGCAGAAACAAGTTGGTTTTCTGTGGTCAGTGCTCCTTTACCACTTCAGTGGTAGGCAACAATAAAAAAACACAAGTTTTCGATTTTCAAAAAATGTTCAAATGTGTTTGAAATCTTATGGGACTTAACTGCTAAGGTCATCAGTCCCTAAGCTTACACACTATTTAACTTAAATTATCCTAAGGACAAACACACACACTCCCATGGCCGAGGGAGGACTCGAACCTCCGCCGGGACCAGCTGCACAGTCCATGACTGCAGCGCCTAAGACCGCTCGGCTAATCCCGCGCGGCTTTTCGATTTTACTAACCTTTAAAAACATTCTAAATGATTGGTTTAAGTTTGAAACTAATGTCAACGCTTGACAAAATAGACCAAGCGAAAAGTAAGCCATATTACACTAAAAATTCTCACTAACAGTTTAGAGTAAGGATCCAGGATCAATTGCAATAACGAACTGAATCATCGGCCTATATGCAGTGCTCATTAAATCGGAAAACGGTTCCAAACTCCTTGCTTCCGTCCTGCGGGGCAGAGAGAAAGATACCGGCTTTTTCGAGGGCGGGAGTCGCCGGCCGTTGTGACAGAGCGGTTCTAGGCGCTTCAGTCCGGAACCGCGCTGCTGCTACGGTCGCAGGTTCCAATCCTGCCTCGGGTATGGCTGTGTGTGATGTTCTTAGGTTAGTTAGGTTTAAGTAGCTCTAAGTCTATGGGACTGATGACCTCAGATGTTAAGTCCCAAAACGCTCAGAGCCATTTGAACCATTTCAGAGCGGGAGTTCTCGTAAACGAAGAACGACTGCAAATATTCTAATGAAATCAATCTATAAAATATTCCCTAAAAGACACAAGAGACGATACTTCGTATCTCAGATTACGGAATAATTTAATATCACAAATTGTCTTACAGAGTCTTATTTGGCGAAAGTGAAAAATGAAAATGAGCGTATGGCATCGTTGGCCGGGAGGCCCCCTCCGGGGAAGTTCGGCCACCAAGTGCAAGTATTATTTCAGGCGACGCCACATTGGTCGACTTGCGCGCCAGTGATGAGAATGAAATGATGTTGAGGACAACACAACACCCAGTCCCCGAGCGGAGAAAATCTCCAATGCGGCAGGGAATCTAACCCGGACCCGCTTGCATGGGAAGCGAGCACGTTACCACCCAGGGGGGGCTGGGCGTAAGCTCTTGATCCCGACTTAATTAAATTCCACGTCTCTCTCCACCTATGCGTCCTCCGAAGATAGCAATTTTCTCATGATACGAAAAGAAAGAGAAATAAGTTAAATAGCACAACTATTATTGCATCTGATCCGCAATTCCTTCACTTGTGTCACTGAGTAAGATTAATTCGTGAGAAGGGAGTACGGTGACATAGTCTAGCATTTTATTTGTCTAGCAACGTGGTGCTTCCGATGAATTTTTCGGATTGTCTTTTATCTGTCTTGCAGGTATTGTGGAAGAAATTCATATTCTGAAAGGAGTGAAGAGTTCCTCCCAGCGGCTGTTTCCATGGTAACGGCTTTCAGATGGCAGCAAAGCAAAGTTTACTTGGCGCACGCGCCGTCGGGTGAATGTTTGAACAGCTATCCTGGCTTTCACACCGCCGTCTAGAAACCGGGGCACGGTTATTGAGAGAAAGCTGCGTGCTGTTAAAACGATCTTGAGCGAGCATACCACTACCTGCAAAAGACGAAAACGACGCGAAGATTGTGAAACAGCGGCAGTTTCATTTCTTTGTTGTTCTACTTAATTTACAAATAATGTATCGCAGTACAAAGAAGGCGTTGTGTGACACAAAAGACAGTTGGTAGACGTTTTGCTACGTCTGAAAGATGATGTATATTGAAATTTCTGCCCAGTCGCATAAGAGTAACGCTCATAGTGCCGCTATAAGGATGCAAATCAGGCTCTGAGCACTATGGGACTCAACTGCTGATGTCATTAGTCCCCTAGTACTTAGAACTAGTTAAACCTAACTAACCTAAGGACATCACACACATCCATGCCCGAGGCAGGATTCGAACCTGCGACCGTAGCAGTCGCGCGGTTCCAGACTGCGCGCCTAGAACCGCTAGACCACCGCGGCCGGCGCAAATCAGGTTTGCTTTAAGTACACGCTGTAACGTCTTTGAGATTGGATGTGCTGAGTTGATGTAGGTCAAGACTGCCTTTAAGGCGACAAAGACGCCATTATTAACACCTCACTGAGTTTGAACGAGGTCTTGTAATAGGGCTTCGAGAAGCTGCATGTTCCTTCTCTGATATAGCAGGAAGACTTGGCAGGAACGTAGACACTGTGCATGATTGCTGGCAGCGGTGATCATAAGAATGTAGTAGCAAGGAGGCCGGGATCCGGACGGTCACGTGGCACTACAGAGAGGGAAGACCACCGCGGTCGACGTAAGGCTCTAGCCGATTATACTGCATTTGCGGTAGCAGTTTGAGCGACACAACGAACTGCTACAAATCTGTTACTTCAAGGACAGTTCCGAGCCAGATGCCCGTAACGTGCATTCCACTGAGCCCAAACCACCGTCAATTGCAGCATCAGTGGTGTCAAACGAGAGTTCATTGGAGGGTAGGGCGGAAGTCTGTTGTGTTTTCTTCGGTGGCAGTGATGGCCGAGTGTTGGTTCGTAGTAGGGTTTGCAACCAACCTGTCTGTGTGATAGACACTCTGGACCTGCATCTGGTGTTATGGTCGGGGCTGCGACTTCGTACGACAGTAGGAGTACTCTCGTGGTTATCTCCCGCTTCCTTACTGCAAATCTGTACTTCCATCTGGTGATTCGATCTGTCGTGCTACTGTTCATGAATACGATTTCAGGGGGTGTTTTCCAACAGGATAATGCTCGCCCACATGCCGCTGTTGCAACCCAACATGCTCTACAGAGTGTCGACCTGTTGCCTTGGCCTGCACGATCAGCAGATCTGTCTCCAATCGAACACGTAGTGGACGTCATCGGATGACACCTCTAGTGTCATACACAAACAGCATTATCCGTACCGGTGTCGAGGAAGTGCAACAAGCATCAACACGTGTACAGCACAGTGTATTCACGTTTGCATGCTTGCATTCTGAACTTTCTGGCGGTTAGAACGGTTACTGATATATCAGAATTTAACATTTGCTATGGCTTATCTCGCGCTTACATTAACGTGTTATCTTTGAATGTTAATCATTTAAATATGTTACCTACACAAATGTATTCCCGAAGCTTCATTACCGTAGATGAACTATTATTTGGTGCTGATTTTTTGCACCAGTGTATATTAGGAAAAAGAATGGCATCATTAAGACTTAGCAAAAATATATTTAAATACATGAGAGAGGCCATTATATCGTATTCTTCCTTCATAAATTCTAGGTTACCCAGTCTTTGGAAAGAAATGTATGGCCTTCGCAGACCGAACTGCCACCTTACGCAGACTGATGGATCAGCTCAGTATCATTTCAAGAAAACCAGAAAGCGTGACGAGCGTCGTAGCGCAGTGGTTTAGTGGTTTACACATTGGACTCGTATTTGGGAGGACGACGGTTCAAACCCGCGCCCGGTCATCCTGATTTCGGTTTTCCGTGATTTCCCTAAATCACTTATGACAAATGTCGGGATGGTTCCTTTGAAAGGCCACAGCCGATTTCCTTCTGCATCCTTCCCTAACCCGATGGGATCAATGACCTCGCTGTTTGGTCCCCTCACCCAAATCAACGAATCAATCAGAAAATGTAAAAGGGTGTGTCTGGTGATAAGTGTATCCGGAGCAATCTATCGTCAAATCTCAAATCTATTTCACCGTTCGACATTCTCGTTGCAGATGAAAATGCAACCTGCTAAGAACTTTCAGTAGTGTTGCACATCCAGTCTCTTCCAGTAGGTGCTGTAGGTAGTAGGTACCTAATATACGAGGGCTCTCCAGTGAGCAGATTACATTTTCGTCCGCAGCAACAATGGACGGGGCTAGCGCAACCATATTTTTATCTGAGCGTTTGTCCGTTCAGTCGGCATCCAGTTGAGCTAGCATCAGGTTCTTGTAGTTTCCGTTATTTCACACTAAAGGCTTGAAATCTGTGCTGTAATTGAAAATAGCGCGAGTTGTGAAGTGCGGTCTGCAATAAGGTTTTTCTTGGCAAAACCCATAAACCGAATGAAATTTATCGGAAACTGTATGATGTGTACGGAAGCAACGTAATCACTGAGGCTGGAGTGCGGCAAAGGTGTATTAGATTTAAAAGTGGTCGAACTAGTGTTCACTGATGAGCTGAAGTCAATGAGAAGATTCAAGAAAACCGTTGATTCACGATGGCGGAAGTTTTGTTTTGTTTTTTACAAGTTTCACGCCGGCCCCTGTGGCCGAGCGGTTCTAGGCGCTTCAGTCTGGAACCGCGCGACCGCTACAATCGCAGGTTCGAATCCTGCCTTGGCCATGGATGTGTGTGATATTCTTAGGTTAGTTAGGTTTAAGTAGTTCTACGTTATAGGGGACTGATGACCTTAGATGTTAAGTCCCATAGAGGTCAGAGCCATTTGCGCCAATTTTGAACAAATTTCACGAAGTTTATTGCATAAAAATCGTTGCAGAATAAGAGTAGAGGAAAACTGAACTAAAATGTTTTGTTCCTACACAACAACGGTCGACCAAACACAACAAATCTCACTCGAGAAGTACTTGCTTTCAAGTCGGAGGTGTTTCCTCACGCGCCGTACAGTCAGGATTTTGGACCAAGTGACTACCATATGTTTCCAACGATTGAAGATCTGGCTCGCAACGCAGCACTTAAGACGACGACGCGGAACTGCGGGAGATGTGACTAACTGGTTGAAGTCTCAGGAAGCAGAATTTTATGACAATGGAATTTCAAAACTTGTACGCCGCTGTGATAAGCGACTGAATTCACTCCGAGTGAATGACAACAAAATTTACCGGCCTCCGCAACACGTGGCAGTTATCAGAAAGTTTCAGATGAACTTGTGTGCTGAACCTATGGTTTTTTTTTCCAAATATCTGTAAACAATGGATGACACTTTGACATCATTCCATCAAGCTGGTCACCCAGTTGTCTTCTTTCAGTCTGACAATACTAACTGATGTGCTACGCTCAACCATGGAATTGCCTGTTATGAGACGAGTGGTGTGCCACTGGTGCGCATATAGAGGTTTTATTCAGCACTGCAGTGGTATCAGCGAACATCATTAGAAATATTGTACAATAGTGACCGAAAACCAGGATCCGAAAGTCACAAAGCCACATATTTATGCAGAAAGAAGACAAGCTCACTCACCATAGAAACAGAGGCACGTGCACATATAAATTCAGTCTTCCTAGATTTCAGGAAGCCATTCGCAAACACAGAATCATACCGGCTAACATCTTCACAGATATGTGATTGTCTCGACGAATGTAATAGAACCTATTTCGTTGTAATGGACGGTGAATGTTCAACAGTAAGAAGCGAAATAGACCCGAACGTTCCCAATATACATAACTGATTTATCCGACAGGGCCAGCAGCAGTATCAAATTGTTCGCTGATGATGCTGTTGTCTACGGTAAAATATCGTCGTTGAACGGTCGTAAGGAAATTAAGGAAGACTTGAACAAAATTTACACTTGTCGTTATGAAAGGAAGATGTATTTAAATATGTATAAATGAAATATCATGCTCATAACAGACAGAAATAGCCAGAAATAATCCGATTGAATCCCATTACAGAACTAGTGGGTAATACCACGTCTTTAAATATTTATTAGTTTTATATTTATTAGTTAAACTAAGAAGCGATGTGAAATGGGATGAACACGTAAAAGCAATATTAAGCGACGAGAACCGAAGAGAAGATTTGCTGGGAGCGTTATGAGTAAGTGTAACGCATCTTTAAAGGGAATTGGGTACAAGACGCTAGGACGACCGTTTTAGAGTTTCACCGTTTGGAGTTCTGTTCAAACGCGCGTGACAGCAAAATCGAATGAGTTCAGAGATAGGCTGCGAGGATCGGTATAGCCCACATCAAAGGGTGACAGAGACGCGCGGAAAAGTTAAATTGGAATATCTGGAAGAAAGCCGACGCGATACCCCACGGATAAACTGGGAGATCGGTATTCGAAGAAGATTGTATGCCGATTCTGTCGCAACTACCGAAAATCTCCCCCAGAGATCAAGGGATCTTGGGAGTAAAGTACGAGAGATTTTGGTATATGAAGAGGCGTACAGAGTGTCATTTTTCACTCGTCCAAATTAGTAGGTAGCACTCTCGCCACGCACTCTATCGTTGCTTGCGGAGTATAACTGCAGGTGCAGAACTTGGTGCAGCAGCGGCGAATATTGAGTGGTCAAGGAAACGAAGTGGAGATACACAGAGCTGATGAGAGTCACGGGATACTTCCTAACACAGTGTCGGATCTAGTTTTGCCCTGCGTAATGCAGCAACTCTATTTGGCATGGACTAAACAAGTCGCTGGAAGTCCCCTGCAGAAATATTGAGCCCTCAAAGTCTGTTAATCCCCGTCGTGCTTCCATAATGAGGTCTGAAAGCTTTTCACGTGAATCACCTGTGTGTACAAATGACAGCACCGCCCCTCGTATGCCTTGTCTAAGGGATACTACCGTCATCTATATGTGCATATCGCTATCCCATGACACTCGCCATCACATTGCGTAGTACTGAAAGAGGCCACCGCAAGTCGACAACTGCAAACTCAGCACAACGTAACGACCGGGGCTGGGTAGGAGCCTAAGCCAGGCCGAGGGGAGCGCTGACAGATCCGGCTGCGTGTGTCGCAAGCTGCGTTAGCCCGCGGCCACAGCCTTCAGTTACGCAACGGCGCCTCAGCCGAGAGACTGGCGGCACGGCGGCGCCGACGCATAAAGTCCGCTGCCGCTGAGCACATCCCTAGGCTGCTCTGTTCCTTTCTCTGCTGTGTACTGACTGTGTACCGTACCTGAAGATGCGTTACTTACTTCGCTGGCAGCCATGTGGACAGTGAGGAAATTACCTCTGCTAACAGGCGGTCCGCTTTCTAGTGATGACGGTGACTAGTGTCTTACGCCACCAAACATCGTGGTTATTGGTTCCTTTGACAACAGCATGTTCAGTAGTTTTCGGTGATGGGAGTGGAAAGCAAAGGCGAGATGTTGAGGCATGATCACTGAGTAGAATGATGTCTGAGCGAGATTACGTGGTGGATTTGGGGAGGGGTGGTGCAGAAAGAGGGAGGGTACTGGCGGATGGCTGGCGCCTGCCCGGGCTTTTCTCTATACTGGCGGTGCATTTTGTCTTTACCCGTGGCCGTCCAGTCGTAAATCATTAAAGATACAGAAATTACCTGCATCAACTCCTTCCAGATTTCAAGCTCATCATCGTGCTAGATGAGTCAACCACAAAGCGTCAGAAGCGGATGACAGGTGCCCCATCCACAATGATGCGCTGTTGGCGCAACGCTGCAGGACAGATACAAGTGCGTGTATTTTCTGCCGCTTCTCTTAGCACCCCTTCCACCGTACCCTGTCTATACGTATTCCACTAAGCAGGTCACTGCTGACGTCAAATCAAAGAAGCCTCCAGCTATAATAGTCTTATTAAAAAACATAGCCTGCCTGTTCGCTACAAATCAAAATAATTTCGTTTCGGTTTCTATTACAGTAATGAACGACCATGCGTAAGATACTGCCCACGTGAATACCGTCTTCAGAATAAATTTTACACCGTCTTAAGAACGCCTGTCCTGGAGAAATTGGGAAATGAAACCGATTCACACACTTCCTGATTTCGGTTGTTCTCAACAGCGAGCACCACAGCGGGGAAACTGTAAAGGACAGAGTGATAACCTTTATTCACGGTAATTGTGCAGCCATAATCTGACAGAATACTTCCAGTTCATATGTTTAGTCGCCTTCTTTAACTATATAACCCACCACTTCCCTGGTTTACCCATACCCTGACAATTTATATGTTCGATTTTACACGAAGATGGTATCTGTTCTTTCGGTCATGTCCGAAAGAACAGATACCACCTTCGTGTAGATAAAGCTTACTGGACAATGATCTTCAGTGCGGATGCACTCACATTGCCCGAACTCTTACGGGAATCGGTAGATTGACTGCCGCGAGTAATGAGTATAGTGGGCAGGGGCACTACAAATGTAGTGTGTGGACAGTAAGTTGAAAATGTAGGTCTCACGCGTAGCGTGCCAGAGATAAGTCCCTGCAGTTGCACTATCCTCTGTTTCCTCCGTGGCTCAGACGGATAGAGCGTCTACCATGTAAGAAGGAGATCCCGGGGTGGAGTCTCGGTCGGGAAACACATTTTCAACGGTCCCCGTTAATACTCATCAACGCCTGTAAGCAGCTAAAGGTCTGGATTTCATTGTAATTTCATATGTTCGATTTTGGCTGTCGTCGATCATTTGTCCCTCTCATTTCGTAGCCCATGCTAGAAATATTACGGACGCCGGATCCAGTTTCCCGGAACAGATGTAGACTTTTTTGAATGGGTACCAAGAAGAGTTTCACGACAACGTGAGGAGACTTCGCAAAACATAAATTGTACTATCAACTGAATTTAATCGTGTCTTCGTATCACTGTAGATTAAACCTGAAGCACTTTAGTTCGTTTATGATTATTACTTCACTGGTATGTAATTTTGAAATTAGAATATCTGTAGATACGGACGACAAAAAAGCAAGAATGCTGGTTCAAATCCCAGTACTAAACACATTTGAAACATAATTCTGAGAAGGATACAAAATATTAAACGTACGGGGATATAGTACGAAAGGAATGGATATTAGCAAAAAATAAATCGAGAAAGAAGGATACTAAAAACATCACCATAAAAAGGTATAGGCTAGCGAACGTGCTAAGGCATCTAGGAGTAGTTAACTCGACGATGGAAAACTAGTGGAGCGTTAAAATTAAAGGACTGACAAGAATTTGATTACGGAACAAAGTATCGAAGACTTAGTATCCAAGAGTGTCACAGTGCAGAAGAGTGCTGGAAGACATCAAACCATTAGATAGGCTAACAACTATATATACTAAAAAGAGTGACGTCTGTGCGCCGCCGGCAATCTGACGATGAAGACCTCATTCCATTTTGATTCCAAATGGCAAACACGGTTATACGGCTGTTGACGTCACGGCGAGGTTCAGCGTCCGACACAAACCGTTAGCGGACTGCTTTGGAACCGGCCGAATTGGCCGAGAGGTTCTAGGCGCTACAGTCTGGAACCGCGCGACGGCTACGGTCGCAGGTTCGAATCCTGTTTCGAGCATGGATGTGTGTGATGTCCTTAGGTTAGTTAGGTTTAAGTAGTTCTAAGTTCTAGGGGACTGATGACCATAGATGTTAAGTCCCATAGTGCTCAGAGCCATCTTTTTAATAAGCAATATATTGGTTTACTCAGGTGAAGAGAAAATGAAATAAACCTGAAATTTACCACGAATCTCTTTTGTATTCTCCTCAAAATGTTCGAAATTCATTGAAAAATTTGATATCTACAAGACTAAAAAAAAAAACGGTTTAATAAAAACCTTTTAATATGTTTTTAAACAGACTAAAACGTAGAATAATTACTCCTAGATCCTTATAAATTCCTAACCCCATAAGATAGTCTTGAAAATCTGTGCTAGAGAGTTTTTAATAGCTATGACAGCGCTTGTAAAATTTAAAACGATAAACGTGGGGTGCATGCAACAGACAATAGTACAGAGTGTAGAGATTTGCTATCGTCGAGAAAAATCACACAACAGTTCATATCATTTGTAGGGCGATAAGATTGTTAGTGTCGTTGCTGAACCATTCATTCTATTGCATGCGCCACACATTTTTTTTTTAAATTTTGCAAGTATTGTCGTAGCTATTAAAAATTCACAAGCACAAATTTTCAGTACTATTTGTATGTGGTTAGTAATCTGTATGGATCTAGGAGAAAGTATTTTGCACTTTTTAATCAGTTTTGCCGGCCGGTGTGGCCGTGCGGTTCTAGGCGCTTCAGTCTGGAACCGCGTGACCGCTACGGTCGCAGGTTCGAATCCTGCCTCGGGCATGGATGTGTGTGATATCCTTAGGTTCGTTAGGTTTAAGTAGTTCTAAGTTCTAGGGGATTGATGACCACAGATGTCAAACTCCATAGTGCTCAGAGCCATTTGAACCATTTTTAATCCGTTTTAAAAACATGTCATATTAAAAAGTTTATTTAAATAATTTTAGTGTTTCATTAGATACAACATATCACGTCCATCCAAATAATACAGATTATTTTTCTTTGCTTTCCTGGTTGTCAGATGGCGATGCTGGTACCTTCCGTCACGGCTTTTGTCGACATACAGAATGTGTGCAAATGATCTCAGAAATTTGATATTTACGATAAAAGTTACTTCTGTCCGTTAGCATATTATTTGACGCGAAGAAGAAACCGGTGAACGAGAATGTGTCAACTCGAAATTTCCTTTTTTATGTCATTACACTTTTACTTTATACTGAATTAATGAAGAACCTTTGTCAGCAGACCGCATCCCTTTTCTTATGAAGTCTGCTACTGAAACGTATTATCATATATTCATCACGAATAAGAATCACCTAATTGAAGAATTCAGATTATTGTGGTATAACATCAAGATGTTCTACCAGAACGCAAATAAACATCGAGAAATATTCGATTACACTTTCTGCTGCAAGTTGTCTTTTATGTGGCTGAAAACAAAATCGGTGTACGTCATACTACATTTCACTCAAGACGTTAAGTTCACCACAGTAGGTAGTGCACAGTGTAATGATTACTATTCCCATGTTCTCTTGTGTATGTGCTGTAACTCTTTTTGATAGGTGTCACTCCGAACTACCTTAACCGAGGGCAGTTGTTTAGATCTTCGCAAAAGCCTTTAGGATTTAAAAAACGAGCTTTCGTGCTGAACTGACAACCACATCTCGATAGCCTTTGCAACTAACAATTACCCATTAGCATTACATTGTAGGCACAACAATTATCGCGAATTTATTTTGTACCACCGCCGCTATCTAAGTCAAATGATGCAACTGGAACGAGCCAGTTATAGCCTCCGTAACCTTTCACTCGGAAATTCAAGGATAACTTGTCTCTGTAAGTGCGAAGTGTCATGCCTTCACGTACTGCCTGATATTTGGTGCGCAGACCGTCTGTACTTCGCTATCCTTCGTGTGTTGCACGACTTGAAATACGTACCGAGAGGAATTCCGTAGAGATTACGACACAGGATTCGGGAGGAGCTGAATACAATGTCCTTTCCGGCGATCCTGGTTCAGGTTTCCTACCATTCTATCAACAAATCACTCCAGGTGATTGCTTACTGCCGATTTTAATCCGTTAGCGCAACACCGCCATGTTGTGCCTGCAGCCACCGTGTGCAGTCTGGTGGATAGTACGTAATGCACGAGTACCTACTATCTACTTTCCCTCCCGTTCTCGTTCAGGATGCTTCGTGTACGAGCCCACGTATTATTATACTGTCATAATCATTTGGAAGTTGTTAATTGTTTCTTCACGTCTTGAAACAACTGCACTGTATCGCACTGCAATTCGTGGAGTATTTCCCCACTGAATTTCCTCCTCTAAATTGGTAAGTGACAGAGTAACAGTACTCAAGAATTGATAGAGGGTTTCTTAAATGAAGGTTGCTCCAAGATATCTCAGCCTGGCACCATCTGTCTCTACAATTAGATTTGTGTGTCCGTTCTCACGTAAACCTCCGCTTATTGATACCTAGAAATTTTTGACGACTTTTATTCCAATGACTTATCGTCAACGACTATTCAGACGGTATCTCTACTTTTCGCCTGTAGCTCGCATTTTGTTTGTGTTGGAGGTGAGTTATCAGGATATGCACTACGGTTTGCCTGCATTTCTTAACAATTACTTAATGCCACAAATTCCATGTACTAAAATATACAATCCATATTTTATATGTTAGGCAGCAGAGAGAAACTATGCTGAAGGTTTTGCGGTTGTCAGGAAAAAACTGCTTCGTGTTGGGCCCACATGTTGGCCATGTACTTATATGGGTATGGTGTCTGTTCTTTCGGACATGTCCTAAAGAACAGACACCATATCCGTGTAAGTATATAGTTCTGGCAATACCGGCCATGGCCTTCTTGTTCTCTGCGGATGCACACATATTACCCAAACTCTTACGGGAATTGGTAAGAATGTCTTCCACGAGTAATGTGTGTGTTGGGTAGGGACACTACGAATGTAGTATGTGAACATATAAGGTGAGAATGTGTGTCTCGCGGGAGGCGTGCGCGAGATAGTCCCTGCAGTCGCAGTATCCTCTGTGCCCTCGGTGGCTCAGATGGATAGAGCGTCTGCCATGTAAGCAGGAGATCCCGGTTTTGGAGTCCCGGTCGGGGCACACATTTTCACCTGTCCCCGTTGATATATACCAACGCCCGACAGCAGCTGAAGGTATTAATATATAATTCCGATTTCGTTGTTGGCCATGTGTTCTTCTTGATATGGTAAGCGGAGTTTCACGCGATCGGTACTTGCTGAATCCAGGTTGATACCCACAGATAACTTTTCACGAGCATACACTAGCGTACGAAATTTAAGGATGAAAGTAAATTTCACATGATGTCTCACTGCCAAGTAACATAGCTCGATGAAACTTTGCGCATTCATAGTAACAACTGTTACAATACAACACAGAAAGTAACTAAAGAAATACGCAATTAGACGATGAGAAATTCTATTATTCAAAGACAATAATTACATTATAGTCACTATCGATTCAGGCCGGCCGAAGTGGCCGTGCGGTTAAAGGCGCTGCAGTCTGGAACCGCAAGACCGCTACGGTCGCAGGTTCGAATCCTGCCTCGGGCATGGATGTTTGTGATGTCCTTAGGTTAGTTAGGTTTAACTAGTTCTAAGTTCTAGGGGACTAATGACCTCAGCAGTTGAGTCCCATAGTGCTCAGAGCCATTTGAACCATTTCACTATCGATTCATGACGGTCCCCTCGACATTACAAAACGCGGGACATGGTTCTTATAGGGCGTGTGATCACCATCGACGCCCCCGCAAGCTTGATAAGGGGTGATTGAGGTACGACGTTCTGTTCCTTCACCAGCTCGGTTGGCAACTGCTAAATGGTCGCTGACAGATGTACGTGCAGCAGAACGTCTCTCCATCGCATCTCACACGTGCTCAACTTGGTCTAAGTTGGGGGAATGGGCAAGTCAGTCCATTCGCGAATATCCTCCCTTCCGTTAACTCCTCCACTTGCGATATTTGATGCGACTGCACAGTGTCATCCATAAAACTGAAGTCAGAGCCGAAGCACATGGGCAAAGAGCACAGTGTCACAATAACGTTGAGCGGAGATTGTACAGTGTTCAAAGATTTGGGGGTCCGAACGTCCCAGCCCCATAACACCTAGGCCATGAAAACGACCGTGTTCCATACGTGCCTGGGTTCATTACATTTCCCCACTTCTCGTCATATGAGGGTATGACCAGAATCAAGTGTCGGACAGCATCTGGTCTCATCCGAGACCCCACACCTCGTTGGTCTAGCCCCTCTGCTCTTGACACCAACGCAAGCGGTGCCGCCGGTGTGCAGGTGTCAACAGAACACAACGTATCGGTCGTCTGGCAGAGAGACCGGCCCCCATTCAGTCGCCGTGCCACTGCGGAACGTGAGACCGCGTTCCTTACATTCATGTTAAATTTGGTTGCAATTGCACCCGCTGTTTGACATCGTCCCTTCTCGCCCGTTGCAAAATACAACTGTCTGCTGCTGTAGCTGACAGTGGTCAACCACCTTCTCTCCTTCGGGCAGCAGTGGCTGAGGTGTGGAATCTTCCCCATGCACGTAAAACCCCTGGGCTACTCTTCAGTCTTAGTCCTTCTTCCAGTTTCCCGATGGTTCAATGGTTCAAATGGCTCTGAGCACTATGGGACTTAACATCGGTGGTCACCAGTCCCCTAGAACTTAGAACTACTTAAACCTAACTAACCTAAGGACATCACACACATCCAGCCCGAGGCAGGATTCGAACCTGCGACCGTAGCGGTCACGCGGTTCCAGACTGAAGCGCCTTTAACCGCACGGCCACACCGGCCGGCGTTTTCCGATGATTCTTCCCTCTGATGTCATCCAAATGTTATCTCCGGGCCACATTGGCAACATGCTCCCGCTCTTTCCACCGAGCTGTTAATATGTTATGTTGTTCAATCTATCTCACCCTAAGAATTTCAGAGCAGTGTATATAGGTCTGTGGCTCAGTATATGACCTCCATACAATGTGTGTGTGTGTGTGTGTGTGTGTGTGTGTGTGTGTGTGTGTGTGTGTGTGTGTGAAGAAAGGGGGAGGGGGAGGAGGAGGACGAAGAAAGAAAGAAAGAAAGAAAGAAAGAAAGAAAGAAAGAGAGAGAGAGAGAGAGACACGAAAACGCTATAAGGAAACACGAATGCCTGCGGAATAGGCATAAACCATAGCGGCATCATTTGAATATTTACCCAGTTAGTTAGTTAGTGAGACAAAACATTCAGAACTTGCCTCGCAGTGGTCACCTGAGATCAACACCAACAACCTACAAGTTGTCGTTGGCAGTCACTCCCTAGACTTACCACACTACTTAAACTAACTTATGCTAAGAACAAAACACACACACACACACACACACACACACACACACACACACACACAAACACACAAACACGCGCGCGCTAGAGGGAGGACTCGAACCTCCGGCGGGAGGGGCCGCGCAATCCCTGACATTGCGCCTCTATCCGCGCGGCCAGTACGCGCGGCTGTATATTCGTGCCGGGCGGAGTGGCCGAGCGGTTCTAGGCGCTACAGTCTGGAACCGCCCGACCGCTGCGGTCGCAGGTTCGAATCCTGCCTCGGGCGTGGATGTGTGTGATGTCCTTAGGTTAGCTAGGTTTAAGTAATTCTAAGTTCTAGGGGACTGATGACCTCAGAAGTTAAGTCCCAAAGTGCTCAGAGTCATTTGAACCATTTTTTTGCATATCCGTGTATCGCTACCCTATGAATTGTCACCCCAGTCTAAGACATTATTAAATAGTGGAATGAGTAAACGAAGAGATAAAACCAGATAAAGAACATTCATATGTATGCTGACGATTAGATTACAATAGACGCTTCAAAAGAAGAATTACAAAGAAGTAAGCTTACTGTAACCAAATTGGTCAAAATTATATTTTCAGAATATCTACAGTGAAGATGAAATAAATGTGATGCCAAGAAAAAAGACAGGTGCGATCAAAAACAGCGATAGGAAAGAAAATACTTGAGCAAGTGAGTCATTTTAACTACCTCGTCTGTGCATTTCTTTTGATCACGATAAAGAAAAAACAGAAAAATATCAGGCTGGAACAGTAAAAAGAGCATTAAACAAAATGACTATTAAAGAAACGCACCTGAAATTCTATAAAATACTAGCTGCTACATTGCAGTTTTACGGATCTGAGGGGCTTAGATAGCAAAGAAGGAAGGCATAAATCAAACACTGACGTCATATACAAAATTCCTCTGGTCAGTTAAAGGATTGAGAAGTAGAATGTAGACTAAGTAACGAAGATACTATGAATGAGCCCATAATATTTGCAATAACAGATAAAATCGACACATATAAGAAGAAAAGTTAGGAACAGAAGACAGAGTGCAAAAAAGTCGATATCGAGAAAAAAACGTACTACATTATACATCCTAAGGAGTAAGGGACGTAGATCGATCCAGAAAACGATTGGGCTAGAGAAGATGAAGCCGTAACTGTTTCCTCGAACCTAATCCATGAATGTAGATGATCGCTACAGGATTCTTCAACCTATCGTCCAGCAACATTTCGGATGGGGTTTCTTCTTTCAAGACAATTTTAGGATAGAACATCACGCCCTCCACGTCAACGCCTTCCTCCAGGAGCCTGGTATCAACCTAACGGAATGGCCGGTGGTGTCTACCGACAAGAAACCAACTGGCAAAACCTCAGACTGGCTGAAACATCGAATGTTATTGCAGGTTGCCACTATCGAAGGACACGCTTGAGCAGCAGCGTGTTGACCCACTTGTGGCAGCATAGCAAGCATTCAATCACGCTACAGTGGGAGAGGTTGGGTATCAAGGTACTGAATGTTACCCAGCAGCTGATATTTGAATCCAGAAAAAGTGCAATTATCTTCATTTTGGTTAGTGTTTCGTTTTTATTTCAAAGTACAGTTTTAATTTTGTTAGGCTTCTACTATTATCTAATGTTCCCCTGCAATCTAATGCAACGCACATTCGCAAATACGCGGGTGGGCCCAAATTTCTTTTGAATAATGTTTAATTAACTAGTGCTATAAGAAGGGGTCAATAGCTTAGTAAAAAATACAGAACTTTACTGCTCTTCAATGACGTGCCGTCCCTCTGTCGAGGATCTTCTGTTTCATTATCGCTCTAGCTTTCAATAAAACTTCAAATCACAGCGGAGGAAGGAAAACAGCCCTAGTTCTTCGAGATCGAAAATGACTCACGAAGTTACAAATTACCATTTTGCACTATGGAATAGTGTTGCAGCTCATCGCGAAAAATTGCATTATGCTGGTTGTCTCGTGCTCAAATAGTTAGCTGGTGTGGTCTGTGCTTTAACTGTGGCGCAACCTTCCCACATGAGTGCTTGATTGCCTTCGCTGGCACACACAGGCGTCGCGCCAGAAACTTGAGCTCTACAGCTGACGCCTGCCCATTGGCTTGAACTCTGGCTCTCAGATACCAAAGTAGAAAACTAACGGCACAGTATTAACGTAATTTTCAGTTGTTACTCTTTTCACCATTATGCTGTGGCTTATCTAATGAATAGATGAGTTAATGTTTTTGGAAACTTTTCCGGTCACATATTACACCGTAATATGCTGTATACCTGGAGACAGTATAGGCAACATCTGTAACCTCCCTACCCTCTCCGTTCCTTTGACGAATCGAACTCCCAGTGTAACACTGTATCAAACGCCTGAGTAATTCACAAATGAGTTAAGGCATTGAATATTTTACGCTAAGCATGTAAAAAGTTTGTGATGCAGAAAGAGACAGCCAGAGTTGTAACTAAAATGGATGTTTATTTAGCATTACTTTGTGGTTGGTGTCACCGAGAAAAAGTTTCGAAATCGTTTGAAATTATGTACAAAGTTTGTTGGGAGTCGCTGAGAGCTTCCATTCTCATATGCTGGATGAATGCAAGTACAGATTACGGGGTGAGTTGTATAACAGTGGTGTACTCGCTCAGTTGTGACCTACGAGGCACTAGCGAAGTGGGAGAACAAATCCATTCTTTGTCGCTAAAGTCTAAATACACCGTTAGTTACAGCACTGACTCTAGAATAAACACAAAATAGTGATAACTAAAATACAATTCCTCTGCGTCTACACAGGCTGCATAACGTTTTATACATTTTCATTTTCCATGTAAATATATTCTCAGTATTCATTGTTGCGGACTGCGTCTCTTGAGTTGTACGCCTTATCTTTCTATGCAGTGGAAAAAATAGGCTTTAATGGACTTAGTTTTTCGTTGCGCCTATACGCTGCACTAGTAAGCTGTATCGCTTTTTTTTAAATATATATTGAAAAACCGCAGGGTTGAACGAAGTGCGGGCACGAGCGTAGATAATCATCTGTTTCAACTCACAGTAGTGTTGGCTCTGTTTGCTTTGTGATAGTATGCGCGAACTAACGGCATTATCATAGCGGTCAACTGGTTTTTCAACCTCTAGTATGGTATAAACGGAAAGAATTCGGAGACAAAGAAAGCATAAGTGAAGAAAAGTTTTGTATATGAAAGTTCGTATGTACGAATTTTAGTGTATGTAATCATGTGGCATCTCCGTAGGTTTCCATTTAGAAACGTGCCACTCGCCATATTCCGTTAAAGCAGAGAGTTGTCTTAAGAAACATCATTGTTCCACCATCCCTAAATTCGACCTCTACCTAATCTAAGCTCCATTTTTCCGTTTTACGATACGTAATGTATGGACGACAATAGAGGCTGAAAAGAGGTGAATCCATTGGTACACGAAATGGATGTGCAGAAATATTCTGAGAACAATGATTCGAAATCTGCGTATTAAATCGGCACGCCGCTGTACAGTGCTTGGTGAAACGTGCTTCGTGCCGATGTTAGTGACCTCTGTCCGATTCCATGAAAATGATTAGCTATAATTATGCCTCTGTACGCGCCATATTCTCTCTTATTTCACTATCACTATTACAGCCAATGTATAATGCCATATCCAACGGCAAGGCTATAAAAAGTTGTACTTAACTATCCAATCAGTGTAAGCAGCAGAAGAAATCACTTATGAGGTTCCACAACACCTAGATGGCGCTTGTCTTTCTATGCAATGGAAGCGACTGAGGTGGCCTGTGGACGTTATGTTTTCAATTATGAAATAAATATTAATTTTTTGGTGTTTGTAGATACATGTCTACTGAAATCCACGCTTGAGTACCACGGCACACCGCTGGAGAAGCTAAAACATTATGGCGGAGGACATTGTTAAAATGTGCGGTGCCGTTATTTATTTTCTGCATTTGAGGGGCAATGCACTACTATATGACTCAGTGGTCAAACAAGTCTGAATGACAGAACGAAGTGACAGAGTGTCTCTATTTGAATAACCGTAATCGCCAAAGAGGTGGAGGCCCTGGTCTTCGAAGACCGGCATGCCACAATCGAGCCGAAAATAGAAATAGTGCAATTCAGTCATGGATCTGATTTCAACATCTTGCACGACATTTTGAACATAGGGCTCTGCACTTCCTCACACCCATTCAAAAAGCCCGTCTGACCGAGACAGCAGTGGCAGTGTTACGGCTGTGTCAGGCCAGTCCAGATGACTTCTCTAGCCGCCAACAACCGTGAGCGAGTGCTGCGTGCATTGCAATGACCCCGAGACGAAACAGCAAAACAAACAGTGCAAACATGTAGATTTACCATCGCCGAAAAGGGCGAAGATCCAGCTGCCATAGATCAAGGTGCTGCCGAGAGGTTTTTGGGACTGCCATGATGTTATGAGAACAGATTGTGTTCGTAACCATCGCAGGAGCATGCTGCTGAAATGTGCTGACGTATTTACAGGAGGATGTAAGTCAAATAGTCGCGGGATGCTGTCCAAGAGGGATGTTTTGCTCCACTACAAAGAACCAGCTCACTCTGCACAAGATAATCTCAAATGAGAATTATTAGAGCTATCAAATTTTGTTCCATGCCCTGCATTTTCGTGACGCTTTTTCCAGTGATTTCCTCCTGTTTCCTCATGTGAAGGAAACACTGCGTGGCAACCGTTTTCAGAATGAATACGAGGTAATATTAGAGGTGCGACGTCTCATGAACAACTAAAATCCAGACACCTATAACCAAGACTAGCACCAAGTAATCTATCATAGGGGGAAAAAAAAAAATTTGGCGCATTGAATTGCGAATATGTAGGGAAGGACTGTTATTACTACCAAGTTGCCGGCCGCGGTGGTCTAGCGGTTCTAGGCGCGCAGTCCGGAACCGCGCGACTGCTACGGTCGCAGGTTCGAATCCTGCCTCGGGCATGGATGTGTGTGATGTCCTTAGGTTAGTTAGGTATAAGTAGTTCTAAGTTCTAGGGGACTGATGACCACAGATGTTAAGTCCCATAGTGCTCAGAGCCATTTTACTACCAAGTTTCATGGCTTGATTTTCTTTTCAAGATTATATCTAAAGCTTTATGACTAACCCTTGTAACAAGGAACCATTCGAAGGACTTGGAAACATCAAGGAGATACCCACACTGATGAAATGGCAAGCTAAATTAATCTACCGAAAAGGGGTGATTCGTATTTTGCTCATGGTGTGGTGTTGGCAGTGTATAATGGCACATAATAATTCTTTTGAAATTTGGACAGCGTGCGCGTTTGGCCCAACTATAATTAAACGGTTTTCGTAAACGGCACTCACGATTTTCCACTAACCAAATGCAGCAGCATCTTAGGCATTCATTGCCTGTAAATGTATGAAGGACATTTCAAGAAAGGCGTAGGTAGATGGTCTTAAGCTGTGAAGAAATTACGTCAACGAAAGATTGCACATCCCCGGAACACGATATCTGTTGCAACTTTGATGTGAGACATCGTGATGACTAGTAGTTGATTCACGCTGGATGTCACGGAATAGAACGTCGAAACATTTACAGCGCGTTTCAAATAGCAGCATTCCCACAGACCGATGACGTTAACGCAAGGTTACATGTGAAGAAAGGTTTGGTTTTGACCTTGACGATGACAATGCCCTCCACTGCTCTAACGAGAAGTTAACCTCTGTAAAGTTTATAATTTAAGTACTAACAAACCAGAAGTACGGTTTAAAAAAGTTTATTTAACTCAAACCATTACCGATTTCGGATATATTATATTACAAATCCATCTTCAGACGGCTGTTACAGCTTTCAGCTTTCCTTTCTTCCCTGCTGGGGCCTCACGTTTTGTGTTTGTTACTAGCGGGGTGCCATGGTGGATGTTCATGTGTGACGAATGCGTCCTGTATTTGTCTATAGCATTAAAAAGGTAACGTATTTTTGCACATTCACTTCGCAAGTGCCGTTTAATTTCCTGAATCTCGTAATGCTGAAGATGAGTGTGTAATAAACCCGAAACCGGTAATGGTTTACATGAAATAAAGTTTTCCAAGTCATATTTGCTTCTGATTGCTGCTTAAACTATAAACCTCATAACCGTACCACAGCGATGTGTCAACTTTTGACAAGGTAGCGAGAAGTTAGCGCGTATTCTCATAGTACTGGATTGTGGGCATGTGTGTGTTATTAATCATTATTTTATTGCTTGCTTTGTTTTCGTGACGCATTGCTAAGGTTCATTGACGTCTTGATAATTTTCCTACCAGGTGTTCCCTGAAAAAATGGACGAGACATATGAAAGCGGAAAATGATTTTTGTTTTAGAATACCTGGACAAATTGAAAACCTAAACTTTATTGAAATAGATAAAAAAATATTTTAATGAAATTATTTCCCCATCGAAAAAAGTCACAGGAAAAAAAAGTTTTTTACGTTATTTGGGAATTAGTAAAGGACGCAGATGATATCGGAGTAGGATGGTACTTGCTACTATTTTAATATTGCTTGGTGGTATGTACATATTTTCTGGAGCGAATAGGTGTTGATACTTTGAAAGGTTTAGATGGAACTATTCCCATTCTTGAAGTTCCCAGCAGAACGGAAAATTTCTCATACAGCCCTTGTCAAGGACATTGTTACGAATTTAGCCTTTAATTACATGAACTGTCATTACTACTTCCATAATGGTACTATACTGTGACTGTTTATAAGAATAGATGGCCCCTCGTAACGTCGACACTGGGCTAAGCGACGTGACGTTTCGTGAACGTCGCAGATGGTGAGAATACACAACGTTATTTGACAGTTCCATGCCGTTCCGTTTCGTGACCATTTGTTGACATTGAATGCGAATCGTTCTTAAGCTAGCTTAAACCCAAGGGTGCTGTTCTTTGTTTGCAGACATGCGTCTAAACCTGTGATGGCCAACGTATCTGAGAACATTACCCCTCAGTTCAGTCAGATATTAACCGTTACCGTACTCCCCCTCCCCTCACCATAGTCAACGTTAAATACTAACTAAACTTAGAATGGAAATAAATTCTTTGAACACTTCCATTTTTAAAATGATGAAAGTTATATGGTATTTAGTTTTTGCAGATGTTTTATTAAATCATGATCTAATGAACCAAGAGACAACTGGTACTGATTATCTCTAACAGTACTTTCATGGAATGAAGAAGCAGTTTTTAGTGCATCGCGAGGGCTAACTACGACTCCGCCTCAGAAGGGAATGCTGACTATCGACGCCGCCCGGTGTGGCCGAGTGGTTCTAGGCGCTTCAGTCTGGCACCGCGCGACCGCTACGGTCGCAGGTTCGAATCCTGCCTCGGGCATGGATGTGTGTGATGTCCGTAGGTTAGTTAGGTTTAAGTAGTTCTAAGTTCTAGGGGACTGATGACCTCAGACGTTAAGTCCCATAGTGCTCAGAGCCATTTGAACCATTTTTTGACTATCGACACTGATGTTAGACACTTGTTACAGAACATGTTTCCTCAATAGCATAATATAATGTAATAGTATAATAGTGCCCTAGCGGCACACGCTTCACCCACAGCCTGTGCTCACAAAAACAATCAAATTAAAATGTGTGCACCATACTTAGGCCTATTGTTTGTACATCACTTGACTGCGAACTCCTTGCTTCTGAAGTGGCCGAAACTGGAAGACTTCAGGCTGCCAATGTCTTATGTACTGTTCCCGGAGTAAAATTTTAATTTGACTTTACCCGTGCTCGGCATCCAGTTACAGACAGATGACAAAAGTCATATTAGCGTGAAGGAAATCCTTTTTCGCAGCGTAGTGCAGCAACTAGACGTGTCATGGGGTTAACAAGTCGTTGGAAGTCCCATGCAGAAGTATTCAGCCATTCTGTTTCTGAATTAGGTGGTGTCTCTAGTGAATATTGACTCAGTGTGCGTATTTTATACATTTCAGCAGCTTACAGCAGAAAACCACTTGGCTTTGTAGTTCTGGAATCGCCCGCAAATAATCACACATCTTACCTTGGCCTTGATATAAACTCCTGCTTAAGCAGGAGATCCCAGGTTCGAGTCCCGGTCGGGACACACATTTTCAACATGTCTCCAATGAAGTACATCAACGCCTGTTTGCGGCTAGGGCGTCCATTTAACTATCATTTCATTTCTAGCAAAGCTGCATGGTCATCTGCGGTAACTGTTCTTTCGGGAACAGATATTACAGTCACATAGAGTTTTTCTGTATCCCTGGAATATGATCGAAATTAGTCACTACGTGTCTTTACGATCTAGACTGTTTTATGATTAATTTCGAATATCCTGTTTTAATTGCTGACTGTCTCCAGCAAAGTTTTCAAATTAACCTTTTTATCCCTCAGGAAATTACATTTTATCCCTCAGGGGGTAATTACCCTCAGGTTTGGAGCTGCTGATCTAAACCGACTCAATATTGGCTTGCCGCTAGGGTGGTCTCTACAGTTGACGAGGTACGCATCGCTTCAAGCGCTGACGTTCCCGGCACGCGGTGTCAGTGTGACGGGAAGCAGAGGGCAGGGCCAGCTGCAGGTGCAGTGGCAGTGGCAGCGGCGAGGACGGGTGCGCGACCCCCTGGCCCGGCTGCGTCTCCAGGCGGGCGGGGGGCGGCCGCTCGTCTGCCGGTGCTGGTGCTCCTGCTTACCCGGTTACCTGCGATCCGGCTGGCTAATTGGGAACAGCAGCAGCGGCCAGGAAGTAGGTCCTGCCGGCAAAAAGCGCCACCGGCTGCCGCTGCGGCCGCGCGCTCTCCGCCAGTAAAAGTGGCACAACCGGTCGGCTCACTGGCGAGCCCGGCGCTGAGCTCACTCGCACTGGTGTACGTCACTCCGCGCGCCGTTCTTCGTCGTACGAGCATTCCACGACAATAGGTTTAGAGCAGAAGACGGAGGGAGCAGTGCTCGAGTCGGAAAGAACGGAAGACAACAATCTTTCTGCTCTATTACTAAGAAGCCATCAAGAAAACATAATGAAGATTCAGAACTGGAATTACGCAGTTCAAGGTGAAAGGACGTCAGAGACAGAATTCGCTGATGCCATTGCTATCCTCTGTGACATTGAGAAAGGATTTCATGATGATGATTATTTGAGGTGAGGGGACCTCGACGTCACCGTCATCAGCGCCCTGACGAATAGTCAGCATGCTAATCTCATGGGTGGGGACGAAGGCTGTCCCCACACGCGGAGCAGTTTATGATGTATTGAAGTGTGTCTCCCTTTCCCACCAATGTAGGGATGAGACCTGACAGTTCACCCTTGTAACAGTGGAATCAGTATCTGCGAGGATGGTGGGCAGATCTCCAGCGAGACCGAGGGCTGCCCTAATATCAGTATATAGGTCACACGTAGCCACAATATGCTGAACTGAAAGTGGCACGCCACAAACTTCATAGAGTGGTGGATCCTCCCGCCGGAGGAGGAAGGCATTCGTTAAAGCGCTATGCCGGATGCGCAGTCTATTAGTAAGCACAACCTCCTTCGAGTGGTCACGCTGGCATGAAGTTCACCATGCCTTTGTGGTCGATTTGAGCGACCGCAGTTTGTTGTCTGTCACCTAGAACCATTCAGTCTCCCACTGACGCATGGTGCGTCTGTCGGAAAATGAGATGGTGGGGTGCAATGGGATGGGACACTGATGGACAGCACAATCCCAACATGCTTCCTTGGCGGCTTTGTCGGCCACGTCGGCGTCCTGCATCCCACTGTGGCCAGGTACCCAGCAAAAGATCACCTCCTTGCCACGGCGTTGGAGCCACTAAGGAGTCATGGATGAGCTGAAGCGGGTCTACCGGATACATTTGGTGAAGTGCTTACAGTGCACTAAGCGAGTCGGAACAAACAAGAAACCTTGTACGGTGATGTCTGTGAAACCTCTCCAGTGCCATCAGAATTCCATATAATTCCGCATCATAATTTGTAAATTGTTTCGGAAGACGCACTTTAAAAACCTAATCACGGAAAACAGCAGAACAACCGAGGACTTTCTCTTGGGATCCATCTGTTTAAACAAAGATAAAACTGTGGTACGTACGTAAAATGGATGAAAACAAATTTGTAAAAACAAAATCTGGAGTAAAAGTTTTCTTGTACTGAGTCAAGCTTAAAATCACTTCGAGCCTCTGAAGACGCCAAAGCGGCAATGCGTTCCATCCCTGGCTGACTATTTTGATACCTGATAGATCCAGACTCTTGAAGGATTTCATTACTTCGTGAATGGAATGAGAGACTGCTGAGCACACAATACCCAAGGAGTATGATTCTATTGCCAGTAATACATAACTCAATATTTTAAAAGAGTTTGGACTAGATAGTAAAACAACAGAAATAACTAAAGCAACTTTAACCATCACAACATTCAAAAGCGAAATTTATGGCAGAAAGGTGACAAAATTCTGAAATAAAATCAGGATTAAGTCAAGCAGGTTGGCTTGTCGCCCCTAATTTTTAACTGTGCGTTAGAGAAAGCAATTAGAGAACGGAAGAAGGCCATACATGCCAAGGCCATACACCTAGGAAGAAAGCCACACAATATAACTATACATTATGTGGCATTTAAGGATGTCTTGGCACTTACTATGGATTCACTTGGAAAAGTACAGTAACAAATCACAGAACTACAACTCCAAGCAGCAAAATTAGGATTACAAAATTTCGTTTAAGATAACAAAATACACGTCAAACATCGGTAATGCAACTCAAAAGCTTAAAATAAATAACACAATATCTAAAGCAGACTGTTTTAAATATCTAGGAGAATGTATTATATATCTAACAACCCGAAAGTAAAGACAGCAGCAGAGACTAGAATTCATAAAATGGAGACGGCCTTTCAAGTAACAAGAAATTCCATACTAAGAAAATCTTTATCCTAGACCACAAAACAGAAACAATATGGAACAGTGGTCAGATCAGAAATACTCTATGCAGCAGAAACTCTTAAACTGACAAGAATCGTGAGAAAAATACCAGGAGCCACAAGCAGCCGTCAGTCATAACAAACATTATGATCTAATGCAGAACTGTATAAGAAAGCTGAAAAGGTAACCGATGTAGTGAAAAAAGGAGATTAAAATTCTATGGTCACATGCAGAATGAATAATGGCTTTCTAGCAATACTACCGGTAGCTTTCGTCTTATCGCTCTCAAAAGTTGGGGACAGCTCTACCAGCTGTCAGGGAAGATCTTTCCGTATAATGTCAGACACAGGCCTTAATTTGAAAAAATCAGAGAAAGAACATCTTGGGCCTCAGTTGTGTGGAAGTAAATCATGGGCCATGGGAAAACTGGTAAGGGAGAGAACTGAAACGTTTTAAATGTCGTGTCACAGATGGATGCTGAAATGTAAGGAATGAGGTACTCTCCAGAATTGGTGAGGAAAGGAATACCTGAAAGAGGGTACCAGGACGTTTGTTAAGACATTGTAAAATGATGTTCATAATGCTGAAGGAGCTACATAGGGTAAAAGTTCTAGGAGAAGACAGAAATGAAAGTATATACGACAAATAATTGAAGAAATCGGATGTAGCTGCTACTCTGAAATGAAGAGGTTGTGAGAAATCGTGGCCGGCGGTATCAAATCATTAAAATAATAATAAGTAAATAAATAAGTAGAAAAGCAAGTAAACTCACTCTTCTAGATCGAACCTAACAGCGACTGCTTGCAAAGTCTCCATAGTCATGTTGCTACTCACTGTATACAGGGTAACAGAAAAAGGCAAATTCTAGGAGTAAGCAACAAAGGGATGCATTTTATCTAGCTGTTACAACGTTTCTTTAATACGAAGTAATCCAAATTATCGTCCAAATTGTTGTTTTAATTCTCCATTCTTGCTCCGACATCTAGCAATGACATACAGATTTTTTCATTGTTATCTACATTTTATCTAGTGCGTTTTAAGACTCATACAACGACGCCATGACTTCGGAACTCCACCTGTGCAACTTTCAAATGACCTTTGCTGTGAAAAATATTATAATTCTGAAAACATGGTATTACTCCTCCCTACGCTTCATAATCTGCCGTCAGGTGCCGACTGCAGATGTCCGTCAATGTCCATTTCAGAACTTTCTGTCTTTTGTACTACTTTATAGATAAACGAATTGTTTGGAACCTTAGTAGCACTTTTGCTTGATAACGCGGTGTGTTGACACAGAGGTTGTATGATTACATTAAAAACAACTGTCGATAATTTGCGCTAAATGCAGCAATCGATAGATGACTGCGAATCCAGGGAAGGGCTATAGAAACGCGCAATTGAGCCAAAAGCTATGATAATTTTTTAAATCATATAAATTTTTACTAAAACATTCCAAATCATTATAATTTGATACATACTCGTATAATAGATTTCGGTTTATAGCGATTTGGACTGATTTACTAGAAGGTTTTATTGAAAACAATCGCTATCGTTCGACAAAAACATTGGAAACCCGAATTTGTAACAAGGACGAAATATCTTCCCTCAACTTTCTCGATGACATAACTGGGTTTTTCCGTAATAGGGAACGTACGTTGTCTGCTATTTGTGGACAAAATTGTGAGGTGGTGTAGTTGACAAGACACCTCCTTAACATGTAAATGAATAATGCTCTTATCCATCTGGTCGATAGCCAAGTTACAAAAAGTTGAAAGGAACTGCACCGTTCGTGATTAGTTTATTTGTTCGGCATGAGAGAGACTTCAAAGACTATCAGTAAGTTTCATTTGAAGAAACAGCAAACGAGACATCTGCATCTACATACATACCCCGCAATCCACCATACGGTGCGTGGCGGAGGGTACCTCGCATCACAACTAGCATCTTCTCTCCCTGTTCCACTCCCAAACAGAACGAGGGAAAAATGACCGCCTATATGCATCTGTAAGAGCCCTAATCTCTCTTATCTTATCTTGGTGGTCTTTCCGCGAAATGTAAGTTGGCGGCAGTAAACTTGTACTGCAGTCAGTCTTAAATGCTGCTTCTCTAAATTTCCTCAGTAGCGATTCACGAAAAGAACGCCTCCTTTCCTCTAGAGACTCCCACCCGAGTTCCTGAAGCATTTCCGTAAACTCGCGTGATGATCAAACTTACCAGTAACAAATCTAGCAGCCCGCCTCTGAATTGCTTGTATGTCCTCCCTCAATCCGACCTGATAGGAATCCCAAACGCTCGAGCAGTACTCAAGAATAGGTCGTATTAGTGTTTTATAAGCGGTCTCCTTTACAGATGAACGACATCTTCCCAAAATTCTACCAATGAACCGAAGACGACTATCCGCCTTCCCCACAACTGCCATTACATGCTTGTCCCACTTCATATCGCTCTGTAATGTTACGCCCAAAAATTTTTTTTTTTGGGCCCTAAAACCATAACAAGGAAACTACTAATGGGGTATTCAAACATTACAGGATTCTTTTCCTATTCATCTGCATTAATTTACATTTATCTATATTTAGAGTTAGCTGCCATTCTTTACACCAATCACAAATCCTGTCCAAGTCATCTTGTATTCTCCTACAGTCACTCAACGACGACACCTTCCCGTACATCACAGCATGATCAGCAAACAGCCGCACATTGCTATCCACCCTATCCAAAAGATCATTTATGTAGATAGAAAACACCAGCGGACCTACCACACTTCCCTGGGGCACTCCAGATGATACCCTCACCTCCGATGAACACTCACCATAGAGGACAACGTACTGGGTTCTATTACTTAAGAAGTCTTCGAGCCACTCACATACTTGGGAACCAATTCCATATGCTCATACCTTAGTTAGGAATCTGCAGTGGGGCACCGAGTCAAACTTATTCCGGAGGTCAAGGAATATGGCATCCGTCTGATACCCTTCATCCATGGTTCGCAAGATACCATGTGAAAAAAGGACGAGTTGTGTTTCGCAGGAGCGATGCTTTCTAAAGCCGTGCTGATGCATGGACAGCAACTTCTCTGTCCCAAGGAAATTCATTATATTCGAATTGAGAATATGTTCGAGAATCCTGCAACAAACCGATGTTAAGGATATCGGTCTGTAGTTTTGAGGAGCCGTCCTTCTACCCTTCTTATATATAGGCATCACCTGCGCTTTTTCCAGTCGCTCGGGACTTTACGTTGGGCAAGAGATTCGCGATAAATGCAAGCTAAGTAAGGAGCCAATGCAGTAATGTACTCTCTGTAAAACCGAATTGGAATCCCATCAGGACCTAGCGATTTATTTATTTTCAACCCATTCAGCTGCTTCACAACCCCAGGGATGTCTATCACGGGAATCTGTACGAGACTCAAACGGCGGTATGTTTGTGCGATCCTCATGCGTAAAAGATTTCTCAAATGCTAAATTTAAAATTTCAGCTTTCGTTTTGCTGTCTTCCGTTGCCAGGCCAGACTGATCAGTGAGTGACTGGATGGAGACATCGTCCGCTCCGTGAATGATATTTTCAGAATTAGTATTTACACGATCTTCTAACGGCATATTGTCCCCTGAAATTTGCATCCCAAAACGTCACAATATTATAGTCATACAAATGGGGTGAATAGAGGAGCGGACTGCTAATCCTCCATTCCTCTCGGCATGCATGAACGAAAGAAAGGGAGATAAAATACGCGGGCACTCAGGCCAAACGACAGTTACAGAAGTTTATCAGCATTAGTAACATCGATAAAAAGGGAACCCATACCGTACAATTATGAAGGTATCTACGAAGGTATTCCAAAACGTATCAGCATAGAACATGGGATGTTCTCGAGTTAAAATACTGTTGTATCCCTCTTACAATAAATGTAGTTTGTTTATAGATCAGAACTGTTGGACAGCTAATATTGAGGATGTGTTAAAAGTGAAGAGTGGCTGTTGTTGTGGTCTTCAGTCCTGAGACTGGTTTGCTGCAGCTCTTTATGCTACTCTATCCTGTGGAAGCTTCTTCATCTCCCAGTACGTACTGCAGCCTACATTCGTCTGAATCTGCTTAGTGTATTCATCTCTAGGTCTTCCTCTACGATTTTTACCCTCCACGCTGACCTCCAATACTAAATTGGTGATCCCTTCATGCCTCAAAACATGTCCTACCAACCGATCCCTTCTTCTAGTCAAGTTGTGCCACAAACTCCTCTTCTCCCCAATTCTAATCAATACCTCCTCATTAGTTATGTGATCTACCCATTTGATCTTCAGCATTCTTCTGTAGCACCATATTTCGAAAGCTTCTATTCTCTTCTTGTCTAAACTATTTATGTCCATGTTTCACTTCCATCCATGGCTACACTCCATACAATACTTTCTGAAACGACTTCCTGACACTTAAATCTATACTCGAAGTTAACAAATTTCTCTTCTTCAGAAACGTTTTCCTTGCCATTGCCAGTCTACATTTTATATCCTCTCTACTTCGACCATCATCAGTTATTTTGCTCCTCAAATAGCAAAACTCCTTTACTACTTTAAGTGTCTCATTTCCTAAACTAATTGCCTCGGCATCACCCGATTTCATTCGACTACATTCCATTATCCTCGTTTTGCCTTTGTTGACGTGCATCTTACACCCCCCTTTCAAGACACTGTCCATTCCGTTCAACTGCTCTTCCAAGTCCTTTGCTGTCTCTGACAGAATTATAATGTCATCGGCGAACCTCAAAGTTTTTATTTCTTCTCCATGGGTTTTAATACCTACTCCAAGTTTTTCTTTTGTTTCCTTTACTGCTTGCTCAATATACACATTGAATAACGTTGGGGAGAGGATACAGCTCTGTCTCACTCCCTTCCCCACCACTGCTTCCCTTTCATGCCCCTCGACTCTTATAACTGCCATCTGGTTTCTGTACAAATTGTAAATAGCCTTTCGCTTCCCGTATTTTGTCCCTGCTTTGAAAGAGAGTATTCCAGTCAACATTGTCAAAAGCTTTCTCTAAGCCTACAAATGCTATAAACGTAGGTTTGGCTTTTCTTAATCTAGCTTCTAAGATAAGTCGTAGGGTCAGTGTTGCCTAACGTGTTCCAATATTTCTACGGAATCCAAACTGATCTTCCCCGAGGTCGGCTTCTATCAGTTTTTCCATTCGTCTGTAAAGAATTCGCGTTAGTATTTTGCAGCTGTGACTTATTAAACTGATAGTTCGGTAATTTTCACATCTGTCAACACCTGCTGTCTTTGGGATTGGAATTATTATATTCTTCTTGAAGTCTGAGGGTATTTCGCCTGTCTCATACATTTTGCTGACCTGATGGTAGAGTTTCGTCAGGACTGGCTCTCCCAAGGCTGTCGGTAATTGTAATGGAATTTTGCCTACTCCCGGGGCCTTAGTACGACTACCCTTACGAAATCGAATTCTACAAGCAGTGTATCGTTTAGAACACAACACTCCATCATCTGTGACAACTGAAGTAAACCTGATTCACAATAAATCAAAACAAACTAATACAACAAAAGTGATGATTATGAAAAAGAAGCAGCGAGCTTTGATCTTTTAACTGTTGGCATCCTGGAGAAATATTTTCAAGAAATACGCTTTAGACCTGAATGGTGACAGATATTCGGTTTGCATTCTTCTGGGAAACGAACTATTTAACCCCATAACATCTTGCTTAATGCTAGCACTTCTCTTATTCAGATTCTCGTACAGAAACCTGGAAAATACCCACTATGGACCGTGGAGAAGATTTCGTGGCTAGAGATGAAAGCGAGGAAGATCTCTTGGTCAGCTTTCTCAGAGACGGGGCCGATAACCACTGGCCGCCGAAAGCTGCACGCCAGACCTAGATGTGCACATCACGAAGCCATGCGTGAAGGGCAGGCGTGCTGCCCTCCTGTTAAAAGTTGACTTGTTCTGAGGAAGTGGGGAAAGGTATCACTCGCCTTCTGCTGCTCTCGTAGCGAGAAAAATGTTCCAATAACTTGTCGGTTACAGACGAGCGAGGCAAAGATGGATGTAGGAACGTTATTAGTATCCATCATTCAGCGACATTTTGTGGAAAAATACCCTATTTTTGTAGGACTGAGTAGGAAAATAAGTATAATAAAGAATTGGCTGTTTCTTCGCGTCAGAATATTCCAAGAATCTTACAACAAATATTTGAACCAGGACAATATTCGTATAAGTATCAAACATATATTTCATTAACGACAGATTTCTTGATAGATGATGGCTATAGACAAATTTGCTAGATTGTAGCACCTAGAACCGCTCGGCCACCCGGCCGGCGGCTATAGACAGATCGAGTTACGAAGGAACATTTAAATATCGTAGCGACGGATGGCATATTATTAGGGCTTCACCTTACCGAATGAGGTATTCACGAACTCACAATATGCCCTCACAGCTTTACTTGTCCCAATATCTCTCTCCCAATTTCCAAACTTCGCAGTACTTGTGCTGTATATAGGGAAGACATATCTGGCTGGGACCTCGTCAGGACACTCTCAGATTGGGATGTAGAAATGAAGTAAAATTTTATTTAACATAATTACTTTTTATTTAGAACACAATTACATGAAACTTGTTGCGGCAGAAATAGTTGGTACACCAAATTTTTCGGAAGCTTTCAGCTTTTACACCAAGTCTTTTTTTCTCTCTTTTATATATTTCTATAACTCCACGCAAGTCAGCTTGTAGTTAAACTGGCACTGTAAGATTAATAGTTCCAGATCCATACTACTGGAGGGGTCTGGTATTTTCTAGAGTGATGGCGCTAGATCTGGAAGGTGTTTGCGTCGTCGCTACATGATACGCAACATTTAACGCCTTTTGCGAGGGACGGATGGCAACCCTAGCTGTATACCATGTGGGTGTAGTAGTCCTGGGAGGGGGGGGGGGGAGGGAGGGAGGGAGGGAGGGAGAGGGAGAGAGAGAGAGAGAGAGAGAGAGAGAGAGAGAGCAGTGGGGGAGGGGATGGGGTAGAGGTGGAAGCAAGCAACACAGACTGCGAGTAGTGAGTCGTTCGCGGGTAGTTCAGCCAGTAAGAGTACTTCCCAAGAAAGACCAGATTCTGCGTTCTAGTCTCAGTCCGTCACGCAGCTGCCGTGTCGAATCGGCACACACTCCACTGCGGAATAAAATATTAATTCTAGAAACACTGATCTGCACTGTGGCTGAGCCATTTCTCCGCAACATCCGTTCATCCGAGAGTGTTACTCCCGCACGGTAAGCAGGAAAACTGCTCTGAAATCTGGAAGGTAGGGAGAGCTATTGGCGAAAGTAAAGCTGTCTGTGTAGGTCATGTCATAAGTCATGCGTAGATAGCTCAACTGGTTGAGCAGTTGGCGTGAAAGTCAAGGCTCCGGTTTCGAGACCGGGTTTTAATCTGCCAGGACGTGTGAACGATTACAGTACGTTCTTTTGATTCAAGAATCCTCGTGTTATCACTCTGGATTAGTAATAATAATAATATATATTGAAACGTCTAATGTTCGAATACCCCTTTCCTCTGCGTGTGAATTGTCATTTGTAATGACACATTCTGACGCACAGACATACAATACCTTAAAGGCTGCGCCAAAGATTAAATTGAGAGGGATGTAGAATATAATCTCTGTAATGTTCATATTGGATTCTCTTTTGTTTCATACTCCAAGAAGGAGTTAAGATACACTTTTAATTGTTAGCTTGTAGGGGATGGACGTAATTTTTGATGTGTGCGGAAAGGCAGCCATCTTGTTAGTATTTATGGTTTGTGCGACGAGCAGAGCAAGTCTTGTTGTCTTGTGAATAAAAAAATAGTGAGAAGTATAGAAGTTGTATTCCTTGGTTTCCACCGTCTTCGTGAAGTAAACCGATGCTGACTCAGGAAGATACACATGGTCAACAAAGAGAAGAACATCGATGGCGACTAATGAATTAATATTGTGGCAGAAGGACTAATTCTACGTCTAAGGTGAGAACTCTTATTAAATCAGCAATGACGTAGAATTAAAAAATGTAATTAATCGGAATTGTAAATTATATTACAGGCAAATTTCACGCAGCACTGAATCTGTCAGCATTCGAGCCGGTCAATACAGTCCGTAAAAAAGCCTTTCACAAATTCTAAAGTTACAGTTCCATATCCATATTTTTTTCCTTTTTTCAAAAATCAATAAAATTTAATTTTTTTTTAAAATTCGCTACACATTCCAGGCAGTAGCTCTATAATTCTGGCGAACTGGAGGAGGAGGAGGGGAGGCAGACTGGACCATGGTTCACAAGGAAGTGGTCTTACTCATGTTTGGTCTGTTTCCTGTCTGCCTGTGACATTTGGTGTATTATGGACCCCAGATGAAGTTGCATGCATTGCAGTACGCAGAAAGGAGGCTGCGTGAGGAAACGCAATTGGCAGTGCAGTGCGTTGCGCAGCAAGGTCAGCGGGAACAGCCGCGCGCCACAGCCGGCTGCGCGTCCGCCGCCTCCAGTGCAAACAAGACTCGATGCTCGCCCGTATACACACACACACACACACACACACACACACACACACACACACACTTAACGTGTTGCGCACCGTATCTGTCGCCAAGGTCACACAGCGCTGATGTCTTGTAAACAGACGCTGCACCTCTGCAGCGGCTAAGCCTCACGTCAAGTGGATGGTTGCTCTGCGTCTCGGATTTCCCGACTGCCAGCCGAGTATTTTTCCACTGCCTAACTTCGCCCTCACGCAGGCGTCCTCATATACCTTCTATTGAGAGAAAAGGTAGGTCTCGATTACAGTGCAGTGCGTTCTACGTCTACATCTACGTCTATACTCTGCAAACAACGGTGATGTGCGTGACAGCATGTGTCTGCAAACCACAGTGATGCGCGTGACAGCGGAACAAACGCTGGTAGCAGTTACTTCTGTAAAATATCTGGGAGTATGCGTGCGGAACGATTTGAAGTGGAATGATCATATAAAATTAATTGTTGGTAAGGCGGGAACCAGGTTGAGATTCATTGGGAGAGTCCTTAGAAAATGTAGTCCATCAACAAAGGAGGTGGCTTAGAAAACACTCGTCCGACCTATACTTGAGTATTGCTCATCAGTGTGGATCCGTACCAGATCGGGTTGACGGAGGAGATAGAGAAGATCCAAAGAAGAGCGGCACGTTTCGTCACAGGGTTATTTGGCAAGCGTGATAGCGTTACGGAGATGTTTCGCAAACTTAAGTGGCAGACTCAGCAAGAGAGGCGCTCTGCATCGCGGTGTAGCTTGCTGTCCAGGTTTCGAGAGGGTGCGTTGCTGGATGAGGTATCGAATATATTGCTTCCCCCTACTTATACCTCCCGAGGAGATCAAGAATGTAAAATTAGAGAGATTCGAGCGCGCACGGAGGCTTTCCGGCAGTCGTTCTCCCCGCGAACCATACACGACTGGAACAGAAAACGGAGGTAATGGCAGTGGCACGTAAAGTGCCCTCCGCCACACACCGTTGGGTGGCTTGCGGAGTGTAGATGTAGATGTAGATGTAGAGAGCGTGTGTCCCACTGTACCAGCTACTACGGCTTTTTCCCATTCCATACATGTACGGACGTTCCATTCTCGTCCGGAATGCGGGAAGAAAATTGCTTAAATGCCTTTGTGCTTGGTGTAATTAATCTAATCTTATTGTAACATATTCCTAGGTTCATCACTTAAAGCTGGTTCTAGAAACTCTAAGTTTTCACGGGATAGAATTCGTAAATTCACTTCCTCATTAATTCCCCACTGTCACGGAACTCTTGTTCAGTGTTAATTTCTATAACTCAATTCGAATCCGCAACAAATTCGAGGGATTTCGAAACCTGTGTAACACACATTTCATTTTAGAATAGGAAGGAAGGAACGAAGATTAGGGTTAAACGCACCATCGACAATGACGTCAGTAGAGATGGAACACAAGGCTGGATTGCTTCAAGGATGGGGAAGGAAACATTCCGTGCCTTTTTGGTAGCAACGATCCCGGCATTGACCTGGAATGATTTATGGAAATTACGCAAAAGCCTACATCAGAATGGACGGACGGAGATGGGAACCGTTATCCTTCGGAATACGAGTCCACTGTGCTAACCACTGTACTCCCTCCCTCGGTCTCATTTCAGACTTTAATTCGGTTTACACTGATCACTGTATTCTCATAATACTATCTTCCTGTGTAAATCGCATGATACTTCTGCTAGTTCTTTTTAATCTAAATCGTGCCTACGATAATTTACATATTGTAATATGCCTCTACAGACTGACAAACAGCGGACGCGGGCACCTAGTGCTACTAGTGCCCGCGTACGGGATAACGCTCTGCTGGCACTGTGAAATTTTCTAAGTCCCTTACCTTTCTCCGCGCCACTGCGCGGCCATAAAAGCGAGCGCTGACCGCGGAGCGGATCATTCGCGCTGCTGCTGCTGCACAGGCAACTGCATTGAACGCTGCCAAGATGCCATACAGAAGATACAGTCGCCGTCGTCGTGCAAGACAGACTATATATAAAACAATTGAAGACGTTGAAATGACCACATCTGCCGCCGACAAGAAAAAGAATACGATCAAATCTGTCGCTGCACACGCTCTACTGGACGGACCTGCAGTCTTTTGTGGATGCAGACTGAGCTTCAGCATCGACATCAATGATTCGTTTACCCACGGAAATGGATGGCTAACAGTCGCTGTTGTACGTGGTGGAACAGGCGTACCCAATGTATCCGGACTGGAAAGCTTTGTTGATCGTGCTACTAGTGCTACTAGTGCCCGCGTACGGGATAACGCTCTACTGGCACTGTGAAATTTTCTAAGTCCGTTAGCTCTCGCCGCGCCACTGCGCGGCCATAAAAGCGAGCGCTGACCGCGGAGCGGATCATTCGCGCTGCTGCTGCTGCACAGGCAACTGCATTGAACGCTGCCAAGATGCCATACAGAAGATACAGCCGCCGTCGTCGTGCAAGACAGACTATATATAAAACAATTGAAGACGTTGAAATGACCACATGTGCCGCCGACAAGAAAAAGAATACGATCAAATCTGTCGCTGCACACGCTCTACTGGACGGACCTGCAGTCTTTTGTGGATGCAGACTGAGCTTCAGCATCGACATCAATGATTCGTTTACCCACGGAAATGGATGGCTAACAGTCGCTGTTGTACGTGGTGGAACAGGCGTACCCAATGTATCCGGACTGGAAAGCTTTGTTGATCGTGACATCATAGCATACCGAACATATCATGTTACTGAAAATGCTAATAAAGACTTTGGCAAATCAACATATATGTCACCCTCACCCTTTTCCTTGTACACACGTAATAGACGTAAGTTATCTGTTAATGAAACTGTTTTTATATGGATTAAAGTTGCAGTTACAGACGAAACCTTCTCCCGTATAATGTGGACTACAAGATCATACGATGCCGCCTGCCACTGAAGGGCGCTTACACACCCCAGTAAACAGCTCATCTGCTAATGTTCCGATTGCCTCTATGTCATTAATAACTAACACAGAAGTTTAAATGGTTCAAATGGCTCTGAGCACTATGGGACTTAACATCTGAGGTCATCAGTCCCCTAGAACTTAGAACTACTTAAACCTAACTAAACTAAGGACATCACACACATCCATGCCCGAGGCAGGATTCGAACCTGCGACCGTTGCCGTCGTGCGGTTCCAGACTGAAGCGCCTAGAACCGCTCGCCCACAGCGGTCGGCGACAAGGTATGCAGGGCTTTACTCGTAAAGCTATTGTATCAAGACAACAGCAATGGCAGAGGTGCTCTTCACGAGTATCGACGCATTAAATGAATATGGATAACTTCTCTTTCTGCACCTGGGTTCAAGAACATGAATCGGAAATTCGAGTAAATGGTGATTCTGCGACTGGTCCTGGGAGACGGCGACGGCCAATTGCACCACAAATTGTTGAAGACGTTATTGTTGCCGTGGTTGAGAATGCTGGACGCAATGTGCGGTCTTCAAGCAGTGCGCGAACTGTGTCACGACACCGTTCAAAAAGAACTGCAAACACTTGCGAAATGATAACCACACAAACTTCCAGGCTGTCTTGATGCGGACACAACGAGCAGCGGTTGGAAACTGGAACGTAAACAGGGCACCCAGTTAACAAATGCTACCTCATCATGTGGAAAGTAACGTGTTTCTTTCAGTGCTTTATTCATGATTTCTCTTCTGCATGTCCTTACAAATGCTCCCACAAAGATTCATTGTCCTACGATCACTCGTTTTTCATGGAGGCCTTCTCAAGTAGCGAAAGTTTACTTATAACCAACCAATATAATACACAAATATAGTAAGAGAGTAAGTCTTTATTCAGGACAGTATTTCCACAAAAATATAGATTCAGTGCATTGATGCAGCCAACATTTATTTCGGCCATATCGCATACAGCTCAAGTAATTAATAGTAGTATCCCGCCCACTTGAATCCTAAATCATCTACAGTCACTATTACATTATGCAGGAGCTATTTACGATTTCTTTAAGGAGCTGTTCACGACTCTTTTCTTTTCAAATGCTACGATTTCAACTAATCACAGTGCAAACGCAATGTTCTGCATTAAGAAGCTTTTGAAGGCTCCTTCAGTATTTTTTAACTAATGAAAAGAGTTTATTTAAACCATATCAAGGGATGCAAACACAAATTGGTATCCTATCACACAGACTGAATGGAAGAAAGTTACAGACTTCTCCATTCGGAGAACGTGTCTCAACGCTGGAGACTTCTATGCAGGGTAGGGAGAGGAACCTGTAGTGTGTAAAATGCGTAACCTATGAGAACGGCCCTTGGCAGTTCAGTAATCAATTTCTTCGGTCTTACACGAAACATGGACTTTTCTGAGCAATTACTATTAATTTACGTTATGACAAAATGCTGCGCCGCCATTTTCGAAGAACTGCTGATATTGTCTCTGTTGTGTTGGGTGTTAGCGTTCCTATCAGAATATTCTGAAACAATGGAATTCAACATAAGCTGTACATTCTCTCTGACAGTCTCACCCACGTGAACATCGCCAGTCGTTAAGTGCACACAAATGGTATTGTTAAAAACAGATAATTAAAGAGAAGAAGCTCAAAACAATGCGTGATTTATGGGCTGAATAACCACAAAAATTTATAACAAATGAGTAAGTCAGTCATTCGGAGTACTCATTAACGATACCTTAAAATGTGTTCTCATCGATGTACAGGTACGTACGTGCCACCATTGGACAAGACTAAGAGCATCCAATACAGTGTTCTGCACGTATTTTCGTCTGCCCACCTGATAAAATCGAGAAATGTTAGTACAACAAAGCATTTCTGCCACTTTTCAAAGTACAAAACACAGTCATTTAAAATCTCGTGTACATGTGCTGAAATCTGTACAACACAGGACTGCACACCTGAGGTGGTGCACAACGTGGGGTTTCTTTCGCTGCTTCATCTTCATCTGAATCTGAATTCCCACGTACTCCAGTGCACAGCTGAATGACGCTCCCTTCCTTGTCTTTGCAGATGTAGAAGCAGTTCCTGGATGGTCTGGTACGGTTTATCTGATATTTATACGCACAGCATAAACTTTTTCCCATTTACATCACACAGGCTTCAAGGATAATCCTTTTTGCAACTGTCGGAAGATAGACGGAGGCGTCGAACGTCTGAGATTTTTCTATGGTTTCTTCGATGCACAGTGAACAGCTTACTGCAAACCCTTGTGAAAGTTGTGTCCCTACCAACATGTGCACCTGTTTTATTATGTCTTGACGATCCTCAAATACACAAATCCATTTTTAGGGTTCCGTACTTCAATCGTTAAAAATTGAATACTTATGGAACCACATTGTTGTCCGGGTGTGTGTGTGTGTGTGTGTGTGTGTGTGTGTGTGTGTGTGTGTGTTATTTTTTTAATTGTTGTTTGGACACGTTGGCTACTCTTATTCCCTACATACCGTGTAGAAGTTGATGGAGTTGCAGGTTGATGGTCTTCTGATTGTTTTTAGTGCCTGAGTGTAATGGTGGACTGATTTCCTCCCATGTCTGTGTTTTATCAGCAGTCTCCCTCAATAACTTTTTTCTGACGTCCTAGATCTTCTACGAAACGCAGAACCTGAGTAAAGATGCTGGGATTCGCATCGTATGGAAGCGTGCGACTCGCAGCCGTGAAAGCGTCGAGTTTCATTCCTCCCTGCTAACAGAATCCATTATCACTGTTATGACTTCTGTGTCACTTTGACCATAAATAGTGGTGTCGCTGGAATCCTTAGTTCATTGCACGAATATCCTGTTGGGTCTTCGCTGCTATTCTCTGTTCCATGTCTACGTTCGTCTGTTGCTTCATTCGTGCGCAATGAAACGAATGGCGTACATCCCGTAGTTTCCAGATGCATTGTACACGCGATTTTTGTCTGTGCGTTGGAACAATACCTGTGATTTAGTTTACAGTTACCGGAAGCCTTTTCTATGCTACAGACGGGGAGAGAATACAATACCCTATTCCTTAAGGCACGCGAATTATGTTTTCGAAAAGTTGCACGTATTATTGGAACACACACTTTGCCCCGGGAGCAACTTCATTAATGGAACACGTTAGGGTTTGCCGCCAAGGACTGCTGATAAGATTATTTTGTTGGACAGCCAGTTTCGGTCCATGGATCATAATCAGATTCATCATACTAGGCGATAAAATCAATGGCGTCAAATAAAAGTCCATGAATTCGTCAGTGCTGTCATTTGTTGTTATTTGACACCTTTGATTTTATCGTCTAGTATGATGTACCCCCCCATGAACCATGGACCAACCCGTTGGTGGGGAGGCTTGCGTGCCTCAGCGATACAGATAGCCGTACCGTAGGTGCAACCACAACGGAGGGGTATCTGTTGAGAGGCCAGACAAACGTGTGGTTCCTGAAGAGGGGCAGCAGCCTTTTCAGTAGTTGCAGGGGCAACAGTGTGGATGATTGATTGACCTGGCCTTGTAACACTAACCAAAACGGCCTTGCTGTGCTGGTACTGCGAACGGCTGAAAGCAAGGGGAAACTACGGCCGTAATTTTTCCCGAGGGCATGCAGCTTTACTGTATGGTTAAATGATGATGGCGTCCTCTTGAGTAAAATATTCCGGAGGTAAAATAGTCCCCCATTCGGATCTACGGGCGGGGAATACTCAAGAGGACGTCGTTATCAGGAGAAAGAAAACTGGCGTTCTACGGATCGGAGCGTGGAATGTCAGATCCCTTAATCGGGCAGGAAGGTTAGAAAATTTAAAAAGGGAAATGGATAGGTTAAAGATAGATATAGCGGGAATTAGTGAAGTTCGGTGGAAGGAGGAACAAGACTTTTGGTCAGGTGAATACAGAGTTATAAATACAAAATCAAATAGGGGTAATGCAGGAGTAGCTTTACTAATGAATAGGAAAATAGGAATGCGGGTAAGCTACTACAAACCGCATAGTGAACGCATTATTGTGGCCAAGATAGATACGAAGCCCGCGCCTACTACAGTAGTACAAGTTTATATGCCAACTAGCTCTGCAGATCATGAAGAAATTGAAGAAATGTACGATGAGATAAAAAAAAAATTATTCAGATTGTGAAGAACTCCGCCATTGCCGGTCCCAAGCCCGGATGAGAAAGGAGGAGGGTTAGAGGATGGGCCAACCCCCCATCCTCTGTAAAAAAAAGATTCTGGTTAAAGAAAAAGACAAAAGGAAAAACTGGACGGATCAAAATGGTGACGAAACTGGATACGTAAATGGATTTTCTGGATTTAGAATTGGAACATGGAATGTAAGGTCAATCATGACGGGGGGAATGAAACAACTTGGAGGAGAACTGAGTAAATATCAATGCATAGTGGCAGCAATTCAAGAAACAAGACTTCCTCAGGGTGTTATGAAGATTGGAGATACTCACACGCTCTTTAACAGCAATGAGCTAAGCCCAGCCTGGACTTCTGGAGTTGGTTTTGCTGTACACAATAAAATGATATCGGCTGTCAACAAATGGTCTCCTGTAAACGACCGAATCTGTTGGATGATTTTACACGCTAAACCATATAAGATCTGCCTAGTCAACTGTCATGCCCCATCAGAGGATGCCGATGAAGAAACAAAGAATAACTTCTATCTAGAACTAGAGAATGTAGTAGACAAACTCCCAAGACACTCAATTCAGTTGATAATGGGAGACTTCAATGCCCAAGTGGGAAGAGAAGTGCAGTATCGTCCAACGATAGGGCCTGATAGTATCCATGAAACAAGCAACGAGAATGGTATCAAATTAATTAACCTTGCCGATACAAGGAGAATGATCGTTAGAAGCACATACTTCCCCCGCAAAGCAGTGCATAAAGTAACCTGGATATCCCCAGATGGAAGTACGATGAACCAGATCGATCACGTTCTTGTTGACCGAAGACATCATTGTAGTGTCGAGCATGTAAGATCCTTTCGCGGGGCAGATATGAATTCAGACCATTTCTTAGTGGTAGTCAAACTACGTCTGAAACTTTCAACCATGTGGAGAAGAAATTCTGAAATGATGGTCCACTTCGACAAGAATAAGTTGAAAGATGTAGAAGTGAGACAGCGCTATCAAGAAAAAATTGCAGAACATCTCACAATAACAGAGAATCCTACCAGTGTGGAGAACGCATGGATGCTGCTGAGGAATGCAGTGTTAGAAAGTGCAAATGAAGAACTAGTTTGCGATGCAAAACGAAGAAGTAAACCTTGGTTCGATGAACAATGTCGAGAATCTGTTGAGATTAGATCAGCGAAGAGGATAAAATGGCTACAGCAACTCTCGGAAGAAGCAAGGGTAGCTTACTACGAAGCGAGGCGTAACACGGACCAACTCATGAGAAAGAAGAAACGGGACCACCACAAAAGTCTGTTGATTGCAGTCGAAGAAGCAAAGTCGTCACGCTCGTTTTTCCAGGCCTCAAGATTCGCCAGAGGCGCATACAGACAACGTACATTGGTCCTAACGAATGAGACGGGTGAAGTTGTACCGCCAGAAGAGCAAGCAACCCTATTTAAAAAACATTTTGAAAACCTATTGAATCCCGACAACCCACCAGTAGGGACAACACAGACGGATGCCCGTTTTGACAGAGTTGAAGTCCCTGAACCATCTGAGGAAGAAATCAGTGTTGCCCTAAAAGCACTCAAGAACAACAAGGCTCCAGGAGGTAGTGGTATCACAGCTGAGATGCTTCGCTTGGGAGGGGAAACACTGGTGGGTGCTTTGAAACGATTAATTTCTACCATCTGGGAAGCAGAAGTTATTCCTGAGGAATGGAAGGGAGCAATCATATGTCCCATATTCAAGAAGGGAGATGCTACTCATGTATCCAACTACCGAGGGATTTCGTTACTTGAAATTGGCTACAAAGTTTTTACAACACTGCTACTAAACCGCATGAAACCACTGGCTGAAGGAATTGTAGGGACCTATCAATGTGGGTTCGTTGCTGGACGATCGACAATTGATCACATATTTACTCTGAGGCAGTTGATAGAAAAATTCTACGAATTCAATAAGGATCTACACCTCATCTTCATCGATTTTCGACAAGCTTATGACAGCATTGACCGCGCCACGTTATGGGAAACGTTAGAGGAACTTGGCATCCCATCAAAATACATCCGCTTAATTGCTGCTTGCTACTCTCAGTCTACGGCCCAAGTGCGGTTTGGTAATCAACTATCACCATCATTCAGTATACAAAATGGATTGAGACAAGGAGATCCATTGGCGCCAATATTATTCAATTTGGCCCTGGAAAAAGTAAGCCGTGACACTTGTCGAACCAGAGAGATGGAGATGGTGGGAGCAGACACAATCTTGGCATTTGCTGATGATGTTGTGATCCTTGGCGACACTCTAGAGCAAGTACGCAGGGATACTTCCCGATTCCTCCACAATGCAGAGAAAATTGGGCTGGTGGTGAACGAGGAAAAAACTAAATATCTTGTTGTATCACGCCGCCGAGATCTCCCTCCTTCCATTGATGTCGACAGGCATACCTTCGAACGAGTTGAAGAGTTCAAGTACCTGGGCTCCATACTAACAAATAGAAGTGAAGTAACGAAAGAAGTACAGCAACGTATAACAAATGCTAATCGCATGTTCTTTAGCCTGAACAATCTTTTCAGATCTCGGCTGATATCGCAGAAGAACAAGATCCACCTATACACGACACTGGTGAGACCAGTACTTTTATACGGCTGTGAAACTTGGGCAACATCAGCAACAGCAGAAGAAGCAATATGTGCATTTGAAAGGAAGGTACTTCGGAAGATATATGGACCCATCTACAATGCCATGGAAGGTAAATGGGAACGAAGAAAAAAAGAAGATTTATACCAGCGGTATGGAAAGCCACACATTGGACGAATATTGGCGCAGAAGAGACTCCAATGGTTTGGCCACATCCTACGGGCAGACGGATCCCTTCCAAACAGAGTCCTCCACTCTCAACCCACAGGAAAACGCCCTAGAGGACGCCCAAGAACTCGATGGAAGGATAGGATAACAACGATCCTGAAAGAAGTGGAACCAGCAGCCGTGGAGGAGGACGCCAACGACCGGATGAGATGGACTGCCATCTGCAACAGTTCCCTCCTCTCGTGTAATTGACAGACACTGCGTGTGTGTTTTTTTTTGTTTTTTTGTTTCTGTAATGTATCCCTCTTGCCTTTTAAACCTTTGATTGAATGCCCTGTTTATTTTTCGTTTTTCTTTAAGCTGTAATGTACATATGTAACTTTTACTACTGTATAGAGTACTTTTGTAAGTCTTTTTGTCTTTACTTTTCCTTTTGTTCTTCTTGCTGTAGGCCTTAAAGGCCCGATAAGGCAATAAATGATGATGATGATGATGATTCAGATTGTGAAGGGAGACGAAAATTTAATAGTCATGGGTGACTGGAATTCGTCAGTAGGAAAAGGGAGAGAAGGAAACGTAACAGGTGAATATGGATTGGGGCTAAGAAATGAAGGAGGAAGCCGCTTGGTAGAATTTTGGACAGAGCGCAACTTAATCATAGCAAACACTTGGTTCAAGAATCATAAAAGAAGGTTGTATAAATGGAAGAAGCCTGGAGATACTGACAGGTTTCAGATAGATTATATAATGGTAAGGCAGAGATTTAGGAATCAGGTTTTAAATTGTAAGACATTTGTAGGTGCAGATGTGGATTCTGACCATAATCTATTGGTTATGACCTGCAGATTAAAATTGAAGAAACTGCAAAAAGGTGGGAATTTAAGGAGATGGGACCTGGATAAACTGACTACACCTGAGGCTGTACAGAGTTTCAGGGAGAGCATATGGGAACAATTGACAGGAATGGGGGAAAGAAATACAGTAGAAGAAGAATGGGTAGCTTTGAGGGATGAAGTAGTGAAGGCAGCAGAGGATCAAGTAGGTAAAAAGACGAGGCTAGTAGAAATCCTTGGGTGACAGAAGAAATACTGAATTTAATTGATGAAAGGAGAAAATATAAAAATGCAGTAAATGAAGCAGGCAAAAAGGAATACAAACGTCTCAAAAATGAGATCGACAGGAAGTGCAAAATGGCTAAGCAGGCATGGCTAGAGGACAAATTTAAGGATGTAGAGGCTTATCTCACTAGGGGTAAGATAGATACAGCCTACAGGAAAATTAAAGAGACCTTTGGAGAAAAGAGAGCCACTTGTATGAATATCAAAAGCTCTGATGGAAACCCAGTTCTAAGCAAAGAAGGGAGAGCAGAAAGGTGGAAGGAGTACATAGAGGGTCTATACAAGGCGATGTACTTAAGGACAATGTTAAGGAAATGGAAGAGGACGTAGATGAAGATGAAATGGGAGATATGATACTGCGTGAAGAGTTTGACAGAGCACTGAGAGACCTGAGTCGAAACAAGGCCCCGGGAGTAGACAGCATTCCATTAGAACTACTGACAGCCTTGGGAGAGCCAGTCCTGACGAAACTCTACCATCTAGTGAGCGAGATGTATGAAACAGGCGAAATACCATCAGACTTCAAGAAGAATGTAATAATTTCAATCCCTAAGAAAGCAGGTGTTGACAAATGCGAAAATTACCGAACTATCAGTTTAATAAGTCACGGCTGCAAAATACTAACGCGGGTTCTTTACAGACGAATGGAAAAACTAGTAGAGGCCGACCTCGGGGAAGATCAGTTTGGATTCCGTAGAAATGTTGGAACACGTTAGGCAATACTGACCCTACGACGTATCTTAGAAGTTAGATTAAGAAAAGGCAAACCTACGTTTCTAGCATTTGTAGACTTGGAGAAAGCTTTTGATAATGTTGACTGGAATACTCTCTTTCAAATTCTAACGGTGGCAGGGGTAAAATACAGGGAGCGAAAGGCTATTTACAATTTGTACAGAAACCAGATGGCAGTTATAAGAGTCGAGGGACATGAAAGGGAAGCAGCGGTTGGGAAGGGAGTGAGACAGGGTTGTAGCCTCTCCCCGATGTTATTCAATCTGTATATTGAGAAAGCAGTAAAGGAAACAAAAGAAAAATTTGGAGTAGGTATTAAAATCCAGGGAGAAGAAATAAAAACTTTGAGGTTCGCCGATAACATTGTAATTCTGTCAGAGACAGCAAAGGACTTGGAAGAGCAGTTGAATGGAATGGATACTGTCTTGAAAGAAGGGTATAAGATGCACATCAACAAAAGCAAAACGAGGATAATGGAATGTAGTCGAATTAAGTCGAGTGATGCTGAGGGAATTAGATTAGGAAATGAGACACTTAAAGTAGCAAAGGAATTTTGCTATTTGGGGAGCAAAATAACTGATGATGGTCGAAGTAGAGAGGATATAAAATGTAGACTGGCAATGGCAAGGAAAGCGTTTCTGAAGAAGAGAAATTTGTTGACATCGAGTATAGATTTAAGTGTCAGGAAGTCGTTCCTGAAAGTATTTGTATGGAGTGTAGCCATGTATGGAAGTGAAACATGGACGATAAATAGTTTGGACAAGAAGAGAATAGAAGCTTTTGAAATGTGGTGCTACAGAAGAATGCTGAAGATTAGATGGGTAGATCACATAAGTATTGAGGATGTATTGAATAGGAATGGGGAGAAGAGAAGTTTGTGGAACAACTTGACTAGAAGAAGGGATCGGTTGGTAGCACATGTGTTGAGGCATGAAGGGATCACCAATTTAGTATTGGAGGGCAGTGTGGAGGGTAAAAATCGTAGAGGGAGACCAAGAGATGAATACACTAAGCAAATTCAGATGGAAGTAGGTTGCAGTAGGTACTGGGAGATGAAGAAGCTTGCCCAGGATAGAGTAGCATGGAGAGCTGCATCAAACCAGTCTCAGGACTGAAGACCACAACAACAACAACAACAACAACAACAACAACATGATGATGTAAATGTTTTATGAACCTCATGATGGGCCTCTGGGACGAAACTGGTTGTTATACAGGGTGTTACAAAAAGGTACGGCCAAACTTACAGGAAACGTTCCTCACACACAAAGAAAGAAAATATGTACGTGGACATGTGTCCGGAAACGCTTACTTTCCATGTTAGAGCTCATTTTATTGCTTCTCTTCAAATCATATTAATCATGGAATGGAAACACATAGCAACAGAACGTACCAGCGTGACTTCAAACACTTCCTCCGTTAGCGAGGATACATGCATCCACCCTCCGTCGCATGGAATCCCTGATGCGCTGATGCAGCCCTGGACAATGGCGTATTGTATCACAGCCGTCCACAATACGAGCACGAAGAGTCTCTACGTTTGGTACCGGTGTTGCGTAGACAAGAGCTTTCAAATGCCCCCATAAATGAAAGTCAAGAGGGTTGAGGTCAGGAGAGCGTGGAGGCCATGGAATTGGTCAGCCTCCACCAATCCATCGGTCACCGAATCTGTTGTTGAGAAGAGTACGAACACTTCGACTGAAATGTGCAGGAGCTCCATCGTGCATGAACCACATGTTGTGTCGTACTTGTAAAGGCACATGTTCTAGCAGCACAGGTAGAGTATCCCGTATGAAATCATGATAACGTGCTCCATTGAGCGTAGGTGGAAGAACACGGGGCCCAATCAAGACATCACTAACAATGCCTGCCCAAACGTTCACAGAAAATCTGTGTTGATGACGTGGTTGCACAATTGCGTGCGGATTCTCGTCAGCCCACACATGTTGACTGTGAAAATTTACAATTTGATCGCGTTGGAATGAAGCCTCATCCGTAAAGAGAACATTTGCACTGAAATGAGGATTGACACATTGTTGGATGAACCATTCGCAGAAGTGTACCCGTGGAGGCCAATCAGCTGCTGATAGTGCCTGCACACGCTGTACATGGTACGGAAACCACTGGTTCTCCCGTAGCACTCTCCAACAGTGACGTGGTCAACGTTACCTTGTACAGCAGCAACTTCTCTGACGCTGACATTAGGGTTATAGTCAACTGCACGAATAATTGCCTCGTCCATTGCAGATGCCCTCGTCGTTCTAGGTCTTCCCCAGTCGCGAGTCATAAGCTGGAATGCTCCGTGCTCCCTAAGACACCAATCAATTGCTTCGAACGTCTTCCTGTCGGGACACCTTCGTTCTGGAAATCTGTCTCGATACAAAAGTACCGCGCCACGGCTATTGCCCCGTGCTAATCCATACATCAAATGGGCATCTGCCAACTCCGCATTTGTAAACATTGCACTGACTACAAAACCACGTTCGTGATGAACACTAACCTGTTGATGCTACGTAATGATGTGCTTGATGCTAGTACTGTAGAGCAATGAGTCGCATGTCAACACAAGCACCGAAGTCAACATTACCTTCCTTCAATTGGGCCAACTGGCGGTGAATCGAGGAAGTACAGTACATACTGACGAAACTAAAATGAGCTCTAACATGGAAATTAAGCGTTTCCGGACACATGTCCACATAACATCTTTTCTTTATTTGTGTGTGAGGAATGTTTCCTGAAAGTTTGGCCGTACCTTTTTGTAAGACCCTGTATAAAAAAAGTTATCATCACCTCTTGGCGGCAAACCACTACGTTCTTCAAATTTTTGCGATCTCTGGCGTACCACCTTCTTAAAATTTCATTACTATTCAATGTGTAAGAACGCTGAAGTATTTACATCTCTCAAATAATGAGTCTATCAATGCCCCAGAATACCTGCAAATCTTAGCTAAAAACAAAAAAATTTAAAAGAGTTTTAAAAATACTGGAATAATAAATGTTACCGTGACGGAACATCTGCAGCATTTAAGGATAGTCTTAGCTCATTAGTACGATAAACTGTTTCCAAGCCTTAGCGTTAAAGTAGCAGATTAAAATTAAGACCACGTTAAGTTAGTGAAATAGTTATGGAACTGAAAGATACTTCGATTATTTAATGGCAAGACAGCAATATTCATGAAGCACGTTATGAGTTTTAGAGTAACACCAAAAGGGTTGGCTTTTCAGTGTTCCCCGTCTTGCACAAATGTTTTACTACGCCCCACTCACTAGATTAGTTTGGTATCTGTTGCAGTAGAAAATTAACGTCTTTAAAAATCATTCATATTATCGCAGAAGTATCTGGTCGTAGTGATGTAATTTTATGTTAATGAAAACAGACAAAGAAATTTTCGTATAATTATATTCGGTTGCAGACCACGTCATGATATGTAACGGTGAATCAAGGTTTCCGTCACTACTGAAAGTGGCGTTGATCAGGGCACGTATCACAGAGCGGTTCAAAACCCTGCGTGACTTTGCAGGAACTGACTCAGACCGTAAAAGCCTACGAACATGCAAGGAAAGAAATTTCTATTGGCATAATAAAAAGAAAATCAAGAGAGAATATTTGCAGGCAATATACGACAAGGTGTTGGTTGGTCCAGAGAGAACTAAAACTTGGCTTCTACAACGAAACTATATGTAATCTCCTGGAAGAGGGAATAAATGTTTGCACTATGCTGTTCATTTTTGGAACACAACCTACGACCAGCTTAGAGACAGAGGTGATGACACTTTCTGCAGGACCTGACCACACATTTTGCAGGACAATGCTCAAGCACGTACAGTGCAAGCTGTTACTGGTTTGTTTGACTGATGGGGCTGCTAAGTGCTAACTACCTACTGCACTCCCCTGACTTAAGCCCTCTTGAGTTCAACTCTATTTCTGAACTGAAGGAAAAACTTCACGGCATTCGCTTCAGAACTGTTACAAATTCGTCGGGCAATAGACTGCGCCGCTCGAACTGTCAACACAACTGGCACTGCTAAGAGTATCCTACGATTTCCATATCTCTGGCAACGGGTCAGACACAATGCTGGTGACTACTTTGAAGGTCAGAAAAACTTTGCAACACGTTTCTATTTTGTACGAGCTGTAAATAAATAGTTGCCACTATTAAAGTTCCAACCCTCGTATGTTAGACGAAACGTGTCAGAGAGGAACTATTTTGTATTAGTATGTTTTCCTATGAATCAAACCAGCGAAGTCCAATCCGTATATGGAAATCGAAAGTTCGGAAAGCGGTATTCTCTTTTTACATTACGAATGATAACATAACGAGTTGGACAAAAATATGGAAACACCACGAGAAACGCATGTTTGCATATAAATGCAGACAGTTGCCAAGCCTGCAGGTTGGTCCGTCGTATTTGACCACGAACGGCGCCTGTGCAATGTCCTTAATACGTTGCCAGTAACAGTCGTGGTTCAAATGGTTCAAATGGCTCTGAGCACTATGGGACTCAACTGCTGAGGTCATTAGTCCCCTAGAACTTAGAACTAGTTAAACCTAACTAACCTAAGGACATCACAAACATCCATGCCCGAGGCAGGATTCGAACCTGCGACCGTAGCGGCCTTGCGGTTCCAGACTGCAGCGCCTTTAACCGCACGGCCACTTCGGCCGGCGCGTACCAGTCGTGGTCAGAACAGTTTTGTATAGCTGTGAGTCCATTATGTCGGAGCTAAATGGATTCAAACATCGGTAGATTGTTGGCGGGCCGGCCGAAGTGGCCGTGCGGTTCTAGGCGCTGCAGTCTGGAACCGCGAGACCGCTACGGTCGCAGGTTCGAATCCTGCCTCGGGCATGGATGTGTGTGATGTCCTCAGGTTAGTTAGGTTTAAGTAGTTCTAAGTTCTAGGGGACTAATGACCTCAGCAGTTGAGTCCCATAGTGCTCAGAGCCATTTGAACCATTGTTGGCGGTCGTAGGGTGCGTGCTTCCGCAGTGTTTGGTATTTCAAGAGACATCGCACGGAAGGTTTATACCGCATACAGGGAAAGCGGAAAATCATCATCCGCTAACGCACAACGCGGACGAGAGTGCGTCGAGTGACCTTGACGGACTGTCATTGAAGAAGATTGTTGCGGTAAATAAGAGGACGACAGCTGCAAAGGTCCTGTAGAACTGAATGTCTCACTCGCGAACCCCTTCAGCACCAAAACAACACAAATTTCCAGAAGCAGGGAGTTGCAGGGCGGCCTGGAATTACAAAACCACTCATCAGTGATGCAAACGCCCGGAAGATGAAAATGTGGAGCCGAAGCCACAAATCCTGGACAGCGGAGCAATGGGAGGATTTCGATTGGTCGGATGAATCTAGGTTTCACACAGTTTCCAACTTCTGGCTGAGTTTATTTATTTATTTAACCTGATCAGATTAGGGCCATCAGGCCCTCTCTTATATCGGACCAGTGTTTCACACATGCAGCATTTCACACATCAGAGTTACATCATGACAATACTTTAAATAAGAAAATTAGATTACTCTAGTCACAATATGAATAAAGAGTAATGACTAAGACCTAATAAAGTAAGTACTGGCAGTATTTTTACAACAGGTGCTATACATACAAATTATGATAAAAGCAATAATAGTAACAGTAAAAAAAATCAAATAATAATGATAAACATGAGAAAAATTGGCAATAGTAATGAAGATTTGTGCAGATGTACATTAATATCTTGGTGTGTAAAGTATATGTTTACTAGTATAGCGAGTTCTGGGGGAGGGAGATTTAAGGAGGGGGAAAGAGGGAAGTAATGAGGTGAAGTGCATTCGTGTACAGAGGAAGGCATTACTATTGCTTAAGTAGATACATCATTAACTGTTTTTTGAAGCCGGACATGTTTTTAAGTTCTCTAACATAACGAGGGAGGTTATTCCAGAGTCGGGTACCGCTACTGTAAAGGACTTGGAGAAGGTGCCTGAGCAATGCAGTGGAACAGAGAGGATTTTATTATGATGGGAACGTGTGTTTCTGTCATGTTGTTCCGACATAAGCGTTAAAGACGGGGAGAGAGATATGAGGGACAGTGTACATTTATAAGGCAGTATATGAGACAGAGTGTATGGAAATCTCTGCGTTTGTCTGCACGCAGCCAGGACAATTTTGCATATGCTGGTGAAATGTGATCAAAAAGTCGAACGTCACAGATATATCGGACGCACGCATTCATGACCAGTTCCAGACGTCGCGAGTTTTCCTGAGAGAGGCCTCGAAAGATATCGGGTTTCGCTGATGATTTGGCCAGACTTACAGTGGTATCCCATGGGCCCCATGGTTACCCTACAAGGGTACTGCCAACGATTATGTACCAATTCTGGGTGGTCAGGTCCATCCCTCGGTACAATATTTGTTCCCCAATAGTGATGCTGTGTTCCAAAACGACAGGGCCCCTGTTCAGAGAGCTTGCATCACACAAGGATGGTTTTGAGAGCACGAGGGTGAACTGTCGCATATAGCCTGTCTACCACAGTCACCAATCTTAATATTTCTGAGCCTTTGTGGTTATTTTGGAGAGAAGAGTGCGTGACCGCTGCCCATCTCCATCGCCATTACCTGAACTTGCCCCTATTTTCAGGAAGAATAGTATAAGATTCCCTTGAAAACCATGCAGGACCCGTACTTATCTATTCCGAGAGAAGTGCAACCTGTTCCGAATGTCACCGAGTTGCCTACGCCATATTAGCCGTGATTATGTGGTGTTTCCATATTTTTGTCCACCCCACTGTAGGTCAGTCTTAGGGAAAGCGATAACGGTCACCAATCTTGTAAGCGATGACAAGGAAAAGCCACCTGTCCTCGGACGCGCCCTGCCAGTATAGCGCGCAAGTAGTAGGGGCGATCGGCAGGCTCTCGCTCCAGAGAGTGGCGAACCGCTAATGTCAAGGATCGGAGCGCGGCCGAGAACAATGGCCGGGTGCAGCGCGCGGCCTTACCGGCAGCGCCGCCGCCGGAAGCCATGCCGGCCGCGCGTGACGCGACACCTGCTTCCGGGCTGCAGGTCGCCTCCCAGGACACTGATTGAGGCGCCCTCCGGCTCCCTATTGGCCAGCGGGCGCTGCGTCATCAGCAACGGAAGTACGCGTCGCTGCGGACACAAGATCTTCACCAGTCTAGCTGGAAATTCATCAAGTGCGCAAACCGGCAAGTTCTCTAGGTCTAGGACCTTTGAGCCACCTAGTCATTAAGTGCAGATTTAGACTTTTCTCATATTTTGGAATACGCGCTAGAATTTCAATCTAGCAAGACGACAAGGTTTTAAGATTTCCTTTTTTTTGGAAATCAGCCTTCTAATTGTTTTGATACTGCCCAATATGACACCCTCTCCTGTCCTCACATCTTTATAGCACTGACACTCAACGACTCAATTATCTGTTAGACGTATTCCAGTCTTTGTCTACACCTCATATTTTTGCACTCTGCGACTCGCACCAATACCATGGAAGTTTGTAAGTAGGCTGTTTAGGTTTTTATGTTGGTAACGTCACCTAGCGCTGTGTATGAAAATCACTGGCTGTGCTGTGTGCAGTCTGTGGCTGGTGGGCATTGTTGAAATAGTCGCTAATGTAGTGTTGGGCAGTTGGCTGTTAACTGCGCATAGCGTTGCGCAGTTGGAGGTGAGCCGCCAGCAGTGGTGCATGTGGGGACAGAGATGGCGGAGTTTTGAGAGCGGATGATCTGGACGTGTGTCCATCAGAGACAGTAAATTTGTAAGACTGGATGTCATGAACTATATATGACTTCTGAACACTATTAAGGTAAATTCATTATTTGTTCTTTATCAAAATCTTTCATTGGTTAACTATGCCTATCAGTGGTTAGTGAATTAAATAGTTCGAATCTTTTATTTAGCTGGCAGTATTGGCGCTCGCTGTGTTGCAGTAGTTCGAGTAATGAAGATTTTTGTGAGGTAAGTGATTCATGAATGGTATAGGTTATTATTAGTCAGGGCCATTCTTTTGCAGGGATTATTAAAAGTCAGATTGCGTTGCGCTAAAAATATTGTGTGTCAGTTTAGTGATGATTAGAATAAGTAAAGAGAGAAATGTCAGAGTACGTTCAGTTTTGCCCAGCTGTTTGAAAATCAAATAACGTAAGGGGTTTACCAGCACAGTAATTCACTAATTTTTCTAAGGGGACGTTTCAAGTTATTCTCTGACATCTTAACACGTACGTTTGCCGGCCGCTGTGGCCGAGCGGTTCTAGGCGCTTCAGTCCGGAACCGTGCTGCTACTACGACCGCAGGTTCCAATCCTGCCTCGGGTATGGATGTGTGTGATGTCCGTAGTTTAGTTAGGTTTAAGTAGTTCTAAGTCTAGGGGACTGATGACTTCTGATGTTACGTCCCATAGTGCTTAGAGCCATTTGAACCAGTACTTATCATACTGTTTTCCACATATTCTTTTCCATGCCGATTATTCGGAGAATTTAGTTTTTATCATATCGATCAATTTAATTTTCCTCGGCCTCCTGTAGCATCACATCTCATGTGCATTATTTTCTTCTTTGGATTCCTCAGTTTCCGTAGTTCGCTTCCCTGTGAGGCTACGTTGCAGAGTACGTTCTCATAAACTTCTTCCTCCAGCAATTTATTCCCTAACCTACCGCACTTGTTCAACCCACTGGACTTATTCGGGAGGAGCTGAATTCAACATCATCTATCCTTGTTGAGTAAAATTTCCCGCGGTGTCCATAAATATAGCATGGTTCTTTTGATAATGGCACGGCCGTGTCCGTTTTACATTCCTGCTCACCTAAGGCAACTGCTGCGTGTCAAAAGGTCTCGCTGTTCACAAGAAGTTAAATCCTAATCTTTAATTTTTGATTCTTTGGCACATCGTGAAAGCTCTCCCTGCAGTCAAACTCCTTCCGAGAATACGTGGTTATTCGAATAGCAAAATTCACCCACTCATTACCTTAGTAGTTCGGAAAAAAGTGATATGGGTGTACACAAAATGCGATTGTAAGGGATTTTATGTTTTTCACTGAGAGACGTAACGGAGCTCTAGAATATCGCGCTCATAACTGGAATGGACCGTGTTTAGCTCTGAGCATGGCCAAGATTGTTCGCATATGCTTCTATATCCCTAAATCATTTTTTTTTAAATCGATGTACAGTTTCTTCAATGGGATTCGTCAAAATACCAAAGGTGTTACCCACATCAACTGGACCTGAAATATCTCTGTCTGTGTAACTTTAAACGAAAACCGAGACGTATGTTACAATTATCGGACAAATGGACTGTTTTCCTGTGTTTTTTTGCTTTTTTTAACAGAGGGTTTTGCGTGATAACTCTTGCAGACAATCGACACTGACTTTGGTAAAATAAGAACACTTTAGCCTCTGTTCCATGTCTGACAGCAGGAGTTACAAGCATTCCATTTTTTCCAGTCTTAGAACTAACTACCATTGGCAGCTGGTTATTCTACCTTATCGAGGATCGCCTTGTTTACAAATTCACCCCAGGGTAAAAACTCTGCACTGAACTTCAAAGAAGATATACAGTAAGACTTTACTTAATCCTTTTGTGACATCAGAAACTGGGTTCACTTCACTATCATTAATTAAATTGTCCCAGAAAAAATGCTGACGCCTTAGCTTCGAAGGAGCACGCTTACAATTTCCATTGTGGTCCTAGGACCAAGAAAATCGTCATCCGCAACTGCAGTGCTTTCACGTTCAGAACTACTCGTAGTCAGTGCTACACAGGTGCTGGTTGCTTGAATTGTATTAAATCACTATCTCTTGCAGCAGCCCAAAATTGTGTGTATTAAGTGCGATGCTCCAGTCTGCACAATGCCATCATTGTGCATTATTAGTAGTCCACACTATATAGTTGCTGACTACTGTCGGATACATTTTACGAACAGGATACATGTTGCTACGATCTTCGTAGATTTATGTTCCGCGAGAGATTTCTTGAAAGTCTGGGATATGGTTCTATTCCACGGATACCTTGACATTCATGAGCAATAGCGATATTTTATGGAGAGCTCCCGTCTCCGGCCTGAATGGAGTATTCTGGCGTGCGACGTGCCGTAAAATCTTTTACAGGCCACTGGCGCGATCATCGAGAGCTGTTTGAGCGAGACGCGTGACATCAGCGCATTTGATCCCTGCCACGTTGTGGGCATACACTTAGAGGCTGTTAAGAACACCGGGATTTTTACCTACCATCTGTCAATGATGTGTCGTGAATATCCCGTTGCGGAGACAATCGCCGCCGCTGGAGTTTTCTGCCGTGGGTACCCACGTGTTGACAAGGCTCGCAGTCAGTATCACAGATTGTATCACCGGATACACCATCGTCCGCCCCCGGTAGCTGATTGGTCAATCCTCTGAGCCTGGGTCCGATTCCCGGCTGGGTCGAAGAATTTTCTCCGCCCAGGGACTGGATGTTGTGCTGTCATCATCCTCATCGACTGCAGGTCGCCGAAGTGGCGATTAAATAAATTAAATAAAAACCGGTTACACCGCCCCCACTGCAACAGTTCGTTGATCAACAACAATTATAAGCGAGAGTCTTTAGCGTTGAGGTCTTCCCATAGCTACCAGGTACTGAAATCACCGTTCATCTGCACACACGCGCTTCACAGGTTACAGAGGTTGGCATGGACATGATTCACTTGTGTTGTCCCTGAAGTCACCCCGCCTAAGATCGTCTAAGCCACGCCAACTTCTGCGAAGCGGTTGAGCAGTCGTAGGTCTGGAGGTCTCACCAACGTTATGGCGTGTCGTGAAGCCCACGTCACGATTCGCCGAAGCAGTCATCAGTGTGAAAATGGGTGTACAGCAGACCACTAGGGTGGTCTCTCTAATTCCTCGGGTGTGTATAGTATCAGTTCCCAGACGACAGATCCAAGCACTTCCTTCAAGATCGTCCTTTGAATTTTCTCCGGGTTTACCTAGAAATGCGCTTGGCAACCTCACTAGTGGCACTGCTTGCTTCATAAAACAGCTTTCGGGCAAAAAGAGCGAACGAGGTGACGCAATGCTAAGACATTGGAATCGTATTCTAAACGTCCGCGTTTCAAATCCCCGGCCTGCCATCCGGATTTACGTTTTTCACTATTTCCCAAAATCGCTTAAGGAAAATACCGGGACGGTTCCTCTGAAAGAATACGGCTGATTTCCTTCCCCCTCCAAGTTTGTTCTTCGTCAACGGATCATTAGACCATAACCTCCCTGCTTTCCTTCGTGCTGTCAGGCATTATCATGGCTGCAAAGATAACACTAAATAGTATTAGCTCATGATCTATATGATTATGTTAACAAAACAGTTTTAGAAATTCACAGTCGTTACATTTTACAAATTTAGTTTGAAGAAGGCTCAGTTGACGGAGGTGAGTTTCTCTCACCTAATTTTTCCACTTGTCGCAAAGGCTTATTGTGTACCTAAATCTGCAAACATACTCCACAAGCCACCATCGTTCCATCAGCTGTTCCCCTCGAAAGTGGAGGTAGGGAAAAGCGACTGCCTATGTGCCTCCATCCGACCACTGATTACTCGCATCTTGTCTTCACTATCCATACTTGAGATGTATGATAGTGGCAATAGGATCGTTCTGCAGTCAGTCACAAATGGAGGTTGTCTATGCTTTTTCAATCGTGTTTCAGAAAAGAACAGCGTCTTCCCTCTAGCGATTCACGTTTGTATTCACGAAGGATTTCTATAACACTCGCGTGTTAATCGAACCTATTACTGACGAAATGATAATTAAATGGACACCCTAGCTGCAAACAGGCGTTGATGTACTTCATTGGAAACATGTTGAAAATGTGTGCCCCGACCGGGACTCGAACCCGGGATCTCCTGCTTACATGGCAGAGGCTCTATCCATCTGAGCCACCGCGGGCACAGAGGATAGTGCGTCTGCAGGGACTTATCCCTTGCACGTACGCCGTGAGATCCACATTCCCAACATGTCCACACCACTACATTCGTAGTGCGCCTAATAGATGTTTGCCCATCATACTCATTACTCGTGGCAGATTAATCTACCAAGTCCCGTACGAGTTCGGGCATAGCGTGTGCGTTCGCACAAGAAGGTCAATGGCCGGGAAGCCATATTTTAACCATATATGACGGTAGTATCTGTTCCGGTCGGGGCACACATTTTCAACATGTCCCCAATGAAGTACATCAACGCCTGTTTGCAGCTAGGGTGTCCATTTAATTATCATTTCATTTCTAGCAAAGCTGCATGGTCATCCACGGTAACTGTTCTTTCGGGAACAGATACTACCGTCATATATTATTACTGACGAATCTAGCTTCAATGTCTTCCTTATCCCGACCTGGTTGAGCTCCTACATTCGCGATCAGTACCCTTTCCCAGAATTCTCCCAATAAACCGAAGTCGACCATTCGTCTCCATACAAACGACCTCGCGTGCTCGTTCCTTCGTGAGAATTCTGATTACAGAACCATTCTCTCATTCTTCTGTTCATTGGTTGATCACATAGTTCATAATCAGACACATCAATTCCGACACCAGGCTGATATGAAACTTATCTGTTTCCGACCTTCTGAGTCTGCACATAGTTCTGTAATAATCACGCAAGTAAGGAGTCAAATGAATTACTAAACGCGTAGACGTTACTGCTGTGTTGAAATATTTATTTTATCAGATACATTAAGACCATACCCGGCAAAAAGTCTTTAAATATATCCGTGATGCCTCCTTTTAAGACAGTTTTGAATACGCCCATTATTTGCCAAATCGCTGCTAAGTGTTGTGAGATTGCCGGCCGTGGTGGCCGAGCGGTTCTAGGCGCTATATTCTCCCATTGACCAGACGCGGCCAGAGGAAAATATCAAGGCCGCAGCTCGCCGCGGTGCCATCTTCTCGCGAACTCTGGTACTACGAAAACGAGGCTTGACTGATACGTCGCTCTGCAGAGCATGAGAAAGCTGCTGTTCAACAGTCAGAGGGAATCTCGCGTGCCGAGCCAGGACGCGAATATAGAAATCTGAATGTCACCCGAAATTAGTTTGGTACCAATACCAGTAAGAGCTACCACCAACATTACTATCAACTAAGTCCTAACCACTCAGGAGTTACATCCGCAAAGTAATGCACAGTAAACACAGAATTATTCGGAAAGCAAAATGAAGAAACGAAAGTTTGATACACTAATCACGTATGCAAAGCAGGATAATCTGTGAGGTAAGGCCTCGAACAGGCCGCCGCCTCGCAGTCTGAAGTTACACCCTATGATTTCCCACACAATGACGTCAGCAGTAACACCGCTGTGCCTCACCTAACGATTGGAAGAATGAGACATTTGCTCAGGTAGCCGTTATACTCGCCGCCGATAGTCATCCGGGGGAGTGCAGAACCGCAGTTCATCGCTGAACATATTGTTACGCTATTCTTCAGCACTCCGTGCTTCTTCGTTACAGCACCATTCCGAAAGCAGCCGTTTGTATTGTGGCTTTAACGGTAACCGACACGAGGGACGATTATTCTGTATGCCGGTTGCTGCTAATCTTCGATGAATGACACGAACTGACACAAGATGTTGCAGAGAATCCTTGTTCTTGGATGGCAGGCGGAGATGTGAAGAGGTTTGAGTGTGGTTGGTGGCCAATGCGGCGATCCTTTAGTGTGGTGGTCAGACGTGGACACCTGGAACCTTGACGACCATTAGGCTTACCCTCACATTCTCTTAGTCTACCATCGGACGACTGTCACATCTGAATGCCTCACAAGTGGTTCAAATGGCTCTGAGCTCTATGGGCTTAACTTCTGAGGTCATCAGTCCCCTAGAACTTAGAACTACTTAAACCTAACTAACCTAACGACATCACACACATCCATGCCAGAGGCAGGATTCGAACCTGCGACCGTAGCGGTCGCGCGGTTCCAGACTGATGAATGACTCACAAATCTGGATATTGTACGATTCGACCAGAAGGCCAAATGGAGACAAACAAGGAAGCCCCATTTCAATGTATTTCAGGTGCTGATAACGCTGTGTCATACGAGTAAATGACGTCTCTGTATTCTAGTGACTACTCAACATATGACGCTGTTCACGGTCCTCATCTGCCCCCCCCCCCCCCCCCCCCGCCCGTTCCCCCGCCCCATCCCCAGTAACAAACACGAAAACGTTGATACACACTGTTGGCCGTTCTACTTGTCATAGAGAACTGCAACTCTTTTCATTTATATAGCAGGCAACGGTGTGTATGAACACGAGGTTACGATGACATCCTACCGTGCGTTCTGAACGCTTCACTGTTTGTGCAAGTCTGTGCATTTCTCCCTTCAAGTCTCTACTCTGTGACATTGCCGGCCTGTGACCGAGCGGTTCTAGGCGCTTCAGTCCGGAGCCGCGCTGCTGCTACGGTCGCAGATTCGAATCCTGCCTAGGGCATGGATGTGTGTGGCGTCCTTAGGTTAGTTAGGTTTAATTAGTTCTAAGTCTAGGAGACTGATGACCTCAGATGTTAAGTCTCATAGTGTTCAGAGCCATTTGAACCATTTTTGCAGTGACATTATCAACAACATATACTGTTGCATTGCCTGTGTTATTCTGAATTACGAAGCAAATTTCCTTCGGACATGCATTCCTTGGTCCACGAAAATTTGTGCCGCAACCCGGATTTCTGGCTTATCGTGAGCGGTCATCCTACTAGTTGGTTACCCGAGCACGAGTCACAGCCACACCCAAATATCCATACATCGTCAACAACGTGTCTACATACTGGGTCTCGCCGTGAGTCGTGCTCGGATACCCAAATGCCAAATGATAGTGTGATCGCTCACGATAAACGGGGGGGGGGGGGGGGGGGGGGGGGGCGGCCGGCTTCGAGTCCCGGTCCGGCACAAATTTTCATTGTTGTCATTCCATTATAGAGCTGATTGTTGTTCATATTCGCAATTGCCAACACATTTAATGTGTTCTCAACAACACCTCATGTATTGCGCTAACGACAAGGTACTCACGTTGTGGAAGTCCACCGTTCTCCCACACCTGGGACAGCGGCTGATGATATATTCGTAAATAAAGAAAACGACCCATCACAGCCGTATCATCAAAGAAATTTATTTCCAATGATTATTTTCGACGCAATCTTACCCCATCTTCACGATCATCATAAACCAAAAGAGTACTTTCTTCATTGGCCCACTGACAGCGGTTACAAGACGTTGCGGAGTATACACTCCTGACGTATGCAGTCCACAACAGCTAGTATTATATGGGGTCTACGATACATGGGCCAATGAAGAAAGTACTGTTTTGGTTTATAGTGGACCTGAAGATGGCGTTAAGTGTTGCGCCGAAATTAGCCGTCGGAAATAAATTACTTTGATGGTACGGCTGTGGTGGCTCGTTTTCTTTATTTATGTATAACTATTCACACTGGTCGCCTTTTGTACATCTATGATGCTACCGCAAGTAAGTGCAACATGGAGTAAAAACTGTAGTCATTTTTACACAGGCACTCAATCGAACTAAAGCGCACATAAAATTGTTCGTTTTTTATAAAAAAAGGTCCTTTTCTATTTTGGAAGATGACATTACAATAAGTTATCAAGAAATGTTGTACATGGTTTTTAAATATTTTTTTCTGCCGCAGCTTAGCTGAATGATAGTGAATGAATGTGTTTCAAATTGAAAATAGGTGGAGCAGAAAAATTAATGGTGTTACTAATTCCACATTTTACGTTAGGCATCACATTAACATTCATCTGAAACTGATCTGACAGCAAATTTATTTTCGACATTCTCACGGAACTGTGTCATGATTGCAGCGCTGTTCGGAAAGACAGACACATCCTTCGCTTGGCCTTGGACAATCGCAGAAGGAAGTCACGTACCTTGAGTCAAGAAATGGATTTGTCTGCAGAAAGACAAGTATCTACACGGACAGGCAACGTCGTCTGTAGAAGCACAGACAGACTCTGTGCAACCTTGGCTGCAGCTTCCAGCAGAGAGACGAGCTGGCCGAGCGGTTCTAGGCGCTTCAGTCCGGAACCGCGCTGCTGCTACGGTCGCAGGTTCGAATCCCGCCTCGGGAATGGATGTGTGTGATGTCCTTAGTTTAAGTAGTTCTAACTTCTAGGGGACTGATGACCTGAGATGTTAAGCCCCATAGTGCTCAGAGCCATTTGAACCATTTGAACCACATTTCTGACATTACTCTCCGCCACAGACAACTCAGTGGCCGTCGGCCTACACTTAACGACGGAGAGGAGCGGCGTTTGTAGAGTTGTCAGTCCTAATAGACAAGCAACACTGCAGTGTAGCACATAAGACGAACGTATCCCTTAGGCTACGGCAGCGAAGACTGACGCGCATGCCTTTGCTAACATTACGACATCGCCTGCAGCGTTTCTTCTGGTATCGTTTGGATCCTAGACGACTGGAAAACCGTGGCCACATCAAATGAGTTCCGATTTCAGTTGGTAAGAGCTGGTGGTAGGGTTCGAGAGCGGCGCAGACCACACGAAGCCAAGGACCCAGGTTGTCAACAAGGCCTGTGCAAGCTGGTGGTGGCTCCATGATGGTGTGGGCTGCGTTTACATGGAATGAAGTGGGTCCTCTGGTCCAACTGAACCGATCATTGACTGGAAATTGTTATTCAATGACTTCATGTTCCCAAATAGCGATGGAATTTATGGATGGTTATGCGTCACGTCTCCGGGCCACAGTTGTTCACAATTGGTTAGAAGAATGTTTTTGACAGTTCGAGCGAATGATTTGGCCACCAAAATCGCCTGATATGAATCCCATTGAACATTTATGGCACGTAATCGAGAGGTCAGTTAGTGCACAAAATCCTGCACTGGCAACGCTTTTGTAATTACGGACGGCTATAGAGGTAGAGCACTTCGGACGACTTATCCGAGTGCACGCGACGTCAAGCTGCAGCAGTATGCCGAGCAAGAGGAGGTCCGTCACGATATTAGGAGATATCCCACAGCTTTTGTTACCTCCGTGTATTGTGTGTGTAAGTGTTTGTAACGCAGTATTTGCTTTGACTGTGGCGTCATCGTACCATTGTAGGCGCATGCACGTTGATTGTTACCAGTTAGCTTTGTGCAAAATTTATAAATTGAAGTAGCGTGTAAACGGGTAGAGCTGGAACATTGATTCGGGTGTCATTGTGAAGAGCTTGCAGAACACTACTAGGACTCAAAGAACTGAAAATTACAAAATAATGAAAGAGGTCGTTTCATACGACTCGTAAACAAGTTCGGAATAATAGAAAACGCAAGTCAGGGGAAGGTTCACGTCGAAAGGATTCCGGAAAGCCTAAGAAGTGCGGAGCGAACGCGAGAGCAGCGTCTAAAAGGAAATGAAAAAGTAGAGTAAAACAATTACTTGGTGGCCCATTGGGCATACAGCAGCCAGCTACAGTCGAACTTGTGATGTAACTATTGTGTAACCTGTATATATCTTTGTGTAACAATTGTATTAGGAAGCTGTTTTGGGAAGTATTTGCATGGAGTGTAACTTCATATGGATGTGAAAAGTGGACTCATTAACAGTTCAGATAAGATGAGAATAGATGCTTCTGAAATGTGATGCTACAGAAGAGTGGTGAAGATCGGATGAGATGGTTGGATAACTTACGTAAGTAACCAAAAACTAAAACAGTTTCACGTAAATCATTTACTGACGTCGTTTGCAATCGTTATGAGCTACAATGACAGCTAAATAGACCGTTTCTGATATCGTGTTTCGGTTGTAGGGCAGTTTTCACCACAAGCTTCCCAAGCAGTTTTCACCATAAGGGGGAATAACAAACGAAAACTAAACAACAACAAATGCCTGTCTTAATGTGAACAGCAATCTGATGATGACACAGTTAGTTAGAAAACGATAACGGTCTATTTATGCGAATAAATACACTACTGGCCATTAAAATTTCTACACCACTAAGATCGAGCGAGGTGGCGCAGTGGTTAGACACTGGACTCGTATTCGGGAGGACGACGATTCAATCCCGCGTCCGGCCATCCTGATTTAGGTTTTCCGTGATTTCCCTAAATCGCTCCAGGCAAATGCCGGGATGGTTCCTTTCAAAGGGCACGGCCGACTTTCTTCCCCGTCCTTCCGTAATCCGGTGAGACCGATGACCTCGCTGTCTGGTCTCCTTCCCCAAAACAGCCAAGACCACTAAGATGACGTGCTACAGACGCAAAATTTAACCAACAGGAAGAAGATGCTGTGATATGCAAATGATTAGCTTTTCAGAGCGTTCACACAAGGTTGGCGCCGGTGGCGACACCTACAGCGTGCTGACATGAGGAAAGTTTCCAACCGATTTCTCACACACGAACAGCAGTTGATCGGCGTTGCCTGGTGAAACGTTGTTGTGATGCCTCGTGTAGGGAGGAGAAATGCGTACCATCACGTTTCCGACTTTGATAAAGGTCGGACTGAAGCCCATCGCGACTGCGGTTTACCTTATCTCGACATTGCTGCTCGCGTTGGTCGAGATCCAATGACTGCTCGCAGGATATCGAATCGGTGGGTTCAGGAGGGTAATAAGGAACGCCGTGCTAGATCCCCACGGCCTCGTATCACTAGCAGTCGAGATGACAGGCATCTTATGCGCATGGCTATAACGGATCGTGCAGCCACATCTCGATCCCTGAGTCAACAGATGGGGACGTTTGCAAGACAACAACCATCTGCATGAACAGTTCGACGAAGTTTGCAGCAGCATGGACTATCAGCTCTGAGACCATGGCTGCGGTTTCCCTTGACACTGCATCACAGACAGGAGCGCCTGCGATGGTGTACTCAACGACGAACCTGGGTGCACGAATGGCAAAACGTCATTTTTTCGGATGAATCTAGGTTCTGATTACAGCATCATGATGGTCGCATCCGTGTTTGGCGACAACGCGGTGAACGCACATTGGAAGCGTGTATTCATCATCGTCATACTGGCGTATCACGCAGCGTGGTGGTATGGGGTGCCATTGGTTACACGTCTCGGTCACCTCTTGTTCGCATTAACACCACTTTGAACAGTGGACGTTACATTTCAGATGTGTTACGACCTGTGGCTCTACACTTCATTCGATCCCTGCCAAAGCCTAGATTTCAGCAGGATAATGCACGACCGCATGTTGCAGGACCTGTACGGGCCTTTCTGGATACAGAAAATGTTCGACTGCTGCCTGGCCAGCACATTCTCCAAATATCTCAACAATTGGAAACGTCTGGTCAATGGTGGCCGAGCAACTGGCCCGTCACAATACGCCAGTCTACACTTGATGAACTGTGGTATCGTGTTGAAGCTGCATGGGCAGCTGTACTTATACACGCCATCCAAGCTCTGTTTTACTGAATGTCCAGGCGTATCAACGCCGTTATTACGGCCAGCGGTGGTTGTTCTGGGTACAGATTTCTCAGGATCTATGCACCCAAATTACGTGAAAATGTAATCACATATTTGTCCAATGAATACCCGTTTATCATCTGCACTTCTTCTTGGTGTAGCAATTTTAATGGCCAGTAGTGTACGTAAGTTATCAAAAACTAAAACCGTTTCCACTTAAATGCCGGCCGAGATGGCCGAGCGGTTCTAGGCGCTAGAGTCTGGAACCGCGAGACCGCTACGGTCGCGGGTTCGTATCCTGCCTCGGGCATGGATGTGTGTGATGTCCTTAGGTTAGTTAGGTTTAAGGAGTTCCAAGTTCTAGGGGACTGATGACCTCAGAAGTTAAGTGCCATAGTGCTCAGAGCCATTTGAATCCACTTAAATCATTTATTTACGTCGTTTGGAATCGTTATAAGCTACAATGACAGATAAATAGACCGTTTCTCACATCGCGTTTTGGTTGTAGGGCAGTTTTCACCACAAGCTTCCCAAGCAATTTTCACCACAAGGGGGAATAACAAACGAACACTAAACAACAAATGCCTGTAGTAACGCGAACAGCAATCTGATGATGAAACTGTTGGTTAGAAATCGATAACCGTCTATTTATGTTAATAAATAATATTACTGGAAGTGCCTAGTTGCTGTTATCTTCCCTGCAAGATCGATCAATAGGTTTTGAAGAGGCTTGCGCAGGGTAGATTAGGGAGGCTTGGATAGCTGCGTCAAATCAGTCTCAAGACGGCAAGCCAACTTCGTATAGGCAGGCAGGCACATAGGTGCGTCGGCGTCACCGCTGGTCCCGCGGGACGAAGTGAGGTGAGGTGGAGCACAGCAGAGCAGCGCGAGGCAGGCAGGCAGGGCAGGGCAACCGCAGCGGCGCCGCCGCCTACCTGCGCGCCTCCCGTGGGACACGGGCCGCGGCCACCCCTACGTGCCTCTGCCTGCCTCGCCAGCTCCACCTCCCTGTGGGTCTGCACAGGGAACGAACGCTCCAGCGCAGTGGAATGTTCTCATTATACGGTGGAACTCCGTAACTTTAGTTTCGTGTAAAATACACTTTGGCAGTAGTAGTAATCACAAGCCACTTGATAAGGAAGTTCTCACACTACATGCACACTACCTGATCAAAAGTATCCGGACACCGCTATGCAATGCGGAATTGACCACTAGATGTCACGAGAGGTAGACCCGCCAGTATAAAAGGAGGCGGGGAATGTTGAATCGTCGGTCACGACTGTACAGAAACACGAGACACATGCGTAACCCGTTTTATTCTTTCTCCGGGGAACTACGACCACAACCATAGATGGAAGCATAATAGACCAAAGACACTATTAGCAAAGAACTAAACATCTATGGTCCATAGCACGCTAACACAGTACTGGCGAGCCCCTCCAACACAGCTACTACTGGTAACCCCAGATGCTCGACCCGCCGAAAAACATGCAATCGTAGGTAAGCCATACTGTACACAACACGCAAACCAGCCACACACACATCCCCTACACTGTGAGTTGATCTATGGCCGATCACCCACTAACGTATGACGACCTCAGACTGTTACAGGGACGCAGCCGCTGCAGCAGGAACAGGAGAATTCACAGGAGCCCAGCTGCAGTGCCCGGACTGACCCTTCTACAACGAGCACCCGCAACGACAAAGGTAACGATGCACGATACCTCGCACTAACATAACCTCACCTTGCATGCACTGTCGCAGCCAGCAAGCCACTGCTGCTCTTACTACCCGTCCTACTGTGGCAGAGGTTTTTTCCCTTGGCACTTTTTTCCCCTCTGCCCTTACAAACCGCAACCCTTCGATCGCTTTCGTCCACTTTCTGTCTCCTGATGGACCACGTCAGTGAGTGACTTCGAGCGTGGACTGGTCACTGGTTGACACCTGAGTAACAGATCCATCAGCGATATTTGAACACTTCTAAGACAGTCCATATCGACTGTTAGTGACGCGTTTGTGAAGTGGAAATGCGAAGCAATTGAAGGTATAGTCTGGTTTAAATTAATATGCACCTGTCGTCCAATGCAACAATGAAAGAAGATTTGATGGAGGAAAATAGACAAATGTTAGGCTCGCTTGAAGATAAACTTTCCACAGTAAGCGAAGAAATAAAAACTGTTAGAGAAGACGTAGCCAACGAAGAAGACGTAGCCAACGAAGTAGCAAATCAAGTTAAGGATGCAGTTTCTCAAATGTGAAGTGGAATAATTTCCGAACTGAATGACACTTTAGCTAGCATGCAAAGGGAGACAGCTGACATCCGAGACATAACCAAGAATCTTGACTCCTCTGTAACCACTGTTAATCATAGATTAGACAGAGTAACTACGCAGGTAGAAAAACTAACCGCGCGAATGTCAAATTTGATTCTGGAAGCTGAAACAAAAGTAATAGAGAGGCTAGATAGTCATGAGAGAGAATTTAGTGAAAAGTATGAGAAGTGGATTGCTGGAAAGGACAAATTTGTCGGAAAAAAATTAAGAAAGACCTAGTAGAGACTGTGAAAGCAACCACTCTTAGTATCTTGGCAGCTCTTGGAAGCTCCGGAGATACTGTAATGTCTGAACTCGGTAGCATTAGGTGTACCCTTCTGCAAGAAATACCAAATTGGAAGCAAGAGGTAACGGAAGAACTAAATAACTTGAAGGCACAAGTGAGTAGTGGTTCCAGAATACAGAGACCGAATTATCGTACCTCTTTAGTCTCAGAGGAAGAAGAAGAAGAAGAAGAAGAAGAACTATGTCGGCAGTTCCCAATACCTGTTGTATCTAATGAGCACACCGAAAACAAGAATCTGACTCAGTAGTACAAATGATGAAGGAAGAAAGCATGATAAAACACAGTGTTTTTCAAACCTTTAACCTGGAAAACGAAATACACACCCAATTGTTTTTCTTCGTGGATTCTCTGGTATTTTTCCAAATTCGTGGACCGATAGACAGCGTATCCAATTCGTTGTCGGATATATAGGTGACGAATTGGCAATATGGGGAACTGAAATGGTTGATAAGTGTCGATCATGTGAGGAGTTTGAGCATTGTTTCCTCAGCAAATTTTGGAGCGAAGGTGTTCAGAAGCACCTTCGTAAAGAAGTTTATAACGGAGAACGATTTGACACCAGGAATAGTAGCCTGAGAAAGTACTTCGAAGAATATCTTGGCAAAATCCGGTATTGGGATACCCCTATTAACAGTAGATGTAATTATGATCCTCAAGTCTAAATTACCCATATCAATTCGTAAAAAGCTGATAGCCATACCAGATAATGATTCAGATACCTTTCTGTCGATATTAGATTCCCTAGACCTGATCTAAGAGGACATGAGAGCTAACCGCGGAACACTCCACACAATTCTTGGCCACAATCTTACGAGAGTAACGGCTATGAAAAGCCAGGGAACGGCTACAAAAATAGTAACGATTGGCAAAACGGAAATAAAGGCAATGGGTATCCGTACGAAAGGAATAGACATAATCAACACAACCGATTCAATCCCGTGTATAACACGACTGGTAACCAGTACGGCAATCAACCGTACAACCGTGAAATGGTTTTCAGTCAAAAGGGTTGGCAACAGCAGAGCGGATCGCAATGGAATGCACCGTACTCGCACGGCCAACATTGAGATTACGGGCAGCAACAAACAGCTCATAACGTCCACTCATACCAACACAACTCCGCGCCTAGTAAAAATCAAGCGCAGGGAATGTATAGAAACACAGTTTAAAGGCAAGTGTGAAGGTGGATTTCACCGTAACGCTTCCGGAAATCATATTGGTAATAAAAATCATCAGACCCCGCGAAGGCAGTACAATCCTCCTGTATTTTTCGCTAACGCGGAAGACAGTAACACATATTGGACGCCAAAACAAACGCAACAACACTGACACGAGGTTTGTACATAATAGTAATTTTGTTCCTCAGTGTTCTCATAATGTCAGATTGGTCGAACTTCCTAATGATGAAGGCCAATCAAAACCACGCAAATAGGAAAACTAATTTCAGCATCTGAAAGCTCGCTCATTGCTGTGAGACAGAATGGTGGCGACCACTTCGACAAAGAGCCTAACCATGACGTACTTGTACTGAGATACATTAACGGAATTGACCTGAGGAGAATTGTTACAAGACATGGAGACGACTGAATGTGACGAACCGATACATGACCAAGTGCAGGCTGTGACAAAACTTACTATAGCAGGAATTTTGACGACTGTAATCTTAGATATAGGTGCAAATATTAAAGCTATGTCCTTATGTTTCTATAAGCAAATTAGTACATTAATTAAAGCTATGTCCTTATGTTTCTATAAGCAAATTAGTACATTAATTAAAATTCCAACATTATCCGTCCAAGGATGTTCAATAACAGGAACCATCGGTTCCCAGACACAAAAGGTCAGTATACAAGCTTGGGTACCACTGGAGATTCAATCAATACCCATCAAATGTATTTTTCTCGTTGTCAAGAATTTGGCAGTGCAATGTTTCTTGGGAATGGATTTTCTAAGACGCTATAGAGCCCGAATAGACCTTTATACTGGCATTTGCACACTGTTAGTACAGCAGACAGAAGTAGCACTGAAGTTAGTGAAAGAGAGAGTAAAAAACTTTGGCACTAGTAATAGCATTAGGTTACAGAGGATAGGCAGAAGACCTCACTGTAATCATTTCAATTTGTTCTATGGTAACTATGACACATTTAATGATGCAATAACAGTCAGTGACTTACTCTCTCCGCAGGAAATAACCAATAAGACCTCAGAATCAATAGAGTTATCCGAACATCAGCGACAGGAATTATTCAATTTGTAGTCACAACATATCGAAGTGTTTTCCAAACGACCTAGTATTATAAAGGACTATGAATATACTACGAAAGTGGTGCCGCACCAAACTTTCTGTCGGACGACATATCCCATACCGCATGCAAGAAGGGAAGCAGTTCGCAATGAAATTCAGAAGATGCTGAGCTGGAAGGTCATAGAGTATTATAATTCGTCATATAGTAGCCCCTTATTGACGATTTTGAAACTGGATAACACAGTACGACTCGTACTTGACGCGCGAAACATAAATAAAGTCATTGTATCAGTACGAACGAGACCTGAAGCGATTGAAGAACACCTGCAGAGATTTTATGGAATTAAATATTTGAGTAGCATTGATTTGAAGATGTCATATTGGCAAGTGAGACTAAATCCTAACTCACGAAAGTATACGGCATTTACCTTCGCCGGCAGATCTTATCAATTTCGAGTCATGCCTTTTGGATTGAATGTTAGTTCTGGAGTATTCATCTCTGCCCTAGATCATGTTCTTGGTCCAGATATTCTTGATGAAGTCACTCTCTACGTTGATGATCTTTTAATTGCTACTAAAACCTGGGAACGCCACGTTGAACTAATACAGAAAGTGTTTCATTCCTGGAATACGGAGTCACTGCCAACTTGCAAAAGTCACACTTTGGCCGAACTGAAATCAAATTCTTAGGACACGTCATTTCATCTGACGGAGTCCATCCTGATCCGGCTAAGTTAAGCGAAATTAAAAATTTTCCTATCCCATCTTCAAAACGACAACTTAAAGGTTATCTCTGACTCACTTCGTTCTTCAGAAGATTCTTACCAAAGCAAGTGATGAACAACCCTCATTTATTGAAATTGTTAAAGAAAAATACTCAGTGGAATTGGACTGACGACTGTCAAAAGGCATTCCTCGATATCAAAGAAGCTTTGTTAAATAGAAACATTCGTCATCATCCAGATATGGAAAAGGAATTTTGTGTGCCCATTTGACAAGTTTTGAGGGATTAGACGCATGTCTCTTCCATATCCATGAAGCCAATGGAAAACCAGAAATCAGAGTAATTAGTTTTGCTAGTAGGGTTCTTACAGAAACTGAACGATCCTACTCTATTACCGAATTGGAAGCTCTTGCAGTAATTTGGGCTTTCATGAGATTCAACTGCTACACCAATGGCAAGAAAATCAAAGTTTATTCTGATCATCAGGCTCTTAGTTTTCTTATGACGTGTAAACTCCTAGATCCTCGCTTAACGAGGTGGTGTCTTTTCTTGCAGGAATACCATTTCGAAATAATCTATATAAAAGGCAAAGATAACATTATTGCAGATGCTCTATCTCGCATGCCTGAAGGCTCTTCTGACAGTACTGAACTTTTGGAAAAAATGACAAATTACAGAATTCTTTTGATGATGGATCAACTACATCGCAAATATTTTCTTGATATTTGTAACCAGATTGTTCAATTGCAGGAAACTGATCCAAAATGGAGAGGTGTGAGACAGATCCTCGAAACTAATTCTACCCATCGCATGTGCAAATATTACAAAGTGCATAATCAAGTTTTTTTTTCCACCGCACATCATTGTCATCAGAAAATTGGCTAGTATGCATTCCGCAGGAATATGTAGAACACTTACTCTGGTATACACATATTTCATGGGGACACTTTGGTCCAGAAAAGTGTAAGCGTAAAATTGCAAAGTACTGCTACATCCCTAACCTACATAGCAGAATTCACAACCTCTTGAAACACTGTGTCATTTGTCAAAAGGCAAAACTTTTTAATCTTTCGAATATACTGCCTTTGAATCCTATCATCACAGAGAAACCTAGACAAATCCTAGGCATAGATTTGGCAGGACCACTCCCACGAGGTCGTGGAGGACTAAGGTACCTTGTAGCTGTCATCGATCTATTTACCAAACATTTGAGATTGTACGCTATGAAATCTGCAAACACTCAACCAATCATCAATCGTTTAGAAAGTGACTACTTTCCTAGATTCGGAAGACCTGAATCAATTCCCTCAGGCAATGGGTCTAACGTTGTTTGCAAAAGATGGAGACTTTTCCTTGCTCGTCATCAAATTAGGCAAATCCTTATCTAAAAATTCAGGCCCCAGTCCAACCCCCTTGAACGAGTCTTCAAGGAGTTTAATCGTTTCATTCGTTCGTATGTACCAAATCAGCAGACTCGCTGGGTTGACTTTGTGTCACCTTTCGAGGAAATTGTGAATAATCTACCGCACCTGTCTACTGGTTTCACTCCGAGTGAGTTGATGTCTTCTGACCAAGAGAAAAATGAATGGGTCAATTCAATTCCTAAGTGTAACAACACAAGCGCCAGTTTAGACGCTAGAATAAGACAAGCTCTAACAACATTGATTACCCAAGCCAATTTACGCAAGAAGGCGCATGGCAAACATATTAATAAGGTGTGATCTTATAAAGTAGGCGAAAAGGTCTTGTTAAAAACGCACCTTAAACCATCGTTGCTCTCACGTAAAAATCTAAAATGCAAAGACTTTTTGAGGGGCCTTACGAGATCCTTCGTATACCGCACCCAAGTTGTTATCTGAGTTCTGATCCCGCAAATGGAAAAATAAAAGGATTATACCATCACTCTGATCTTAAAAGGTATCATGCTAAAAAATAAGTCAAGAGAAAGCTTTATAATGGCAGGAGAAGGTTAACCGCTAGTAACTAAGTGAAAATTATCTGACTTCGTTAAAAAATGCGTAGGATAAACTACACGATAGTGAGCCTGTCTTGATATACAGCAGAGAATTTAAAATATGTTATCTTCGGCCATAATTTATGTACAGACAAGCTGATGAAATATTCTAATTTAACAAAGAAAGTGATCGACTCCGAGAACTCTAGTTTTAAGATTTAGTTTTAAGCATATAATAATTATGAGAGAAAAATGAAACATAAAGCGAAGGATGCGCCTAACAAGCCGGCTTCTGCGATATGAAATAGTAAAGAAATGAAAGTAAAACTTAGTATGTAAGAAATTTTTTTTAAGTTCAAGGACCAATAATCGAAAAAGGAAATTTATTTTCGTCAAGGACAAGGGTCGCTTGAAAATTAATGGTTCATGATGCCACTAAAAAGGAAAATAAGTAACTAGTTTTTAAGTCAGAGATGTCTAGATTAAGTTTTAATGTACACAGAAATCTGGACCAAGTTCATCTCTGCATTAAAATAGCGCACTGCCTACGAAGCATGTGAATTACTTGTAAGTATCAAAATGACAACGAAAGCGCTATTCTTCAACTAGATAAACAGAGTAGCATTAATTGTGATTGCATTACGCAGGTCAGATACATTTAAAGCCATAAGTGAAATAAAATACCAAGCATAAGAGGGTAAGTGACAAGGAGAAAGCAATGATGACTTAAGGTCATACATAGAGGTCAATTCGGCGGAACGCAAGCAGGCGTCAAAGCGAGAATAACATGACAAACCGCCAGTAAAACAAATCAAGTAGTTCTTAATTACAGCGCGTACGTAGACGTACGACGGAAAGAAAAATTAATTTCTAAGTCATAAGGAACAAGGAGTTGTTTGCTATATTTCTTCTTCTATGTACTATTGTATCTGTGTCTTTATTCTGAATTAGTGTAAATATCCTAACCCGCCTAAACCCGTCCAGTAGGCTTGACGTCACAGATTGAGAAATGCGGTTGACGTGGAAAGCTGGTTTGGCAAACGATTTTCAAAAGGAAACGCGTGTACGAAACCGGGAAAAGCTAGTTTTGAAATGTCTTTACTTTTTCTTTTAAAGTCAGTCCGAGACGCGAACTGCGATCACGATAAGGAATTTGAATATTTTCCTGAATGGCGTTTTGCTCTCATGTGAGAGGGCGATCAAGTGTGACTGACTGATCCTCGTATCTAGTAAAAAGGAATTTTTGTCGAAATGACAGTGATAAATGAATCAAATGAATAGAAAGAGCGATTCAAAGGAATAAAAAAGAATTGCTAACAAATCGGAGAAACTAATTATTGTGACTGTGAATCGAAAGCGTAATTGGTCTTAGAGAAAGATGATGAATAACGTAAAGCGAAATGTTATGGTGGTTACCAACAAATCAACAGAAATTGAAATGAACTTGATAAACGAAGCTCTAAATTAGCAAGCTTCAAAGTGAGACAAACTATTTGATTATAAACTGTAAAAAAAAAAAAAAAAAACTGTACACAGTAGTGTGTAAGTGAAGGCTTAAAATGCTGTGGAAGTCTGTCCAGACATGAAGCAATACGTCGATGTTATAAATAATGGATAATTTCATTCACGATGAAAATAATAAGTGTTAAACGTGCAGATATGGCGGTGGACAGTGATACTCCGGTTGTGTAACCGAAGGCGATGATGTGATTAAGTGCAGTGCGTCGAAAACCAAGTGTAAGTGTTAGCTGCTTTGCAAAGCGCGAGAGCTAGCCTACCTTAAAATCTTCAAAATCGGCTGGAAAATGTGGAGGCAGGGATGGAAAATTGTGTCTGTCCCTGGTAATCGTAGTCGCCCCGCAGCAGCTCAGCAAAACACAAAATACCACAACACCATCGGCGCAACGTGTTCACTGAATCGTGCGCGGGAAAGCTGAAATACCGCGTGGCGGGTAGTGAGCGACAGAGTTGCGATTCAGCACCAACAATCGGCCTGTGCCAACGCCCATCGACGCAACAATCGCGTTAAATTTAAAGTGATGTATCGGCATTGCACTCCGGCTGTAGTTCAACGAAACGGACTTTCCTTGCAAGCCGCTCCCAAAATAAAAGACTCTTATACGGATGCACAACATTAAAAAAAATGTAATCCAGTGAATGAAATGCGAACAGCCAAACCTCACGCGAATAGCGAGAAAGTCAGATGCTTATGAATCCCAAGTCCTAAAATTAGATTTAAGCTTAGTTTTAGACTAATAGGTATCTATATATTTTTTGTTACACGTAACGTGTGTACCTAACGTGCGAGCGAGACACGCCCACGAGAGCTGATGAAAAGTTATCTTGGCGAACGCAAAGTAGCGATCCAACTTCTCAAGGGATAAGATTAACCTGGAGAAGAATCAGTTTTAACTTACCTGTCAAGTACACAAATAATGAAAGCGCTAAAAATCATGACAACAAGTGAGCAATGCAAGATGGACACGTGTGAGAAATTCCATGTGTGAGAATTATATGTGAATAGAAAGATGAATGTCTATGTGTTTTCTTTCAGGAGCAAAGAGCCTATGAGATCTGGACAATAACTTGAGGCCACAAAGATTGTCCTTATGAACTCTTTAAAAGGAAAATAATGAGCATAATGTATAATCTCCATTGTAAACTTTGTAGATTTACTGTCTTAGTTTTTAAATTTTTTCTATGTATCTTTACCTTAAGAATTGCCTTTGTCTCAGAATGAGAGATTACCATATTTGTGTAATCCTAATTGCCAAATGACAGAAATACTATGTTTGATCCATGTACATCCTTAAAGTACTCAATCCCATAATGTTAACGGCGACACGTGAATCTTGGTAATGTCCTTGATTTCCAAGATTCCCTTGGAAGGCAATGTAACATTATGTGATTGCCCTACCATTTTAAATCATTCACTAACCTAGCAGTCGCTCGGCAGCAGCTACAGTTAGCAAATAACGCCCTGTGACGTGACGTGTTTACTGTGGAAGCGCCGTCAGAGATACAGTGACCTATTGACTTTGAAAGCCGCTGCGCGAATGATGGACAAAAGAAGAACATTTTTACACATTCTTTTGATGTACGAGATATTCTCATTCTTCTGTCTCTCGTAGTCTGTGTCGGACACGCATGTCTTGCTACCGTATTATTATTGTTTAAAAATATTATTTTAGTGTAATGTGAAAGCTCCATACTGCGTAGCAGTAGATACATGTGAGAAGCTACATTGTGCGAAGTGTATCTGGAAATGGTAAAATATGTAAGTTCGTTATATATCGACTGCCATAAATTCAAAGTTAAATGGAACTTGTGTATGGACTAATTAATTAGTATAGAACCTATGTCTCACTACTTCATGACCATACGTATTTAATTTTCTTTTATGTTTCTGCAAATTTTGATGGTTCACAGTCACAAATAGTTTCGTCGAAATCGAACGGAAGTTGCATACGGCGAAATAGTTTCTACGCACCTTATTCTACTGGTAAATGCATGATAAACTTCGGGCTCTTAGGAAATTAATGTTGAGCTATCCAAAAACAATTATATTTTCAATAGTCATTTAGCCCTGACCAGTAAAGGTATTCAAAACCATTACAATAACTAGTTATGTCTATTGGCCTAAAATACAATATATATCATTATGTGCTTTTCCCTGCAAATATATTTCCACCGCCGATAATAGCTGTATGTTAACGCACAAAAGTAAATATATTGTTATACGACTGAGGAAAACATCTACAAGAAGAGGCAGGGTAACAGAACGTGTGTTAAGGCATCAAGGAATAACTTCCGTTGTATTAGAAGAGATCCAAAAGCCTGAAAATTAATGGGAAGACAGTGATTCGAACACGCGCAGCAAATAATTGATTACGTTGGGTGAACGTGCTATTACAGAGTTGAAGAGATTGGCACAAGAGTAAAAAATTGTTTCAGACCATATCAAATGTCACAAGTTCATCAGACAAACTTGTGGAACACGCTCCTTAGCGATGAAGTAGTCACTGTGCCAAAGTAACAGGTTTGTATATCAAATGCTGTGCGCAATACTTTTCAGATACTTGCAACACCTGCTATACAATAAAAACTCACGAGTCTCTGAAGTTCGAGTGTAACTTTTTGTGAATAACCTGAACATAATAAAATATGTAGAATCGAATCGTAACTTAGAATACAAAATAGACATTTACATTCTATATGGTATTAGCAGACGAGTTTCACATCAATGAGGTAAGTAGTGAAAAATCACAGCATAAATATATTTCCCTAGTTGGCAAAAGAATGTTAAATTAGTATCAAATATTCAACTACGCATTGAATTTAAGTTCACTTTATGGAAAATAATTTACATTCTACACTAGAGTTTATAAATAAAATTATTGTCACTCAATGCGTGAGCGTCGTTGCGATTTTTCCACGTAAAAGAACTTTGAACAACAACATAAGCAATTGCGTTAGAATTTCACATTTACATCAGATTATTTGTCCACGTTGGAGCGACATGCCACTACTACTGCAACAGCTTCCACAGACACATACATAAACCTAAGATGGATTTGCGAGACCGGCTGCAGAGCATCTTTAAAAGAAAGATCTAAAACATATTTACGGCTGTTAGTTGTTTTTTATATTAAATTTCTCATATATTATACGTATCTTGTTTCACTCCTAAATCGTGAGTTGCAGCATGCCGTGAAACGGTTAAAATGAGGTCGACATGGAACTAAGGGCAGAATCCGCTTTATGGTAATTTCCGCGCCTAAGTCAGAAATTGCCAGAGAACATAAATTACGGTTAGATTCATAAACGTTCCATTCGCAACACGGTATACAATTACCAACACTTCCCAAAGTGATTCGTGGGCCCCTATTCAAATTCCTGATACGCATTAAGCTTATCACGAGAAGCTATTGGTTCAAATGGCTCTGAACACTATGGGACTCAACTTCTGAGGTCATCAGTCCCCTAGAACTTAGAACTACTTAAACCTACCTAACCTAAGGACACCACACACATCCATGCCCGAGGCAGTATTCGAACCTGCGACCGTAGCGGTCGCGCGGTTCCTGGCTGTAGTGCCTAGAACCGCTCGGCCACTCCAGCCGTCCCAGAAGCTATTAAATAACGCTATCTTACGACAATTGTAGCGCTGCTGAGGTGTTTCGAGTATGTCACTAATTGCCGCAGTGCAGTATCCATTTCCTCTGGTGCACAGAAGTGGTGAATCTACTATAATTCACTCATTTATTGACAAGATCTAGACTGTGCTCATACATAGTTTTCAACTATATTTTGTCCAGTGAGACTGATCGTGTGAGTCATTGTCTCCGTTAGCGTTTTGTCCGGAGATACTTGACGAAACTATTGAAAATATAAATCAGACCAGCTTCGGATTACAAGTAAAGTGTTTTATTGCCAGGCAGTCGTATCAATAATACTTGCTTACAAACGAAGAATAGTATTCTTCTTACCCCTTTTTGTATTGCTCTGCATTTACGGTCTCCAATATCATAGCTATGTCAAGCTTGAAACTTCCTGGCAGATTAAAACTGCGTGCCGGACCGAGACTCGAACTCTGGACCTTTGCCTTTCGCGGGCAAGTGCTCTACCATCTGAGCTACCCAAGCACGACTCACGACACGTCCACACAGCCTCAATTCTGCCAGTACCTCATCTCTTACCTTCCAAACTTCACGAAAGCTCTTCTGCGAACCTTGCAGAACTAGCACTCCCGGAAGAAAGGATATTGCGGAGACATGGCTTAGCCACAGCCGGGGGGGATGTTTCCTGAATGAGATTTTCACTCTGCAGCGGAGTGTGTACTGATATGAAACTTCCTGGCAGATTAAAACTGTGTGCAGAATGAAAATCTCAGTCTGGAAACACCCCCGAGGCTGTAGCTAAGCCATGTCTCCGGAACATCCTTTCTTCAGGGAGTGCCAGTTCTGCAAGGCTCGCAGAAGAGCTTCCCCGTGATGTTTGGAAGGTAGGAGATGAGGTACTGGCAGAATTGAGGCTGTGTGGACGGGTCGTGAGTCGTGCTTGGGTAGCTCAGATGGTAGAGCACATGCCCGCGAAAGGCATAGGTCCGCCGGCCGGTGTGGCCGTGCGGTTCTAAGCGCGTCAGTTTGGAACCGCGTGACCGCTACGGTCGCAGGTTCGAATCCTGCCTCGGGCATGGATGTGTGTGATGTCCTTAGGTTAGTTAGGTTTAAGTAGTTCTAAGTTCTAGGGGACTGATGACCTCGGTAGTTAAGTCCCATAGTGCTCAGAGCCATTTTTGAAGGCATAGGTCGTCCCGAGTTCGAGTCTCGATCCCGCCCACAGTATTAATCTGAGAGGAAGTTTCATATCAGCGCACTCTCTGCTGCAGAGTGAAAATCTCATTATGTCAAGCTTGTCCAACAGTAAGATAAACATGACATGATACTGATATAATTATTTTAAATAAAAGTATGGAAGACTGACCACCACTTCCTTTTGAACAATTTGTCTTGCAACCCCAGAGCATTGCCTGTTAAGTTGGATGCTATGGACAAGAAGGAAGCTGCACTCCAGTGTGAATTCTTAAAAAAGTGGCTTTGCTTTACACTAATTCCAAATTTGCATTTTCTGCAAGCGCAGTTGTCACCGTTTTATTCTGCTCCCATCGTTTCCACTGTACAAGAACTTGAAATATATTTTCAATTCAGCAGTCATAGTTTCGTGACAAAGGTTTTGAACGTCACATTGAATAAAATTTCTTCGCCATCCTTTGTTTTTCGAAATTTATTCTCTAAGGAGAAGTATAAATGTATTCTTTCGATTGGAATCCTGCAAGCGATTAGATATCAATGCAGAATAATGAATGCATAAGACCGACAAACAGTTTACAGTTATGAGTGCCGAAATTAAATTCGCCAAAACGCTGATCTTACTCGAATTCGTAGGATATTCTCAAGCTGAAAGAGAACAAAATGAGTACGTTTTACATGGTAACACGAGTACTTATGTAGCTTCTGACTCTCTATATAGGTTCAGACTCCGCTAAGATAGTTGGAATTACTAAACGTAAACATCCTTAGCAGAGAACCAGGCCGCATATGGTGCCAAAATAATCTCAAGTCCCTAAAATGTCTCTATATAGTTCGATGTTTCGTATGGCTGCCCAAAAGATGAGAAACAGTGTTGAAATCAGACTGATATGATTGGTAACAATAACTTCCAAGCAATGGTATACACTACATGGAAAACCCAAATGTTACCAGCGTGTAAGTCTCCTGACCAGTTACAGTATATAATACCGACAATGCTGACTTCAAGAAACTAAATGGCCCAGCTGTCTCAGTAGCTGCTGTCGGAAGATAGTGAACGGCGAGCGAGCGGGCGAGCAAAAAAATGCCGCGTTGCGCTAATTGGACAAAAGCAGTACACAGAGGAAAGTAATAAGATACCTACAACATGAGCACCGTACACGATCAGGCAATAAGTAACAAAAATATTCCTCGCTTCCGCAGTTCTTGTAGTTCATTCTGAATCGACGCAGCTGTGCTATATGCGTTAGACTAACGACCGCATAAGAAATTGCACTGGGCTCCAGTATGAGCAGATGTTCGTCTAAACCATCACCTTTTGCCAGTCCGTGAAAGACGCAAACTATCCAAAAATATTACTGGGCCCATTGGGTAATGGAAGGTAATATGTCGAGAACAACGAGGAGTACAAAGAAAAATAATTGTCTAAGGAGATAGATAAAAGTTGATATATGCAATTCAAGCGGAGATGGAATTGATTTTTAGACAAAAAAAACATCCAGAGGAAGGAGTGTGGGGACTCTTTATGTGTGGTTTATGGTAAGAAATGAGATAGAAGAGAACCTTGTGTAAGTTGGGTATCCGGCATAAGTTAACAAACGTAATAAATCTGAAAATAGTGGTAGCTGGAATACTTGAGAATAGGGGATGAACATTAGTTACACATATTTGGCAGTCTGATGTCTTCCCTGACGGTGATGGTGTCTTCCAGCAGGATAACAGTCCGTCTCACAAGGCCAGAAGGGTGCCACAGTGGTTTGAGGAGCTTGACAGTGAACTCACGTTGATGTCTCGGCCACCAAATTCGCCTAATGTGGAACCAATAGAACACGTCTTGGACGCTATCTGATGCTAGCTCCAAGCGCACAGACAACCGGTCTGTAATTTAAGGGAACTACGTGGTATTTACGTGGAAATATCGTACCAGATGCCTCTGGAAACCTACCAAGTACTTCTCGCTTCCACACCATGTAGATTCGCAGCCATATTGCGTTCCAAAGGTGGACCAGCACGGTATTAAGACGGCAGTCTTGTTTTGGCTCGATAGCGTAGGATGCAATCACTACATAGTGCCGATTGCTGGCGTGAAACTGAAGTAGTGACAGCTTAAGTGAGCGCGTGTTGATGTCTTCCAGGTCTCGACGGCCGGCAGCGGCCAGGGAGGGCCGAGTGGGCGTAGCGGCTGAGGAACCGGTACTGGCTGCGAGGCACGCCGCCGCAACCTTGACACCAAAGCACCGGCAGCGGCAGCCGCCCCCAGCGCGTACACCCACCGCGTGTTTACAAAGAGCCTCCACCGCTCTACCCGTACCTCAGCTGCATTCCACTCCAGCAGTCTCCGCAACGCTGCCATCACTGAGCCAGCTACACGGCTGCAAGTGCTGGTATAAACTCCACACAAGTCCGTTTCTGATGATCTCTTATTGTTGACTGAAAATACTGGCTTAATGTTTAGGTCTCTATTTCACAACGCCCTTCGCCATACTGAACAAATGAGGCATTATGTTTATTTGAATCAAAATAATTCCTAATTGGAGTGGCTCGAACCATATGCGTCTTGGTTACAATAGCAGCACCCATAACCTAACTTAGTCCCTCAGGGGCCGTGTTTAATAAGATGACGTCGTGATATATGTAGGCCTACATGACTACTTCAAAATAAGTCTTAGGACTGTCCTCGTAATCAACAAGTTGAAAATCCAGAATGAGATTTTCACTCCGCAGCGGTGTGTGCGCTGATATGAAACTTCCTGGCAGATTAAAACCGTGTGCCGGACCGAGACTCTAACTCGGGACCTTTGCCTTTCGCGGGCAAGTGCTCTACCATCTGAGCTACCCAAGCACGACTCACGCCCCGTCCTCGCAGCTTTACTTCTGCCAGTACCTCGTCTCCTACTTTCCAGACTTTACAGAAGCTCTCCTGCGAACCTTGCAGAACTAGCATTCCTGAAAGAAAGGATATTGCGGAGACATGGCTTAGCCACAGCCTGGGGGATGTTTCCAGAATGAGATTTTCACTCTACAGCGGAGTGTGCGCTGATATGAAACTTCCTGGCAGATTAAAACTGCGTGCAGAATAAAAATCTCATTCTGGAAACATCTCCCAGGCTGTCGCTAAGCCATGTCTCCGCAATATCCTTTCTTTCAGGAGTGCGAGACGAATTAAGTCGGGTGATGCTGAGGGAATTAGATTAGGAAATGAGACACTTAAATTAGTAAAGGAGTTTTGCTATTTGGGGAGCCAAATAACTGATAATGGTCGAAGTAGAGAGGATATAAAATGTAGACTGGCAATGGCAAGGAAAGCGTTTCTGAAGAAGAGAAATTTGTTAACATCGAGTATAGATTCAAGTGTCAGGAAATCGTTTTTGAAAGTATTTGTATTTCTTGTAGCCATGTATGTAAGTGAAACGTGGACGATAAATAGTTTAGACTAGAAGAGAATAGAAGCTTTTGAAATGTGGTGCTACAGAAGAATGCTGAAGATTAGATGGGTAGATCACATAACTAATGAAGAGGTATTGAATAGAATTGGGGAGCAGAGAAGTCTGTGGCACAACTTGACTAGAAGAAGGGATCGGTTGATAGAACATGTTCTGAGTCATCAAGGGATCACCAATTTAGTATTGGAGGGCAGCGTGGAAGGCAAAAATCGTAGAGGAAGACCAAGAGATGAATACACTAAGCAGATTCAGAGGGATGTAGGTTGCAGTAGGTACTGGGAGATGAAGGAGCTTGCACAGGATAGAGTAGCATGGAGAGATGCATCAAACCAGTCTCAGGACTGAAGACTACAACAACAACAGTTGTGCAAGGTTTGCAGAAGAGCTTCTGTATAGTTTGGAAAGTAGGAGACGAGGTAGTGGCAGAAGTGAAGCTGTGAGGGGGGGGGGGGCGTGAGTCGTGCTTGGGTAGCTCAGCTGGTAGAGCACTTGCCCGCGAAAGGCTTAGGTCCTGAGCTCGAGTCTCGGTCCGCCACACAGTTTTAATCTGCCAGGAAGTTTCAAGTTGAAAATATTTGCAGCTACTACATTTAATTTACAATAAAAACTAATATTGACGCGGAAGGTCTGAATTGAGGTATACTATCTTATGAGATCATTAACAGAACGACAGACGTCGCAACAAAGATATGCCGACAGTCTACACTCAGTCCTATGCCACGTAAATTCTTCCATGCAGTTGTACATGACTATTGTACTCTATTACAATTTTTTAGTTAAATGTACAGTAATAGCTAATGTTTTTGACCTATTATTGTAACAGTGGGTTATAGTAATAGTACTGACTCTTTTCATTTTCCAAATAATATTGTATAGCGCGCGAAATCCAACACATAATTTTAAAAAAATTAAGAATGTGCCAAATATTCACCACTTTCTTCTCACGAACTCCGTCAAAAGCGACAGTAAATAACCAGGTTACAACAATCCTTCTGTTGTGTATGTATGTGTGGTCTCGCTAATCCCGTCACCACTTCTGAACGGGCACAAACTTTAGTCTCTGTCGTCCGTAATAGTCCCTGAACTACAGAGATGTTTTAAATGAAACAGTGAGTTTCAACACTGTAAGATACAAAAGATGCAAGAATATGGTAATGATACTTTAAAGTCAGAAAAATACCAAGCATATCAACAACGAACGTTTGGAGTCTTTAAAAAAAGCAATCATTACAAGTTAGAAATAATTTCAACTGTTGATTATAACTCACACAATTTGGCATCCAAGAGAACAATATTACTGAACTATTTAATGGCCGATGTGTCAGAATTTCTAGAGAGAACTGAAAGCATACCTCTCAGGTCAACCGTTGTAAGTATTGAGCGTAGGGACGAATTTGAAAGATGGAACACGAGTAGGACTTACAAAGAATGACATTGACAGATAATTCTCGCTTCACAAAGGTTCCACTTGAAAACCCAAGCAGACAATAAATAATCACGAATGATATGAACATCAAAGAACGAGACTGAAATATATCTGTAACATGAAATATATCTGTAACATGAAATATATCTGTAACAAATACCTTGCCGTAACGCTTCTTGAAGGCTAGTCACAACGAACTATTGCAGTTCTGTTATTAAGATCGTAGTTCGCATTTATTTTACTTCTGCTTGCTTGCAGAATCAAGATAGTCACTGAATTATTTTCACGTCAGTATGCGCACATTTACGTAATACTTCTGTGATCAAAACCGGAGAATATAGCCACAGAATGGGCACATACCCAATACTGCTAATTTATTCATTGTATGCGGCACATCGTGGTACATTTATATTCATATAACGATAAAGTTAACATATTTGATATGCACATGTGCGTATTATGTACCAAATATGCAAGCACGGATATACTCAACCGCCTAGTCTGTTGCTGCATGGAAATCAGAGACGGGTTCACTGTAGACTCTATTTCTCTATTTGGACATTCTTCCACCCTATGTGTCGGGTAATTTTCTTTTCGGCTCCGCAGTGACATTTTGGAAATGGTATCTACCCCCGTTTACAGAGGGCGTCGGCACCTCCGCCAAGGCCACTCCGTATTCCGTTTAATGTCGTACAGTTTGTGTGATTGGTTGAAACCAGTAGGCTCTCCTGTAATCGTGAAACTTTGACTATGTAGTGGGCTGTGCCATTGCCAGTGTGTTTCCAGACATTGTGAACGCCAAAGTCTGAGTTCTGACGAAATTGGACAATTTACATTTTTTTTCGTCCGTCTCAATTGCGTTGTAATAACGTTCAGCTGTAGTAGTTACCGTTTTTGGGCTGACACGCCCATTTTAAAACCACACACATTGCTATTAACTGTAGTTATTCATATAATATGGTGCCAAAAGGCACAGCAAAGTATGCAGTGGGCAACAAGTACCACCATCGATCTTCGACAGTGTGTCCGTTGCTACCGACTGACACAAACTACCATCCCATGGCAGCATGCCTCGAATAAGCGAAGTCTGAGTTCATCACTTCTTTGACAGTGAATAGGGCTGGTCTTCTTGATATCAGTCGTCTGCGATCCGAGTCAGCTACGTCATTATGTATGGGTAGCTGAAGGTTATTGTTAATCTTGTGGTACTCATAAGAAGAGCATTTTTGGTCGTACTTCCAGTGATGGTACATGGCCCACACTGTAGAGTGCTTTTTATTATGCTGATAATAGTGCGCATAGTGTCATTTAGTACCACATCAACCGTGTTCGTATGAGCTATTTACCCACACAGAGGCACAGTATTCTGCCACCGAACAGAGGAGTCCAACTGCCGACGTTCGCTGAGTATTTGTCATGGAGCTCCAGGAGGCGTCGCACAGTTTATGGATGATAGTAGTGCTCCTACTCATCTTACCTGCTGTCTGTCAGGTGCTCCCTGTAAAAGAGCGTCTTGTCTCACATTTAGGATAGTTGTTATGGTTGAGATGTTTCCCTTCAAATCTGACATTAAGCTCTCTTCTTGCTGAGCGCTACAAAGGTGGAAGTATGATCCCTCTATTTTGGGTGGTTCGGCTCCTGTCTCCATTCGTGAAAGCAGTCACTCAGCAACTTTAAGTCGGAGCTCAAGGAGTCTTCAGTGGCCTCGAATGATTCATGTTGTGGGGCTGTAGCCCAGTCATCCGCATAGCAGAACTTCTTAGACTGTGTGTTGTGCATGTCGGAAATTTACAGATTGAAGGAAAGGGGGGGGGGGGGGGGGGAAGGACCGAGACATGCGGTACCCCGTTGTTGAATATTTTTCCAGAGCTAACGATTTCTCCAATAATCTGTTAAAAAATGCTCCCCGAGACCATATTATCATGGAGACGGATGGTACCGCTGCTAATGGATGATGGTGTTATGATAACGATAATGGAATCAAAACCGGGGAGACGAATGTACTACAGCAAACACAATGTTGCAAGGTAAGATTCCACGTCTGAAACAGTGACTTCAGTTTCGGTGGCTAAGAGTGCTAATGCGCTGCCGCAATCGGCCCCATGGTAACCTATTGGAATTCTGGTGGTGAAAGGAAGTTTCATTACCCAATACAGTTCCATTATCCAAGAAATCGAAAGGTACGGGCGGCGTTCGTTTCATAGTAACATGTACCCGTACTGAAATCCTAAACATTGGCTTTTGAAATGGGACTACAGGTTGGATCTGTCCAGCGAATGGGTTAGTTTTAATAATTTTACCATGGTGTGGGGGCACATTCATGTAATACTTTTTAAACGAAAGTTCCACTCTTTAACATGTTTGCTTTGTTTCTGCCAGACATTTCGTGAATATTTTCTCGTTATATAACCAAGTTTGTTTATTTCGACAGTGACTTCGTTTATAGAAGCTTAATCATGCCCAACATTGTGGAACATGAAAATGGCCAAAGGCTGTAACCATGACTGTACAATAGAATAAACGATCATTTCAGTCAAATATCGGAACTTTCATTCAAAAAGGACAGTTTTAAGCCATCGGTCTCGGGTGGAGTAGTTAAGGCTCGGCCATCTACTTGATGTTTCACGAAAGGAGTGGGCTATGTTCCGGCGGCGAGTTTCAGTCGTAGCCTTCTTTCACGTGTATTAACACAGTCTTCATTTACAGAGAAAAAGAATAATGCACGAAAACTAAGAATCGCTTCTTCATTTGGCTGCCAATCAAGCACTAGGTGCCTCTTTGTCAATAAAACTAACGAACTTCCAAAAATGACCACGGTAGGCTTCGACGGAGCAGATTCAAGATAAAGTGAAGGCGTTTAACATCTATCATAATGACAGTAATGATGACACGGCTTTCAAATTTGCTGGAATTGTGATGGCAAAATTGAACATGGGCGCTTCGGAATGATGAAGATGATGTACAACACGTGCTATGTGGCCATGTGACTCTCGACTGCTGACGTAAGTCACGGTAGTGAAGTGGCGTGTATGTGCCAGTCGGTTGTGTGGAATCGGCGTATTAAAGCGTGTCAGAATGGCAGAAAGAAGCTATCTTGTCTGGAATTTGAAGCTATTTGGACTATTTTTCGACCGTGACTGTCTCAAGAATTATGTAAAGGTTCATCCATGGCCACATGGGGAATAACGAGTTCCTGAATGAAATGACAGACTTCAAAACTTCACATTTCTTTTCCAGTCTTTTACATTACTCCTAGAATAAAAGATATATAACATGACAGTCGTTTGACTCTAGCCCCAGCAATAGCTCAGAAATATGTAAAATAAATTAGTTTATATCGTGATGTGGTTCAAAAATGGTTCAAATGGCTCTGAGCACTATGCGACTTAACTTCTGAGGTCATCAGTCGCCTAGAACTTAGAACTAATTAAACCTAACTAACCTAAGGACATCACACACATCCATGCCCGAGGCAGGATTCGAACCTGCGACCGTAGCGGTCGCTCGGCTCCAGACTGTAGCGCCTAGAGCCGCACGGCCACTCCGGCCGGCTATCATGATGTGTTCAATAATATTGTAACAGGTGCTCAGTTTGTAATGTATTTCGCCAACTCTGTAATACGATAGCAAGACGTGCAGAAAACATGTAAACATCTGACACCACATAGATCGACAAATCGAAACCAGCCTATTTCGACCGCCATCTTGTCCACTGCACTACAAAACTGTTTGTGACTCAGTCGTTTGACTCTAGGCCCAGCTATAGCTTGGAAATATGTAAAATAAATAGTTTATATCATGACGTGTTCAATAATATTGTTAACAGATGCCCAATTAGTAATGTATTTCGTCAACCTACATCTGTAATACGATAACAAGATGTGCTGAAGATAGGTAAACACGTGTTACCACATAGATCGACAAATCGATAGTCAAATCGAAGCCAGCGGTATTTTGACCGCCATCATGTCCACTGCACTACAGAACTGTTTGTGATCGTGTTTCGAAGTTACTGCTATGTTGTTAGTGACAATTTGTGAACAATGGCCTGGAGAGGCACAGAAACGGAGGCACCCCAGCGCATCACTACGAGACTGCCACGCCAAAGGAAAAAGATGACCCCAGCATTTACGAAAAGACTATGTAACAGTTTTTTTGTAATGCCATTTAGCCTGAAGATGAGGTTTAACTCGAAACGTGTCACTAATTAAATAAGTAATACAATAGTTGACAAAGTTTGTGACTGGTAGAGGTAATTTAAAAAAAAACCTTTTCATATCCTGTTTGGACTTGCCCATGACCACACGGCAAATGAAGTCGCAAGACTGGTTAGCGTACCAACACGGACTGTCCTAGGTATCTACAAGGAACTGTGTGCAATTTGCAGCAGTGTAACACGTAGTAATACGTAACAGGGGCGAGCGGACGTTTCGATGGCAATGGGATTCGAGGGACATATGAGAGTTCCGTACGTCGAAAAAGGTCGTTGCTTAAAGTGGCACATGCGGCTGCGGGTCTTCAGTGAGTCAAACAACACAGATACTGGACACCAGCTGAATGGAGGCACGTAGTGTGGGCCGACCAATTACAATTCGGCCTCTTTTCTAATGGTGCGAGGACGAATGAGGCATTTAATCCGCAGTGTGTTTGCGTGTGGTTGCGGCCGGAGTTGGTTCAAAAATGGCTCTGAGCACTATGGGACTCAACTGCTGAGGTCATTAGTCCCCTAGAACTTAGAACTAGTTAAACCTAACTAACCTAAGGACATCACAAACATCCATGCCCGAGGCAGGATTCGAACCTGCGACCGTAGCGGTCTTGCGGTTCCAGACTGCAGCGCCTTTAGCCGCACGGCCACTTCGGCCGGCACCGGAGTTGGTTTTGTGATGTTTTGGGGATGTTTCTCGTACTATGACCAGGGTCCACACATCCAGGTTGCCAGGGTGTTTATTTCATCACTCTCGGTGACGAGGTGTGATCTTGCTACAACATTTTTTCATTATGAGCACGCTAAGGACTCTTCCAACTTCCAAGACGAGAACAGCGCTGTTCACAGAGATTCACTAATTTGTTTCTGGTTTGAAGAACGCTTAAACAGCATATCACACCTCGATGATCCGGCAAATCACCCAATCTTATTTTCATAGAAAATATCTAGGACTATACGGAAAATTGGATGAAAGGTAACGGTAATCACCACAGTTTGGTATCGGTACGGGATTCAGTCACGAACGAGTGGCTTTAGCTGCTTATGGCATGTCTGAAAAAATTTCTAGACGCTCTTCGTCACCGAACTGAGTCCTTTGTCAAGGCTATAGTCGGGCGACGTGGAATTAGCGTGATGTCTCCTGGAGGGCGACTAATTTATCCAGTATGCTTATATACGGCAACCAGGCTGGAAGATGACTGAGGTGTCAGAGTTGTCGACCTGAACAAGGTGTAGGACGGAAATGAAAACTGCTGCCTCACCGAGCGGTTGGCCGTGGCCAGAGCGCCTTTCGCAGCAGCACAGCTCGTGCCGGCCAGCTGATGGAGAGCGTCGCTGGCTCGGCCCACTCTGCATGTGGGTTGCCGTGGCGCGGCGCGGCGCGGCGCGGCGCGGCGCGGTGTGACGCAGGCGCTACCCATTGGCTCGCATTAGCCTATTACTGGCCCCGGCCCCAGCTCAGGCCTGTTTGCGAACTGGACACGCCGACTGCCGAGGCCGCCTCTGTGGAACACCCACACGCTGCAGTAGGACTGCGCTGCTGTAAACGGGCCGAGGAAAGATGCAGTCAAAGAACAGACCGTCCGCATTAGTATAGAGGTACGACGACATTCACACTGGGAGGAAACGCTATCAAAACGCTCTTTAGCGACTAAAAAGCAGTTCCCAACATACTCAAAAGGCATTAAAAAAGTACTTCAAAAGAAACAGTTCATGTTTGAACTACACTACTGGTCATTAAAATTGCTTCACCACGAAGATGACATGCTACAGACGCGAAATTTAACCGACAGGAAGAAGATGCTGTGATATGCAAATGATTAGCTTTTCACAGCATTCACACAAGGTTGGCGCCGGTGGCGACACCTACAACGTGGTGACATGAGGAAAGTTTACAACCGATTTCTCATACACAAACAGCCCTTGACCGACGTTGCCTGGTGAAACGTTGTTGTGATGCCTCGTGTATGGAGAAATGCGTACCATCCCGTTTCCGACTTTGATAAAGGTCGGATGTAGCCTATCGCGATTGCGGTTTATCGTATCGCGATATTGCTGCTCCCGTTGGTCAAGATCCAATGACTGTTAGCAGAATATGGAATCGGTGGGTTCAAGGAGGTAATACGGAACGCCGTGCTTGATCCCAACGTCCTCGTATCACTAGCAATCGAGATGACAGGCATCTTACCCGCATGGCTGTAATGGATCGTGCAGCCACGTCTCGATCCCTGAGTCAACAGATGGGGACGTTTGCAAGACAACAACCATCTGCACGAACAGTTCGACGACGTTTGCAGCAGCATGGACTATCAGCTCGGAGATCATGGCTGCGGTTACCCTTGAGGCGCATCACTGACAGGAGCACCTGCGATGGTTTACTTAACGACGAACCTGGGTGCACGAATGGCAAAACGTAATTTTTTTGGATGAATCCAGGTTCTGTTTACATTATGGTCGCATCCGTGTCTGTCGACATCGCGGTGAACGCACATTGGAAGCGTGTATTCGCCGGCCGCGGTGGTCTAGTGGTTCTAGGCGCGCAGTCCGGAACCACGGGACTGCTACGGTCGCAGGTTCGAATCCTGCCTCGGGCATGGATGTGTTTGATGTCTTTAGGTTAGTTAGGTTTAAGTAGTTCTAAGTTCTAGGGGACTGATGACCACAGAAGTTAAGTCCCATAGAGCTCAGAGCCATTTGAACCATTTTGAAGCGTGTATTCGTCATCGCCATACTGGCGTATCACCGTGCGTGATGGTATGGGGTGCCATTGGTTACACATGCCCCGCGGGATTAGCCGAGCGGTCTCTGGCGCTGCAGTCATGGACTGTGCGGCTGGTCCCGGCGGAGGTTCGAGTCCTCCCTCGGGCATGGGTGTGAGTGTTTGTCCTTAGGATACTTTAGGTTAAGTAGTGTGTAAGCTTAGGGACTGATGACCTTAGCAGTTAAGTCCCATAAGATTTCACACACATTTTTTGGTTACACGTCTCGGTCACCTCTTGTTCGCATTGACGGCACTTTGAACAGTGAACGTTACATTTCAGATGTATTACGACCCTTGGCTTTACCCTTCATTCGATCCTTGCGAAACTCTACGTTTCAGCAGGATAATGCACGACCGCATGTTGCAGGTCCTGTACGGGCCTTTCTGGATACAGAAAATGTTCGACTGGTGCTCTGGCCAGCACATTCTCCAGATCTCTCACCAATCGAATACGTCTGATCAATGGTGGCCGAGCAACTGGGTCGTCACAATACGCCAGTCACTACTCTTGATGAACTGTGGTATCGTGTTGAAGCTGCAAGGGCAGCTGTACCTGTACACGCCATCCAAGCTCTGTTTGACTCAATGCCCAGGCGTATCAAGGCCGTTATTACGGCCAGAGGTGGTTGTTCTGGGTACCGATTTCTCAGGATCTATGCACCCAAATTGCCTGCAAATGTAATCACATGTCAGTTCTAGTATAATATATTTCTCCAATGAATACCCGTTTATCATCTGCATTTTTTCTTGGTGTAGCAATTTTAATGGCCAGTAGTGTATGTTTCTACTCACTTTGCAAGCATAGCTCAGTGTGAAAGTCAGACACACGAAAGAGCGATTTCTTTCCATAGTCCCATGCAGACACTGTGCGTAATTCTAACAAGTCAAATACCTGCGGATATGTGAAGAATGGGACAAGTAATTCATATGGATTTCCTAAACTGATTACTGGGTCCCGAGACTGTCATTTCTATTTGTGTATTACATCCTTGTCCTTGACACTCACTCCCGTGTTTCTAAATAATACAAAAACAGTTGCCTTTCTTCGAACTTTTTCGATGTCCTCCATCATTCCTATCTGATGCGGATCCCGCACTGCACAGCAGTACTCTAGCAGAGGGCGGACAAGAGCAGTGTAAACAGTATCTTGAATACAACTGTTACATTTTCGCCGGCCTTTGTGGCCGAGCGGTTCTAGGCGCTTCAGTGTGGAACCGCGGGACCGCTACGGTCGCAGGTTCGAATCCTGCCTCGGGCATGGATGTTTGTGATGTCCTTAGGTTAGTTAGGTTTATGTAGTTCTAGGGGACTGATGACAGATGTTAAGTCCCATAGTGCTGAGACCTATTTAAATAATTTTTTTTTTTTTTTTTTACATTTTCTAAGTGTTCTGTCAATAAGTCTCAGCCTTTGGATACCTTCCCCACAACATTATCTACGTGATCGTTCCAATTTAAGTTGTTCGTAGTTGTACTCCCTAAATATTTAATTGAGTTCACAGATTTTAGATTTGGTGTGACAAATTTAGAGGATTCTGTTTAGCGTTTACGTTGAAGACGTAACGCTTTTCATGGTTTAGAAGCAATTGTCACTTTTTGTACCCTGCACGTATCTTATCTAAATCATTTTGCAATTAGTTTTCATCATCTGATGACTTTAGATGAAGGTACATGAGAGCATCATATGCAAACTACCTACCAGGACTGCTCAGATTGTCTCCTAAATCGTTTATGTAGATCAGGAGCGAAGAGACCTGTACCACGCTAGTAGATTTCCTAGTACGAATCTTTTCATTGTTCCGCTTCGTGTCTATCAGTTTCATTTAACTGCAGAGCAAAGGGGCTGCGAAAGTCTCTCGTTGTTCTTTTTGTGTGAGCTATTTCGTTAAGTTTGTGTTATGTGAGGAAGAGAAACTATCATGAAATTGCAAATATGATTCTTTCTAGGCAGTTATAAGAGGCCAAAGTGTCGACAGACGAAAGAGCACTTTTTAAAGCTTGGAAAGGCGTTCAGGAGGAGGAGGAGGGGGAGGAGGAGGGGGAGTTCTCACATCTTACAACGGCCTTCTTAATTTAGATTTACCACTTTCTACAATTGACATCAGACGATTGGCATCCTGTGTGGTTCTTCCACAAAAGAATAAGTATCAGTCGTAAATAATCTAAATTCGACGGTACGTGAAAAGCTAACATTATACCACACCCTCTCAACCGCATTCTTCAGCATCATCAACTTCCATTCCTTTTCTGCCTTACGTTACGAAGGCTATCTAGCAGAAAAAATAGCCTTAAGTGAAACTTTCGGCACAATAACCCTACTGAATCAACAAGTTATATACTGCTAGGATCCTGTGTGTGATTCGAAAACCAGTATATCATTCGAACCTGATAGAGTGGAAGGACATAAAAGGAAACTAGTAGTTGGGAGCGACTGAGTGTTGTAACCTGTCCCAGATGTTATTTTTCCTCTACAGTGAGCATGCATTAAAGAGAACAAAGAGAAATCTAGAAAGGAAATTAACGCTCATTGGGAAGAAATAAAATGTTTAAATTTTCGGTGACATTGTAATTCCATCACAGACGGCAAAGGACTTGAAACAGCGCTTAAAAGGAATTGATAGTTTCTTGGAAAAAAAAAAAAATGTTAAAAATGGGTCAAGAATTAGATATCGACATGATACACTAACAGTAATAAATGAGTTTGGTATTTGGGCAACAACTGATGACAGCTCAAGTAAAAAGGAATTGCATGAACAGCATTTCGATAAAAAGAGAACTTTGTTAACTTTGAATATAAATATACTAATTTGAAGGTTCGTAAGTATTTTCTGAGCATATCTGTTTGGAATGTAGTCTTGTACAGAAGTTAAACATGGACGTTAAGCAGCTCAGACAAGAAGGGAATAGAACCTTTTGAAATGTGGTGTTACAGAAGAATGCTGAAGATTAAATGTGTAGATTGGATAGCTAATGCAGAGGCACTGAATCTAACAGGAGGGAGAAGCAATTTTTGGCGCAACTTGGAAAGAAGGAATCAAATAGGACACGCGCTGAGGTAACAAGGGACCGCCAGTGGGGGAGTGTGGGAAGCGTAGGGTGGTTGACTACAACTGTAGGCCATCAAGACTTGAGTACAATAAGCAGGTTCATATAGACGAAGGCTTCAGTAACTAGAAAGAGATGAACAGGCTTCCGTGGACCAGTCCTCAGACTGAAGACAACAATAACAACAACAACAACAACCTGCTATGTACAAAGTTTAGATCACTTGACTTCCACTTATATAAATTAGCCATGACTTCACAAATGGATTACAGGCTGCAATTACAACTTACAGAGAGCCCTGGGACTTTTTCTCATCCTACTGACGGAGAAGAGTTGAGGCGATTTCATTCTTAACTGCAACAGACTTCATTCGAGAATGAGCGCATTGTACGGCTTTACAAGTCACGTCTTATTGCTTAGGAATATTTAGGCTCCCCTTGTTCTTCTCAAGAGGTAGTGAGTACAGACCTTGAATAAGAAATTTCCCAGCAACGGCAGAACCGCAGCTCTCACGTCTGGGGTGCTAAGTGCGCAGGCGTAGCGTAGAGCCGTGAACAGAGACGCCAAACACTCCCAATTAGGGCCCTCAGTCCACTCTCTCGCCTATTCTCTTTCTCCAGCCCGCGGAGAGATCTTCTGAATTCACTAACGAGCGGAAAGAGCGCTCACGGTTCATAACTACCTAGGAACTAATTAAGTAGGATTTAGAGCGATGCGTACTTCCGATGTCAAGACCATAGGGTGACCTTTAAGAGACGGTACACAATAATTTTTTCCTTAAATGTTTAAGTTATTCGTCGCTTATGTGTGGAAGACAGCGCATAATTTCGTACAACCGCCACTCATTACTCATTCTCTCGAAGACATCGTACAAATGGATGACCTGGGTTCTCAGCGAGCTTTAATTTAATGTAACATTTGCAGGAAAGTCTGACGAGGCAATGTGGAGTGGACACCACCATGTCTTATCCCAGGGAAGTGCAAATCGCGCTCTGAACATAATCGTGGAAGTGCTTACTGGTCTGTTGGTACTGACACTACACGACACGGCTCTGAATGCAGCACTGTTGGGTACTCCAGTCGTATAAACAAGCCTACTGTTTGAATGTTCATACAGTCTTTTGCTGTACCAGTACCTTACGATAACTAAAGCCACAATTTGTTCCTTAACTGTTGTCAAGCAGTACAGTATTAACATCTACCTCAGAAGGTCCAACGTAATTGCCCGAACAGATGTTACGGCTCAGAACGCTCGCCATATGGGGCTCATTGTGAGGAGTTCCAGGAGACTACACTTCGCACCGCCCCCGCGACCGTACGTTCTACTTCGTGTAACGAACACGTTTATCATCGGAAATAATTAACGCGTTCACCGTGTGCTCTGTGTGTTCCTCGGATCGCATTTTGTTGGCGTGACCAAACGCGCAAATAACATTCAACCCATTCGGAAGCTGTAAACCGCCTCAGCTAATATGCAAAATGGAAGTGATCTATTAACATAGCATCATTTATTCGATACATAATTGGAAATGGGCACTAAACGATGCTGTTCGACACTACTTACGTGACAATAAGTAAACAATATCAAGTGATGGTAAATATCAAAGAATGAAATGATAATTAATCGACACCCTAGCCCCAAACAGGTGTTGATATACATCATTGGGGACATGTTGAAAATGTGTGCCCTGGCCTGTTTGCAGTTACGTCGATTTAATTATCATTTCATTCTATAGAAGCTACACGGTCATCGATTATGTCTGTTCTTTCGGAAAAAGATACTACCTTCATATATAGTTAAAATATGGCTACTCGGCCATTGACCTCTTTGTACGAACGCCCCAACTCGTACGGGACTTAGTAGATTAATCTGCCACGAGTAATGAGTGTGATGGGAAAACATCTATTAGGCGCACTACGAATGTAGTGGTGTGGACATGTTGGGAATGTGGGTCTCACGGGCAGCGTGCAAGGGATAAGTCCCTGCAGGCGCACTACCCTCTGTGCCTTCGGTGGCTCAGATGGATAGAGCGTCTGCCATGTAAGCAGGAGATCCCTGGCTCGAGTCCCGGTCGGGGCACACATTTTCAACATGTCCCCAATGATTTACATCGACGCCTGTTTGCAGCTAGGGTGTCAATTTAATTATCATTTTATTCTAGAGAAGCTGCACGGTCATCAATTGTATCTGTTCTTTCGGGAACAGATACTACCATCATATATAGTTAAGTCTCAATGAATTGTTAAAGAATAGAACATTTTGAAAGTAAATAAGTATTTACGTGGAAATGAGTTTGGGGCGTTGGGAAGAAGAGACGCGCTGTAAAGTGCATCGAAATAAAAACGCTAAGTGTCCACTTTATTGCGCAGTCTTAAGAAAATAGTGTGGTAAGGATACTTAGAAAACATAGTGGTCATCTTCTGTCGCATTGAATATTAATGAAAAAGCATTTCCAGATTTAGAGAACCGGCATTTGAAGCTGCCTGCCGAACAATTCTACTGCGCCAACATACATTGTGCGGAAGGACCACGAAGATAAGATGCTAGAAATTAGGGCTCATACAGAGGCATTTACACAGTCATTTTTTCCTCACTCTAAAAGCGAGTAGAACAGGAAAGGAAATGACAAGTAGCATTACAGGGTACCCTCCGCCACGCACTGACGATGGCTTGCCGAGTATCTATGTAGATGTAGGTGTATATCCTGGACCTTCTTGTTCTGATAGCTAACAGAAACCGCATCGGGCACTACATCGGAGTGGAGCGCCAGTTCTCTCAACCAAGTCTGCTGGAGCTCCTACAGGATATTACCATCCGCACACTGCAACACGCCATCACCTTTTTGATTAAGAACTTTTTTACTTTTCCCAATGCCAGATAATATATCACCTTTTTGAGTAAGAACTTTTCTACTTTTCCCAGTGCCAGATAGTATAAATGCTGATACGACTGAATAAATTATTTTGTGGCCCAACAGATCGGTCTAAGTTTGTGCGATTATTTTGCTCGGCGTTGCCTAAAAGCTAGTTTCTTCTTCAAACGCTGGAGATGTGTTGGGGACATATCCCAATTTATTCGCAACTGTGTTGCCTTACACAATGAGTCTGACGCTGTGTAAAATTGAAGTTATAGTCTGATTTAAATTAATATGCACCTGACGTCCAAGGTCCAAAGTTGCGACGTTGCTACGACCAGTACTATCTGCAGCGGGCAGTCACAGATCTGTCTCCAGTTTGACAGAAAGTAGCTTTAAGGCCTCTATCTCCTACGAAACTCACAAATATATCTTATGCGCAGGTGTGGTACAGATCTTTATTACAGTTTCTCTGAAACAAACATCGTCCGAACAGCCCTTGAGGCCCAGCGGTATCGACCGGCTGCCGTGTCATCCTCAGCCCTAAGGTGTCACTGGATGCAGCTACGGAGGGGCATGTGGCCAGCACACCGCTCTCTCGGCCGTTGTCAGTTTTCGTGAGCAGTGGCGGCACTTCTCAGTTAAATAGCTCCTCAATTGGTCTCACAAGGGCCGGGTGTATCCCGCTTGCCAACAGCACCCAGCAGACCCCGAAAGTAATCCATCCAAGACAGTTTCTTTAAGTATGTTGTAAATCCGCTCTTAGTTTCATTTAGAGCAACAGTTATATTAATTTCTTTTTGAAACAGATGAAATTTTCACGTTCGGGAAATAGCCTCGGAACTCACTGAGCTCACAGAGAGACTATTTTTTTTAGCTGTTTACCGAAATACCTCACTCGGCAAAGCATCTTCCCAGAGTTGATTATCAGGTTGTATTTGATATAGCTTCGGAACACAACTTTTTTTTACCATTTTGTCAATATTTAACTCGTAACAAGTATTAATTTTGCAGTCTGTTTCTCTTAGAAAAATCCAGTAAAAATTCTGAAACTCACTGCTTCTCCCCTACGCCTGTTTTTATATCACTTTCATCGACGTTTTAAGCCCGCTAAACTAAAGGTTACGCTCATCTCCCACTGCAAAGACTCGCGGACAACCTAGAGTCACAATGCTTTGTGCAACGGAATGGCAACACAGTGGGAACTGACAGTGCCAGGCTATCATTGGTGTCTTCCTGATTGGAGCACACTAGCCCTCTAGCTGCCGAAAACTAACCAGTTTAAATCTGACTATAGACGCGCTGTCGCTAGTGACTCGAATTTCAGTAATTAATGTTACACTTGAATCTTAGCAATCTGTCCTAGATCTAAGCTCTTATACGTGACTATCAAATGATGCATACTTCAAAACTACATTACCGCCAGACCAAGTGTCGCGTTAGCGACGTATCTTAGGGCGAGCGTTCACCGAAACGCCGTTCGGAGTGTCATGTGTCTCCCGTAAGACATTTGCTTCAGGGTCATTGTTATAAATCAGAAATTTATCGTATTTCACTTACCGAGTAGGCCAGCACCATAACCGACTGGTGTTATGCTTACTATGTAGACCGATGATATAAATGTGTAATTCGTATTGTGACATCAGCTACGAAGATATGAGGCATCAGCAGTTTCTTGTAACACAGACTCCGAAAGCTAACTACAGTTACATTTTGTCCGTACGAAATTTATCAGGGGATCGTATGTTGACGACATAAAAAAAGGAATGGAGCAATGTCTCCTTTTGTGAGTCATATGGCTCCACGTGCCGCATTGTAATGAGGTAACCACAGAGGAATTATATAACACTCGGTTCTTTGTGTGCCCACCTACCACTTAGCCAGATATGTGCTCACTATAAGAAACACGAAATGTCGCTTGTAATGCATTTGGATAAATGGATAATAATGTTTCGAATCCTGAGATTTGAAGTGGTCGCTGCTTGTGCCTTATTGTACACGGAGCTGGCATTGTGTTCTCGGTGCAGAAGTAGGACACACGCCCGATTGCAAAAGACGTCGAGGCTGGCATCGTGGATGACGAACAATAGCAGCCTACAGTTCATTAATACATTGACCGTAATTACTGAGAACGTTCATCAAGCTACTCGTTGTTTTGACAACATCCTCCGACACCGAGAGATAATTACAGGAGGCGTCTTCTTACTCATTCAGAATGTGACGGACAGTTAATAGTTGCCTTCTCAAAGACGAAGGTCTCTCCCGTTCTCAAACTGTGTTTCATAAAATGCTACATCCGAGGATTCCTACGCTCGTTTAGGAAAATGCCAGGCTGGTCCTCAATCTCCGCCTCTATACACAAACGGCCAAAATACGATTGCGCACAGAGTGAAGTTTATACGGTTGACAGATCTGCGGCGCACACAACTTGCCTCCCTCAGGTAACGGGGGACTGAGGTGACAAGCAGTGCGTCAGGTCGCTAAGTTAAATAAAATAAATTTGCCAATTTTTTAGTACAACGAACCTAGTACTAGACAGGATTAAAACTAGTCGCTACGAAGAAGAAGCTGGTTACAAGGGGCATATAAGGATACGTTCCCGTATACATCGAACAACATATTTTGAGAACAATATCGACAAAGTTGAAGTTTAATAGCCGAAACATGGCGGCACAACTTGTCGATGGCTAAGTAAGATTTATTATTACATAGGTACTCAAACAAAAGTTGACTGTGGAATTGTTTAGCCATAAATGCGCGCTCATTGCCCGAAAGGGTGCTAAATGCTATGTTGTTACGTTGTTATTTACAATGGTTTAACTGTAATAACTATTTTTCTTTGAAGAGCTACACAATGTAGTGTCACATGATGAGACCCACTAGGTGGTTCCCTCTGCCTGTTAAGTTGTAGAAGTTTTCTACAGCTGAAAATCAAATTTACAGATTCCGTGAGTCGGTAAGTATATTTTAGAGTGGTGATACAACGCTGTCAGGCGGAAATAGCTTTGGATCTGAGCTCAGCACTGCGGGTTGCTCCGCAGCGTTCCTTTCCGGGTGACTCACGTCTCGTGGGCTACAGCGTTCCTCTTGGGTACGATCTGCGTTGACTATTCGCGAGCAGTGTGCCAAGTCTATCCAGCACAAAGGCGGAGGAAATGGAGGGACAGAACTCGATTTCAACGTTCAACGTTCTTCAGCGGGAGTAGAATGAAATACTTGAACTGACAACATAAATGATGTGTTAGGCTCCTAATTATGCACACAGCTTGCTCTGATGAAACAGCTTGAAGCATCCATAAAGTAACATGTAAACGAGGAACACGCTGAGATGTGAGATCTCTACCGTTGCATGATTCTCTTTCAACAGAACAGACTTTCGTATTGGAATTCTTCGCGAGCCGGAGTGGCCACGCGGTTCTAGGCGCTACAGTCTGGAACCGCGCGACCGCTACGGTCGCAGGTTCGAATCCTGCCTCGGGCATGGATGTGTGTGATGTCCTTAGGTTAGTTAGGTTTAAGTAGTTCTAAGTTCTAGGGGACTGATGACCATAGAAGTTAAG